>NC_092462.1:44379473-44998044 GCF_047495875.1 Pithys albifrons albifrons | reverse complement strand
ATTCTGAGGTGCTCCTTATTGAACTAGGGGATAGGAGGAATTACTACGTCACTTGAGACTTTGAGGGTAATTCAGCCATTACTGAAAGAAAAAGTCTCCTCTCAAACTGTTTTAAAAGTTTCATCCAACTACAGTGGGATCATGGCTATTGCTGTATGTAAGATGAGGTTTGTCAGTTCCAAGGGAAATAATTCAGCCCATGTTTTTAAAGATAGCTGGCCACTAAGAACAATGAAGTGGACATATTGATCAAAAAGCCTGAATATTTTGTTTGTGACTAGCAGTTCTATAGCACATGTATTTGAATACACAATACTTGCCTGAAAAAGAGGATTCATACTCCTTTTTCAACTCCTCTACTTTTTCTGAGTGCCTGTTTTCGAGTTCCAGCTTAAAGCTTTCATGTGTGGTATTTAAGTTGTCCACCTGCAATATGACAACATGATTTTTCTCCCCTTACATGTATCAACCCCTGTTAAAGCATTGTTTCAATGGCTTTATGTAGTACATCGAGCACATTTTAAATGGTCTAGTAGGATTTAATAGGAGAAGCTAAGCCATGTACAACACTTAATAAATGAGAGCGATGCCTGAAGTTTACCACTACCAACAGGATGATGTGTTCCTCTGTCACATGCATGGAGTTGTTGCAAAGCAAGGTCAGAGGGCACTGTGTTTCTATTAATCTTAAAGCTCAAGCTGCCTCAAACATCCAGTGGAGTTCTAAAATTTATTGAAGCTGGCAAAACGCAACAAATCTCTGCCACGTTTAAACATAAGCTTAAGATCTGCACAGCTTAGTGTAGTATTTTTATAGCTGCAATAAAATAGAGTGTAAACTTAAATAAAATAACTTTCTTATTAGAAAACCCAGGATTCTCTGAAGGCTCATTTGTAACAGAAAGCAATTGCTAAAGAACTTTTCTACTTTGAATATTACATACCTGCTCCTGGAGTTGTGCTTTGTACTTTTCGGCTTCCTCAATGCAGATACTTTGGAGTTTCTCACATTCTGCAGTGTAAAACTGTTTAAGCCTCTCCTCTAGCTCAGCTAAGTCTTCATGATGCTGCCGGTTTAGCTTCTGCAAAAACCCTTCATAAGCAACTTGCAGTTCATTCCTGTCTCTCTCCAATTTCTCACAAGCTGCAGAAGTGGTTACTGAAGATGTCAAAAGAAAAAAGAGAAAAAAGGTAACTGGATCCAGTTCAATACTAATGTCCCATCTTCATTTACAGGTATTAAAGACAGCAAACACACTGCACAGCAACAAGGTTGTACAAAGACAGATATGATCTATCCATGAAACTCGTGCCACCTCCAAGGACACATAAAAATATCTTTGCAAAAATATTGGATTCGCTATTTCTTATACTGAGAATTAATTGAATCTAGTTAAACCATGAACCCACATAGAAATCACAAGTGTGACAGTTTGTCATGTCTTAGAAAAATGGATGTCTCATGAGAGACACTGAAGTGCTCCAATACAAAAATTAATTGCATTTGCTACTTCACCTAATTTGATTCTATTTCAGTAGCGCATTTATCAGAGTACTTTAGTTTCTGATATAAACCACTTAGCTAAATTTGAAAGGCTTAATATCCAGAAACTAGACATTCATTGTTATTCGTTCTCAGATACACAGCAGAGAAGCAATTCTAGCCTGACATGGACAGCCCAATACAGAACTGCCAGTCTTAAAGGTGCTGTTAATGTCTGCATGTCTGAGATATTTAAATATGCAAGATACAGAATAGTCTTGGGCAAAAAGTGCAAAGTATTAAGGAAAGAGAAATGCTGTATAATTCTCTTTACATTTGTATTAACACAGGTATGCTAAGAAGATTGTCTAGGCTTGTCTCCCCACATTTGTAGCTGTTAAAACGCAAAACATTAGTTAGTGACTTGTGTTTTTGAGTTTGAAATTTAGCATTCCTATCTCCAGCCAGCCAAGCCTGAATAGGAGGAATCACTTTCCTACTATTAATAAGACTGCAGCAAACACCTTAGGCAGTTCCAGCTGCATCCAAAGCCTGGAAGCAAGGTGAAACAGATCCCTAACACAAGTGTGTGGTCACTGACCTTGAGCAAAACTGCTTCTACACAGATTAGTACTATCGTTTGAAATAAATTAGTCAGATGACTGGCTGCTTAAGAGAAAAATGTTAACTTAAATGTTAACTTGATGCCCAAACACAGGAGAAGTCATGCATGCACACACCTCACAGCAGCTTAGCATGCTGCCCAAACAGTGTAAACATAAACTCTGTAAAAGCATAGAAGATTTAAGGATTTTTGTACACACAGTACAGGAAATTTTCATCACAGCTATGTTTGAACCTTAAGAAAAATACATTACAGATCTTCAAGGACTGATTCCCAAAGCAGTAGGGGTTCAGCTCGAGGGAAAGCAGCCTGCCCAAGCAGAGCACCTTAAGTTACACATGCTTGATTCCCTCTTTGCTACAGCTCATTAAAAGCATGTGAGTAACTCAGTGAATGATACTTTCACTGTCTTTTAAGGCAACTGTAAAGAGTCTTGGCCCTGCTACCATCACTTGGAACTTGCAGCTAAACTAGAAAGTGTTAAGAGAGTGAGCTGTACTGCATGGAAATCAAGCTGCACGTGTGTATCTGAATTAGGCTTAACAGCAGTCTCTGCTGTGCTGGGTCTGTGTGAAAGGTTTGCTGATCTGGACAGATTAAACCAAGCTCTCATTATGGCAATGATGCAGCAGAGGCTCAACTGAAACCTACCACAACATTTCCTGCAACCCAAGTGGATTTCAGTTTTCCATACGTTCTATACCACCACCAAGAAAAATTTTTACTTCCCTAGCTTTACTCTTTTCACAAACTTCTCTTACAACTGCTCTCTTCGAGGAAAAAAAGAGAAATAGAAGGAAAAATTAGCATTCACATTTCTATCAAATCACCTTGGCATAAAGGTTTTGAATATATATGTGCTGCATTGTGATGTTTTTGGGGAAGAAGAAACATGATTGTTAGGGGAGATTACTTTATAATGCAAAGAACCAGGCAGCAAGCCAAACCGAGATACTACACAGCCAACCACATGCAGATGGCTCTGACCTTCTGCAGCAAGAGTAAGGGCAGAGCTGAGAGGCAGGCAACTTGTACGCCTCAGTTACAGTAACTGTAGCAAAATGCTTCAAATGATCCACTTCATTTAAAACCAACAGAGGAAGAAGCAAGCATAAAATTATTTGCAAGGGCAGAGCTATTAATTTGCCTCCATTTAGCTAAAAGAATGTGCTGCTTGTCATTGCCTTATCTTTAAATGTCAGCACACAGAGCTTCAGATGATGCAAAGCACTTCAATAAAAAAGCAAATAGCAAGCCACACCTCTGTCAAAGAAAATAGTGCATCAGTTTCCCTTCAGGCAGTTTGTAACTCAGATTTATGAGAAGACTAATGCTACAAAGGCAAACAAAAACTTTTAAAACTTACATGGTAATTAAATATTGTTACCTTGAAGGTCATGTCTGGCCTCCACAAAGCAGAAGGCTGCAACACTTCCTTGTGGATTGCAAGCCTGACATGAATCCCTGCCATCCAAACAAGGAGCAGAACTAGGATGCAACCAATGGGCTACCAGTATCATGGTGGTGCAAGAAACTGAGCATGTGAAGTGTGAAGCTTCAGCAAAAGCACCAACTGAAGAATTATTAATTTGGAATTAGGAGAAGTCCCATAAACCAAACTTGTCTGAAATATCTGCAGCAAATATTTTGCACAGTCCATCTCCGGACTGAATCATGGATTTTATGACTATGTTCCATCTTGTTTTAAGAAAGTTACCTTTTTCATGATTCCTTGGTTCAGCCATTTATTCGCTCCAAGGAGATACTGCAAAACTCCTGACTAACTAAACTTGATGGCTACTCAACTGATAGAAAAACATTTGTAACCAGAACATGTGCTTTTCCAGTAGCACACACACAATCTCTATTTCAACTTCACACTCACTTCAGAGATATCTGAAGAGCATAGTCTGGGTTTTTGTACATTACTACTGTGCTTCCTTCCCCTTCTTAAAGCACTTTTCCCCTCTATTCCACATCTTCATTATTATACACATTAGACCACAAACCTTGAGCAAAAAAAGCCAACAGGAAACAAATGGTCCAACAGCATTTCAGAGAAAAGTCAAACCACAGAGATGAAAAGATTTGTCCATGAAGTTTCTGTCAATCTTACCTGTAACACTAACCAGTTTTAAGATTTAAAGATAGAGCATATAGAATGCTGTATTTGGCAGCTAGAAGCAGTATTTACTTCTTTATTGAAACAGCTGAGCCATTAATAATTCCTCCCCTCAACTGTCCCAGCCTCTCCTCCCAGTCATAGAACAGTCTCTCCCTATATTATTACAACATGGAGCAAGATCAATCTGTTTTTTTAGGCTTCTTAACGCTGTTAGAAATGAAGAGCCTGGTTCTTTTGGGCAGAACCATGACCTTTGTGAATCACAGGAAATTCCTGAGGTTTGGTAACAGTGTATCTTCAGAGCAGAAATGCTGGTTAGACATGTCAAATTACCATTCACCTGTAGTAGTTAACAATGGCCACTTGCACCTTGGGTATTTCATTGTAAAGCTTTTTACGTGCCAAAATCATAAAACAGAGAAGTGTGAAGAAACAGGCACATGGCAACTGCCTACAATAGTGCAAACTGCAGCAGATTCAAACCACATCAACAGCAGCTTCTGCTGAAGGGGAAGAGTACAAAAGTTGCCTTCATCTCCCTAAAAATATCTGTTTTCTATTTTCACTAAAAGTAGCCAAGACTTTACAACTGTGCAGTATCTCATTTCAACTTTTTTTCTTATTCTAATTATAAAACCATTCATCATCCAATTCAGTCCTGATGGCTAAACTGCTTAGATAAAACATTTTTCAACTTATATTCCCATAAATTCACCATAACCATAGCTCTAAGAAGATAAAATATGGATTTTTTTCTTCTGAACCCTGAATTAAATGGTTTGTATCAAACTGTTATCTTCATTAAATTGTCCAAGTCACTTACTGACCTAGTTATGATTTTTGAAAAGGAATTGGACTGAAATTTCAAAATATAGTTCACTAGGACAGTAAGCTGGCAGCATTTTAATAGATGAGGGGAATGTGAAAAGGGATAATTACCATCAAACCCCTCAAGAATTTAGCATGATGTGACATTACACTGCACTAACACTTTATTGCTCAAACGTTGTATTTCAGACTGCAAGATGTATGTTCAGTTGACCATAAGTTTACTGTAGTCACAAAGGCTCATTTCCTTCTCCGTATAATATATATGCTTTCAAATGTATCTAGTAATTAATTTATACTTTTGGTAGATTCTCAATATTGAAAATTCTTCTACCCAAACATGCTTTCAAGTTTATGACCACCTTTCTCTTGGTGTTACTTCTATAATGAGGTTAACAATACAGGATGTTAAGCCGCACTTCATATTTTTGTTCTTGGGCAAGTTGAGATGAGGCAGGCAAACAAAAAAAGGCTGCTTTATGCTACATTCAAATGAGTATGATTGAATAAATACCTAAAGCATTCACTTACCTACCAGGAAGTAAGTTCCCATTCCCAATGCTGCAAACACGACAAGTGACAGCAAGCAAGCAAGTGTATGATATGTAGCAACTTATGCCCTGCCTCAAACAACTGAAAGAATTATTTGTGAAGTATTTTTAAGGATCACCTTAAGCTGCAAAACAAATTACATTCAGTCCACCTATCTGTAAAACACAAGTCTCTTCTGTCTGAACCTCCAAAGCATTTTGAAGATAATTTATCAACAAAAAAGGAGAATGAAGGTATTTTGAAGAAACTAGTTTATCAGTTGCAGTGCAGCAACTGGAGCGGAGAGGGATGGGATCAGCATCTGGCTGGCTGCACAGGGTACAACTCGGGCCTTTCCAAGCCATGGAGAAGGGCTCACGAATGGCAATTTTCAAAGGGCCAAGGCGAGCACAGGCTGAGTCAGCTTTGTACCTGCTGTTTTGTAGCAGGACTGAGCTGGATCACATCCAGCATGGTTTCAAAGAGGCTCTGAAGCAGTTTGGAGTGCAATTAATTTAGAGGAGTAGTTTTGTACCTCTCAAGAAATATGCAGGTCTTGCAATTCCTACTTACGTAATTAAACAAGTAACTAGAAATAATTCACACACAACCTTGCTTCTTCAGGAGGGAAACAGGTGACACAGAACATCCCTACCCAGGCTCCCTGAACTAAGGTGTTTACATTCAAACCTCAAAGTTTAGCCTTTGTAGCTAGAGATTTTAAGGAAATCCAAGTTCAGAACTCTACTGTTAATGAATTTGAATTCCCTTTGGAAAAGCCCATTCCCTAAACACCTATCCTTGCTAATCCTTGCATGCATTTCCAGCTACTGAGAGCAGAAAGCACTGTCTGGTAACTCCCCACCCCATGGTCAGCACAGCCACGTGGTCGCTGCCAAAGGCCTGTTCTGGGACTGTAACGCATATTCAAGTCATTAAACAAAATGGTATTTTGGTAGAAAGGGTCACATGGAATAACCCAGCAAAACGGACTGGCTGACAGCGAGCCAACATGGTTTTGCAAGGTAAATCAAGAAGCGTGGGAGTGTGCACAATTAAACTTCAAAGCAAGAAACTGAGGAATCCAAACTGCAGGATGCAAGCTGCAGATGACTTTATGTTCTCAGCAACAGGCAGGGCACAGACTACACTGAGATGGGCATAACCTGGTTCCTCTTTTGAGACTGCCCATTTCCAAACTTCAACAGGCATTAAAAACATGGCAGCTGGGAGTCCAGGAAACATGTCCACATGGCCAAAACACGATTCACACTGCACTTAAATTTCTGAGCCAGCATATGTCTAGATCATACTGTGAATCAAAATTCACAGTACTTAGGTCAAAATAGCCTATGGAAATCTTAAGTGGAGCTATATCTATTTAACAGTTTCAATAGAAAGCTGATTAGTAGTTGTGTATTTAAGCTGATTATTTTCAGCTAAAGCTACCATTACAAGAATGCCTTTCTCACACCTTGTCAACAAATGATTAATTTAACTTAAACAACCACAAAACCCCCCGCGATTCTTTTTAAAGCTACATAAAATTGGAGACCTGTGTAGTTTTTCATTTCTGTAATTAAATCCACTCCCTTTACATCCTGAGCAGAGCAGTATAGATGGGCTAAACGTGTGATGCGGTTAAGACAAAAGAGCTGCATGAAGATAAATGCTTCACTGAAAGTGTGGTCTGGAAACCTTACAAAGTGAAGTGAGCCCCAGGCTGCCATTCAGATGTTTCTGCAGAACTGACCCAATACGATCAGCTCTGTGAGGGGAAGAGCTGACAATTTCCTCCAGCAGCATGTCAGTCAGCATCCTCACCTGAGAGCTCTGTGCATTCAGGTGTTACACATCCATCAGGCACACTAGCACTTGAAGTTTTTTCTAGTTATCAACCTACTGAATGGCAAATTGTTGCAACAGGAGTTGCATGTATAAGCTCAGCAGGCTGTTAATCAAAGCAGGAAGGTACCCCAAACCTCACCCCAAACCCACAAACATGGTAATGAGTAAAAGTGCTGGCTAGCTTTTGATCTCTCCATCCAAGTCAAATTTTCCCTTTCCAGGTAAGTGATAAACATAGTACCTAGGTTGATAAAGGAAAAATAATATTGAAGATGTAAGCCTATGAAAGAAAAGTGACTTTTTTGTGCTGAGAGCAATCTTTCTGAAGTCATTTTCATGAGGAGGTAAACAAATAGGTTTGCTCAGGAAGTCATGCTAAGTACATTAAAAAAACCCAACTCGTTTATAATGTTTATAACACACCTTTGTAGTGAAGCAAGAAGCCTGTTTCCACACTAAAACTCCAGTTCACCTTAGGGTAGCAGAAGCACTGGCTGCAGCTGATGCAGGACACAACCCTACACCTTGCTGCTCCTTCCCCTTTCTCTGCTTCAGCACCAGTGCTCCTTCAGCCACATGCTGAGCCAGACCAGGTGGCTTTGGCAAAGAGCACTTCAAGCCACTAAATTCAGCTGGCTTAGGTCCCCAGGCAGCTCACTGCATGGCTGGGCACACAGATGCCCAGGCAGGGGGATGCAATGCAAAGGCAGAGGAAGGCCAGGCTCTTTCAAAGCCAGCCCCTACAGAGACCTGCCTGGAACAACTGCAAAACTGTAATTCAGGTGCTTCATATATGTGGGGATGTTAGAAGTTGCAGCTTGACAGATGCCAGACAGCATCAAGCTCTAGAGAAGCCTCAGCTTTTTAGCATTAGTCTTCTGAGAAAAGAAACATTACGTACTCCTGCAGTGTCTTTGGTACTCTCACCTATCTACTTAGGCTAACAAGGCTTTCTCTGCTTGCAATACTGTCCCTGTTCACACACTTGTAATTTTATGCAGCAACAAATAAAGCCCACAGAAAACTGCATTTTAACATAACCCTCTGAACTGGGTAATAAAAACAGCGGCAAGTGGAGAAGCTGTGATCTGTTGCTTCAGCTGGGGGGACAGGGAGATTCCTCCCTCCCCACTACACTTTCCAACTGTGAGCACTTGCCAGGGAATGTCCCCTTTATTAATCAGTGCTAAAAAATTAAATCTGGACATTCAATGCACCACCTGCATCTACCAAGACCTACACTCACACTTCTTTGGCTGAGACAATGCTCAACTTTCAAAGCATGCACAAATAAGTATTTCCAACTTCTCAATCAGTGACGTATCCGAAACTGCTCTACACATACTACTTCTGCTTTCAAGCTTTTATTTTTAAAGGGGCTTTGTGATAACAGAAGTGTGTTTTTACAGAATGCTAGCTTCACGTTCAAGTGCTACCATTTTCAATCCAATTACTTTTGCATTCCACAAGATCATCTGGTTTTGAGTTCAAATGTGTTACATGGAGTTACCATTAAATGTAGTTAAATCAAGCTTCAAAGTTGGCAACACCAGCCCCTGCACATTATAGCTCAGTTTCATATTATAAGCTGTCCACTAGGATGAGTTCAAAGACTTAATCTCATCAGCCTGAGACCATTTCCTTAATTTAACGCTCATCCACCTACAAGTCACTACAGCAAAAATGCAGATTTTGCACAGTATATTTTACAGGTTTATGAATTTTTCGCCAGCAAATCTCTAGAAGAGTACAGATAAGTTAGGGATCAAACATAAATATACATGCTGTCAGCTGTCCTCCCATTTTCAAAAAGTGAGTGCTTTGGTCATCAGATGCATGTTTTGCAAGGAGGCCCCACTAGGCGCAGTCAGATCAGTGCCAAGAATTCGGTGAACTGGGGGTCACGCTGTCAGGGCTCCACAGTGCTTAGAGCATCTGAGCAGAATTCAGTCAGGGAATCAAAT
Organism: Pithys albifrons albifrons; assembly: GCF_047495875.1. Lineage (NCBI taxonomy): Eukaryota > Metazoa > Chordata > Aves > Passeriformes > Thamnophilidae > Pithys > Pithys albifrons. The sequence goes on along the minus strand of NC_092462.1, from coordinate 44,988,640 downwards.
GGCTGTCATTAGAATACCAGGGCATCTGTCCTTCCATTTTGCTGCATTTCTGATCTCATGAAGAATGCAAAAATAAATTCTTACCTAGTTCTCCTCGAAGGTTAAGTAGTTCTTGAGATAAGTCTTTGCGCTGCTTCAGTGCTTCCTCCCTCTGCAGAGAAAAAAACAACAAACAAACCCAAACATTTGGTTACTAGTGATCTGAGCAGGGCATCTTCCAATAATTAACTTACATGTGTTCTGTAGGAAAACATGAAGCAGGAGCAAGAAGCCAAGATATGAATCATTTAGGATAACAGTTCGGCTGTTACAATATACAGACATTCTATTGTTGTTAAGGTAGTTATACTTTAAAACAAAGAAAGCTTTTCCAGGATAACACTACAATTAAAATCCTACTTAGCAGCAATTAATTATATATTTTCTGGTGGGCGTAGCAACACAAGCCTCCAGAACAAATCAAGTCATAGCTGTCAAGGGCACAGAAGTATAGTGTATATGTGAAAGAGGCACGCATTAAATATTTATCTTAAGCTTACTCAAACACAAAACCAAAAACTTTGCTAAATGCTCAGTCTTCTATGAAGGAAAGGCACAGCCCTGTTCAAAGTTGAATACAACCCATCCCTTTGCTTCTAGTTCCTAATGTTAAGCTAGACGGTGTTTCTTGCACCAAGAGAATTATAAAGAACCTGTGAACAGACCATAACAAAGCAGAAGCCCGCAGGTCCCTGCTTTGCACAGGAGCTGTGCCTTGGCCAGGGGCAGGCCCCCTGCCCGCATCCCGGGCACAGCCACCTCCCACCCGCGGCCGCGCGTGGAGCTGGCCAGGTCCACGCGTCTGCCTTCACCTTGCTCCCGGCCGGCTCCTGCCGCCGGCAAAGCTGCGAAACAAACACTGATTACCCGTGCTGCGGCACACTGCGAATAGAGGCAGAGCTTGCTGCTAGAGCAGCCCATCTTCCCGCGCCGGCAGCCCCTCGGCGCTCATCGGGCGGCGGCACCGCCGGGCCGGACCCGCCAGGATGGACCTGCCAAGGCTGGACGGACCCGCCAGGCTGGATGGACCTTGCCTCCTGCAGGGTGCGGGGCCGCGGCGCCGGGCGCTCCCGGCAGCGGCAGATACTGCAGCTTCTGCAATTGGCACAAGCAGCCAGCGATTACTTAAAGCCACAGCCCTTCTTTTATGAAAGGCGAGCCCCAGACATTAGACCGATCGATCTCCGCTTGCTCCAGCGGCAGCCGAGATCACAGAGACAACACTGTCCCTCTCTGCAGGTAACGGAGCTTATTTTTAGGCGTTTCGAGCTTGCTGTACGCTGCTTTCACACCTTATTTGTTGATGCACAAATAAGCCACAGGAGGCCTGAGCTTTGCTGCTGTCAGTGCCCAGGCTTATGTTCATGCGCCTGTGCACGCAAAGAGCTTGAAACTCACTTTGCATGCTTTTGCCTTAGGTAGAATACCTTAGGGAAAAGCAAAAAAAAAAATAAAATAAAAGGAAAAAAAAAAAGCACTAGCCCAAAAATCACACATACTTGTCCATAACTGCCCACAGTAGAGGAGTTTGCAGACTGGTAGGGCCACGCCTACACCCAGTTTTCCCCAGGGAAAACCTCACCTTTACAGCAGATTCCCTGTTTGCTATTGGTAACTCTTGCCGCAGCCTGACCACAGGCTACTGTCTTAAGAGCACCTTGTTCTGGAGGCAGCAAATACTCACTGCAGGCCTGCAGAACAAATAAAGCAATAGCATACACCACTCTTAAAAAAAACTAGCAAGAACAAACACCCAGAAACCAGTCATGTATTAAGGTCTGATACAAGACTAATCAAAATGAGTGATTTTTATGCTATACACTCTCATTTGCTGCAAGTTTTAGGAAATTATTCTGCAGCTGTAAAGGCTGGTTAGAAGAAACAGCCCATTACTAGAAATATTTATATTTTTGACCTTGTATGGGAAATAGTCCCTTTTAATCACTCAGTTTAAGCAGTCTTAACAATTATTTGGACACTGACACATTGGTAGGGTTATTAAGCAGCTGTGTTGCAATTTTATATTAAGCACTTAGAGGCTTTTTACAATGTCAGCGGGCTAAGATTGAAAACCACGCCTCACTCTCCATGGTAAATTCTCAGGAGACTAGAGAGCTCTGTTATTAAAAGACTTTGCCCTGCTCTTCCCCACTTCTCTGCTCAGAAAGGAGAGATGAGTCACTCCAGTTCAACACCAGTTTTCCCACTGTGAACACAGCATCTGATGATGAAAATGAATGCTACAGTGAGTTATTTGAGCTGCATCCTTGCATGCTGGGACACGACCACATAGTGGATTTGTAATCAAGTTAACTTACCAAAGCACTTTTATTTTCATGCTGATGAGATTTTCCAAAGCTTTTGCAGTAACCTTTTTTCCAGACCACTCTGTCAGTAAAACATCTTAAATTTTCCCTAGTGGCTAGACCATGCTGTAGACCCTTTGGTAATGCTGACATTTTTGTTTAGTCTTTCCAAAAGGCCTTTCTTCATGGTCCACACATTTTGCATTTTCTTTTGGTTAAAGAAATTTGATTAGAAAAGGGCATGTGAGATAAGAATACACCAAGGACTAACAAAAGGCTGAAACTAAAAATAGAACATAAAATATAAAATACACTAACACTGCCTTAGTAGATTTTATTTTAATGTTTCTTGCTGCTCTTAAGCCCTGTTGCTTTTTACTGGTGCTGTTTAACCTTTTGCTTCAATCTTCAGCTTGCCCATTCATAGTTTCATAAATCCAAGAAATCCAGACAGACTTGTATCATCACTTCCTATTAAAGAATAAATTCAGAAAAAGCTCACCATAGAGACTGCCAGCCTAAAATAAGACTAAGTTGCTTATGGGCTAAGTGGCTCCATGAAATAGTCAGACTGACTAGCAGTTAACTTAGCACACTTTGATCTAAGTTTTGAGAGAACTGAAGCTCCAAGTATGGGGGTTTCCCCAAGAAAACATGAGTTTCCCAAATCTGAAATTGAAATGCAGTAAAATACCAAAAGTACTTGAATAATCTAGTAAACGTCTGTCTTCAAAATTCAATTTAAAGACAGGTGCTTTGAGCTGGAATACCCAGTAATCTTCTAGTTTATGTTTAATGAGATTGTAGCTGAAAAATCAACATTGGAAATTGAAAGGGCAGAACCAAGTGGAAGCATACAGGATCTAACAATTTTGGCCTTATCATCTGGCAGTAGGGATCATCCTTATTTAGTTGTCTGAGCCTCAAGAAGGGTCTTCATACCCATTTAAAATTGTTTCTGGTACAATTTATGAATTTATGCCAAGATCAGGTAGATTATTTGGTACCTATTTTTCTTATTTAAAAAGAAGGTTGAGTTTTACCCATAACATTCCCCCTGCCATACATGTGAAAGCTATAGGAAAGAAGGAGAATAGAGTTTGGGAATAAACCATTTGCCACAGGCAATATTAGGGCAGTGCATCTCTGCTTTTGGATGCTACAAAAGAGCTCTCAACACAAAGAAGGAGACCAGGACATTTCTTGTTATGTGAAAGATTAGACAGTTAAAAACCCTTGGCATATTTAAAAAATTTGACAAGCAAGTTCAGGGAGATGTGTGCCACACAGCAAGGATATTGGGAAGGTGAGGCATGCCCTGCTACAAACTGATTGAAAAATATGAGGTCTAAGGTACGAGGTTCAAGTACATGCCAGTTTCAAGATGACAAAAATTACCAAATCAGGAATGGAAAAAATGATGAAATTTGTCATTTATGTTTGTTTTGTTGGCAGTTATGCAGCCCAATTACAGCACTAAAAGTATTCTTCCTGGCAACCAGTTGTTTTTTGCTACAGCTTGAGATTCAAACAGACCAGCCTAGGGGTCATTTTAGATACAAACAAGGGTGAGGACATATCATTGTCTGAACAGTTTCCATCGCTCTGCTTTAAAAGCAGGAAGCTCTACAAGAGCTCATATTCCAGAATGAACAAAAGAGATATTTGTACCAAGCACACAAGCAACAAATCTTCCTGGCTATCTACCTGTACAAAATCTTCATGTAAGACAGGCACAACGTACCTCCAAGATGCCCGGTTCTGAGCAGTTCTCAAGCTGGAATAGGGGGGTATTCCTCAAGCATCCCACAGCTCCTCTGCAGATCCCAAATCCAAGAGCAAGCGGTTTTACAGCAAACTGGAAACTCTGTATTTCCTTGAGAGTATGTGCAGCTAGCTAGACATTTCAGGTTTCCCTGCACACTCCTGCTGCTGGCCAGGTGGAGTGGCACTGGTGTGGGAGCCTCATGCTTTACCTGCAAATCAACGCTTTGAAAGCCACAGATCGGCTGTGCCTGGCCAAAAAGTTCTAATCAACTTTTGCAAAGTTTCCCTCCATGTTAAAAGCTGCAAATCCTTCAACAGTTACTGGACACAAAAAACAAACCATGGGTTTCAAGTATGCATGTCCCAAGTAAGCTAACACCGCCCATCTGGTAGTAATTACACACACATGATGGTTCACATTTTAAACAAGCAGAGTTCTTTGGGAAATGAAATATGTACTGTTGTTTTGGAGTGGTACTAAAGAAAGAAAATTTCACAAGAACAAATACCGAGAAGTTTGCATTTGTACACCAAAATATAAGGGGTTGTTTTCTTTTCAAGCAGCTATGTCACACGGATACTTATGTGACAAACTACCTGCCACAGTTGCCTAATCCACCCCATTAACGGTTCACAAGAAGCATCCTAGATGGCCGCAACCAAAAACTGCAAAGTACTAGTATGTTGCAAAGGAACGCTTCTAGGCCCTGAAAATATCACAGAGAATCAGGTCATGTTGTGGAACTTTTCCCATGACACAAACATACAGTAAGTATACTGGAATGCTCATCTCTCAGTGCTGGGATGCTACAGGGTCCCTGCCCAGAAAAGGCAGAGAAAGAAAGGCTCTGCCAATGCTGATACCAAGCACTCTGCAGCATGTGGACAGGCAGCCCCAAGCCTCAGGCAAAGGGCAGCAACTGCACCTGTCACTGCACAACTGGCAAGTGGGAACACCTCCGACAGGAAGGGCTGTAGAGCAGCCTTCTAGTTTTAATCAGCAATACATTTCACAAACAAGTAATTTCAAGACTCAAAACTTACAGCAGTGTTATATATAAAAGCATTGGGATTTCTTTTCAAAGGCATTTTATTAGAATAGACTAAATAAAATTTGTTCAGAGTACATAAAACAAATTAATCAGTGCAAAGAATGGAAACACTTAAATGTGTTTTATTATCATATACAGGGCCAAATTAATTTTATTCTGGAAAGCAAAGCCTAGTTTTTGCAAGCCATTTGCTATCACAAGCACTTACTGTTAAAATCAAACTCAGAGAGAAATGCTGAGCATCTTAAAAATATAATAAATTAGTTTTAATGAATTAGTAAATTTGGAAGCACTTCCATAACATGTATGTTTAGACCTTACAGGAGGTGGACTGAGGTTGAAAAAGAGATCATAATTTAAGTATTTTTAATAGTGTTACAGTCTCAGTTGTCAAGAGAATCACAGTCTTTCTCATCCGAGGAGGTACTCCTCTTGGGGACAAAGCATCAGAAATTAGTCTACTTCATCCTCATGCAGCACCAGTCATGAAAAGATGATGACCATCATTGGTTGTAATGTAGAAATTGAGTCACATCTTTGCATGAACTCCAGTCATTCATGTGTCATCAGCTACAGCCTGAAGGTAAATATGAAGGGATAACAAAAGGGCCATTCACATCCGCTTTCCAGTATGACATCTGCCTTGATGAGTTTGGTCCTTACACCACAGTATTTCTACCAGCCCCTGTTCCTTCTTTCCTGGCAAAACCCAATCCTCTAAATACATCTTGTAATTAGACATCAGTAATTTTAGAAATTAATGTCTTTCAAACTCACCTGCTCCCTACCTCAGCTAAATCCCCCTTGAGGTGTCATTTCTTCTGCATCACTCAAGGCAAAAGCAAGCTAAAGAAATGAGCCAAGGAAGTGGCACAATAAACAGGATTTACGCTCTGTTCCATGTGTGTTTTTGAAAGAAGCAGCAGGCTATTACTCTGATAAAATGAAAATGTCATTAACCATCTCCCATCAATAAATATATAGTGAAATGACTACTTCTAATTCACTTTTGGCCTCGTTTGTGTTACACACAGTGCCTTCTTAACAACAACTGAAATAAGCCATCAGTGTTCACCTTAACTTATTACTTCAAAAAGAATTAAGACTCAGAGTACAACACTTACATGATTAGCCAATAGAGACTCACTGTAATTTGTGATATTTTACTTTTTATTTGCTAGGTACATTTATGGAGAATCAGATGGCATTTTTCCCCTGATGTTTGGTGTGTGAAACACTAAAGAAGAGAACCTGCCAAACAGGATTCCTATGAGTCACTATGTATTCAACATGGATTTACTTGCAGGCTCTTTATGCTTTTACAGGCTTTACGTGGCATTCGTAGGCTCATAGGGATCTTTGTTTTCCCACTAAGAGGTGACAAGTCCACCTTCATGGAATAGCCCTGCAAAGTTAGGTCCAGATGTAGAAATACAGGCTATTTAACTTCTCTTTAACTCCCTGTTTTCTACTTTACAAGGTTTCTGAACTCAATATTAGTGCTTGTTTGTCACATAGAAGGACTCCTTCTTTCCCTTAAAACTTCCAATCTCATAAAAATTAAGTTTAATTTATCCAAGCAGCTGCTTATTTCTAAGCATTTTCTAAAGGTTTCTGTCTCAGTCCAACTCATCTGAGTATGACACAGTCTCCACCAGATACCATGCTGCTATGACAAGTTATCCTGTCACAGCATAAGTTCTCACATCTATAAAACTGTAATTACCATTATAAAGTTATTAGAAATGTTATGAGAACCAATACTTGAGCATAACATTACACTTGTTTCTTCACATCACTGCATTTTTAAGGCTGTTTTGAATTTCACTCAAAAAGGTAGTACAGATCAAAAGAGGGAAACAAGATGGAAAGATGTTATTTTCTTTCTTCCACTAACTGCTCCCTTATATTTTGTAATAGTACCTTTAGTTTGCTACTGTCATTAATTCTTCATCTTCTTGGGAAAAAAGATAATTACAAGAAATAACAGGGTAGTCATGAAAACCAGCTGCTTTGTGGAAAGCAACACTGGTGGCCTGAAACACCAAGTTTGTTTCAGTCAAAGGTGTCTTTTCCCAAACTACCTTTTGCTAGGAGTAGCTATAGGACAGGACTCCCAGTTCTCTCCAGCTGTAGCCCATTCTGAATACCCAGGTGTACCAAATAAATAGCTTAACTGACGCGTCCTCTAAAAGTTATTTCCATCAGAGCCTAGTTTCACAGTAATTAATGGATTAAAATGTTTTTCTGGATGTTAGAGCACACAAATCTTCAATCTGTTGCCAAAAATACTCTTCTTCATCCACACCACATGTTATAGGAGCCTTGACAATTATCTGAAGCTTCCTTGCTTTCCAACAGCCACCTGTCAGATGCAGCCTACCAGTCTGCTCTACAGGGGGAAACCACTGTGTTATTACACAAATTCTCTCTATGACTGAACAGAAAATACTTGCATTTCACAAATTCAAGATATTATGTTTTGACTTCTAAATGACTTTTTTTGCTCTAAAGATACACAAAAATATCTAAATTAAATAGCCTTGTTCTCTCTTGCAAAAAGTTATGTCTATATTTTGGGAAGTCAGATTTAAAAAGCAGAAATACATTTGGGATGAAAATTCTAATGAAAACTGGCTAAGGTTTATGTTAGGTTCTAGAAAAATCAAAAGCAAAAATTAAAGACAGCTAACCTAAACAACAGGTCTGCCAATGTATTTTGGACTTGTAGGTCAAAAGATTATGAGTTCCAAAACTCTTCCTATATGTGGTTTGGGGTTTAGTGATGCAATGTGTACTTCTGCTCCTTAAGTTAGATATGCATTTCTCATTTGATACATATAAACATTTTCTGCTGAACAGCCAGAAAGACCAGAACAAATATTTGTAATACATGTGTTCATGCATTCCAAAATGGAAATAATTACTCTTTAAAGTGCTAAGAAGTTCCCAAGAAAACTAGTATCTCAACTCTTACGGTCATGCACATGGCAGGAAATGCCAGTTATAGCAGGTCATATACTAATGGTTATTTTCTATTTCCTCCTAGAAATACTGAAGCCTGTTTCAGCCACACAATTCCTAGCACAATTCCTCAAGTTGTTTCCTGTCTCACATCCACAATTAGTGTTATCCACATATTGTTGTCAAGGCTCTACAGCCTCTCAAATGGCCTTTTCCTCTATGAAGGAAACTTCTTGAAGATGGCACCACAGACTTTCCCAAGTAAAGTTTCAGCTGTAAATACCACTCTTCTCATAACCATACCCAGAGAAGCCCTACAGTGAAACTTAATTTCTGTCCATCTCTGTACTACCCTGTGGCACAGACACAAATCTGAAGCTTATTTCTGTAGTCAAACCTGTTAAGAGTTCTTGAAACACTTAATTAGAGGCATTTATTGAATTAGAAGAATAAAAATGGGTGTTTATAATAATTAAACATTCTACCATCTAAATTTTTTAAACACCTTGAGGAGTTCTGAGTGTGGGAGTTTACACACTAAAGTGAGAGGATGGAAAGGTATTATCTATCAATTCACACTTTGAACGGTTACAAAGCCATTCAAGTCATTCTAACTATACATTACCTTTTCACTTGAAAGCTAAATCTCCCTTAAACAGACAAATTTAAAACCATACTTAAAACCAAGCTAATACCCGTTGCTAAAACAAACACCCTCCACCCTCAAAGATGTAAGTTTAGACACGACAGTAAGTTTGGAGGTTCCAACAGCCCAGCTGCAGGGTTCACACAGCTTTGTGGAGCCAGCCCTGAGGAGGGGAAGAAGCTGAGCACTGCTCAGGAGGCAAGAAGGAAAGCTTCAGGCAGGAGCTGCCACAGCCCCAGCCATATTAGCTGCTGATGTACTTTTCTGTTTGTTTTACTTCTAAAGGGAGCATTTGGCTTCCAGCCACAGCTGCAGATCTCTCGGGCATATGTTCCCACCCCACCCCAGCACTGGTGGTTCTTCACTCTCAGTCCTTGCCACAGTGAACCACATATGGGACATACCCATAACACTTTGGGAATGGACACACCTATAGAACTAGACCCATAATAATTCCTCTTCCCTCTTTCTGAATTAGATGTCTGAACTGCCTTCCCAAAGAAGCCTGTGCATACACGGGGGCAAGGGAAGAGAGGGCAGGGCTGCAGGCATCCCCAGCCTGACTTACCACAGACATGCTAACCATGTATTTAAAGCCTTGGTGAACAAGACCTGTTACTGAAGGGACAAGAAATAAATTCAAAATTAATAAGGAAAATTAATAGTAGTGGAAATTAAAAGATCAACTCAAATGCAGCAGTGCTAATTTCAGAGCTCAGCACAGTTAAGGGTTACCAGAAAACCGCTTTCTTGGCACTTCATGAGCTTATTGTAAACGGCCAGTTTCACCATTTCCTCTGTATTGCCACTTTTCCTTTCTTGTTTGAATTTAAAACACAGGAAAATAGTCATGAAGTCACACGAATTACCAGGGGATCAAGGGAAGCACAGTAGTCTAGAAAGACTAAACTTGCTTTTGTGATTAGCCTGCAGTTTGACACGTGTTTCTGTCACTGCCAGCACACACAGAGCTGTCCAACAATGGAAAAACTCTGTGTTCTCATCAGCCACATCGTTCACGACCATCAACTATTTTGGACGCCAAGAGAATTTCCATCTAGCATTAACTCAGTGTATCAATAGCTCCTCTGAGGTAGAAATCAGCTTTTTACATTTTTTTTTTTCAGAAAAGCCTTGATGGAGGTAGCTAAGCAGAGACACCCGGCCCCTCCCCAAAGAGACACTTGGCAGCTCAAGTGTGAACGTTTTATTAGACACAGGTGTTACTATTGACAGCTCCAAGGTAACCCTTGCAACAAACAGGTTTGAGCTCAGGCAGCGTTTGGAGAGATTCCTGCTCAGCTAGAAACAGCACAACAGCATTGCTCAATCCCATTTAACCCTTTGACTGCAGCCTCTCACCTTCCCTCCAGACAGGCTGACTGCACTTTTGACAGAAGTCATTGCCAGCAAGTCCTGATTTCATTCACAGCTATATTCCACTTCAGACGAGCTCAGAAGAAGCAATTTCAAACTTTTTTGCAGAAATACATTAGGAACTCTTGGGGAAAAAACCCTCAAACATGAAAGTAAACCAAACAAATCTAACAGCCAAATTACCTCTTGGGAACTTCAGCTTTGGAGGGAAAGCGGGAGAGGCCAGGGCAGATTTTGCCAAGATGCTTGGGCAGGGTTGCCCAGCCTTAAAGTGACCACTCTGCTCACTCCAGCTCTTTTCTCCATTTGGCCAGGCCAGTCCCTGACCCCATTTCACCCTCACACCAACTCTGACCGCACGTTTCTACAGTCCACATCACAACCTGGCAAAGAAATGCTCTCTTTGGCTGGTTTATCTTTCTGCAAACTGAATCAGCCTTCTGTAGGGACAGACCAGCACCAGAGAATTCAAGGGCAGGTCTTTTCTCTGGTTCCAGCAAGCTGTTTCTTAGGCTTACATTGCATTGTGTCACTTACAGTGGGAAGAGTGGAAGCACAGCTTTGTTTCTCATTAAATCAGCTAAGCGTGATATTTTTTTTTTGAACCAGAAAAGCTGAAGCTACTTTAGGTTGGCTCTGCAGCAGTGAACCTATGAGATCCTGCCTCATGATAAAACCTAACTTCTGGTTTCTCCCTGAGTTTATCCAAAGAGTTTGAAAACTACATCAAAGGGATCTCCAAGAGATACTTCAGAAAAATAATCCTATGGGCAGCTGAGATTAAGTTAGTTATACCAGATGCCATACTTCACGCTAAAGGAAAAAAACGCCAAACCAGCAAACAAAACCAAAACAACTCTTCACAGTGTTCCCTAATATATATAAATCCTTCAGGATGTTACCCCCAGCTAACTAACAGATTCTGAGTATTCCTTACACCACCACAGCAGGAGAGTCCTTCTCATCCCTATGGTATGGTATGTACACAATATAAAAAAGTGACTCTTCAGCAAATATTGTCTTATGCCAGGAAAAGGAGAGAGCAACCTCAATACCTATAAATGACATGAAAATACATCAGTATGTCATATCTAGCTCAGTTTCATGTGCTCAGATTTAACTGTCCAAGATAACTAATTTTATACAATTTGACAGAAATATTTTTCCTTCCATCTGCAAAACACTAGTAAAATTACTAGTCTCCTCCATGCAGTTCTCTCTTCCCTCTATCTTCAACACCACTTTTTCTTTAACTAAAAATCCCATTAATTCTTACAAAAAAAATCACATTTAGGCTAAGCAACTTGTAAAATAGCCTAGAAGAAGCAAATTTGTATGACAGGCTTCTTCTCACTAAACATGACATGTATAAAGTATTTGTGAACTTTAACATGTTACAATACAAAATATTTGAGAGAAGAAACTAAGGCCAAGACATTTAATTATAAAAGTTACCAAAAATCAGTGTGCTTATACAATAATTAGAAGACTGCACAGTTAAGCAGTGACAATTTCACACATAAATTTCCCAATATTGTCGGATGACAGGCATTCAAAAGTCATATATCAAATTGCTTTGAAGATCTTAAACTAGTTCCTTAGCAGAGAAAGGTGTGCCAACTAAGAGTTTAAAAAAACCAACAAAACCAATGCAAGAAAACTGGCTAAGAGCCACTGCTCTTAGCCTTGAGCCAAACTTGGAGTTAAATGCAGTACTTTTAGATTAAATGAAAGTGAGCAGATATCATCCCACAAGAAGAGAATGTTACATTTCTAGCAGCATACTAAGACAACTCAGTACTTTTTTGTATACCAGAGTGTAAAATCACCACATATTGGAACAGTTGAAATGAAATTGATACCAATATTAGAGCATTAGTTATAAATACAAGAGAAACTGTTATTAAAGCCTGCATCAGTTGTGCAGTGTAAATTCGTGTTGCAATTTCCTTAACTTCAGATTTTTCTTTTCTCAAAAGTTTTCAAAGTAGACTGTTTCTACTGTAGTATCAAACTGATTAGGTTATTATGTATTTCAAACAGACTAGAACAAATAAACATTAAACCACATCAGATTATTCCACTCTAATTCCAGGTGCATATCTGTATTAAGACACCACCGACAATGGAGGATTCAATAAATAAAACCATAGCAACTCAGCCTTTATTCTGAGTAGCTCAAAAGTGTACTACTCCTTATATACTCTTCCATCCAATGTCAGGTGAGAAAGCAAGGTCATGCAGCTTATCTGTTGAAACTAATCTTTCCTTCAAGGGCAGAACTTGAAGTACACACTCAAACCTGAAGGAGTCTTTGATCACAAACATTTAAAAACTTCTCTTCTAAAAAGCAGGTGAAGCTGCAAAGAGGCCATAAAGCCTAGAGGCATGCTTTTCCTCTTCTATCCAACTGATGCCAGGAGCATCACCTTCAGAGGAAAACAGAAACCACTGGAATGGGAGCACAGATTTTAGGTATCGGTATATTAATATTTTCTGAAGCCCTTGTTGAGAAGGTTCAAAAAACTGAAGCTAAAATTGATGGGCTGTGAGTTTTTACCTCAGACTGCAGGTGCTGGATGACAACTGTTAATGCTTCAAACTTCTGGTTACTGGATGTCAGGAATTTTTTCAGCTGCAGGATGATTCCACTTTGAGTCTCACATTTTGTTTTGTACTGTGTTAACTCTGCTGCTTTCGTGCCAGGTGAACATGCATCTGTGGAGGCTTGAGTCTGTATGCACGAGCTCTTGGCACTCCGCTGCTTGCCCTTGTCAACTAGAACAACAACAACAACAACTGATTAATATGCATTTTATGTTGAAAACTCACCAAAGGTCAGGTACAAAAGAAAGTAGTTAAAAATTCATACAAACACTTCCTGAAATACTAACTAGGAGAAAGAGTTATTTCACTAGCACTGCAGAGCAGGCACTATCATCCGCCATGTTAATTTCTGGCACCATAACCTTGGATACAGTGTTTGGTTTTCATCCTCACCTTTATGCACTCTGTGGCATACTTTTCAGCATACTTTTCTCACTGCACTTTGAACAAATATTTTTAGAAAATGCAAGCTCTCTGTCATCCTAGCTATCCAGTAACCTATTTCTAACTAAGAATTGTCCACTTTGCTTTGCAACATGGATTTCATATTTCCTGCACTTTAAACTACTGCTAAATACCAAATCATTTTCCCTCCATTTACTTTGCTAGTTTCCTTCCTTTTAAAATTCTAGTTGTAAAAACTCCTCTCTCTGCAGTTCAGGTCTGCACTGTATTACGCGGAGATCTTGCAGCATTTCTTAGTGCCAGCAATTTCAGTCACAAGACTTTAAAAAAGCTCTAAAATGTAATATATTTCAATATATATTCACAGTACAGAACCTACACTGTTGACAATATTCCTAGTTATGTGGCAACCTCAATCCCTTCACAGTACACAATCATTTCATGTCAGAGGAAGCCACGTTACATAATCCAGCACCTCACTCGTAAACACTGTGTAGGTTACAGGTTTCTCTACTGCCTTCAGACTGGAAAGGGAATACAATACTGCTGCGCAGATAGGGCCAGTCTTCCCCGTTTGATCACAAAGGGAATGAACAAACACTCTTGAAATCAAAGGGTGATGCAATAGATAAGTATCCCTTGGCAATTTAATGAAGACATCTAAGCAGATTACTTTGTACAGTTTCAGTTTAACAAGATTTCTTCATGATAAAGTGAAAAAACCTGAGCGGTGAGATCTGGAAAAACAAATAGGAACATGCAGAAACACAGGGGACAAACGAACCAAGTAGAAGCAGTCCTTTCTACAGCCCAAGCACCAGGTTTGAAGGTTGTCAAGTGACTCTAGACTAGTTTCAGCAGTCTAAGGTTCAATCTCACAACTGGAAACAGTATTAGTAACAAAAGCTTTGATTGTCAGTTAAGGTTAGTCTAGCTGGCACATCGACTATTGCATTAATACATCCATCTTCCACAGCCTCCACTTGTATTCAAAGGTTTGAAAACAAGTTTCCTGTTCAAAATACTGATGTCCTCTTTGCCTTTCTTACTGAGCTGGGTATAAAATGCCTCCTGTGTCTATTAATTTTCCAAATAAATTCTCTCAAGACAAGATTTTCTGCTAGTTAGAGAATTGTCAGCATATTGCTTTATCATGTTCAGATGCCCTTGTATTCTTTGAGATTTCCCTACACTTCTGCTCAGAGATGTGGACTTTTAAAGGATATTTTTTTAATAAAAACCATTCCATCTTGCAGCTTAATAGTAGAGCTGTTGAAAGGTATATCGGCATGAAACCCCAAATCAAAATATAAATGATCAAGCTTGGGTACCAGTTCTAGTTAGCTTATTTTTACAACCATTTTCGCTAACATGACCACCTTCTTTTCTCACTGTTCAGCGTAACAATGTCCTTTGAGCAGACGTCTTTTCATCAATGACAATTCACACTTAAATGCAACCATGTCAAATTTCCAAACATCTTATGGATACACTGTGTCTAGGAAAATACTGGTTACCTTCTGAAGGTCACTGAAAAATCACAAGAGACAACAACCAAGGCAGGGGGAAGAGCATAGACTAGAGAACAAGCGTGAATAATCGGCTCTTCCCTTCTCTACTGGCTTACATACTCCTACTCTCTCAAATATTCCACCTCCCCTCCTGAATGCTCCACTTATGATAAGAGAACTAGAGCATTCTTCTTGATTTAAGATAACTGGGAAAATTCACTGATACAGCTACTAATGCAGTAATTTAATTAAATATTTGAAATGAGTTTTACATCCATTTTTAAGACTCTGACAGAGCAGCATTAAACTTGAACAAATGTTTGCAGACAATTTTCACTCTGGGAAAAAATTGCATCACACAGTTACCTAATGCAGCTACTTCATTTAAATTCAGTGATACAAGAACTAACCCAGAATAACAAGACTCAAGATATTCCCGGTTTCCACAGTCCAGCCACCCCTTATCACTCTTGTCAGTCTCATACCACTGCTTTTATCGTGCTGCCCAGACCACCATGTATTTTGCTAGAAGCTCATTCAAGCATCCAAGCAAGACAACCCCTGATACTATACTAAACAAAATCAGAACAAAAAGCATGCATGAAGGGAAAATTTAGTGACATTCCTGTTGGCAATTTTATCATAGACATGTGTATACAGAGCCACTTCAAATGCTGAAAAGCATGAACCCTCTGTAGCATGAACTGCCTTTACAGATTAACACCACCGACACTCCAGTGCTTATTTATGGCCTACATACCTCTGGGCAATGACAGATCATTTCCAGATGTGTATAGAAGGCATGCGGTGGTGTCAAAACAAAAGCCATGCTTTCATCAAAACAAAAAAGAGCCTAATTACTGATACCACCACATTAACAATAGTCTAAACTGAAGACAGTATTGGTTACCAGCCCCAGTCGTCCTTACTTTGGTCTGTTTACCTGTCACCTTTATACAGTCACACTTGTAAACCAGAACAATTTCCACCCTCCTCACCAACACGCTCAAAACCACTGTACCCAATCTAGTTGCAAAGTTTAATTTCTGAAGACTAGAATCAGATCTGCAAGTACAGCATGTAACAAAGTAACTGGACAGTGGTTTTACAAAGACTAAGCCTTTTGATCATGGAATCATTCACAGAAGACTTGATCTGGACCTTGGAAAAAGTCCACAAACCCTCTCACTCCCTCTACAGTCACTATATGGATGGCACAGCAGCCAACTCTAGTTCACTCGGGAGAGCAATAAACCCATGCCAAACTTTTCCATTAAGCAAACTTTTTCCCATACACAGCTTCTGTGGTTAATAGCCATAGAAAAGTAAGAAGTACACAACTGTCAGTACACAGGGTGTGCTCCATAAAATTACATTTAAGTGCTGGGTCTTCTGTCCTGTAGTTGAAATAGTATTTGTAAGGCTGGCTGCCTCAGGTCCCACTGGTTTCCTGAGCCTCCCTATCTTGTGCACTGTTGCTGGATTACCAGATGAAAAATCTATCACCCACCTTTTTGGTTTGCAGAATCAAGTCAAAGCCTTCCTTTGCTTATCATCTACTAGGAAGGTCTGTGTAGTGATGCCTACACTAACTAGAAACTCTTGTTTAAAAGAGATTCAATTTTTTAAAAAAATTACATTTCCTATAAGCATTCCAAATAGCCTAAACAAAATTCTGGACAAGCAAACAAGTGGAAACAACCTCACTTGTCTCCCCACACTTGCAGTCATAATAGTCTTACCCCCAAGCACCTTCTTTTCACATTCCTCATCCAGACTGTTAGCTTCCACAGGTTTTTCAAAACCAATGTGCATCTGGTGTAAACATTTTTCAAAGAAAAATCCTTGCTCAACATTTTCTCTTGTGGGAAGATGCAGGCTGGTAAAAACTTTCTGCCTCTCCTCCATTTTCCGGAAAGCCTTGTCTACACACGTTAAATTGGTGCTCACTTCTTTGATCAGTAAGACCAGATCAGCCTGAGTATTTAATCGAGCTTCCATTTCTTCTCTTACTCGCTGAATTTCCTCAAGCACAGTTCTTATATCCAAGTGACTAGACTTCATCTCTGCTGTGAGATTTTCTTTCACCTGCTGCTGGCTCCTTTGCAATGCTAACACCGTTCTGATATCCTTCTGAGATGTTTCCATATCATGCTTTAATTCCTTCTGCCCAGCCTGCATTGCCTCCTGGCTAGCTTTCACTTCTGCCAACAGAGCAGCAATGCATTCCATGCTGATCCCACGGGAGTCGCAGGACGTCTTCCAGGGTCACAGCTTTCAAGTGGTCAGGGACATTTGTGAGCTGGTAACAGATTTCTCCTGATAGGAAGAAAGCTGAGCTAGAACTTAGCCCTTGGTATGGTATCCTACCTCAATCTACAGCGTGCTGCAGAGAAGGTACAAGGTAAAAAGTCTCGTACAAGTGAGCCAAAGGCACGAAATAAAAGCCTTTCACAAGCGCGGCTGCAGTCGGAGCTCCTTCTCAAGACTCAGGCACAGCACTAATCAGTTTAATTGGCAGATTATGCCACACCTGAATTTTTTAAAATCTTTTGCTGACATCATTGTACGTGGAACGTCACCCCAAAAGCCACTCCCAACAGTAATTTCATCTGTGCATCAATCAAAGTATGCCTGGGCATCAGTAATCAGGTTTGTTGCAATGCAGCCAAATTCTGCAAGAACACAGTGGCCCTTCCTTTCCGGCACAAAGGCTCAAAGAGAGCCCTATTTGCCTGCAGGAGCTGAAAGCCAAAGAGTTCAACAGTGCATACTTATTTCAATTGTATATTCAACAAGGTGATTATTCACCTGTCCTTCTGCTAACATTTACAGTGAGGGTTCAGGAGCTCCTCTGTGGGCACATTTGACACTGCTCTGCTCCCACTGAGTGCCCTCCTTATTCACATGGCTAGCAATACTCTTTCAGCAGTCTCTGGAAAAACCCAGAGCCTCAGGAAGCCCCTTAGTTCAAAAACAATAAAGACTTACCAGGAAAACTGACTAATGAGATATTTTTGGCAGATTAAGGAAGCCAAGCCTTTTAGGTACCAGGTCTGAGTGTTGACTTTTCTCTGAAAAAGCTAAAATTTCTTACTTTTAAGCACAGTACTCTTGATAGGTCTAGGCTTCGTGTAAAAACAGGTAGACTAATGACACCAGGCTGTTAGCCATTTTGTTACACAGCAATTTAATTACCCAGACACTGGATTCAGTTTGGAAAAAATGATCTTGGTCTACAGAAGGCAGCAATCTCTCCTTTCAAAGAGGTGAGCAAGTACTCAGCACAATAACCAGCAGAATGGAAATCAGAGCAGCACACAAGTTGGAACTCAGTAGAACTTTTACACCATATCTTTGGCCCTATCATGACTCCAGGATGCTTTCAGAGACAGTGATGATCCCACAAGTGCCCCAGAGCAGAGACCTATCCATCAAAAACTGCAGTAAGTTCCATCAGCTTTGTTTTGGGCTGGGAAGCATCACTAAGAATGCCAATAGCGCATGTGTGAACAGATGCAGGATTTTCCAAATCACCACAGGGCTGCTGGCCAAAAAGCCAATCTGGGGAGGCCTGCCTTCAGTGCAGGTTTACCTGCCCACTTGCCAGTGTGCCTCCCACACTAGGCCACGCACACACTCAAGGTATCAGACATGCACCCTCTATGCAGAGAACCTCACAGCTTGCAGGTACTCCCTGACTGTTTTGCCACCACAGTGGTTATCACAGCTCCTGGTGGACACAATGCCAATGGTGGAGCTTTTTTCTGAGTCTCTATATCATCTCCCAGAAGGTCAGACATGAACTTTCTGATGCAGTTTTCCAGCACAGCTACAGGCCGCAGATGTAGTTTCTTCCCCCCTCTGCCCTTTGCCCCATTCCTAGCTGGATAGATATCCTGAGAACTCCTAAGCATTATTATTCACCCAGTCACCGCTAAAGACTTGTACCCAGGCTGCAGAAGCCCAAGCTGAAGTCTGAATCCATGTAACATCTTTGACAAAAGATACAGGTAGGTGAAGAGAGCCAGGTAAGAGCACTAGCAGCACTTCTGCATCCCTAGATGAACAGCTGCAGTAATTCAGCTGAGCAGTGTGAGGATTCACTCCACCCGTCAAGGATTCACTTGGTGAATCATTTGCAAAGACCTAGTCAGACAGCAAAATACAGCTGAATTGATTTCCACTGGTTCCTCTGTGACACAACTGGAAAGCAGGTGAAAAGGAGGGTATTCACCAGACTCCTGAGGGGAGGGGAGGAGGAAAAAAAATAACAAAAAAAGAATTTGAGGTTACGAGAAAGAGAGTCTCCAACTGATTCCTCTGATCCATTTTTAGGGGAACAGGCTCATCTATACACTAACCAAGAGCAGAGTCCTAACTGGGACAAAAATGAGTGCTTGAGGAAACCCTTTGTCTATAAGCTACATTGAAAGCCTCGCTGAGGAAGCAGAGGTGACTAATTAGGTGCTGCAATTGTCATTCCTGACCAGCATCACCAAATCAAAAAGCTTCAGCCTCCTTCCTACGTGTATGCACATCCACCCCAACTGCCAAGTGCTCTCTGCAATGCTCTAATATAACACACTGAAGAAAAGCTGTCCTTGGACACTGGTCTCTTACTCTCTGTGAATACGTTCATTCTACCCACAATGTGTTTGGTATGTTCCTCACATAAACTAAAGAGGTCTGACTGATCCTAAGGAATCTGGCGATTCCTAAAGATCACCCCCCTGACACAGATTCCAGGCAGATGTCCTTTACTTTTCTCCACTCTGGAAGACACTCTTCAAAACCTCACCTAAAATTAAATCTGTAGGACAATACTACAGAAAAAAACCCAAAAAAACAAAAAACAAAACCCACAAACCACTGCACAAACAAAAACATCTCACTCTTGGACTTCTTGGCACTCAGCTGTCAAAAGGTTTGAAAACTAAGGAGAAAAAACAAATTAACAATGAAAAAAAGATCATAAAAACTAGAGAGAGCTACAGAAAAGAGCACCTGCTACCTATAATAGGACAGAACACTTGGACAAGAATATAACCCAGCAAAGTGTATATATATATATACTCACATTTATGAAATCAACCAAGTTAAACTAAAATATTGCAAGGTAAGGAAATGCTACCAATACATCCCGCAACACACAATGAATCAAGTAGGGATGTATCCTGTACAGTATTAACAGTTATGAGATATTTGCAGCTAATTATGTTCACTGGAGTTTTGAGCTGGATCAGTTTTCTCCAAATACACCAATAAGCACTAAAGTAAACTCAAAGGTCCACCTGCTTATTAGAGCCTGAAGTACACACACCTACACTGTTGACCTCCCCTCTAGGTGCTTTATTGTTTCTGTCTCTAAGTGAGCTAGTCCCACTGATGCAGTACTGCATGACCTATGGGTATGATGATGGGATTTTTCCTTCAGGAGTCACCAAATCTCAGTCTCAGATCTGAACCAGCCCACAGGTGACTGCATAGCTTTTCCTTCTATGTTAATCTTTACACAGCTAGTTCTGAACCCTCAAAAAACCTCTACAGCTCTCCTGCCATCCCCCCTGTTGCCTCCCCCCTGACGCAATGCATACAAGTCATTCAAGCAATGCAGCAGAAAGACTGATCAACCATTTGATCTCATGGCTGTCATTTTAAAGTTTGCCTTGTGACAAGCTATGGCAACTAGGAGAGGGCAACTTAAGAACATCCATATGAATAAGGAAGCTGTGGGTTTAATCTGCAGTGGTACATAAATTATTGTTGAGAGGACTTGGAATATAAACTGGCTGTAAATTACCACCCTAAATTCTTTCAAAACTCAAGCTCTGGGCTATGAATGCAGGTCAGAGAAATACACATGAAAAGCAGTCACAAAATTAAATTAACAGTGTCTGCAGAGAGCCTTTCAAGGCTAGAGTTGGATGGAAGTCTAAACCCTCCCAGCTGCTCCACAGCTTAGTCAACTGTAGTTTTTCCCTCTATCCATCTCAGCAAGTGGTGAACACGAACCTTCCCGCTATGTCTCTGATCCAGGCTGGTGCCTGTACAAACACAAGCTCCTGAAGAAGTGATGTTTTGTTTCTAAGTGCTTCCTCAGGCCTCTCTGTATAAGCTGGTGCAGACAGCCCCAGCTTGCTCTGTTCACAGTTCAAGCACACCAGTCATGAGCCAGTTACAGTTCACAGCAAAGAGACTTCATTTTTCAGAGTTGCATGTGGATAATCTGTCCAACTGAAATGCTTAAGATGCTGCACCTCAGGAGCTTTTCCAGCAACTTATTTAGTTGATCTTGTCTCAAAGTAGCTGGGTGAAGAGAAACAGCACTTCTCATCTTGCATTTCCCCATTGCATCAAAATGATCAATCAGAAGCCCAAGATGACAACTAAATGCTTAATAAAGCAGTACAGCAGTTATCCCTTTTCTTTACTCACTATAACCCGTTGAGCTTCCATAGTTTAAGATCTGACACTAGCCTGTGCCCGGGAACATCAGCTTTTTCAGCTATCATCAAATCCTTTGCAAGTTGTTCTGACAAAACCAACCAAATACCACAGAGGTTTTTAAGAAGGTTGCAAGAACTGAACAAAATTTAACTGCAGGCAGGTGAAACCTGACCTGGATGCTTAAACTGACTCAGCAGGACTAAAACACACAGCAGAAATCCTTCTGCCTTTTTTTGCAGGGGTACAAAGGTTTTTCAGCACATATTTTTTTAAATGCTGTACAGCCTGGAGGGGGAGTGCAGAGTCATCACATATTATTCCAGGCATTCAGTTTCAAGAACTGTTTCTGAAGTCTGTGTCTATTCTCTCACAGCAACTTATTCGCTGACTAAAGGTTATTACAGCACTGACTTCTACCCTCAGTGCAGCATTTTAAATCCATCCCTTTTCACTCACCACTTCTAGACACAGAACTGGATATTCTCATTATACACACAGTGAAAAGGAAAGGGAAATCTCAGAAGTATTTACATACTTCAAAGAGCCCTATGCCTGTTTAATGTTTTAATCACATGCTGAACATACACATATCTTGCAGTACTGGCCACACAGGGTGGCATGCTGGTAGGAGCAAGTCTCTTCCAAAACAAAACCTATTAGCATGTCTGATGCTTCCCTGTCCATTAAAATGCTGACAATTAGGTAAGAAACCAAATATTTATGGACCGCACCAGACTCCTGCAATCTGAAACTGTTACCTAGTTTGTTCCTGTCTTTTGCTGGAAATCAGGGGAAAAAAAGGGATTTTTATGACCTTTGGAAGAAGAGGCAGGCAACCCAGAAAGAGTACAGGGATGTTGTTAGGTCATGTAGAGAGAAAGTTGAAAAGGCAAAAGCTCAGCTAGAACTCAATCTGGCCACTTCTGTGAAAGATAATAAGAAGTAGTTTTATAAATACATTAACAACACAGGGAGGAAGAACAAAAATCTCCCTGTTTTATTGGACGCAGAGAGGAACATTGTCACCAAGGATGAGAAAAAGGCTGAGATACTTAATGCCTTTCTTTTCCTCAGTCTTTACGAGAAAGACTGGATATCC
Source organism: Pithys albifrons albifrons (assembly GCF_047495875.1). NCBI lineage: Eukaryota > Metazoa > Chordata > Aves > Passeriformes > Thamnophilidae > Pithys > Pithys albifrons. The sequence continues at coordinate 44,966,417 of NC_092462.1, read as the reverse complement.
TCAGCTCAACTGGTCCCCTGAGCTGGCAGACAGGGACAACGAGCAGAATAGACCCCCTGCAATCCAGAAGAAGCAGTTAGTGTCCTGCTGTGTCACTCGGACACTCACAAGTCTACCAGGCTGGATAGGATCCACCCAAGGGTACTAAGGGAGTTGGCAGAAGAGCTCTCCAAGCCACTCACCATCACTTACCATCAGTCCTGGTCAAGCAGGGAGGTCCCAGATGACTGGAGATTGGCCAGTGTGGTGCCTGTCTACAAGAAGGGCTGGAAGGAGGATCTGGGGAACTACAGGCCAGTCAGCCTGACCTCAGTCCCAGGGAAGGTTATGGAACGGATCACCGTGAGTATCATCATGCAGCATACACAGGGCAACCAAGGGATCAGGCCCAGCCAGTAGGGGTTTAGGAAGGGCAGGTCCTGCCTAACAAACCTGATCTCCTTTTAGAACCAGGTGATCTGCCTAGAAGAGGAGGGAAAGGCTGTGGATGATGTCTGCCTGGACTTAAGTAAAGCCTTTGACACTGTCTCCCACAGCATTCTCCTGGAGAAGCTGGCAACCCATGGCTTAGATAGGTGCACTCCCAACTGGATTAAAAACTGGCTGGACAGTGGGGCCCAGAGAGCAGTGGTGAATTGTGCCACATCCAGCTGGCATCTGGTCACTACTGGGGCTTCCAGAGGGATCTGGACAGGCAAGGCCAACAGTATGAGGTTTAAAGAGATGAAGTGTCAGATCCTGCACCTCAGTCACAACAATCCCAGGCAGTGCTACACAGTGGGGGCAGAGTGGACTGGAAAGCTGCCCACTGGAGAAGGACGTGGAGGTGCTGGTTGACAGATGACTGAACATGAGCCAGCAGTGTGCCCAGGTGGCCAAGAAGGCCAATGGCATCCTGGCCCATATCAGAAATAGTGTGGCCAGCAGGACCAGTGAAGGGATTGTCGCTTTGTACTTGGCACTGGTGAGGCTGCACCTTCAGTACTGTGTTCAGTTCTGGGCCCCTCACTACAAGAAAGACATTGAGGTGCTGGAGTGTGTCCAGAGAAGGGCAACAAAGCTGGTGAAAGGTCTAAAGAGTAACTCGTATCATGAGTGGCTGAGGGAGCTGGGTTTTTTTAGCCTGGAGAAAAGGAGGCTCAGGGGAGACCTTAATGCTCTCTACAACTATCTGAAAGGAAGTTGTAGTAGGGTGGGGGCTGCCCTCTTCTCCCAGGAAACTACCAACAGGACAAGAAGAAAGCACTTCAAGCTGTGCCAGGGGAGGTTCAGGTTTGAAGTAAGGAAGAATTTCTTCACTGAAAGGGTGGCTAAGCATTGGAATGGGCATCCCAGGAAGTGGTGGAGTCACGATCCCTGGAAGTGTTCAAGAAACTATGGGATGTGGCACTTAGTGCTATGATTCAGTTGACATGGTGGTGTTCTGTGAAAGGGCAGACTTGATCTTGGAGGTCTTTTCTAACTTTAATGGTTCTACAATTCTACCTAGAAACTATAATACAACACTAAAAAGCATGCCACTCTATTAGCATCTCGCTTGTTGACACAACGAAGTATGAACCAAGAGCACCATTTTCATTATGACGTACTTTGCACAGAAACATGGGTGGGAGAGGAAACCTGCAAAGAGATAGCAAGCAAGGGCAGTTTTCCAACTGCACACCTTTCTAAATAAGATTTTACACAACTTCCACAACAGAATCAGCAACTGCAAGTAGTCCTTCACTCCTCCACAAGGGCTTTTTGAAGCAAAATGCCAGCCTACTACCCGACAGTTAATCTGACACATACTTCATACTGTTTCAGGCTCTGAAGCTGATAAACCCATGGAGCGTAGCAAGCCCTCTGTCCGACAGCATAAAGGTCTGGACTTGTACTGGGTTATAAGCATGCCACTGCCATCTTTTCATACAGGAGAATGCGATCTCCCTGTAGGAGAGCACTGGGGACAGCCAGGAATCCAAGGTCTGTACCAATCCTAATGTTACATTGCACTGAAGCTCCTAGATAAGTCTCAGTACGTCTTTTCAGTCCCTACTCCAACAGACTCTTGTCCACATGACAGCCTTTGAACTGGGTTCCCTGAGGGTACATGCTTATTAAAATTAACAATTCATTAAAGCCTCAGTATTTCTCACCTAAACCCATGCCTTCACCAAGTAATTAACAGCGATGTGTCTCTCTTCCCCTACAATGTCACCTGTCCTACAGAAAACAGCACTGCAGTTTGTATAACTGTTTTAGAACGTTGTCCAAGGCACAACGTATCACCTGCAACACTGCTTTTCCCCCTACAGGAAGCATGTTAATGACATATGTTTTCATTTGTCAGTAATCTGGTAAGATCTGTTACTATACTGAATCTTCATGTTGCATTAGTCTTACATTTCTGAAAATTATAATTTACGTTTTAAAACCTCCATGAACCTTATACTGAAGCTTCACAAGGAATTAGATGATAATACTTGTAAAGATACCAAACTACATCTGATAAAATGCATTACCTTCGAAATTGCTAGTGACTTCCAAAATAAAAGCACGGAGACAAGTGCTAGCTCAACTCACATCATTGCTGGAATTGCCTGACTGATAAACCAGCCTATGCATTTTTATAGGGCAAGTTTTGAAGGAAAGACCAGTGATCAAGACACTCTTGAACTGTGTCCTATGCTGTTTTAGTGTTACATGTTTCTTTGTCATTTCACTGCTAGATGTTTCTTTTTCAGTCTTGATGATGACAAAGCTAGTCTAGGGTGAGATGACATCCAATGGTCACACATTTTGTCAAACTGAGTAATGGTGCATTGGCACAGTCAGTGATGATGGCAGGAAAGAATGTAAAAACACCTCAAAACAGCAACATCCAAATTTTCTAGCAGATTAGAAGATTGAAAGGGATAATCTTTACAAGTCACGTTTCACAAAGGACTTAATGTTTAAGTCTGGGACTCCTTTCAGTGTGCAATTAATGTATCTGACAGATGTCTGCCTGCTAAGTGCACAGTACACACGCAAGCCTGAGTAATGCTCTGAAATCTCAGCATGGTGCCTATAGTACTTTTTTCCTTACATACAACAGGCCTACCTTACAAAAGCACTAGTTGAGTTTTAAACACCTAAAATATAAACTGTTTTTGTCTTACTATTGTATTCACAATACATTTCATCAAGTTTACAAGAACTGTAACATCTAGAACTGAATTACGTTTTCATCTACCTAGTACATATCAAGCTGAATATGAGTCACACATCATCTGCAAGGATGAAAAAATATCAATAAACCCACCATATACTCAGAGATGACCACAAACTAAACAAGCAAATTTGAAATGCCATGCAATTTGCAGAAAACAACTTTAGCATGCACCAGCTAGACTACCAGTGCATCAGGGTTGTCCTGGTTATTTTCTAAATAACCAAGGGCAATAGTAATGCTTGAATTATTTTTTCAGCTTGTTCTGAAGTAGGCCAAAGCCTAACACACGTTAGTTACCCATACAGTGCTACACACCATTGTCTGAGGAAAAAAGAGGAAGGGCAAGATAGTAGAACTAGTTTTCTGTAGTACAAAGCCTAAAGCATGGCTGTTTTGATATGAGAGGGATTGGTCATATGTACATTAAGGAAACAACTTCATCCCCCTTAAAAAAACCTCACTATCATCCATTTTTCATAAGAAAGATGACAACAAGATGGAAATTGCATGAGGATATGCTACAGTGTGCTGATGCTTTGGCCAATGAGGACTGAATTAAAAACTGTGAACTATATCTCCATCTATTACACTCATTTTAGGTATTTGAATCTTGCAACATAAATTCATCATATACACCACAGGCAACCTTAAATATTTGAATTCCCTTGCTTTACTTGGAAAAGAAAAGCCATATTGGAAGCTGGCATTTATTTTACATAAGGTGTTTACGTTTAAGTAAGTTTCTAATTCAAGTATTTGTCTGATTAGGCAAAGAAACACCTGAAGCAGTTCTCTTTTTATTTATAGTTGCAGCTGTGCTTTATCATCTATGAAACATACAACTTCCCAAAAAACCAAGCACAGAGTGATTTTTAAGACTGATGACCCTCACTCCTCTCTGTTCCTATTTCCTGTGTGTCTGTTCACTCCCTTTCTAACTCCTGTACAAGAAGTTGCTCCTTACTGTCTGGTGCCCTCTACTGCTTCAGTCCAAGTACAGGTCATGGTATATTTTTGCCCTACTGCAGACTCTGTATACAAAATCAGGACTCAAGAGTCAGCTGGGAGAGGGAATCTCACTAGTTCATGCTATCTGCAAACCCTTTTAAGATCCAATTAATTGCCTCCTCAGTGCAAACCCTGATGTCTTGGTGACGTCACATTCTTTGATACACTCAGGGTGTGCATGTGTATTATTGAAGGAAGAAGCCTATTATATATATCCACACCTGTGTAGAAAACCCTCAAACAAGACCAGAGAACCAGCCTTTTCCCTCTTTCAGCCTTTCGGAAGATCCAAGCTTTCACATGTGATCAGGGGTGAAATGTCTGAAACACAGCCAGAAAGGAAGAAACGATTTGAACTGCAACACTCAAACATGTTCCTTCCTTCATACCATAATCCACGCTGCCATGGTCAGGATCAGGAACACAAGGCTGGAAGCAGTCTCCAAAAACCATTTACATTACTCCTTGTTGAAGCAAGGTAAACATTACCTAGACACCAAAGGCATTTCACCAGACTGCTCAACTGTTTTAAGTCTTACCACAAAACACTCTGCTGGATTTTTTTCATTATACGTTTTCTTCCAGCTCAAACCTGACCTGATTTCAAGTAGATTAAATCATTGACTATAACGTCTCTACATGCCACATTTCACACAGATACTAACACACTAGCTGAGAAGTTTTCTCTTCTGCTCTCACACACACACAGCAGTCTCCTATGTACTGGAAAGTCAGATATAAGGTCATCTTTTACACTTTTCAACTACTTTTTGACATGCTTCCTTCCAAAAGAAAAGGCAAACATTATAAGGATGCTAGGGACAAACATCAAGCAACTGGGAGACACTGCTACTTACAAATCCAAGTAGGAGAAATTCAAAGACTTAAATTTTGCATCATAAATTAATTCTATATCTATGTATAAAACTGCTCTTATACTATGGAGATTCTCTTCATTGCAGTAAAGGCAAAAAAAAAAAAATCCAAACCCAACCAACCCAGAACTAATTTGTAACTTGTAAATGAATAACTGAACTTCACTTGATCAATTGTGGCTGTCCCTGATTCGATGTAGCAATTCTTTTTTCACAGACAACACATGATTAATTAGTTGCAAAAACATACATGAGCTCAAACTGTTATATTCAAGAATTTGATATTTCTATTTTTTCTCAACTACTCAAAGTCCTTCTGAGTAAGAGTATACATAAGACTTAATCTGCAAGAAACCATAATCTTTCATTGAAAGCAACTGTAAAAAAGAGACTTGTAAAATAACATTTTTGACCACAAGACTAGCACATGCATATGCAACATTTTTGCTTGTGCAGTATCTGCAGCTATCTTCCACAGAGAGGACAGGATGGCTTTTAGTTTGAACTCAGAAGCTATTTATTTTATCACACTAGTGTTAGCTGATGTTATATGACTGTAACAAATGTCAGTGACTTAACCATGGCACTGAAATGCTGCCTAACGGATATTATGGAAGAAAAAGTAGGGCATACAGTAGGAATTTAAAGAGCCTCCAGAGCCCTGACTGTATTTTGTATTATTGCCTTTGTGCCAAAACTGTTTCTGAAGCTGAAACACAGCTTCCTGTGTTTATGAATCTCTACATCCATTTAAAGTCAAATCCAAATTACAGTCAAATTTACTGATTATGTTCTTTAAACAACAAAGTGATAGCACTTCTAAGCACATAAGAAGCTCTATCATCAGTGCTAAGTTATCCATAATAATCATATTTTATCTACCAAAAGATGACTAGAAAGTTAAATTCCAATGTTTTCCTCATAAAATTGATGACTGCAGCTTGCAATTTCAAGTTAAAAACCAAATAGCTAACATCTAAATTCTCCTTTTGTTACAAACAGATTCAATTTCTAGAGAAGTCACAAATTCTGAGTATAAAATTAGTATAAAACAATTCAGAGGCCAAGCTAGGACATGATGTTTTCCCATGGATTAAAAAGAAAAAAAAATCAGTGATGATATAGGCATGATTAGGCTTATAGGCTGGAAATGAACTGAGAAAAGTAAAGCTACAGTAACTGTTCAACTTCCCAAATCCCTTCAGGAATCAGTTCCAGAGCTCTTAGAAGCTATGCAGAAAATGCTAATGCAGCAGTACCAGCGTTATTGACTGTGGTATCACTCAAATGACCTTGTTTCAATCAGTACCTTAATTGGTTTCAATCAAAGCCAAAAATGGTAACCCAGCAGGCTCCTCAGCTACACTGACTTCATTTGATGCATTCAGGTTCAGTCCCAAATCTGGTGTTTTCCCATGACTAAAAAAAAACTCAGCAGTTAGTGTACAGAAAGTGTTAATCTGTACTGTCACTTCCACACAACAGAGCAAAGCCCTGCTTTCACCCTACTGGCAGATGACTCCCCTGGCATGTTTAGAAGATCACGTAAGGGAAATTGCATTAAACTTTTTCCATATCTAGGTAGAGGATTATTTATTATTTAGATATATCTATTATACCTATCTGTCATACAACTGTGTCTTAGTGTGGTTAAGACTCTGAGTTACTCTTGATCAGTACTGATTTTGTTAAGGCATTAGAAATGTTTTTTGCATATATCCACCTCCAGTGGGCTGCTTCACACAGTGGAAGTTATTTTTCCAATTTACAGTTACACTATTCATTCTTTTGATTACACATATCAACACCATTAACATACAGTCCCAGCAGAATGAAGAAAATTTAATCAGCTATCAAAATTAGAGATAAGCTCACAACTTTAGGAAAATGTATTTTCGGGGGCAGCAAATACCAACATAGTTGAACATGTGTCTAAAATTAACCTTGAAACAGTACTTTAACACTACTCTGGCAGTGAAACACCATTTGCTGGTCAACAGAATAAAACAGCATCTTAATATAACCACTTCAACTGCTGCTGGTTAAATCATTCATATGAACTTAATCTTTTCCATGCTTTACTGTAAGTTCAAGACAGAAAATAGCACATTCTCAAGTGCCTCATACCAGCTCTAAGTGCTGCTTGAAAATCCCCTTTTCAAAAGACACACAAAATGGCACTTATATGAATCTTGGCAGTCACCACATCATGGTTAAGGACCTATTTGTGTATTTCCTGTCCTGTTGAACAGTTTTCCTGCTATTAAGCGGCAAAAATATTTCCCCAGGGATGTGCCTAGGAAATTGCACACCATTGTTTTGAGAACAAAACAGAGAACAGGGCGGCACCCAGCACTTTCATTAGCCACAAGACATGTCTCCACCCTTTGAGAAGTGCAGAGTCCTTCTACTTGCCTGCTGACACACATGGAAGTTAAGGGCCTTCTCTTCCCAATGACTCCTAACCAAACTGCACAATCTGAGATGTGGCAATGCATTCTCAATACATGGCTTGGAGAATGTCCCACACTCGCACTAAGACTGCTTTGGCAAAGGCTTCCCAAGAGGTATCAGTGCTCACCTCAAGGAGTGGCTGCTTGCCATGCCTGCTGTAGAGACCAAGATGTACCTGTGGATGAAGTTTAAAACATTCAGCACATCATTCTGTGCATTTAATGTTCCCCTGAGTCTCTTCTGTTCATGCTAACAAACAACTATGACAGCAGACAGATTTTTGCTTAACTGGGTGGTGGGTAGGGAGGGAGGAAAAGCAGACTACAGAAGCTTGAGGAGCTGGTACTTGAGGCAACTGTGTTGTTCATTAGGGTATATCCACAACTTACCACAAGGACAAAAACCTGTATGTGAGGTTAATCCCTGTGACGGATCTCCAACTACAAACATCTCTACTTGTGTCACTAACAAAGGCAGCAAGAAAAACATTCATTGCACATTATTCACACATGTTGCCTTCCTTGACCTTAAATCCAAGCTAAGAGGTCCCTCCAGAAATAAAGAAATACAGGTTTAACAGGGTTATGCTACTCATTTCTTATCAGGATCTTTTTACTTTTTAATTGGCAAAATGTCTTAACTTTGTAAGCTAGTTAAGCAGATAGGAGGAATATTTGGGAAATAAGCAAGCATGATTTTACATTGGTTATATAACAAGAGCCCCATGCTTGTGGCTGCGAAAAACAAAGTTTTCTAGCCTTCTGTTTTATTTGGAGTAGAATAATTTGCGTCTGGCTTTGTAAGAAAGTTCACTTACTCTTCTCCTGGAAGCACTTCCAATAAACCTGTTTTACCACTTCAAATACTTGAAAAGGTTTAGCATGAAGTCTATTCTCATAATAAACACAAAAAACATTTTTAGTAATTTAGGTGCTTCTGATTAAAGTCTAACATTACTATTATAGAAGTGAAGTAATTAATGAGTATTATTTGTAACACTTTTGAGTTTCCTATGGAAGGACTGCTGGTTCTCTCTGAGAAAAGGATGAGCTTTCATTAAAACAATTTCACCACAGATGTTCCCTGCCGACCCATTTCCTGCCTAACTAGAAGTATTTCCCTAACATCACGTACAAACTTTTTTTATTTACAACCATCCTGAAGAAGATCTTTTACTTGCTATAAATGCATAAGCATCACCAAGCTTGAAGCAACAGTTTTATTTATTTCATATTGACAAATACCTGAGGCATCCTTCACATGTAATTAATCCCTTTAAGTGAACGAATAACGAAACCCATCATCACTTGCTACAGTGGAGCCAGAATGCAAGTTGCTATGCATCTGCTTTTCACAGCACACCAGTTGTTCTTTCTCCAAAGACTTTTTGAGGCAAAGCTCCCCATTGACATTTACTTTCATACTTTATTAAATATATGCACAGTTACCATCACATACTGTTTTGACTTGAGCATGTTTTTTGTTGGGTTGTGGAGTTTCTTTTGATTTTTGGTGGGGTTTTTTGTTCTTTGCTTTTTTATTTTCCTTAGGTTCATCAGCTCCTTTCTGTTACCCAGGCTTCCTTTGAAAATACTAGTGTTACCCTCATTTTATACCTGTTGTAAATGCAACCACTGGATGAACTTGCAGATAGTATAAACTGTACTTACAAACCCCAAAACACACAGCCCTGCCAACTGAAAATAAGAATTAGGTATCACCTACATGCCAATTGAAACTACAACCTATTACGGCTGAAATCAGGCACATCAGGCAGGTCATTTAGTACCCAGCCTCGAAGAGATTAAGTCAGGAGCAGAATCTCATTGACTTAACCAGCAACATGATTAATTCAAAATCCCCCATGACAAATGGTTTCCAGCTATTCAACTTCTTTTGCTCAGAACAGATAAGCTGGCTTTATTTCTGAACTATTTTTTCCTTGGTGGTGACACAAATATTTAATGTACTCATCCTGTATAAAATTTCTCCATTAGCAGACTTATGGATTAGAATACTTATTAGGGTTGAGTGTGTTGGGTATCTTTCTGAGATTCTATATTAAACTGTAGTGATAGACATTAACCAGTTCTTCAGTTCTTCTTTGGGGGCAGAGGGGAAAAGCCACATGAACAGCAACTTCTGACACCTGGGGCTTTGAGAATCCTTCTTTAAGAGCGCTGCTTTGCAATGCACAGAACCAATTTTATAGTTCCAGTGTGATCTGAAGAATGACATAGTGAAGAAATTGTATTGAAAAAGGATGTCAGCTGATCAAATAAACATATCTGTGATGCTTGTTATTAGCAAAGAAATTTTTAGAACTGGTATTACTGAAATGACATGTTTAGTCACCAATGCACGTCACCAGTGAGGAAAGTTTGCTTAAGGGAAGGAAAGATAGAGGAAAAGCAGCAGAAAACATTCTGAGACAAAACAGTATACAATCCTTGAAAAACTCTGAACAAAAGACACAAGACAAGAGCTTTGACCTCCATTTGCAAAACTAGTTTCTTGTATGGAATTTTATCTTTATGGAAAATAAAAAATAAGCAACTCAAACTTACTATTTTGAATCATTCGTAAAAGAATGTGTTTCTCTTGCGGTTTATACAGAGTTACACAGAGATGCTAATCTGCTCTGTCACACCATTGATGCATGAAGGACATAAGAGCATTTTAGTCACTCTCTGGTAAAAATCCTAAATGGTTCAATAGAGGAAGCAAATATAGTATTTCATCACTGGAAGACTGGTTCCCACAAAACTCATATCTGCCATATTTATGCCATTCTGAAGTGTTTGGATTTTTGCAGTTACTTGCTACAAATAAGTTTTACAAGTCTAAGGATGTAATAATACTAATAAAGTATTTCCTGAAGGCTTCAGGATTTTGTTTTGCTGAAGAGGGCACTCATTATATACAACTAACAATGCAAGTGTACTGTACTTCCAGTTGCTGAGAAAAATGACACTTTGATGTCTGCCTGCATTTCAAGAGAGAAAAAATTTATGGGTATCATGACCTTGAAGCAGTGTAGTCATGGAAGTTAGGTATAAGGCAACAAACTGAAAGACCTTACGAAACACTTTAAATTTTACAGCAAATTTCATCTGGATTTATTTCATTCTTAGAAAAAAATCTAATGTTATTTGGCTTTCCTAGAACAGACTGCTTACACTGCAACATATCTGAATTACTCTAGTTACTCTGACACCTCCACATGGATAAGATGTAAGCAGTGCAAACACATCCAGCCCAAGGATCCATTTAAGTGCAATGACTAACCCAGACTAACTTAACACCAGTGTGAACAACTGTATGTTCAGCCATTCTCCATACTGTGAAGAAACTGCATCAAGCTTCTGCAAAATATCCTCAAGTCAGAATGAAAACCCAAGAGCAAGTTCCATCCTCTTCCTCCCAACAGTGCTCACATTCTAACTTCACTGTTTTCACTGCACTGTCAGCTGGGACGCGGCAACAGAAGAATCCAACTTGACCTGCGCTCAAGATTAGTCTCAAACTCTACATTTCAATAATTCCCTTAAGTATCCCAAGGATGCTCTACAGTCATACAAGATAGTTAGTCTATGCTATGATCAAAGGGAGCAAAGAATGAAATCCATGGTAATGTTTATTTAAAGTGCTATCTACATCAAATCCGTAACTCCACGTTGCTTACATAACACGCATACTCATGTTCCTACATGGACCCTGAAGTTCCTTTTTGCAATTACTCCTTCCCTTATTTATTGACACAGTCCCTAGCCACATGTCATTTTAATCCAATTAAAACACTACAAGAAAAGATACTCATACGTGTGCTGCAAAACCAAATATGGCTCCTCCTGGCATTTAACAAAAAAAAAATTAAGTTTTTATGCTTGTGATATACACTGTCATTGCCCTATGTGCTTGCTACTGCTGAGTTTTATGAAGCTGAAATAATCACTAACAAGCTTCAATGCATTCCGCTGTTTTGAAAATCATAGTATTATCTATACATACTTGCATTCTTCATTACAGAACATGACCTGGTTTTCAGATGCCCTACTTTTTTGGTATATTCAGCTCTAGCTAACCAAAGCTCTGTATGTCAGATTTTTTGCTAACACGGTGACTTCGTACAAGACACAGAGACAAAAAAAGGAGATTAGGGAAAGCAGGCAAACACCTCTCCAACCTTTCAATGCCACACCATTAGCCTGTACATACTGCACATAGAGAAAACACACAGAAGGTCTCTTCAACACTTCTCATTTAATGAAGTGCTGCTTAACTAGAACACAGGGCTAGCAATCTGGTTTACATGTTGTATTTCAGAGGCATCCTGCAGATAGGTTTTGCTTTCACATCCACTCAAATGAAATAAACAACAAATTAGTTTTTAAAATTGTAAAATTTCCTTGATACGTGCATTGATACTTATTTTTATTTTTCAAAATTACATGAAATTCAGTAGCAGTTAATGAACATTTGGAAGACTGAACATTATCTCCCCTTTGCCTACTATCTTAGGATCTTTAACCCTGGAATATGTGTTTTGTAGATATTTCACATTGTTAGCAACATAAGTATGTATACAAAGATATCCTTTACATTAGAATTTTTTAGCATCAAGGTATTTCAATACTAGTTTAAAGCCATGTAAGTAACCTGCAAACATAGCTTGTATTATGTTTGGATAGTTGGCCTGTATTATGTTCATAAACAAATTTATCATCTAGGAGGAACTCAGAAGCTGGATTTACTTTGGCAAGGGTAAGTAATGACAAGGCAAACGATTTAAGCTGCTATGTGAAAAGCCAGGACAATAAGGAAAGTTGACTGGTGGCACGGAACTCCAAAAAAATAAGGGCAGAGGGAGTGGTATTCAAGTGAGAAAGGAAATCTCTAAGAGGAAGAGCTTCGGCAAAACTACTTTATGTAGCTGCTTGCTCCCCTCTAAGTAAAATGCAAGAAAATTACAAATAGTGCAGTGGACAAAAATACTTATGTAACATGCAAGCTGCCATCAGTTTCTCTAGATGTCATATATCTCAGCTCAAACGAACGAACAACTGCCATCCGCCACCAAAAATGACACACATATCTCCTGGAACAAAGCTCAGCTTCCATAATCTCAATTTATTTGCTTTGCCTGCCACTGAAGATTAAAATCAGGTCAGATGCAGCTGAGAATTTAGAGAATTTTTTCTGTTTGTTTGTTGTGTTTTGTACATGCATGTGTGTGAATTAAACACCCACACACTTGCACTGTACATCTCAAAGCTTTGTACCTTTTAGGTTTGCATCAACACAAATGGGTACAAAAGTTTGCCTGTGCCATGACATGTATGATGGCAGATGTCTACAGAGAAGTATTCAAGTATTTCCCACAGACAGAAAGCCACATCGTGACAGCCTGTATTCATTCTGCTTCCCTCCCTGTTTCCCTCTTGCATCCAATCAAGATATAGAAAAGACTGTGCTCCCAGCAGATAACCATTAAAATGATTAGATAAATATTTAATAGCACAGACTTCCTGATACTATTTTTGGAACTGTGCAAGGAAAGAACAAATTCCAATTTGCATGTCATAAACAGAATAACCATTTTCCAAACAAGCAGCTCAGCGTGGGTGCATACACACACACACACACACACACAGAATATGCAACCACTTTGCTTAAAAGTCAGACTTCTGTATGAAATTCAAAAACTTTCATGCCCAGTACAGCTCTTATTTGCTAAAAATAAGCTGCTGTTGAAGGAACAAGATATTCCCTCAATGCATCCTCTAATCATCGTATTAAAAGTACACAAACCTGTATGAAATATAACAGTGCTTTTCCTGTAGCCAGAAGGTAGACGAATGTTTCGGAGCAACCCCTTTGCTGTCAGCCTTATGCGCATGTTGGATAAGGAAAATTTCGGGGACCATAACATGTCTTCAGTGCAATTGGAAGATAAATAAGCAAGAAATAGCCTCCATGTACTGTCACATACTCTGTTTTTAAATCACTACTGGCAGAAATGAGCAATTCTTGCTAAAGAAAACAGGCTTGAAGAAATAGTCAAGTCTCCATTCCTTTGCTCTTATTCCTTATGCACAGACGAGCAAAACATCAGTAAAAGCAGAAATCCACAGCACAAATGCTGCTGGCAGCTTCTCCTCACCAGATGTTGTGAAAACAAAGCTTGTCTTCAGAATAAAACCGACTTAGTGACTTGGAAAACCAATAGCCTCTGAACTGCATCACAGTGTTGATGCTCAATCTGCTATGGGACTCTGGGCTGGGAGCTAGAAAAGAAGAAATGGGAGGAGAAGGAGGATGAGGAGGCAGGAGGAGGAAGTGGGTGGTCTCACCAGCCACATATATAATCCAGCAATGTCACAGTCCGTATAATTTTTGTTTGAAGACTGTAAGGAACATTATTTGAATATTCCTGAAGGCATATTTCAGCTCTGCACAGTGAAAGGATTTTTGGAGAGCATTTTTAAAATAGTTTCTTTCAATCAAACTTTATGTCAACATTTAAAGTCTTAACAAATCCACAAACACAGCTATTCTCTAGGAACAATTCAGTATTTGAGAGCTGCTTAAGAGAAATTCTGTTTAGCTTGGCAGCTTAACACTGCAGATGCTTCCATTTATCAGCAGAGGAGCAAGGAATCAGGCACTAATTCATATTAAAACAGCTCTCTGCCAGCTGGGTTTTGAAGGCACCCAAACACTAAGGCAAATAAGCAGTGCCGCAGGAATTCCCATAGCATAGATGCTGTTTCTATATTTAATTAGCCCTCATATAAAATGTCTCTTTCCATATTTAATTAGCCCTCATATAAAATGTCTCTTCTCACTATTTAATGAGCTCAAAATTTTTGTGTATACTTTGGTGAAGTTCACGGCCATTAGCAAAAATAAAATTAAATTTAGAAATAGAAAATGGAGGACTAACTGTTTTATGATTAAAAAATGTGTTATTTTCAAGGTATGACCATGACTATACACACACGCACTGGTCGCCTTCCTGTGCAAAAAGAAATATTTTGCTACTTTGTCTGAGGTCAGTAGCTGCCTTACTAGGCAGTCACAGGAGTGGGGACTAACCAAGTATCTCTCAGCGAATACAGATGAAAACACAGTGACAGCTGCTACTTTACGGTTGCTTGACGAGCTGCTGTCCATAGACTTTGTATCTTTCTAGAGACAACAAAATTAGGTACTTTTCAATTGCTTCTACACTTCTACCATTTCACCAAACCACAGCTAATGTTCTGAAGCATCTATCCCTTTGGCAGTTTTTCCAGTTCCAGAAACAATTAACCCAGCTTGTTCTGAAGCAGGTATAAAAGCCAAATCAAACATAATCACACTGACAGGTCTCATCCCAGTGGTGCCTTACCTGTCCTCTCTTTACTGAAAAACTATTTTTTCTATTTTAATAGCATGTCTTACTTGCTCAAAATACATAAGGTTTTAAATTCACGAGTGTTTATTTAGCAGCCAGCTAGAACTAAAAATAGTATGTTGTTGCTGTATCCGGGTATCTCCAACATCACACAGAGGCCAGCCCAGCAGCGGCAACGAAGCAGTTCATTGTATGTAGAGCAAAAGGAGCTCCAGCCCAGCACTGAGACAGACCTATCAAGCCAACTTTCACAGCACACTGTGTGACAATAACACTGAAAGCTTTCAAATTATGTATGAAAACATTTATTTCCCAGCACAGTGATGTACCACCAACTCTGAAGTACTACAATACATCTTCAGTCCACACAAACCCATTCAAATTAAGTACAACGACAGTAAATTAGGGGTTTTTTGTTTGGTTCCCAGGGCAGCCTCTGCACACCGCAGGGCATGCATGTCATTACCTTGTCTATTCCTTCTAGTCTGAAGACCATTGACAGCTTTGGCACTAGCAATGTGTGTTCAAATATCTTTCCAACAGCCTTCAGTTCCAGACTCTTTCCTAATCCAATACTATTACCAAAGACATCACCTTCTTTCTGGCCTGCAAGATGATGATGCTTGGAAACCACACCAAGCAGTAAACCAGAAGGCTTGTTAAGCACGCTATGGCAGCCTTGTGAATTCACGATAGTTCATTAGCCTGTCTCATCAAATATTAGATCATTATTGTCAAGTCCTTTCATAATTAAGGCATTTTGAGACCTTGACCGGGCCTATAGCAAGGTTTTAAACACTATTAAACACCCAGCCACATGAGATTTTACTCTTTTGCCTGGGGACCCAGAAGAACTCCCTCTTATTTCCCTCCTGCTGCCACATCTCTCCAAGAGAGGAACTGCTCCATGTAGTCAATATTCTCTCACCATCTCAATTTGATGCTCTCACAAAAGTGGGTCAAGTTAAAAAATCCCAGAACACCACAAACCAACACCAAAACACCTATACCCAAAAAACCAATCTGCCACCTCTCCCCATTCTTGCAGTAGTGCCTAGGAGAAATGTAAAGAACATCTCATTAGCTTGTAAAACCAAAGAACCTGAAACACCCCACTGAAACCTAACTTCCTTCATAGGAATTGGAGCTAGAATAAAGAATCTCTAGAAGGCAAACATGATCTAACAAATCAGTTTGGAAATTGATGAAAGAATGAATCACCAGGCAAAACATGAGCAGAGAGAAGCTCAATATGGACATCAAAATTCTTGTAGCAAAGACCAAAACTCCTCTTACACAGATACACAAATGATACTTTTACTGCCTCTCCTTTCCACTCTTTCTTTGGGTGGAAATAGGCCATGAAGAAACATATACATCATCATACTAGTTGTAAAAAACCTTCTGACAAAAATGCCTTTCCAGCCTCTAGAGCTGAAATTCTGTTAAACCCCATAAACCTGTAATGAGTCTGCATTAGGTAGAAGCAGACCTGACAGCACCAATGAAAAGCAATGGATGCACGTCAGTTTCATCTAGTACCCAACGCTCAGCGAGCTCTGACATCAGTCACCAAGAGGACTGCCCATCCCCATCTGAAGAGCGAGCTCCCAGGAGAGACTTAACTTGCAGAGAGGTTCCCTCAATGTAGTCTTTCCAGAGCTCAGAGTCACACCCCGGTACACTCCACACCACCGAGGCTGTGCATCTGCTAGCATTATTTCCTTGGCTCAGGAAAGCAGCACCTTCCGCTCTGTGTCTGTACTCCCACGACAGCCACCTAGTGCCTGGTGCTGGCATGGTACAAAGCCAGGGCTAATCCTTGGGATCTTAACACAGCATGCCAGAACATCCACTATCTACATTTCACACATAACACGAGGATCACAGAGAGGTCGTTTTCTGTCTTGACACTGGATAAGGGTGATGGAAAACAGCACCAGAAAACAGCAGAATAAATTAGGAAGTGATAATACAGAAGACAAAAGGATGGATATATTTTATTTACTAGCACCTTACTGCTGCCTTCCCTCAGACTCCAAGGGCAGAATTGGTGATCACCGTGGACAAAGGGGCTCTATCCTGTTACGATCACACAATTGAGTCTGGGTTGCTAAATGCATCAGTACCTGATGACACCATCAGACTGACAGGGGAGGTAGACCTATTTTAACCCCATCAGATTTAGCATATCTGCCACTCCCTGAGAATATTAGTAACATGACAAAAAAAGGAGCAAGTGCACTGGCATCTGCAGACTCCTCAATTCAGTCTCATGAGGCCAAGTCCAGAGTGTCTCCATGTGTTTCTGTTGTCCCTGTCCCCATTTCCACATCCAACAATCACTAAAAATGCCATTGGAACACAAATAAGTGTCTCATGAATAGAAGTCTAAATCAGAGACTAGTTCTTTAGATCCAAGAAGCCCATGTAACGGACACCTGGCTCCATGTCACAAGACAGCAAGAGCAGCAAGGAGCAGATGGATTTTACTGGCACGTTTTACATCAGAACAACTGAGAGGTGATTGTTTATGCAAAGAGACACAAGAAGCAGGAACCTACTAAGAGCCACAGGGTCATCTGTGTCCTCATTTTTATTTCTGGAAAATGACTGGCCTCACTCCACTTTTCCTGTGATCACCTTGCTTTAGCCAGTGCTCCAGTCTGAAAAACTAACCCTCCTGTAGGCAACAGGACCTGCTGCCACAACAAATACAAACTGCAGCTTTGAGACTAATTTTAAGCTCAAATCCTCCCCTCAAGAAAAAAGCAAGCCTCTTCTTTCTGAAAGCATGAACCAAAATCCTAAATAATTTAGGGTTTTTTCTAGTACACAGAAGCTTTTAATCATTATAAATTCAGCACTCTGTCAAACTGAAGCTGATCTGCAGTAGATTCCCAGGCAAATAGATAGAGGAATCAAGCTCATCCATGTCTCCCTCGTGCAACAGTAGTATTTGCATTGATTGTATTCCCTCAGAATTGAGAACAGTCACAGAACACTGCAAGAATAATTTAATTTTTAACTTCTGAAGCATGTCTCTTCCATTTGTTGAAAAATAAAAACAAACAAACCCTGCCTCCTCCCTCCACCCCCCAAACCCCAGTCAAAGCAGATGACTTCAGAGTTTAGTGTGGCATTTTCTGAACATCAGCACATGCCATTTCACTTCGAAGACTTCTGGAGCATAGCAGTTCTCACTCAAGAAATTAAATCCTTAGACCAAGCTGTTGTATAATACTTTATCTAGAAACAGTGGGAAAATCTGGTGAAGAAAGTAACAGCTATTGTCTTTCAAAGATTATTTCAGGCTTATAGATATTCCCTTAACTATTAAAAATCATTTTATGTCCCTGGGGGCTGATAGCCCTGACAAGCTCTTGATGGGTTACAAAACATCTCAGCCCTGGAGGGGTGCTCCCAGAAACCACTGTCAGAGGACAAAGAAACCCCAGTGGCTTTCCGAGAGTGCTCAAGCCAGACTGATAAGATTAATAAAGGATGGAGTGTTGTGCATCTTCTGGGAACACAGGGAGCCACCCCTTAGGCCTATGTCATCTATCTACACCCCAAAAATAATTATTGACCACAGTCACTCAAACTACCTAAGAAGTATAAAAAGAGATTGGACACAAGTGAAAAATGGGGGAGAGAAGTCCATCCCCATTGTGGGGCAAGCCAGTGAGCTGCTCCATTCTCCTCTCATCTCCTTCAGACAATGTAGGGGTGAGAAACCATGTACTCTGTTTTCCTATACCTTGTCACTTATACCTTAAAACTTATATTATCTTACAATGCCTATTACCTTATATACTTTACCTTTTACTCCTATACCTTATACCCTTATAATACCTTATACCCTATGGATTACCATCTTTCACTTTTACCCTATAGCTACTTTATTTCATAGACACCTTGTTTACTAATTGTACTTTGCTACTGAATTTACCTTGCCTCACACTGGGTATCC
Organism: Pithys albifrons albifrons; assembly: GCF_047495875.1. Lineage (NCBI taxonomy): Eukaryota > Metazoa > Chordata > Aves > Passeriformes > Thamnophilidae > Pithys > Pithys albifrons. Next base: position 44,947,512 of record NC_092462.1, on the reverse strand, counting down.
TTACATACCATACACTTTTTAATAGATTAACATCTTTTGCATTTACCTCAAAGAAACCTTATTTACTAATTATACTCTGCTACAACTCACCAGGTACATATATGTTACTTTTTATTCCTTGTTTTGCTTTGTTACACTCCACTTAAAGGTGTGGAGTCCCTTATCTTAGTTCCTTTAAAATGTGTGTTAGTGGGAAGTGGCTATATTCTTATTCTTTGTGTTAACTAGTATTTCTAGTCTTGGTGAATTGGTCTGTTTGGGGGGGGGGAGGTTGTTTGAGTCTGTATGGCTGCTTGAAGTCTGTATTGGTGCTTAGGTTGCTGTGCTGCTTTGTTTAAGAGTGCTTATAGTTTTGGATTTTTGCTATTAGTTAAGTGCTGCCCTTCAGATTAAATGTTATTACCGACAACATGACCCATATAGTAATTGTCACATACTTGTATTAATGTTTTTTCAGGAGCTGCTACAGAGAAGGTTCTTTCTTGCTATTTAGTGGGGTCTCCTATCAGCGTATCCTTCCCAACAGTAAATCTGTCCAGCATTGTCTCTTTAAGTGAGACGCAGACAGACTGATTTGGGTTTTACAAGGTTTTGATGTTCTGGGGACACTTATAGCTAATAACTTTATATTAATACTGGTGGGACAAAAAATCTTTGTATTTCTTCCCCTCCTTTTCACGTGACAGTCCCCAATGAACACAGTTATTTATACAGAAAAAGCAAAATGAATACCTGCATTAATAGCTGGTTCACATGCAATAGCTACACTACTTAGTAGCTTTGCTGTCTGTTTATAAGAGCATTAGCCTGAAGGTATTCTAAGGCTAGATCATGAGACAATTAAGTCATTCAAATAGTCCTCATAGTTCACATGGGTGAAAAAAGATGTAAAAGTCAGACTATAGTTGGCTTTTTACTACAGCTAGAAAGGCAACAAAATGGTCCAAAACACAGTACAATATCTGCAAAAAGAGGTTTAAGCCTGATTTCATTGTTGCTTTTCAAGGGATAAAGGGAAAATACTCATTTACATTGCTCAACTCCTAGAATTTCCAATGCGTAAAATATTAACTACATTAAATAATACAGAATCTAATCTTGTTCCTGCATCACCCCAAAGAGTTTACAAAATGGTTCCAAGTTTTTCTGCAGGATTTCCTGGCTTTTCACTTGGAGATAGAGGCAGAGACAGAAAAGCTGACAAACCCAACTTACAAATGCTGAAGTTCTTAACAGGGGAGACTTGAGAAACCAGTCTCAACACAACTACACTGAAATTCCCTGTGAGAGCTAGTCAGAAATGCTGCTTCTGCAACGTGGAAATCCTGGACCTCTTGGCTGCCAGGGTACATATGTTCACATATACATCAAGACCTTTTCAAGTCTCCAAGTACCAAGAACACCACTTGCACAGCCTCTTCTGCAACTTGCAAAAACTTTTGCAAGAAATACACCCCACCTACCCACTCAGTAGCAGACCCCAAAAGACCTCCTGATCAGATACAAAAGGAGAAATAGACCACTAGTAAGTCACTTGACCAGATATCCCTCATCAGCGTGGTAATTTGCCACCATGTTGAAGACTACAGATGATTAGTCAGATAAAAGAATTCACTGAAGACCTACATATTTGGCATTTCTAATGATGTTCATCAGGTCTCAGAACAGTCTTCTCAATTTTTAGAGAAAGTTTACATTTTTTGACATAGTATCATGTATCATTTTAAAACATTAGGCTTTTTTTGTTGCTGTTAAAGCACAAGTAGAGTGTGATGTATGTTAATGCCTTGTTTTCCAGACATAGAAAATGCAAGTATTTTGAGGGTAACCTATCCCAGATTCCACAATGTAAGAACTGTGTCCTCTGAGTTTCAACAGGGATGACTGAGGCCATGAAAGAAAGGGGCGTAAAATGAACATTGAAGTATGCCTCCAACTTTTGTTTGAACCAGAGTAATTTGTTAGTAAAAAAAAATCCTATCCCAGTGTAAGAGTTTGAGTGAGAAGCTGTTCCAAGATACAGCTTCATGGCCTGTTATATCTTATTTTTTCATTTGAGCTTGATCAGCAGGATCAGCACAACTACTCACTTTTGCAATAAGCCCCCTGACTGAATTTATTGCCTCTTCTAGTGTTATATTTTCTCACAAATGACTGAACTAAAACAAAAAGCCTTTTTTTACGAGAGTAAGAGAACAGAATCCCATGACAGAGCATATAGCATTTCTTGATAAAGCTTCTTTGGTTTTCATGGCTTCCACAGGCTTTAGTAACCGATTCCACTTTGCATAATCCGTCAGAGTATGACAAGATGTGACATAAATCACACTGTTCATATTTAATAACACTTTACACGTGTATCCAGCAGCTGTCCTAGCTGTCCTGATAAGAGTCATGTGACACACACGTAAGTGTAACTCGTTATCCATAATAGACCACAGATCCCTTTCAGGGTCATGGAACAACAGGATAAGCCCTCCAAGAAATATTTACATGCTCTATTCCCAAAATGATTGCCTTACCTTTGGAACTGCCAAACAGGATATTTGCTTTTGCTTGGCTTACATAGTTTCAGAGTTTACTGTACTGTAACTTATCTTTGATGCTCAGTCAACAGAGACATGAGACGTGAATACCCACTGCATACACACAAACTGCACTGTAACATACTGCACAGGTGTGAGACGTAGGCCACTTTTTCTACAGGGAGGTCTGAAGATATAAAGGAAACAGTACCAATTTTTACTCATTTTTAGGACCAGTTTTGCATCTAGTTCAAAACTCCATCTCACCAGAGGCAATATTTTTATTCATATTTATATTAAGACATTACAGTAAGTGCACATGAACAGTCTTACTTGCAGTTGGCAAGTTAAAAAGTATAATAAAATGTATTATTCCCAAGAAGTTAAATTTGCCTTAGCTTTAAAGCCAGTACTGAAGAAATACACCACACAGAACTTGTAGAAGTTATTTGATGTTCTAAACATCATCCATCAAAAATACAGGATTCACAAAAAGAAGTCTTGTGAATGTTTTAATGGAATGTTTTAAAGGAATGGCTGAAAATATGCAAGTCTATGCACACTAACAGTATGTTATGGCTTGCTTCCTCAGGCAAATTCTGGCTTTGTATCACTGCTGTAAATGAACGGAAAATGGAGAAAGTCCAGCAACAGTCAGAATAGACACCACATCCAGAAAAGCTTGATATTTTTTCATTCTTAAAGTAATATGAAGAGCAATGTGAACAACTGAGCTAGATAATTAATCCATATATTGTAATCAATTACCAGAGTCCTGCTGCAAGAAATTAGTTCCAGGCACAGGGGCAAGAAACAGAAGTGTGGTTGGAACTCCTCACTGGGTAAGGCTAAAAGCTGTAGACTTAACTATGGCATTGAAATAAAAGAACAAAAGCTTTATACTAGCTGCAATCACTAGAACAAAGCTTCACTATACTATCAAATCCATAAAAAAAGGAAAAAAAAAGACAGTGGGCCTCATTCTATATGGTACTGGCTGGCATTATTTCAGTTCATTTAAAAAAGATCATTTGTCTTCTTAAAATGTAAGACATTGTACTGCAGAACATCCAAGAACATCCAATATTTTTATTTTGTAAGAACTATCTGCAACTGTGAGGATGGAAAAAAATAATCTTTCTTAAAAATACAAAATACCCCATCAGAAATCTCTGCATTCATAAATGGTATATTATATTAATGCTCTGTTTAAGCTGGAAATTTGTTAACTTCACAGTCTAACATGTCCAGTTTTGGAAGCTCAGTACAGGAAACAGTTCAGGTTTATTAAGACAAACACTGAAATACAGCCATGCTACTGGCAAAAGCAAGATGCTAAAGAACATTTACTAAAGAATCACTGAATATTACCCCCAATTTGGAGCTTATGGCTGCGTTTTTAATGCATCAATCCAGCACTTCAAAGCCATGTAGCTAAATGTTTTATTAGGTTGGAAAAGATGAATCACAAGCAAAATTCTCTTAAACTAGGAAAAAGGGGAGGAAGCACTACTTTTCAACATGGCAAATAGAATGTGACACACTAAATTTAGGGGAAAATAAAGTTACATTTTGAGACTACTGTAAGCAAATGTAAGAGGAATTTACTTTTTTAATTTCTTATACAAAGACGTATTTTGTTGCTCATTGTGATTTTCCTCAGTTGAGCTGACCAAGACATTATGTTGCTAGCTAAATCATCCTCTCCATGCTTATACAGCAGACTACATTTGAGCTCCTGAAACTTAGTGTCAGGCTTTACCTAAACTAACATTAGTTCAGCCAAGTATCAATGAAAGCAACAAACAGAAAAAGCACTTTGTGAGAAGTCTTACACTTGACATATGACAGAAGCCCTGACTCTTAACAGAAGATATCAAATTACCATGATTATTATGTAGATATTTGGCATTCAAGAGAGTGAAAGACAAAAGCATTAAACTCAAGTTATGACTACAGGAAATTAAAAACATACTGCCACAGCACCAGAATTACAGGTCAGAACTGAACTGGCCCAGTAATTCCAGGATCAAATTTACAACATCTGCTTGGTCACAGCACTTCTTTCAGAAAGGCATCTGCTATTCACTCAGGGGACAGAGGACTTTCCAGTGATCTTCAGTATCCTTCAAATAGGGCTTTTCAATGAGTAATTAATTACAAGCAGCTTTTAATTCACCAAATACATGCTGATTCTCAGGAAACTAAATCAGACTGCCAACTCTCTTGAAAAGACCCGGAAATCGCTGCAAGTAGAAACATCATCTGAAGACTTTTCTATCCGGCAGATAGAAATTAGCACCAGGTGTCCTGACTGGCACAAACACCAAAAACAAACCCAACATGAAGTCCTTAAAACTCTGCCAGATTTTGAAATGCCATCTGCCACTTAATCAGCTGTGATTCTTCCCTCTGCCATGTGAGCAGACATACATATCAACATCCTCAGATAACTTCAACTTCTTATATAAATATACTCTACAGTGATACTCAGAGACAGCCCAAAAGGTTATCTACAATGAACCTGCCAGAAAAGAAAGGTTCTGTATGATTCTTCTATTTGTTGTTTTTTTTTTTTTTTTTAAAGCCACAACCCATGAATTCATTCATTACTTAGCTCACTGTGGCTAAACAGCAAAAACTACATCAAGTTTAATTTTCATGGTTTGTTTGGGGTTTTTTGTTTTGTTTTTTTTGTATACCACTTAAATCTCCTTAAGTTTCACTGGAGATGGAGTAAGAGATAGCACAAAATTAATATTTGAGACCTGGGTAGCCAGAAGACAGTAAGTAGACAAAACCCCAGACTTTTTTCCATATCCATTGAAACTGAAGTCAGTGACAGCTTAGAGAATTATCCACTGCAAGTCAGTTCTTCCAAGAAAAGAACAAATATATTAATATATAAACCTAATTTGAGTTGTACTACAGAAAATTTAAAAATGCATTCAGAAAACTCACCAGGACTCAAACAAGATAGGCTTTGGTTTACATTTCTTCCAGGAGTACCTACGATGTTCAAAAAGGGGAACAAAAAATTACACTTCAAGCCAGTAAGAAAAATACCCCATGCATTCCCATTAAGCCAAACGTTTCTTTTCCATTATAATCATCACTTTTCATTTATGTCAGGTAGCACAGTTTTACTTTATTTATTCATAGAGGACCACAGATAATAGAGAACTATCATCTATACTGGCATCATAGCAACTTTTTTCCACCTACCTGCTCTAGTTATTTTACTTGTATAAAGGAGTAATAAATTAACAGCATTCTCAAATGCGCTACCAATCAAGTTAAATATAGATGAAAGCACTGAGAAAGTTAATCCACCCTTACTGTTATTATAGTTATGTGAAAATTGATCTAAGAATCGTGTTACTTTTAAGGATGTTAAATGAAAGCAATCTTTCTGACTGTCATATATAAGTCCAAAAGTCATGTGCAGAAGTTTATAAAAGGTCTTTTGACAACACTTTTCTTCAGGATTTTCAAATAGTGTGTGATTCTACAACAGGTGTTTCAACAGGAAAAGATTACCTTGAACTGCTACCATACATATTTCCTTCACCTCAGCTTTGCAAATGGAACTTTGCTCCCAAGGTGAAAATTGTGTCTTAAAAAGCTTTCCTGAAGATTTGTATCTATTCTTTTTATTCACTTTGGCAGCAATTTCTAATTTCAATTCAAAGTTAAAGATAAAACAAATGTCTGATACAAAGTGGAAGAAATATACTCAACAGCCAGAGCTGATCACCATGCTCTCACAAGAATCTTGCTTGGAAAAATCTATTTTATGTTGTGCCTTGCAAGCATACAGTCTTACAACAAGTGAGAGAACATCATTTAACAGATATTATCCTCTATTTTTAGTCCTTATGGGATGCAAGTTTCAGGCAGATGGTAGACAGTGAATGTCCCTAAAAACAAAGACATAAGGAACACATTGCAGATCCAGTCTCGAATACTAAGAACTGCGAGGAAAATGGGAAAACTATCTCCATTGCTCTGAAGTCAGAGCACAGCTGCTCTTTCTCAAGACAGGGATTCAAGAAGTGGAACACTGACTTTACCCAACAGCTGATTACCTCTAATCTCACTGACTTTCCTTCCTGAGTGCAGTGGCCCAGCTGATTTTGGTGTGCACTGGTTCAGTGAAGCAGACCTGGTCTTGGCTCCTAGAAGTAAAAGCTGAGATGAACTTTAAAGTAGAACTATGTCAGCAATTAAAGATATATCTAAAATTACATATTTACAGTTAAGTACAAGCACAAATCTACTCAAACACAAAAAGTGACACCTTCTAGAACATTTAAGGTATATTTAAACTTAGCTTCACTTTTCCAGAACTCACACTGGAATAAAAAGACAGTTTTAATAAAGCTTCTGAAAAAGGAGAAAACATTAGTAAAGATTTAACTTTATCGCTGAGATCAAATTACTTAAGTCTCAAAACAGCAGCTAATACAACACAGCTAAGGAAATTGCTGGCTGAAAGAGAACTCCAGAGGTCAGCTATCCAGACTCCCACTCAGAGCAGGGTCACCACCAAGACAAGAATCAGGTGGCCATATAAGCCTTACAAACCTCCAGGAAAGAAAGCTTTACAGCATGACCGGGCAAGGATGCACCTGCCACTCTACAATTTGCAAGCATTTTTGATTGCCACATCATCTGGTGCTACCAAGAAGAGTTTGGCACCATGACCCTTACAGCTGTCCTTTTCAACTTATTGACTACACAAGCTGAACTCCCTCAACCTCTCTTCACCAGACAGAGGTCCCAATTAACCTTTCCCGTTTCAAAACAACTCTCTTGAACTGGGAAGGCCCCAAAACACAACACAGTAGTCCAGCTAACACTGAACTGATGGGGGAATACCAGCTTCTTTTGGCCATGCTGCTCCTGCAGGTGATTAAGGCATGCTTCCAGAGCCCAGGCTGCTGACGATGTTGAGTTTTGCTCAGCTGTGCTGCATGTGCTGGACCCCTACAGAAAGCTTCAGCTTGTCAGAGAGCCATATGATTTGTGTTTGTTTCAAAGTGATTTATAGTTTGTGTCAAACTCTGTTTCTTTTAACTGTTTGCTATTTTAAAGCATGTCACTACAGCATGACATTTGGCAGGCATCTCTTATCTATTCTCAATTATTTCAGATACCAGCTTAAAACTTAAGTCTAAAGCAGGAATGAAGTATTTAATTAGATCTATCCAATTACAATAACAAGTTCACCACAAAGATGGTCAGAAGCAAGCTGATTACAGCTAGGATTTAGGAAAGAGACACAACAAGCTTATTTATCTGCTCCCATTGTCTTTAATTTTGGCCAGAGAATGAGTTGTCAACTGGTGTTTGTAGCTTGAGTGAAAGAAGCACTGTTGACCAATCAAGAGGTACTGGTTGAACAGGAATTGGAACCAGAACACAAAACCAAGAAGTATATTTAATGTTTCCTTTAGCACAACATGATAAAGCAGAATCATCTTATCTCCATTAAAAATCAAAGCTTCCAATTCAGCCAGTAGGCAGAATATCAAGAAAAAGTAGCATGAAAAGCTGAGCAGTTTGTGGGATTGTTCCCTTGGAATAGATGATGTCATTCATCTACAAAAGAAGATACTTCATCTAATAATACCTTATTAAAAAAATATCCTCATCCCCCAAAGCCCTTTCTATCCTGAAAGGGATGAAAATGCAAAGTCTGCATAAGGACAAGAACAACCATACATTCAGGACAAATTCAGGGTAGGTCTACCCTGCATATTACCAGCAGCCACAGAATCCATGTCTGAACTTTCTGAAAGAAAAAAAACTCTTATTAAAATAATGCAAACCCCATGTGATGAGACCTGTCATACAGTAAGGTGCATTTGTAGACCTTGTGCCTTGCAAACCTTTACTTTACCACAGTGCAGACCTCCTCTTCATTTCTCTTAAGTATCTCCATCGATTATGAGAGTAGAAAGTACATTTCAGCCTTCCTATGAAGTCTTACAACACTTGAAGCACCACTGATGTGATTTTGCTTCCTCACATTGTTTTCCAAGACCGCTGTTTAATAACACTGTTTCAGGAGGCAGCTGCCTGCAAGAGCTAACGTACTGTAATGGCAAGAACCACAGTTTCACTCTGCCTACCAACAGACCCATGTACCTTTTGAAGCCGACTTCAACAAGTGCAATCTAGGTCTTGATGGTGCTTTCAGAGGGACAGGTCCTGAAGTGCCATTCTGGCAGGCTGGTTTTGAAGGCCATTCTCCACTCTTGATGATTGTGGCACTTGCAGCTGCAATAGACAGTGACAAAGAATTTGCTCTAAGTATATATAGTTTAACAAACAATAAATCATTAGCCAAGCCTGTCTTACCAGAGGCTGAAGGACCTTGAAAGAGGCTTGGGTTTATTGTCACAATGGAAATTTTTCCTTGAAAAACAAAAACCTGAAACTTTGGGAAAGCACTGTTTTCAAATTATTGTTTTCAAAATATGAAAATACTTCTAAAATAAGTAATGATTGAGTATGCTTTAGTTTGGGTACTAAAAAATTACGTATACTGACACAGTAAGTAGTAAGAAACTCACATGGCATTTACCAGAGACAAGCAAAAACTAAGTCACTCTGGAATAGTTGGTCACACTGTTGCCTTTTGCTCTAGTCATTAAAAACAAAACAAAACAAAACAAGGGAGGTGGGAAGATTTTGGCATGTATTTCCAGGTTTGCATCAGATTAGTGCTTTCATGAGGCAGGCTAATTTTAAAGGCTTGTCTAATACAGTTCATCAAAAGATGGGACATATAGTCTTGAGATTATATGTCTTTAAATGCACTGGCATAAACCACATGAGTTAACTGATTCAAAAAGATGCTTTTTAGCCACTAAATAAATTTTCAACCACAGAAAGAGGGGCAGAACTGCCTTCCCTTGTAGAAACACATAAAACTGAAGCCATCCTCTTTTTTTAAAATAAAGCAAGTTGGAGCCTTTCTAAAGGCACAAAAAGTTAAATATTGGAAAAGAACTTACCCATGAGGAACAATTTACTTAACACATCAGTAACACACTTATTCTGTGGGAACCTGACCCTGATCAACAACTGATGATTAGAACAAATGTGTTTTAGTAAATCATGAGGCCTGAAACAATTCTTAACATTTTCTGCAAATCACTAAATTAAGGATATTTGCTCAGAGTTCACTGCAAGCAGATAACTGCCTACAAACTGGTGTGCTACTTTGCTGTAAATCAGAAGCACACCATGGAAGTCCACTTTGGGTAAGCAAGCAGCCTCCTGAAGCAGGACTAGTTAGGGTGCTGTTTTGCCCTATTGAAAGCTCTGGAGTCAGCTAACCAGGCTGCATGCAAATAGAAAAAAATACAGCCACTTTGCAAAGTTTGATCACTATATGATTCAAAGCTGTTTCCTCACAGAATTAGGAGCAGCTACTGTAATCCCAATAGAAGATGGACAGGTATGAAATTATCTCACCACAGTTAAAATCTAAAGAGTTGAGTAAAAACGTCATTTAAAGAATTTTATTAAGTATTGACTGTACAGAAATGAAAGCTCAAGTGCTAGGATCAGCTTTTTAATTTCCAAAACATTATTTCCTTTATATGTAATTATTCTAATGCAATTAAAATTCAGGTTCTTGTTCTTACCCTCAGAGTTTAAACATTTCAGTATGTTCAAATTATAGTATTTTTGGCTCAGCACTAAAACTGAGATTTATCTACCGTTAGAAAATGCTATTTTTTAATGCTCAAACTGACAACCTGCATGAAAAATATGCTTTTATTAACAACAGCATTTCACACCTCTTGATTTTTAAACTTCTCAAATAGGAAGTAATTTTAGAGAAAAAAAATCATTAAGTTCAAGTGCTCATTAGACAAGAAGAACACTAATGCTGCCACAGGGCAGTACAAATCCAAAGATATACCATAACAAATGGCTGAGCTGACACAGCAGTAGAAACACTTTTGTCATTTTCCCTGTTAACACAAGGCAAACTCCTTAAATAAGACAAGCCAGGTGACTGTCAATTTAATATTGTTGACAGGACCACAAGTTTGTAATAAATTTCATGACATTCACAAAGCCTCCCATTTTGATCTTTGTGTCCCCCATCAAGCTAATAAAAACATTTTTGGTTTTCCAATACAATTTTTTCCCTGGCATTATTGCATAGCAGATTAAATGAAATAATAAAACCCAAGAACAGCACTGTACTTAATATTAGAGTACAAAGTAGATTCCTTAATTGTTTTCAATTTAAGGTCATAAAAATTTCACTAACATATGAATTCTTTGTAATCTGAAGTCCTTATACTTACAAAACCTTACTATCAGATATAAATCATCACTAAAGAAAAATAATCTCACAGACAATCAGCAAATCAAAACATTGTATCTATTTACCAACCTTCACACAACAATATGCATGCTTTAAAATAGAAATGAAAAAGAATCCAACCTACTTTTTTTCCCAGTAAACGTGGCTAACAAAGGAACAATACAAAAGCTGTAAGACCCCACTACCAGCAATGTTAGTAACGTAATATCATAGTGGCTTCCTGAATCAGTCGGTGGTGTTAGTGTAGAATTGATGAAAATAATAGGAGAAAAATTAGTTTCTGTGCAACTGCGGAGTCCTCCTGGTATAGTCATTTAAAAAAGATCAAAGCAAGCTTAAAGTCTAGGAAACTGCAGCCATGTTCAACCTCTCATATTGCTCGTGCTTGGTCTTCGTGAATCGGAGCGGAAAAAATTGTAAGCTTGAAGGCAGTGAACAAAACAGATTACAGCAGCTAGCAAATCAGGCTAAATAGGGAGTCATCTGTTTGGACACTTAATCTGAATACACTCCTTTGTCATAAAGCAATGACCCTTTCCTTTGTTACATGAGGGAGCAAAGCGAAGAGAGGACAAAGCTGCTTAGCAATTCCAGCCACAGTCCTAAACCTGAACAGCAAAAGTCAACATGGCTGTCACAGTATCAGAACCGATCTGACTACAGAGCGATGTGCACATGCATGTTTTATTACACATACTCTATTCCTTTAGGAATATATTAGGTCTTGGGTTTTTTAATGATGGCACCACAGGTTAAAAAAAAGATAAGGAGAAAATTTACTTACATATGCATGTGTATGTGCATACATAAACTACAGACATATGTTAAATCCCAGTTCTCTTTTCCAGTACTGTGGAGTGATTTAAGTGACATCTGGCACAAAGAAAAGGCCTTTGCCCAGTCTTCAAGATACAACAGATGACATGATAGTAACAGAATATTTGAATGTACTCATTTGAATACATAGAGCTGAGAATACTAACCTAAACTGACTGTCAGAAGTTATTACTGCCTTCAGAACTTCTACAACTGCTATAGAGCTCAAAATCAAAGCTAATTCTGTTACTTTTCTCCCCAGTTTTAATCAAGATGGATTTGGTTAGGTCATACACTGATGTCTGCAGTTACATTAGAAATTACAAAAGTCTATCTATGCAAAGTTTTACCTTCTAACATGAGTTTCATTTACCAGCCTTTGATTTCATTTACACATTTTGTCCTAAAACACTGAAAGCAGATTTAATCCAGTTCAAGACAACATTTAGTATAAAAAACCCCTGCAATGTGCTTTTCCAAATATTATGACAAGTAAACCATTCTATTCAGACTTATTTCTTATTATGCTACATGTAAACACTAGGAAACTTGCTCAGGAAGACACACTGGTTTTCTAATGTTTCAGGATGTAAGAGAAGCTGTACCAAGTTCTCTACTCATCAAATCAAAATCCAAGGGTCAAAGCTCTTTCAGGCAACACATCTCAAGAAGGAAAGCTCTCCATTAAGAGGCAAAAATGTAAGACCTTGAACTAATAACTAGTATACCTGGAATTAACACAGGCATTTGTCAGAGAGGAGCCCCTTCCAAGGGGATTTTTTCCAACAGCCAATGTTGACTATCAGTTAAACCCCATAACCCTCACAGATACTTACAATTACTGCTGAAAAGACTTCGCTCACTCTGAGTGCTGCTGACTGAGGAGAGACTAGATGTTCTCTCAAACACTGATCTTTTGACAGGCACTTTGGATTTGGCAAGGGATTTACCAGAGCTAGTCCAGGAGGCTGAAGAATTTTTCATTGAGGCATGCTTCTCTCCTGGCAAAGATCCTATACCTGTCAATTAGGGGTGAAGGAGGAGGGATAAAGAAGAACAAAAGCAGTTGCAAAGAAGCTTCTTTTACATATATGGCTACAAATAAAAATATTTACACAGAAAAAATCCATATAAAAAGGCTTAATCTACCTTATATTTGGCAAAAAATGCTCTAAATGCAGAAAAATGGTTCCAAAGATTTGAAGCATTGTATTTTTCCTCAGAAACAAGTCAAGACCTTTACAGATTGGCCTTCAAGGCAGACATTTGTACACAAAAAAAGTCTTTCTTGCATTGTCCTACTTCTGTGTATTATGGTTTGCTGTCCTGGCAAACACAGAAATATAAATAACCTGCACTTCAAAGACCATCCAAGAAAGGATGCTTTTGATTGTTCCCACCCCCAAAACAGAGATTCTCACCCACATTCCCCTCTGACAGAACACTCTAAAAGATAATATCCTTTCAAGAACATGGACAGCATGAGAGTATCAAATTGCATTGTATTCACATGACATACTGAAAATTGACTAGTTCTGCAAAACGAATTAAACAGCACTACAGAAACAAGTTCTTAAGGGGCAGCCATTGCAGACACATATTAGTACTAATTCCAGTTTTCATTTGAGCTTATTAAATACAAACATCCAATAGCTAAATTAATCAAGTAGGAAAAGTATCCATACAGAAGACAGGTGTGCCACCTTCAGGACAGGAGCTCACCCTTGCACTACTAACCGTGTAAACATATTTTCCACAAGAACATTGAGTTTAGTTTAATTAAGCTTTCAGTTTATTTCTAAAAAGTGTGCACCCAGATTAAAGCTTCAATGGCCCAAAGTTACGTACACACAGACTTGTCTTGACAGCTCTGAGTTGATACTTGTCAGCTCCGACATCAAAATCTTAATAAAGCACTCTGAATATAGATAAGAAGTTTTCATTTTTGTAAAAAACCAGAGATATAGAAGACAGACTTACATTTTTTAACAAATATTTCGTTATTTATTATAACAGAAGATATCTAAAATATCGTAATTTCTGGTGCCATTGCCATTTTCAAGTTTTACAGTTTATTTTCCTTGAAAGACAACTAGTGTTTCAGATTTCACTTTGAACAATCAAATTTCTATGTAAAGGGAATACCCTTTCCCTTCATTCTTGTCACTATAAAACACATTCCAATTTTGCTTAAGCTAAAATACTGCTGAACTATAAAAAATTAGCTAGTCATTCCACTGCATTCAACATCAGTTTTACTGCAGGAGACATTTTAATACTCACAACCAAGAAACCTTCAGTTTGCACCAAGACCAAGAAAGCATGACATTAAGGGGATTGCATTAAATTTCAGCCAAGAAAAACACACCCAATGTCTGCCTTTCAACAGTAGGTGGTGTGACTGGATTAGATAACCTGTCTCAAAACATCCTGTACCAAGTATACAAAAATAGGAAAAGCAGTGGTAAAGCAGTAAATTAAGCAATTTTCCTTAGTTCAGATCAATTCAGTAACAAAAGAGAAACTTCATATAAAGCATATGCTAAACCTGCATTAGCATATTATATAATACTGGTCACAGAGTATAACACACAACGTTCAACAAGTCATTAAGCATGCTTTGTGTCAGATCTCTCTTTGGAGGTGCAATTTTACTATTTGTTTGATTTTACTTTGCACTACTGTGATTCTGTATATGGCTTTACTATAGCCTTGTATTAAACCTCTGAGACAAAATTATCAGCCATATTTTAGAACTTTTTGTAAGCTACTGCAAGGGACACTTGAATATATGCAACTCATTAAAGCTCAAGCTGCAACCTCAGGCGTACTGAAAACACCTTTCAAACACAGCACTGCAGAAAACATATCTGAAATAATTTGTGTTTGAACAAAAAAAATCAGTTATATTTGAACTTCATATAACAAATCTGATGGCTTTATAAAACTTTCTACATTGTTTTCTTACACCTTGACTCATCAACATACCAGAATAATAAGTAACCCAGACCAGTCAGAAGTTCCTTTTCTAAATAGTCCTGCAGCAAAACAAGGTGTAAAACCTGCCAACCATTCCCCCCCCCCTCCCCCCGACAAAGAAACAAACAAACAAACAAAAACCAAAAAGCCAACAAACTTGAAAAAACAAACAGGAAGAAACGACCACTGTACAAACACTGCTTGTTAAGTCTGTATGACTTGGCAAGTTAAAGTTCTACATTTCAAAAGGTAGCTAGAGGAACAAATGCAGTTTATCAGCTGCTTTTGATTAAAGATGAAGGTAGCATGTTCGATTGCTATTGTGCTGGACTCCTTCATCCAGTTGTAAATATATAGGAACAAAATCCTATTTTCTTCCTGCCAATTTTCACTCAAGAGGGGTCAAAGAAAGTATGTGAAACTGTTCAGTCTCATCTCATACTGCATGTTCCCTACATACGATTTGCAGTCAGCCCAAATTCTCTGCAAAGGCTGGAGCATGGCAGTGCTCTGAACCAGCTGTGAACTCAAACCCATTCCAGGAGCACAGCAAGCTCTAGGATATTCTGTTCCAGAAGCTGGTCAAACAGATGGCATTTGCTCTTTTCTTAGTTCTTCTGCTGCTTGGTACTTTACTATAAGGCTTCTATTAATGTAATTACTCAAACATTCAAATAAATTTTTCAAAAGTGCAGCTCCAGGTAGAATTTCTTTTAGGTCATGACATAAGATCATTAAGCAGTTACTCTAGGTGTTACTTCAACTAATAGTTTTACGAAGTAGTTTTATAAGTACCATTTCCTAAGAAAGGAGATACACAGAATGAAATGCTAACATTTTGAAGACAGAAGCAGGAAGATATGTTATAATAAACAAATGTGCTAGAAACAAGCATAAAAGCAGGATATTAAGTTAACCATTACTACAAAGACAACAAGCAATAGCAAAGTAACAGGATTTCATCAGTTATTTAATCTAGTCGCTGAAGCAGGATACTAGAAATACCACATTCCTCTACAGTGAACTAAAGGGTTGGCAATTCTTTAGAAAAAAGTCTCCATGCAACAACCATGTTACTTGCATTATGTTAAAGTCTCTCTTGTATTGAAATGGAAATAAGCAAAGAACAAAGCTCATTCTTCAGGAAGCCTGAAGTCAGCTTTCATACCCTTACTCAAATAATCATCCTCTCGTATGAATCCCTCATAGGTGGTTGTTGGCAAGAAAACGTTAAGACTTTCTTTAAATAGCACTGGAGCCTAAAAAACTCAAATTGAGAGAATGATGACACCAGGTAGATTGCAAAGTCAGATACATATTCACAGATTCTGAAACTTCATGCCCACGGTTTCTAACCACATCAACACATTTGACATCTAGAGCTGATCACTGCCATTCACAGAGCTACACAACACCTGGCAATGAATGGTTGGAAGCCTTTCCCAGGTGTAAACTTCATGCAGACTAGGTGCAAAAGGAGTTTTTTGAAGGATGCTTTTCGTTGTTGCAGTTTTTGTTTCACCCTAACAGTTGTTTTGACCTTCCATTGCGTTACCTCTCGAAAATGCTGAATTTTGGATTTTTTTCTGATTTTTCCTGCAAATTTAAAAATTCAAAGGGCTATGTTTTAAAAGTGCTAAATTTCTTAGCTTATAAAAAATAATTTCAAGCATGATGAAAAAGCTCAGTCTAAGCCTACAGTACAAGGTCTTTATAAGCTGCAGGGAGTAAACCTTCAAGAAAACACACTATTTTTTTGGCATCTATTCAAAAGAGCAAGTAAATAACAGAAAGACAAACTGGACTTTGGTACTTTGGTATTGTTTCTAGCAGACTAATGTTAACACAGTTGTAAGAGTGCTTATGGTTGCCACTTTAAACACTGTAAAGCAGGAGCAATGGTAACAGTTTTCTGCAAGCTCCCCAGTTTGCCTGGTCAGCCATTCAGCAATACTAGCTATTCTATATATTATGCTACACACATACAAGTGTTCCCTTGAGGAACAAAGAGTGGTTACAGCATATTTTGTAATTCTGAAGATAATGTCTTTCTAATTATCTCTCCCTTTAGAGTCTCAAGTTACTACCAACATTACCAAAAGGCAGAACACCTGTTATGTTGCTAGTAATGCACGAGAGATGTTTACTTGTTTAGAGGATAACAGCTGGACAGAGAACAGTTAATATATTAAGGCAGACTCCATTCTCCATTTAATGCAGACTTTCACAGCATTCTTCCCATTCCCCTACAACCCTTAGACAGGTAGCAAGGAACCAGCAGCAAGTTAGTGCCAAAAATGTAACTGGGGTGCTAGCAGCCACAGAGGCAGTGTGTTCTTCCTCTTGCAGCTCACCATGCTTGGACTAAAACTGGAAAACTGATCATCACTACTACAGAGCATTATTTGAGCAGTTACAGAAAACCAAAACAACCCTTTTTGTTCCCTTAAATGGTTCTATCATCAGAATAGGGATTGTGGTGTTTTCAATCAGGGGAAGAGAGGGAACTCATCTCTTTTATATGCCTAGATTCAATTTCACTTTCTCTCTTCCTATCTGGTCCAGCTTTGAAACGGGGCAGACTTCCTCCCACAGTCCGAGAGATTCCTCCCTTCCTCAGGCTCAATCCCTTGCATCTGACCTCTACAGCACCTACAAACAGCTTCTCTCTTCTCAGGCCTCAAGTCTGAGCTCACGCCTGCTCTCCCACCTTCAGGGCTGTCTGCCCATAATGCTGGATTCAGTCAATTTTAGGTTTTTCCTTTAGTAAACTAAACTAAGCCCCAGGAGAGATCATGTCTGCACAGTCATGCTGCCACCTCCTGTGACCTCAGGCAAAGCCAGTCTCTGGACAGCAGGTAGCTTTACACCAGCTTCCAAGGCCAGCTGCACAGTGGTGGCAAAGCTTGCTCACTCCGGCTTTGCCAGGAGACTCTTGTAAGTGGTTTGCATCCTGACTTAAGCAAACCAACACCAACCACCAGCTTCACCACAGCTATTCTGTTTAGGAGTACTGGGCACAAGAAGTCAAGTCAACATATTACAAGGAAAGCTGAGGTGAAAGACCACCAACCCCATCGAATTATGCTTTTCGTTATCATCCAGCTCCTTGTAACACACACCCCTTATGTGAGGCTCTAAAATTTGTTTGATAGATTGCAACTTTTACATTCATGGTATCCACAAATTTTTTAAGTTTTCTGTTGCAGGAGTTCATGGGTTCCTTGCATGAAAGAGGAACCTCATTGTTGCAAAACAAATACAACATGCTTCTGGAATACAATTATTCCTATTTCTCTCCTCTACCTCTACCCTAAGAGAATTCATAACTAAACAGTACAGGTAAAAAGTTACTTGAAGACACACAAGCATGTCCTTGCAAGTAAATGACTAGGTACCAAGAAATTCCCCTGCAGGGAAGTTACTGCACACCTCCCTCCTAAAGAATATTCTTACAGAACCATCCACATTTCTGACAGTGTCGATATGTTGACTGTTAGAATCATTCTCTGCAAGTATGATCATGCTTCTTGCTATAAGAACACATTAGAACTTCAATGGGGTTAGTCACAAAATTGTCTGTAAAAAGTCTGAGAACATATGGGAAAACTTTAATTCCCTAAGTATGATCAGTGATGGCACCATGAACAAAGCTGACAGGATTAAATGCTCCCTTCTAGAAGTGGAAAGCCAGAAGAATACCTGAAATACCATGAACTTTGCAATATAGGTAATTTAAATTCATCCTCAAATGTTTCCAACTGCCCTCCTTCTTCCCCATCCCACTAAAACTCAGAGAACCACAAGCAAATTATCCAGAGATAAATCAACCAACTTGCTTTGAAATCATTCATTGCAACAGATCCCGTATTATCACATACATTACTTCAATTTAACTCATTTGTCATGGTCAATATGACTTACATAGCTAAATAGCAAGTATTTTATTCCAAATGGCCTTTTTTTGATGAACCCTATGTAAGGCTTGCAAAAACATGAACAGCATCTATCCCATGGTAAAACGAAAAGTAACAAGAGAAAACAGGAATCAAAGTTACATTAAGTTTTTCTGCTAGTGTACCTAATAAAATTGACAAAGCTGAATTACAGCTGAGACATCATTTTATGTCTCCTTTCAGGCTTCAAATTGTGTATTTACTGTTCTGTAGCTGATGACCAACACCTGGGGCAGAGGCTTAGAAGTCAGCACTTGGCACAGGGATGTATATTGCTCCAGGCAGCTTCCAGGAAACCATTCCTGCTGAGGACAGCCAGGAAATGAGGGCGAAATGGATGGAAATGTTACCAGCAAGTCCAACTCAAGCAACCAGAAAAACATTTCTAGGCCCTCACAAATAATGCTGTTTTCTGAATCATCACAAATTCATCTACTGGACAAAGGTACTTTTGGATACACTGAGTAAGTTTTCTCCCAGTTTATAGTGCACATGGAAAGAGGACTGGTTATGAGATACAGCTATACAGTGGAGCTGCCTAGGTGAAAACGACCAAAAAGGGATGATAGATAAGCTTTTTGTCATACTAAGGACTACAAACCTTATGTTCCATGGAGAGCTATGTATTGCTTTTCTCCTTCCCACACCTCTGAACAGAATATATGAGTTTTAAGTTCACTTTTAACACAGACTTTAATTAGTGCAATGAAGCCTTACAGACGCATTAAACAAAGGAAATGGGGACCAAGTAACCTGGACCAAGAATGATTTTAAATAAGTCAGTGTATGAGGAAGCTGCTTTCACAATCCATAAAAGAAGCTGGCTGTTCTGCAAAAGCAAAGCATAATAACACTGGGTGAAACTAAATTTTAAGCCTTATACAGACCCTCGTGCAGCCCAGATTTGTTTATGAGGAAGTATATGGAGACCCTTACAAGCAATTGTCTACTCCAGGATTCTGAGAAAAGTCCTGACTGTTTCAGCTCAGAGAACCTGGAAGTTATGTTGCCTTTTAAAATATTTTGTTTCCTCTTGGCAGCAAGTCAATACAACTTTAAAGAGTCACATGCTAAAAGCAGGAATTATACAAGCTGAAAAATTATTTGCCGTACCTATATTTGGGTTAGCTTCTGGTTCAATGTCAAAACAGAGACTCAAGGATTATGGGAATGCTGACTGGAACGACATTGTTATGGTTCTGCTCCACTAGGTATTGTGAAAGGCTGTACCAAAAAGTCCTGAATATCAAGTTTATACATGTTTCCAGCTGTATGAAAACCAATTGAAACCATTTGGTTCCAATTTTCCATCTGAAAAACCTTTCTTTGTGCAATAAACAGCAGTAACACTCAATAACCAACTCAGTCTTAATCTGTCACTGCCTATTCTGGTTTTAACTTTGGAAGGTTCTCTCAATGACACATTTAAGTGTAAAGCCAAAATTCAACTGCAAGAATTTAGCAATTATGAACTAATAAGAAAATCAGCACTTCAGAGTATCACTAAACTTGCTGTGGTCTAATAAAACTTAAACATGTCTTCTTAGCATATGGGAAATTATTTTTCCCATGCTTCAGGTAATTACAGAATAGAAAAGTCCTTTAGTATGATGAACTTTTCATAGGGAAAATGTCTCATTAGTGCAAAATCTTCTTCAAGAAAACACGGAATTCATACTATCAAGCTTCTCTCTACCCAAGTTTTCATTACTTTAGTTAAATGCTATGAAAATACTAGTACGAGAAAGAGGGAGTACCACTGGAACAACTTAATAAAAATTATTAATAAATCCAAGAATTAGATTTTGGTTTTAGAATGACTATGTCATCCTCTCTTATGGAGGAAGAAATAGTTACAAAAATCATTTTAAGGTGTCCAGCTTGCAACTATGACTTGATTTCCAGATTTGCTGCAGAAATGAGGCTTCACCATTTCACAAATCACTTCAGCACACTGAAACAAGGTGGGCTTGCCTTTTAGAGAGCCAATTTCTAATTCCGCAAAAACTCCAAGTTCCAGCTTGGAGATATACCAATGCTGGTGAACAGTGCTCAGCAACTATTTTGAAATAAATAAAGCAGGTTATTTCTAGCTGCATATATGTCAGTGTCTCAGAAAGAAACAAATTTGTTAGGATTTGGACATTTTTAAGACTCAGCTTGACAACTGTCTTAACAACCTAGTCTAAATTCAGTGCTGACCCAGTTACAGGCAGGGGAGTTGGACCAGGTGACCTCCATAAGTCCTTTCCATTCTGGATTTAGCTAGTCTGTCTATAGTCTGATGAAATCCCAACAGCAAACAACTGTGCAGCTACTGAATGATTTATCTGGGGGGAGGGGGGCAGTTTCAAAGTTTAATACCAGTGTGTTCAAATGACTTGAATGAAAAAGAAAAAAATGTTATTCCCTACAGGAATGCTTCAGCTTAAGTGGATAACCGAGTTTGGTTTACAAAGTGCCACTTGGTCACAGTAAGTGTACATACAATTTTACTCCAAAAACATTAAAAACAGATTACGTAAGCAGCAGTAGATATGGTTTTATCTGAAAGGTGTTGTGGAGCTTTAGCAGCAGAATAGTGGAGCTTTAGTAGTAGGACACTCCACGAATCACACCATGTGCCTGAAAGCATTGTCTAAACACTTCTTGAACT
Organism: Pithys albifrons albifrons; assembly: GCF_047495875.1. Classification (NCBI taxonomy): domain Eukaryota; kingdom Metazoa; phylum Chordata; class Aves; order Passeriformes; family Thamnophilidae; genus Pithys; species Pithys albifrons. Next base: position 44,926,224 of record NC_092462.1, on the reverse strand, counting down.
CAGACATGGCTGGTGCTGTGATCACTTCCCTGGGGAGCCTGTTCCTGTGCTCAGTCACCCTCTGGTGGAAAGAACCTTTTCATGGTATCTAACCTGAACCTCTCCGACTCAGCTCCAGCTGTTTCTTCGAATTCTGTCACGTGATGACAGCGAAGAGATCAGTACCTGCCCCTTCACTGCCCCTTGGGAGGATGCTCTCCCCTCAGTCTCCTCTTCTTCAGGCTGAACAAAACCCAGTGCTCTCAGCCGCTCCTCGTAAGGCTTCTCTTTCCCCATCCTCGTGGCCTCCTCTGGATACCCTCTAATGGCTTCATGTCTTTTTTATACTGTGGTGCCCAAAACTGCTCCCAGAACTGAGGTGCGGCTGCACCAGTGCAGGCTGGCACTCCTGGCTGCCAGGGCACTGCTGACTCCCATTCAGCTTGCCATGGCCCAGGACCCCCAGTCCCTTCCCGCAGATGCTCTCCAGCCTCTCGTTCCCAGTCTATACACACAAGCGGGTAGGCTGGAAGGGGAGGAGCAGGATTGAACGAAGAGCTCTGCAGGAGGGGGAGTGGTGAGCAGAAAAGGGACAGACGAAAAAGAGGAGGGACAGACGAAAAAGAGGAGGGACAGACGAAAAAGAGGAGGGACAGACGAAAAAGAGGAGGGACAGACGAAAAAGAGGAGAAGTAAAAGAAGGAAGGTCCACCGCTTGCTGTATCCGCAAACCCTGCGGCCGGGAGCATCGTCTCCCCTGCATTCCCCAGGTGACCGGCGCAGGGAAGCTTACTCCAAATATCTGGGGGGTCCCACGGTTTTTTTGGTTTTTTTTTTTGTTTTTTTTTTTCTGGCGGGAGGGTATCTTTGGATCTTGTAGTACTCGGAAGCTGAGCCTTAAAAGCCCCTTGCGGAGATACTGGAGGGTCCTCGGGGGGTGGTTTTTCGGGGGGTGTCGGTGCCGGCGGATACCCGGCGGTGAGCGGGGGATGCCCGCGGGGGATGCACTTCCCTCGCCGCGGTAAGGGTTGGTCTTCCCGGGTCAGGCAGGGCCGGTTCCATTGTCAGCCACTGCTGGCGGCAGGGCACAGGCATCAGGCTGTCGGACTGCCCGCAGAGCCGTGCTGGGTACGAGCCCCAGAGCACAGAGAGCGGTGAGGGGCGGTACCGGAGCTGGGAGACTCCCGAGAGCCCGGAGGGGAGGGAGCGCGGACAGGGAGGAGCCTGGAGAGGGGTGACCCCAGGCAATTCCGTGTCCCTAGCAGCTTGCAGAGGGCGGGGACTCCAGAGCGGGGGCCCCAAGGAACCCAGCACACGGAAGCAGAGCGCCAAGGGATAAGGGACCCCATGGCTCCAGAAACTCCCGGAATCCCTAGGTGGGACGCCGCAGAGGAGACACCTCCAAGATTCAAGAGACTTCAGCGACCCGGAGAGGGCCGGGATGCCCCCAGCACACACGGGACCCCCCAGCAGCCCAAATCTGAGCGACCAGAGAAAGGAAAGGGGTTTTTTGGGGCTCAATCTTGGCATTTTGGAGGTTTTTATACACACAAGATGCCTGGTGACTTCTAGAGGTGGACTTGGACAGGAGGAACCCCTAACTCAGTGCACTTGCACCTCATTTTCCTCCCCAGAGCAGGATTTCTCACTCCTAAACCTTGGCTGGTTGGAGAGGAGGAGGCTGGGAGAAAGTGGAAGATGCTATACAACACCCAGGTAGGTGAGGAGGAAGTTGCTCCACATTTCCCCCCTCTCTTTTCCTCCATCTTCCAGTTGACCATCACACCTCCGGCTGCAGGACAACCCTGTTGCTGACAGCATCCTGCAGGGACAGATTTGGGGATGATCATCTTCCCCTTCCCTCTGGCATGGAGGCAAATCCCCTTCCTCTCCTAGTTTCATTTTCTTCTTCCTTCCTCTTCCTCATTCCTTCCTTTTCTTCCTTCTTCCTCCCAGAGGCAATGAGCTGAGGATGAAGACCATGGAGGAGAAATCCATGTGTCAGAACATTGTGGAAGAGGTCATTTTGAACAGCTTCACAGTGCAGGAAGCCAATGGAGAGGAAGAGCCAGGAACATCCACCACAGGAAGCAGCTCCAAATCAAGCCCACAGTGCTCCAAAGAAGAAAGATTCACCCTCTGCCGGGAAGGTGGGCGGAGCTTCAGCCAGAGCTCCGACCTGGTGGTCCACCAGCAGGTTCACATAGTGGAGAAGCCCTACAAGTGCTTGGAATGTGGGAAGAGCTTTCGCCAGAGCTTCCACCTGATTCGCCACCAGAGCATCCACACTGGGGAAGGGCCCTATAAATGTCGTGAATGTGGGAAGAGCTTCAGTGATGGCTTCACCTTGGCCGCCCACCACCGAGTGCACACAGGGGAACGGCCATACAAGTGCTCAGAATGTGCAAAGAGCTTCAGCCAGAGCTCCAACCTCATCATCCACCAGCGCCTGCACACTGGGGAACGACCCTACAAGTGTCCTGATTGCGGGAAGACCTTTGTCCGCAGCGCTGACCTTGTCATCCATCATCGTGTCCACACTGGGGAGAAGCCCTATGAGTGTCCTGAGTGTGGGAAGAGGTTTCGGAGCAGCTCAATTGTCAACAGGCATCACAGGACGCACACAGAGGAGAGGCCCTACGAGTGTCTTGAGTGTGGGAAGAGGTTTCGAAACAGCTCGCATCTCCTCAGGCATCAATGGACACACACAGGGGAGAGGCCCTTCAAGTGTACCCAGTGTTCTAAGAGCTTCAATCAGAGCTTTTCTTTGATCAGACACCAACAGACCCATCGGGAAAGGAAGCCCTACAAGTGTCCTGACCGCAGGACTTAGTCCACTGCTCCAACTTCATCACCCTTGGATTATCCACAGTGACCCACATTGGGTAGAGGGTAGAGACCTGGTGACCCCCAATCTGAGTGATACATGTTGGGCAGTGTATTGGGTTTCCATGGACAGGTCTTGGGCACATGGGGGCTACAGGGGTGGCTTCTGTGAGAAGCTGCCAGAAGCTTCCCCCATGTCCATCTGATTTGCATCTGTACAATGTTTACCAAGAAGCAATGAAACATGTCTAAAAATTCCCTTGGTAAGGGATGGGGAACTGAACCTGTTATAGGTTAATGCATCAATTCCCCTTTATTGCACCAAAACACTGCATAAGCAGCAAAATGAAGGGCAAGATGTGCTAGGAACAGTGGGCTAGTATAGGGGGTTGGAGAAAGGGCATGGAGGAAAAAAACCCACTTCTCATGTGCAGCATTAAAGTTCCAGTCTCATCAGATCATAGCACAAGTTTGAAATGCTGAGGTGCTGCTTCCTGCTTGTAGTTAAAGCAGCCTGTTTCCAATAGGAAATTATTCTACTGACTATTGTAATTTTAGCATACAATAAATGAGTTGAGGAGTGACAGGTTTAACTTTAAAAAGATCTGGGAAGTAAAGGCTAATATTTTCAACAGCAGATGACTTCTGCTTCTTCCATTTTGTTAATTTGTTCTTCATGAAGGGAAGAAGTCAGTCCTATAAACCAGCTATGCTTACACTTATTTCTAGTGACCATGTCATAAATCTAACCTGGATTAATATCCATCTCAGTTAATTACAGACAGGAAGCTCTACATTGGTATTTCGAGAGGTGATGAGTTTTCCAAGAAACTGATGGCTTACAGTTTGGTACCTAGTTCACTGTGCAAGTGCCTCACATTAGCAAGGCTGAAGTCAAAGAATGGCATATAGCTACTTTCTCTGAGAGACTCATCCTGTAAAGGACTACAAATACAGGTTTTACGCACACTTCACCACCTGTATATAATTAAGAAGAGTATTTTGGGCTGTTTTAAAATCTTAGATTGAGTGGGTTCGGGAAAAAAAACCACATGTCTTACTGGGTATAAATGGGTATGCACACTTTCAAATTGCAGTGTAGCCATTTGTAGCCAAGCTACTTTTGCGGTTATATCACTGTACTTGGTTAAAAAAGAAAAAATAAGCACATAATTACAAGAGCACTTCTGAATCTCTGCAGTTACAGAATGCAGTTTCCAGCCATGAGATGTGAACAGCAGACCACAGACTAAATCTAAGATTCCCCCCCGCCCTTGGTACTAATCGGTTTAATTAGCAACTCAAGCAGTAGTCTCTCCTTCAATTATACTCTCCCCTTTCTCAAAACTATAGAGCTGTATTAAAATTAGGCTGAACAAAATATATTATGACCTGAAATAAGGGCTCATTCCCTCTGGGACAGCATACAGTTGCTTATCGTAAGAGCTTGGTGCTTGGGCTCTGTATTTTCTGTTCTTTCAAGTAATTTTAGTTGTAATTTCACGAAGTACTATTATATAACCAAACTATAAATAATATTTAAATATCAATTCTTCTAATAGCACCACATCCTCTTAAAAGACATTCATTACAAGATGAGATTTTACAATTATGAGATGTAGCCTGCCTTTTTTTTTGCCCCCATGCCCTGCAAGTTACAATTTAAACAGAACTGTATTTAGCACCAAAAATACAACTCTCTACCATCCTAAAAGTTGCATCAGAAAGTACATTAAATATGATACCTTCATTTTAAGAAAGTGGCTAAGTGATAATATTCAGTGAAAAATTCTCTTACCAGAGCTCACTGACAGAAGAGCTTCTTTCTGAGATGGTGTTTTAATAGTGCTGGTAGTTTTATTTTTACATCCTCTCTTCAAGGTCAACACAGATGGCACTATTTTAACCTTGGGACTTGATACACTTCGTAGTGTGATTGGGTCTTTCTTTGGTATTATGTTGTTCCCTTGCGTTGTCCCATTTTTCACAGAATGCATCTGTTTTAAGAAAAAAACCAAAAAACCAACAACAGTACAATCCACTCACCACCAGTGTGAAAAACCTGAAGATCTCCCTTTGCAGAATTGATAATGAAATACTGACCACCCAGGTAGAGGATATTCTTAGCCTCTATCACATTGTCCATATCTGCAGTTTAGAACCTCAAGAGTCATCTCCTAAATGGCTTTCAGCAACACAAACCTGTTAGTTTAAAGCTAATCACTACTAATGACAAGCACACTAAAAAGAGCTTACAGAGGTCATCTTACATCAGAATTTCTTCCTCCCCAAACTCTAATTAAGCAATTCCATTACATGACTACACCTAATCTCTTTACCAACAAGCTACACATGTTAATGCCCTGAGACGTTAGTTATCCTGTACTACCTGAAATGTCACAGCCATTTCAGTAGCCTCTTGGTCTAGGTCTTGTATCACAAAACAAAAACAGGTCAAAATCTTTCACAGAGGTCCCATAGATAAAACATAAATTCAAGAGTGGACATGGGACAAGTTTAAAATAACTGGTTTATATGTACAATATATCTATGTTTCATACAGAATTCTTGCTACAGTTTATACAGACTAGTTCATGACCACTCTTGCTGTCCATTAAAACCTGTAAAGGTAAACTCATAAGACTGTACAGCTCTTCATATGCTTTTCTGTGCCTCAAGCCAAGATGCAGCATATTATTGCACTCTCCACATTCGATGCCAATCCTCACCTTCATTTTCAGATGTTAATCTATACTTGTCAGAGGACCAGTTAAGTTTAGTCCAGCTGATTTGTCTACTGCACATTTTATAGAAATTGCTCTATCGTTTTTCCAGGTACAAGCAGAAAAATATCACAAAGGTTTCCATATTAACAATGGGATAAATTAAAAGCATTCTCTCCAACTGTCAGCACCAAAAGTAAGGACCAAAGGAGAATCCAAGCTTTTAAAGACTTTCGAACTACAATAGACCATCCTTGCTTTCATGCTTATTTAGTTTTTTAAGTTATTTATACTAATAAATAGTAATATTTATTCTGGTATAATGTTTCAAAAATGCATAGCTGCTTCTGTTTTACTTAAGTAGCTTCTGTGTACTGAGCTTTACTGGAATTTTTCTGGCAAATCAGTAAAGCCTGTCAAAAATTCAGACACCATCCATTTTACCAGTAACAGCTGCAGCCTACACTTCACCAATTTAACAAAAGTTGGTGAACCCACAAACCAGCAACAGGAGAAACTCCATACAGCACTAAGACTCCAACTCTGTGTCCCCACCATACCTCCTGAGATCCTGAGCGACCCAACCCTGACGCTCTTCCCTTCTTTCCTATCGTTCCGTTTTTCTTTCTTTCAAGAGTATTTGAAAGCAGCATGTTTCTACTGACAGGCAGCTGACTCATCCAAAAGTATTTCCCAACCAACCAGCACATTCATACCTCCCGGACAGGATGTTTGCACCTTCCAGCTGGCTGATTGCCCAAAGCCAGGTATATTCCCTCTGCATGAGATATTTCCTGGCTACTCTTAACTATTCTAATGAGTCCTGGTTCTACTTCAAACAAACAAACTTCCAAATTATTCAATGCAGACATCAAAATAAAATGTTTCACCAACTTCTTGGTCTTCTGGTTTTGTGTCACAATGTTACTGACAATATATGCACAACATTAACACAAGTAATTCTAAAATGTGTAACTCTGTTCTAAAGCACATTTGGAAAGAGATGAAAATACTGAAAACAGCAATTTATCTCTCATATCTATTTAAAGCTACAGCACCACTAGAATCATCTTGAAAAAAGTGTACATTAAAAGCTATATTTAGAAAACCCCACCAAGTGATGCTATGCAGTTTTACAAGTTTGACCAAGTTTGTTTGCTTTTATTAGACTTCAAGCACCAATGGCATTGTCTTTAAAAGACTACAAAAAATGTATATCATGGAAAAAGATGAAGACAGAAGACAGTAAATCACAGTTGATGCTACGTGCGACCAGTTTGTAAACCAGTATTTATTAATTTCCTTTATTAGGAAGAGACTTCACCTCAGACATCAAAACTACAGTTATATTTGTAGACACAAAACCCTTTCTGCTATTTCCATTCAGCATTGTGCAATGCCAAATTTCTTTTTTCCAAATGTACCAAAAATAAAATGAAGTATGAAAGGGGAAAAAACTTACCAAAGGAACAGAGTGCATGTCAAACGTTTCATTTGCCACATCCCTTACCAATGTTGTTTCCAGAAGTGTTCCCATATTGCTGCTTTGCTCTTTTTCACCTCCAGGCAGGTTGATATCTTGAGCACACGGCTGCATTAATGAGTTTGAACTTTCCATTTTATTGTTTAGCATCTCTTTTGAGATCTCTACACATGTTGGAAGCGCAGCAGAAACCAAGGAGCACGCCGAATGAGTAGCACTTGCTTTGTCAATGTTTTCCGGACTTCTCTTCAATGCAGGTGTCTTTGAAGCCTTGTGGGAAGCATTTTTGGGATGTGTTGTGGCATGTACAACTTGGCTAGTGAAGAGGCGTTTGTTAAGATGTAGCATATGGGGCTTATTTACAGACAACTCCACTTTAGAATCTTTAGTGAGATCTACTGTCTTATTCAGCACTTTTGTAGAGGAGGACAATTGCCTTGGGGAAGCCACCCGCGAAGGTGAGGAGACAGCTGATAGCTGGGGGGACTGGGGAGACTGTTTTAGTGCTGCACTGTCTCTTGACTGTAGCTTAGGTCTAGACACAACCTTTGGCTTCACGTTTTTGAAATCAGGTTTGGGAAAACTAACAATCTCTGGTTTCTTTGCTTTGGTTACTGTTGATGCAATAGGAGACCTACTCACTGATTTTCTTACAGTTTGATCTGAACTAGCTTTAAGCACAGACCTTTTATTATGTCCTCCTACAAGTGCCTCATTTGCTCTTAGTTTAGGAGACTTGCCTTCAAGTTCTTCCACAGCCAAAACAGAAAAAGTTCTAATTTTGGATTGTTCTTTAGGGGTTGAAGTACATAGAGCAGAATCACTTTCATCAGCCCTAGGACTGAAGACCACAAAAGTTGCTTCGCATTTCAGGTCAGGTATAACAGTCCTCTTTAATTTTGGTACACTGCAAGATACAGAAGGGGTGTTGTGCATATCCTGAAGAGCAGCATTTTCAGAAATATTTTGTTCTTTGGTTAAGAGTTCACTGGTTTTCTTTGATAATTTTTCTCCATCCATTTTACCTACTGGGAGAAAGTGCACATTATTTACAAGACTATCCATGCATGTTTCAGCATTGGAATTCCCAGTTTCATGGTCAGGGGCGTCCTGCAAGGATTTCACTTGGTCATCTCCATTAATGCTTAAGCATAGTGCTAATGCATCTTGCCTATATGGATCTGTACATTCAGCAGATAGTTTTACAGACTGTGCTTCTGTTTCCTGTGATTCTTTATCAGTCTTGATAGTGTTTTTTAGACAGTGTTCGACACCTGCAGAGGTGAAATCAGGTGTTCTTTCTGAGCTGGTTCTATCAAATTTCTCTCTTGTACATACTTCAGAAGAGATCAGTGTTTCTCTCAGATGCGTATCATCATTTTGCTCAGTTCCCAGAGCTTCACCTGTAACATTAGCAACATCCAATGTGCTCAGGTGGCAGCATGCCCTGTCATTTATCAGGGACTGCATGTTCTGCTCTGATGCAGGAACTGTTAATACACACTTATGCTCAGTCTGACCATAAGGCACTGAGTGTTTGATACTCTGATTTTGTATTTTTGCCATAGCAATGTCACCATTCAGTATGTTTGTTGTTGCTTTCAAGTCACAGTTCAAAGGACTCATGCAAATCTGTTCAGTCATGGGAGGCTTGCATGCAGCATCTCCATCTCCCAAAAGAGCTCCTGTGCAGTTGCATTTGCAAGGTGTCTTCTGCAGATCAAGTATTTCCATACACTGCTGTTTTAAAAGAACACTTCTGAAGTCACTCTTGTTTTCAAAATCATCTTCATGCTCAGACATTATATTCTGGTCAGTTGAATTACTGTGTATCTTGGTGGTACAACTCCTTGAGGAAGGTGTAGCTCTGTCACGTGCATAGTTATTTCCATTTTCATCCCTTATAAGAAAGGAAGACTTCAAGCCATTCTTTGCTTTGTCATCTAACTTCCCAACATTCATTTCGAAGGCTAAATTTTAACCCGTTTTCATTTTATACTTATGTAAAATCTCAGAGAATGTAGATTTGTCTTTCAAATTTTGCAGAAAAAACCTCAAACACAACAGCTTTTTCCTGAATGTGTCAATTGTCCTGAAAGATATTTAAAAAGCAGTTCTTTGTTTTCATGTTTCCCAAGAGGGTTCAAATGTTCTGGAATTAAAAACAAATTAGAAACAATTAGCCAAACTAGGATTTAAGACAGTAAACATTTTTAAGCTCCTAGTCTTTCAATGAAGTGCAGATATTTTGACCAATGTTCTTAAGCAAATTAGGATTTTAAAAAGATGTCATCCATACATGCTTACCTTCCCAAGCCATCTCCACTTCTCTGACTGCCAAGCAACTTTGAACCCTTTGGTCAGTTGCAGTCACATGCAACTTTAGGGTTACATTCTCAGATACTTAGCTTGCTTGGCTTTCATACAAGCAAAAGAACAACCCAAAAGATTTGGCTCCTCAACAGGAAAAAGTATCTGAGGGCCTACATGACAGAATGAACCATCATTTTTCGCTCTTTCAGTGGCAGGTACCCAAAACCAGGGCATGGTTTTTCATACCAGTGTGTAGTCCAGCTGTGAATCATCTTACTGCACACTGCTTGGAAGCCAAAAGCACAAGTAGTTAAGAACCATGTTTTTTAAAAAAGAAACAAAACCCACAACAAACAAGCACCAAAAAAACTAAGACACCTCTCCAAAACCAAACACCACACGGATTCGAGACGCCATCAGTCTTGAGCTGCAAGCAACTAGGAGAATTCTAGAGAAGAATCACTCCACACTCATCCTGTTCTTCAACTCTTCACTCAGCATTCAGCTCTGGTTACTGCTGCAGATGGGACACAGTGTTATGTGCATCTTTAGTCTGACCACGTCTGGTCACATGTATATTCTTACATACAAGTTTGCATGAGGACAGGAAATAGAGATCTATATTGTAATAATGATGAAATGCTGCTGTATAAGCTCAGATCTACAACAGAATTAAGAGCAGCAACACAGGAGCAACACTAAGAATGCCAGTGAAGAAAAAGTTTAGTGCTAATCCCTTGATGCACAGAGCAGTAACAAGCAGAGAGAGCAATTCTTCTCTTCATGGAAGGCCTTTTCTTGCCTTTCAAGGAATCAATGCATAGCAGTGCAGCTCAAGATCTTCCAAGAGTTAAGACATCTGAGATGAAATGAAGAGAGGAGAGGGAGGTGCATGATGAGATCTGAGGTTACAACACTTGTACACTTCCCACATGCTGCTTGGATTGGCCACCCAGTAGATGCATATGGGACCCCTTCAGACTCACTGGAGAGCAATCCCATACCTAGTAATAGCCTCCATCTTCTATAAAGATCATTAGCCAAGTGAGGAAACAGTCCCAGTGTCCTCTCCAGCAGAGCAGAGCCGCATAACCTCACCCAAAACCCTACAGGAAGGTGGGGCGTGCAGGAGGGACATACACAGACGATGGAGGACACTGGACCACATGTGGGATGGAGATGCATAAACAAACAAAAACAGTAGAAGAACACTTGCAACATATAATCACAAGTTCCTAGCAAGCATTGAAACTGCACATAGGTACCAAAACCACAAGACATGATTGAGAGAAATCAAACACCCAAAGCAGCTGGATGACCTTCCTATCACAACTTCATATGAAACTCTCCTAGTACCAAAAATGAGATCAGAGGTATAAAGAACTTCAGATTTACAAGATATGGTTGCCAGGGGTGGGGGTTGCAATCTGCCAGAAGGAAGGCTCACTTTCAAAGCAATAAAGTCTAAATAGGGGAGATGAAGTTCACTTGATTCAACAAGGGAATTTGGCTGAAGATGCAATCACTGAAAAAGGTCAGCTTCCCAACTGAAGAACAGTTGGACAAGTGTTGAACACCATCACATATCTGGAATGACAGATTCCACTCTCCAATCAAAGAGCAGGGAGGAGGACACTTGCCATGAAATCAATGAGCAAATAGGTCAACGGTGCTTAATTAAAAATGCAGACATCAGAGCGTGGTGTCCTCAAACATGGATATGGATGTAAGGACATATTTGAAATCTGGTGTGAAGAAAGCAGCTCTGGATTAAATATGTAGGGTGGGCAGAATAATTTATAATTCACATATGAATTAAAGTCTGAAATTATTTTACTATTTCAACTGTGGTAACAATACGAGATGCAATACACCATGACAAGTCAAGGAGGCTACAAGATCAGAAGAGATTATAATAATAGATTTCTGCTACGGCAATGTTGATGAGGCACAGTGAAGAATTATTCCATGATATTTTTGTCCAATGGAATCAATGACTGCTTTGGCAGACAAGTTTGCCATGAGAAGAGAAGCAACTCTTGATTTGTTCTTTATCAAAAAAGTTTAAAGCCTCATAGAAACCACGTAAGTCATTTTGGAAACCATAGCAGGGGAAAGAAAACAAACTCTTACTAATTAATACTTTGGAAAGCATAAAATGAGGCCAGCATGCTAAGCAATGAAAGGTAAGTTACTTAAAGCAAGAATGCATTATTTAAAATGCATTCTTGCATTATTCAAAATTCACTTTTCCCCTTAAACCTTATTTTCTCCAGCCGAAAACATAGCTTGAGTAACTACATCCAAAATAAAGGCTTTTTCATATCAGTGGAAAGTATAAAGCTTTACATACTGGCCACATGGCCCATGAAGTTTTAAGTACAAAAGCAGCACCCAAAGTAGGACTCTTCTCGAACTGCAGCAATTTGCCTGCTAGCTATGAACCAAATACAAAGTGGCTTCTGTCCCACAACCTTGTCTTTACATGGTACTTTGAATATCTGATTCAGATGGAGGGTAAAAAGACAATGGAACAAGGAAAACAGCAACAAGCTAATGAGATCAGACAGCACACCCTTCTCCGCCCCTGCTTCCCCTCCGAGATGAAATGGCTTATACAGCTAAAAATGTCCTAGTATCTCAAGGCTGGTCTAGACCTTTTGCTTACCCACTATTATTCAATGCCTATATAAGCTTAAACAATTTTAGTACCCTCATTTTCACCTTCAATTAGGAAAGCTAGGGCAGATTGAAGAGTTCTTCCAAAAGTCTTTCCTGAAGGCAGGGCAAGAACCCGTTCTGAATAATTTTCCATTAATTTAAGTCAATCACAGAATCAATTGCTGAAAAATACCTGCAAACTTTGCCTTCACTGTTGTTTTGACACATTAAAACTTGCTGCTACTTGTCTGGAGACTAGCCCTCAACACAGCTTGCTCACCTACGCATGTAACAAAAAGTTAAGATTCCATTTTGATTCAGCATTAGCTCAGAACGAACCAGCAGTCTTACCTTCTGCAAGAGCTTTCTCTCTACAGTAAACAGACAACTTCAACATATCAAGACTTAGCAAGACAGACTGAGGTCGCATTATCTTACAGTATGCACAGCTAATAATGCCAAAAATTAAAAGAGGCAGCTAAGTAAACCTTGATCCAGCTGATGCTAAAGAAGCTCCCAGAAAAATAAAAGCAGTTTTGAGACTGAAGAGAGAAATGAAGTGTGTCCATGTTGCACATGCCAAGGTGTCCATGTACATACAGGAGTCTGCTCACTCAGTGCTCTGGACTTTCACGTAACCAGAGAATATACAGCAATAAATAACTGATTCCACTCTTTCTAAAGCAAATTTTCACTCTAGTAATCAATACTTTCATGAGCAAGTAGACCAGCTTCAAATACAGCTTCACATCCACAGAGTCCTAAAGGCATCCTGCATAAAAAGTGAGGTAATTCTAAGGATCAGATGTGGTGTATGAAAATCTGTAACTTAGATGAATATTATTCCTCAAAGAACTGACATTCTGTAACTCTGCAAATACCAGTATGTTCACTAAGCTTATGAAAACACATAATAGTGATGAGAAATTCTTTAATTTCATTATTTGCCTTAGGGAGTGTCAGTAGCAGATGCACAGACAGAGAAGTTGCCTTGGCTGAGAACACACCATTCCAGGCAACTAGTCACATGAGGAATTCTCTAAACTAAATACTACTCATAAACTTGCTTTGACTTTGTCTTACATCAAGTACTATGCCTCCAAAACACCCTACAGTGCAGTGCAAAACAGTTCAGCTGCTTTGTGCATTCACTAAAGCTCAGCTTGACAAATTTCAGTTGTGTACTTCAAGTACACTGGAGAAAAGCTCTAGGCTTTCCCCTTCCTCAATAAATGTAAAAGTTTGGGGTAACAGTAATATCACTTGGGGAAAAAAATAGGGAAAGTTGCTCAGCAAGTAGATTATTGTAAAAAGAGGAGGAATTGGCTGCTGGAAGTCCCAAATCCAGGAGAAATATACTACAACATGCAGAACTGGGTTCAGAGCAAGATCTTATTATTTCAACTAACAAACAAGGGGTGTCCAGGAATGTGCTGTGAAAGGGCGGAGGGACAGTGACTTGTTCAGTGCTAGGTAAACAGGAATCAATATCATGTCAATTACAACAGATAATTCAATCTACAAGTTGATAAATTACTACAAGAATTCAAGTCAGTTTGTGTTAGTGTCCAAATTCAGACAGTAATAATTTACGCTTTTCCTGGTACTCCCATCTGGAACTTGATTCTTTCAACCAAACCATCATGCAGCATTCACACCCATCAGCTATGTTTGTGCAGCCTGTATGAAGGGGGACATGGGGGGGAGAATAAATCTGAAAGGAGAGGGTGTGCCCAGACATGCAGGAAGGCATTCTAGAAGTGCTCTCATCAACTGAATATGCTTTGATGCCAGACAAAAATGCAGCATCAGCATTCCAGCAGAAAACCATAGTATATGGTCATGATTACCACAGTCACTGAAATCAAAAACCATATAAGGTATTTCATATGTCAATGCATTACACTACAAGCTGTTTATTTGACCACATTGTGGAACACAATTGCAGAATTCCCACTTTTTCAGCATATACCCCCAAAGGCAGAGATGACATCATCCAGGAGAGTCTGCATGCAGCAACCAGGCATCCCTCCCAACATGTTGTTCAGTGTCACTCACATGTGCTCCATAAGAAAGCACTAGGAAACCAAACAATTTCATATAATGCTGTATTTACATAGAATTGCAAATTTTGGAGCTCTCTGTGCAACCTCAGTAACATCACATCCTGATGTGAACTAGCCAAGCTAATTCAAACTATTAAAGAGAGAGTGAGTTAAGATCCTATAACAACTTCAACCAACATTTATAACATTAAAAATACAACATATTCGTAAAAGTGAAATACATGAAGTGCTCATAAGCTAATGGCGTTGCTTGCTTAGGAACACACAGTAACAACAGTGCTGGCACTGTGAAGGTGCTCTGTTTATTACCACAAAAAAAAAAAAGAGGAGAAAAAAAAAAGAAAAAACCAATAAAATCAAATCACCAAACCAAAACCAAATCCACCCCACAGAGTCACTAAAAGCCATTTTAGAAGCCAAAGCTGTGGTAAGCAGAAATAACATGCAAGTTATGTCTGCAAGCAATCATGCAGGCATGTTTGCCTGAAACAGTATCACTTTCACAGGCACGAACCACCAGTTTTTGCCTTCTCTACTTGGCTGTTTGCCAGACTGCTTCAGGACTGAAGCACCAGTGTAACATACAAATTATAGCAACCAAGGAGCATAAATTTTTATCAGTTAATTCTTGGCTGTAAGGTATAGAAGAAGTAAAGTAGAACAGCAATTGAGCATACAGCTGCAGAAATCAGGCATTGTACAGCTGTGCAAGAGCTGTTGACTTTCCATGAGATGTTCAAACCAGACTACCATAAAACTTGATTGCTGATGCTTACAGGTACATTTACCCTAATAGCTTGGCCTACTAGTGAATAAATGGTTGTCTGAGACTGCAATGCTAGCACCTTCCCCAAACTCACAGCCTCCAGTGATTCAGTGCTCAGATTGTTGGTTCAGCTGAAAGCTTCAATGGCTTTTGGACCTTTTTTTCCTTATCCATAGTCATTGTTTTCCTAAGATGAAGAGTACTTATTTATTTAAATGCTTATGAACTCTGGCTGTCCTTGCTGGCCTCTCTTTAAGGATGTTAGGCTGTTCTCTCCATCCACAATTTCAGACTATGTGAAAGCACATAAACACACACAGACATTCCAATGGATTTATAGTGTCTTGATAACACAGTTCTTTTCCCTTTATTAACTACCAACTTTGGAGTTTCATTGTAAGATAAGTTTCAGGAGAACTTCGTATTCTGAAGTGAAAGACTGGTCCAGTGAATTTTTAAGGTAGTAAATAAAGCCCAGCTTTTCCTTAAATAACCAAGATAGTGAATAACATTGTCTAAACCCAGAGTCTGCTATTTTGGGGATTTGGAGGTGCATGCAACCTCCCAAACCAGGAAGTTCTGCAAATGCACGTGCCTTTCCCCCACTCCGTTTTACAGCACCCACCAAGATGAAACTGCTGCAAGTAACAGAGATAAGCATACACAAGCCAGTGAGAAATGCCAGCTATTAACACAGTGCAGGTAAGCAAGTGAACTTCATTGTTTGAGATGAAGTGCACGAGCTAACAAACTAAAGCGACCTATTTGAACGTGCAGATGAGAACAGCAACAAGCCCCTTGCCTGGTTATTCCTGCACACTCTTACAACTTAACCAGGCTCTCATTTATACCTTCATTAAGACAGCATACAGTGCTAAAAATGCCACAGACTGCTCACGGGGTTTTCAAAGCATGCTGCAGTACACAACTGCACACATGGTCATAGCTACAATTTATTTATCCATTGCTATCATAAACAAAGCCTGGGCATGGTTTTGCATGAGATCACTACTCAGCCTGTTCATGTTCAGAAGCTTTTCCAAAATCCCATTAAGCTCTTCTTAGTAAATTGATCATCAGCTTTTCAGGTAAGTGCTTTGGGGATATTTATTTGCTATTTTATCACAACTTAACTGTGTAGCAAAAGTACATGTTCTGGTACAGGGAAGGAAAAATTTTCAGGTCAGAAGGAAAGTAAGAAGCTGGAACTTGAAAAAACCAAACAGTACATTTATTATAGCACTTCCTTGAAAGGTCAAGGTTCAAATCCTTCTTTTTGAAAGACTTGATTGAATAGGTAAGCACAAACAAGACTGAGACTGTCATGCTTAACAATCCTAATCGGTGTTCAAGTTACTTGACTAGACAGAGCTTACAAATACAGTTCACCTTTTCTGTTTGCTGGAATTCTGTTGAACTGATTTTGTCCACTGTTACCATTTAAAGAGTATATTCATACATTTTGTAATGTTCAGGTTACAAAAGAGTGGGCCAGGATTATTCACAGGAACTTTCCCTCCAAGACTGAAATGTTAGCAGTGTAGGAAGAAAGGTAGTAATATATTTTCAAGAACAAAATTATGCTGAGAATTCCCACTAGCTCTGCCCAGCCACTCACATACAGCAAATAAGTAAAATTTTAAAGTAGAGCAAATAAGCTTTGTGCTCTTGAAGAACATCCTCAAGTTTCAAAGTAGTCTTCAAATATCTAGCAGTATTCCTGAAGTCTCTCAGCATCCATTCTTGTTCATAATTTCTCATTCTACATTGACATTTCAGCCATCAGCACCCTTGCTGCCTGACTTCTTTAAACAAACTTTAAACATTCAAAGTAGAAGCTGGGCTGACCTGTTCTAAACTAAAAGGTCAGTCCTCTTGGCAATCTTTCTAGTGTCTGTTACACGTTTCTCCTCTTTTACAGAGCTGTCAACTTGCCCCATTCTCTTCTCTTGCTTCTCATCCTAGCGGAGTTAAATCTAGTAGAGGAGCAAGTACACAGCGAAGCAAGGCAGAATAGCCAATACACCTTGGATTCTCAAGACAAATGGCAGAGTGTTGCTCTGGTGGCTTTATGGGGGTTTACTGTTCTGTTGTTTGTTTGTGTTTTTTAAATTTTGTTTCAAAATATCCCCCTCTATTTAATAAATATTTAAGTGAAGAATTTGTTTCCTGCTAATCTCGTCCTGACTGACAAGTACAAGGCTTTCACAAAAGAGCAAATACAAAAAAGGCAGAAATACTCTGTAGAAACAGCACCACACTGCAAATGTGGTGGCTAAAAAGCCAGTTGTAACCCTGGGAAAAAATAATAAAAAAAAAAGGTGGTTGTTGCCTAACAATGGCAAGTCAGAGCGGAAATGGCTTTAACCATTACCACAGAAATAAATCCTGCATGAAATATTTGCCTTTACAAGTAAGTTTTAATGGCAAGCAAATATACCACAATGTTCCAGGCAGCATACACTCAAACTTCTTAAGGTTATGTGCTAACTTGAAACTTTTCATTTTCCTGAACCGTTCTATGAAGCATGTATGCCCCCAGCACTAGTGTGAGTACTACACAACTTATAGCTGACATTAGCATTCTTCTAGCTAGTACAGTGACTGTGTCAATGCAATCAGATCGTTAAGGCCACAAAAAGATTCATCTGCTCCCGTGTATTGCGTGTCCTTCGAGTCTTCACCTAAAACTGAGCTCAGCAACTGGCTATATTTAACACTGACATATGATATGAACTAGTTTACAGAGCATTTGGAGTACTCTCAACATAACCTGTAGTGAATCAAGATATAGTAAGTACATAAGTATTAATTAGCTCTAGTGGATTATTCTGTGTAACAAAGCTATAACCAGAATAATTTGGAAAACACGTTGATCTGCTTTTTCATATAACAACTGAAAAAGCATCATATCTTTGCCAAGGTATTCTTTTGCAGTAGAAATTGAAGAATTAATCAATATGCTTAGGATTTCTCACGTTAACCAAGTCAGAAATTTATTCAGCTTGCAGTTTTTGCAGACTCAAAAGTTGCTTACTGTGCAGAAGTGATTTTTCATTCAGCAAAGACTACAGCCAGCCAAGAAGTTTCTACTGACTCTACAAGGATTCTACCTCTGGGTTAGGACTGCACTTTTGCACAGCAACAGCGTCACAACAGAATTTGATTCTGAAGATGCAGCATTTTCCAATTAAAGAACAGCTGTTTTTACGTTTAAAAAAGTATTTAAGGCTACTGATTATATATAGTGAAGGGGGAAAAAAGAACATAACAGAACTGTAATAAACTGGTTACAGGAAATATTATTTCGGTCCTAATAGTTTCACCAGTATTTCACCTGCACAATTGGCACCTGGACTAACAGAGCAATTTGTAACCACTGTTCCAAATGTTGTAGTCTCAGGCAAAAATAATCCCAAATAAAACACATTTAAGAATCCTTTAGAACAAGAAAACCTTGCTATTTTTCCTACAAAGGAAACTTTCTCACAGCGAGATCTCAGTCCTGCTACATGAGTTTCATAGGTTTTACATTTTTTGGTTGTTTGCCTTTTGGGCCCAAAAGACACAAGCCTCTGAGAATCCAAGAGGGACCAGCTCTGCAAAGTTAAACACAGCACTGCACCTCTGCAACTGACACATGGCAAGAAAGGTGGCATGGCAGTTCTGCAGTGCTGTTAAAAAAAAAAATTCTAAAAAAAAAAAAAAAAAACAAAAAAAGAAAAAGCTTGATTTATGCAACACTATTGGCTAGCAGTCTGCCGTCAGTGCTCTCTGGAAAGCACCAGCTCCCTGTGCCACTTGACATGCCTGACGACAGGCTGGTTGCAGTGCCATGAGGGCTGAAATTCCACCAGGTCCTGGTGGGGGAAAGACTGGCGAAAAGGGCAAGCTGGGCACATGTTGTTTGAAAGGCTGCCAGGGCAAGGTTATTAGTCTCACCCAAGGGATCCCTTGAGAGGGATCCAGCCCTGCAGGCTGCCAGCCACTCCCTGCAGTTTCCCCTCAGTGCTGGAGAATCACAGAATCACAGACTATTCTGAGTTGGAAGGGACCCACAAGGATCATCGAGTCCAACTCTTAAGTCAACGGCCCACACAGGGGATTGAACCTATGACCTTGGCATTATTACAACGAAGTTTTAACCAACTGAGCTAATCTCAGGGTCAAGGGGGCTTCCCTTGAGCCCTGAGGAGCAGCACTCCTGGAGATGAAGGTTCTGTATTTGCGGAGGCAACAGCAGGACTCAGAGCTCCCATACAGTAGTATTCCTCTCAGTCCCTCTGGCATCTGACAAGAATGCTGTAGTCTAGCAAAGAATTATAAATGTCTTCCTTAAGACTCAAGTGGTGCAAGTCCATTATTTTAGCATTTTTCCTTGATTCAATTTGCTTAATGTCAAGCATCAAATCCAAAAGGTGTTTATTACAGATCATGTTTTGTTTTACGGCATAGTCAAACCTCTACACCAAAGCTTTAATCAGAGAGCTGAAGGGTGTTTTAATTTCAAATGCAAACATCTCAGCAGTTCTCCCCATTTGACCATACAGTTGACTTGACAGCTTCCCACAAGAGCAAAGGTTATATACATTGCCACATCATTGCAGACACTCTGGAACTACAGTTACATGTTATATGGGAACATCAGCTTTGGTGTCAAACCAGGACTGACCAAGGTAAGCGCCACAGGCAGTGACAGAAGAGTTACCCACCCCAGTGCCACATTCATACTTGCTGTTCCCCCGTGAATTTCAGCTTCTGCTACAGACTTCCCCCTTGAGATGAGAGACCTGCACAGCCAGAGCACATGACACACACTGGCAGAGTACTGTCTCCTTGCCACTAAGTGAAAAAGCAGCACTCTGGTTTTCCAATAAACTAAATCACACTCCTTGGCTGACGACCTAACCAGGCCTCATGATTAACAGGCAAAACCTGCCTTTTTCTTCCTCTGACTGGTTTTTTTGAGTCAGCTTTGCCTTTTTTGCAAGGACTGATCACACATCAACTTCTGCCATACTTCTCAGTCAGGCGATTCACTTGTACATGTGGATTGGTTCTCTGCAGTCTGTAGGACTTGGTGCCAAGTATAAACTATCCAGTCTGCAATACACCCCACCTCAGATTTAACCCTTTCGGCTCTGACTTCAGTGGCTTCATAAGCCTTATGGAGGGAGCTTGCATACACGCAGTGACAGTAGTATAGTGATTTAAAGGGCACCACTCTGATCTGGTACACTTTAAACAGTCATTTCAAAATCAGACACCCAATCTTTTAGCAGCAACCTATAAAATGCTATTCATTGAGCTAAAGCAAATTTAAGGCATGCAAACAGGCAGCAGAAAATAACTGGGAGAACACACAGATAAATAGGCTTTTCATTAGTACTATCTTAAAAAGACTTAAGAGAAAAAATTGACTGCAACTTCTACAGATTCTGCACAGGGACTGGCAATAAAAAGATTCAAGTTAAATGATGCTTTTAGAGTCAAAACTCAAAGTTTCCCTGCCTCAAAACTGTAGAGAGCACCAGAATGTAAAGTATCATTATGCACAAGCTTCTCAAAAGTTGTGCTTTCAAGGCTGTTCCTCCAAGGACGTAATACACATCCATTACTAAGAGGGCAATAGAGACAGAATATTATTTCTGGATTTATGTTGGTCACAGACCTTCATTACTTAGTTTTGCTAAGTACCAATGCAAAATGGCAGGTGTTTGACTGCTGGATCAGTCACTTAACAGTACAAAAAGCAATGAAACCATCATCCATATCACAGGCAAGTCAGAAACACTTTCATACCTAAAGTGTTTCACCACTCTGCAATGCATGTGGAAAGCTTCTACACAGGGCTAACACAAACTAGCATACTTGAGAAACCCCACACGCTTGAAGTTTATTTGGGACATGGCTAAGAAACTTCTGCATTTCAGCTTAAAGGAGGGAAACAATTCTTGCACAGGACCATATATGTGGACTGCAAATTGCTTCTGTGGGCAGATGTTACGGAATGAGGAAGAAACATTGTTAGAAAAAACCAAACAAAACCCATTGGTCAGGTAGCTAATAAAAGTTAATTGAACTTGCACAACTGAATACTGTCCTGTAAAGGGTGACCAACTTCTTTTTGAAAGTAATCTCAGTATGTTTAGATTGGCATGAGAGAATTATTTCCTCTACCAGCATAAAGTTCAACAAAGCATGTTAACAATGCTGCAGTCTGTAAATTTCCATCTAGAAATCCACCAATCCACAGCACACAAACAAGGATCCTCATGTCCTGCTCAGTTAGGACTCTGCATGCCCAGTTTGTTGATAAAACTTCTCTGGTAAATGGAATCCCAGAATGCTGAAGCAGCCTGAGTAGAGATGGGTTGCCTATGCGGGGGGGGGGGGGGGGGCGGGAATCAACGAAACAGAAAAACCCCAAACCACAGACACACACCCAGTTCTGAGTAATCTGAGAAAATATGTAGGGGGAAAAGCCATTAAACTTCTCCTGCTAGGAAAATACATGGGCCTAATTGCTGAAGGTTGAGGGGAAAAAAAAGGTTGAGCTGAGCAGAACAGCCAGGATAATCGACAAGAGATGTCCATCCTCTGGATCTCTTTCTTCCATTTCTCTAATTCGGTGAGTATTTACTAGTTAAAGTGTTTTCTTCCTCCTTCATCAGATACTGGGGGATGTTCCTTAAAGAGGAGTTTGTTTCAGTTTTGAAGTTTTCCCTTCAGATCCAGCACTGGGGTTCTGCTTTCTCTGAGCCAAGTTAAACATACCAGATGCATTTTCTCAAGTCATTTGGGTAGTATACTGCTCACAAATGTCAACTGCAAGCAATTAATGCTGCATTAGGAACTTTCTCCAGAGGAAATTGCCTCATAAGAAGCAGGGGTGGAAGGGACTGGCACCTGGACACCACTTGGTTCAGTCCTCTGGAAAGTGCAGCTATAGAAAAGCCTTCAGGGCTGCAAAGCAGTATTTGGTGGTTAGATTATAAATTGTTGAAATATTCCGAAAAAAGTATCAAGGAACAGCAGTCTGTCAAATATTTCTAGGAATTTGCTAGGCGTAATAAGCTTCCTTGGGCTGGATTTCTTGCATCTGTAGGGAAGTTCTTAGTCAAAACTACATACGCCAAAAGTCAGAAAGGAGACAGTCCCCAGGGATGGGGACAATTGTCACACAGAAGGTGAAGGTTCAATTTGCCTGCAAGTATCAAGTTTTCAAGTTAATCCTGGTCTTCTGATCTTGCACACAACAGACTTACTGATGGCTTGAATACTTCACTTCTGTCTGCTGATAAGGGT
This sequence comes from Pithys albifrons albifrons, assembly GCF_047495875.1. Lineage (NCBI taxonomy): Eukaryota > Metazoa > Chordata > Aves > Passeriformes > Thamnophilidae > Pithys > Pithys albifrons. The sequence continues at coordinate 44,904,099 of NC_092462.1, read as the reverse complement.
TTGTAACAAAAATCAGATATCACTTCCAGATTTTTTTTAAAGCAGAAAGGAGAAAAATGTGTATTCTCAAATGATCCCATGACAGATAAACAACCTCTGCTGAGGCACATATATATATTGATCTAAAAACCAAACCAAGATATGTGTCAGACAAACAAACCTTCCACATCAATAGAAGATGTTAGACTGAGTTCTTCAACTATTTTCTTCACAAATCCCTGTAATAAAGAGAATGGCAGGTGTGAGACATAGCTGAAACAACTGTTTTCTTAAACTGTACTAAAGTCTCCTGAATTGTTTCACCCCTTATCTTCCTCTCCCTACCCAGGATGGAAGCAAGAATCAAGAGTCTATTCAAGCTCACAGTTTCTACAGGTTTTAGATCCTACCACTTTACCGCCTACCTCTGTCTTAGTAGTTACACCGAAATCAATATGTGTTTCTCCCCATCATGTCCCTGAATTCCAAGCTTGCATATCAGTATTGAGAATTTGGGTTTTCCTATCCTCATTTCAAACTAAAAGCTGGCAACTAACAAACTTAAGTGCTGTGGACAAACTACATTCACTCTTAAGAATTACTATAAAGAAACTGCAATTTCACATACCAGGTGGTAATACAAAGCAAAGCCAAGCCAAACACATGCTATAGCAGAGAAGCAGTCTTTGGGATATTATTTGACAATGCTTTCTATCTCCAATATGCTTGAGAGATTCCCAGAGATTCCACTGAAAGAACCTTACACATGGAGAATAACCTGGCATACACATACAAAAAAGCTGAAGAGCATGTTTTGGTTTAAGCAGACTAATCTTTATTAACACAGGAACCACTGCCATCATCAGTGCCTTCTGTTCAACTCCAGTCTCAGTGTCCCAGCTCAGAAGCCAAATTTTGCATTTCATCCTAGCACATGAATCAGTTACTTTACACAGAAGAGACTAGACACGAGATACAGCACAATCCCACTGTGCTTATTTCAACAAGCCTGCTTAGCATTGGATTCCACATGCAGATATAAAATGGAATAAACCTCAGTATTCATGTTTATTTTTATGTCAGGTACCTGTGTGTGTTTAAGGTCATGAGTTCGAGTCTCAGTGGGGACAGACCCCTTGCAGTTCAATGCCTTCCTGCCATCTGATCCTGTCAGATCTCAGATGTTCAGCAGAGTCAACCCGAGTTAGTACTGGGTGCTGTGACAGTCCCAAGGACTTCACTGTCACTGTCCAAGCTCGCTTGGCTGTGGCAGATGGACCTCAGGACTTAAACGGTGGGGCCAGTTCTGCGCACGCTGAGCCTCACCTAAAAAATCCACTGCGCAGGCTGGAAGGGCTCACCCATGTGGGGAGAGCCCTTCCCAAATCTTCGTTTGCGAAGTTTGGCCATACGTACACCTGTGTGTTTGCTCATATGACTACACAACAGAAAATTATATTTTAAAAACTATTTGACAAAGAAATCACAAGTCTTATCACAGCCACAGATTCAGTGTAATAACACAGTGGAGCTTACTATTAGGCTAACTTGATGAGTCAGATGCCTATCTCTACCTCACTCTATGATATAAAGTGTAAGTCATTTATAGTCTACAAGGGGAAAGTACCATTCCAGTAGCTGATCATAAAATACTCGTTCTTTAAATAATACAAAATAGATTTACTAAAATCCCTGTTGAGCTTTCAACATCAAATATGTATGCCTATCAAGAGTCAGATCAGCAAATAACTTGGATCCCAAACCAACCACAAGTGAACTCATTCTGTTCTGAATTAAACTATGTAATAACAAAGTCAGGCTGTGCCAACTGAAAGCACAGCACCAGCAGCAGTGAACATGAGTGCACATTTGATTAGACTCACACCATGGCCTGGATAGATTAATTTTGCATGTACCCAGAAGGTCAATACATTCAAAATATTAAGTATGGAAGGGAAAACCAAATAACAACTTAGAGAACATTCCTGTGGTCTCACCACCAGACCTCTGTCAAACTGAGGCTGCCAAGTTTCATGTATCTCATATTACATGAGCCACAAGACTTTGACAGCCCTAGAATGACATCCCACCTCTCTGTCTAGATGCACAGAGCCAGCTGAGATCCAGGAAAGCTGACAGCACAAGAGGAACCAGCTAAGCAGATTTAGTAGCTAAGAAGATGCAGCTGCAGCAATCACGATTGCACATTCACTTTAACAGCAATAACAACTACAAGGAATATATCACCATCAGGGACACCCCAATACCTGACCCTCCTGACTGCAGACTGCCACATTTTCCCCACAATAAGAATAAACCCCAACAACTTCACATGCTCCTAGATGCCTGGGAAAAACACACATTTTAGTCAACATGGGAAGAAAAATACAGACCCATCCTGAAAAAAGGTGTCTGGATAAGAGTCCCCAGTCAGAGCAGAATGGCAAAGATGGCTTTTAGATTACTGACTTGGGGGAGGCAAAGACTAAGAGGTACGTGAGAGTCACAAGATCACTTTCTGCTTAATACCCTACCATATTCAGAAAGAAACAGGATGCCTGTACTGTCACACTTATTTAGAGAGAACATATACAGAGAAATACCAGTCATGAGTTTCTTCTTCTGATATTGGTTAAGTGCTTGAGTGGCAACAGCAGCTTCTTACACAGAACAAAACTACTCAACTACTATACTGATGTACAGATCACCTGCTTTCATTAACTAAACCCCCACAGCTAAATCAAAGAGTCAAGTTGAAAGCTGAAAGTTAGGAAGCCTCACTTGCAAGACACAGGTGGGCACATTTGCTTTTCAGGCACATGGATGTGTTGTCAGAGACAGTTTCATCTAAAGCAGAGTGACCAGGAACACAAAAAGAGATGCAAGGATCATATAATTGCTCCTTTTTTCCCCCATTCCTGGCCAGCAACCGGTACTATGCAAACCCTTCATAACCCATGTTCCCTCAGATCATTGGAAGGGAAAGAAAGTTAGCAGATCCCATCACTGTCTCCACAGCCTGCGCTCCACTCCATCTGCTGAGGAAAGGACCAGTTTAGGACAGCAATGAAATGCATCATGTCAGTCAGTTCTGAGAATGGTTTCCCCTTTCAAGTTTGAAAAATATATCTGTGCTTACACAGAGACAGGGGTGTAGGTCAGAGCCCACAGCATTTTCATTCCACATTTAGACAGATTCAGCTTAATGCACTTTTCCCAGACCTTCTGGCTAGAGATTTCAGCCCACTATGCCACAGGTGAAACCTGCCTGGCTGTGCAGGACACCTGATGCCAACCATCACTTTTCACTGTGACTGTTAAGTCTATTAGACACTACTCCTCACATGCACACACTTCCTTCCATTCACTCCTCACCTTTCAGCATGAATAAGAGAAAGATATTCTATTAAGAAAAATCTCAAGCTTTCTGGAGAAGTTGAAGATGTGAGGTATAGAAATACAGGCGTGAAACTAATTCCTCCTCTGCCATTTCAGGGTTAGAAAAGGGGATGCTGAAAATAGATACTATTCTTAAAAATTGTTAGATGATCTAAGAAATCATATCATAAACTTAAGAAATGATCACTGCACTACAAGCCTTCAAAACCTACTACTGGGATTTCTTTAGAAATAATTACTACTTTTATCTAACAGAGACCCATATGCAGGTCTAACTGCTGCATCCAGACTTTCCTCCTGCACACTATTATATTTAGGGTTTTTTTACCTTTTCTCCCTGAAACAATCACAATAGAGCTAAAAGTTAAGGTGATGCTGTGGCTGTATGTTTGATTGACCCAAATTCCAGAATCACAAAGGGAGGATGGTAGCAAGAGGCAGCCACGCTATCACTCAAACAGGCTTTTTTTTTTCCCATCACTGATTTGCTCGCTCGTGATGTTCAACCCTATCCTTGAACACTTGGATGTTTGGAATACTAATTTACTCTTTTTTCGCATTCTGGGTATAGGTCTTCCCTCCTTTCATAAAAAGAAAAAAATTACATTTCCTTTATCACCTTTAAGTTTGATTGAACTTTCCTTTTAACTGAGAAATCCAATACTGGCACCTCCTGGTTTTAGTTATTTTACCTTATCCAAAAGTAGCAACAGACAGAAAAGCAATAGCTTACCACGCAAAGACTCATGATCAGAGATCGCTTCAAATACTAAGAATATCAAAAAAGCCATTAAGTAGAGGTCCTTTGTTATCCTCAAGTCTCCATTTTAAGAACTGATACTTGATTGTTCTTCTTAAACTTCTAATAGAAAATGGCATATTATACTAGTTTTGCCAACACATCAACCAGCCTCCCAGGAAATAATGTGTCAGCAACATTTGGAAACTATTTTAAGGAGTTTGGGGTTTTTTTGCATTTGTCTCCCAGCCTGCCACTAATGCTTCTGCTTTAGTGGTAAAACTCAAAACACCAAGCAACAGTAAATCAGTGACAGTACATGCTTATTGTTTGATACAAGTCACTAAACATCCCCCACAATATTACCACTTTATGGGTAATTGTTCCAACTAAAAGATTTACTTTGAACCATATTTAAGCAAGCAGCTTCAGAAAATACAAGTAATCTTACCATCCTCTAAATAGCCAAAAATAAACGGTAAGCATCGCATACAAGAGTATGCTTCTGTATTTCTGGAATAAATAACTTCAAGTAATAAATGGGGAAAGTTATTCAGAGTACAGCAGCACCTTATACTAGAACAGGGTGGAAAGACACACACAACAAACTACTTCCTGCAGTCAAAGCATAGGCCTTTTAAAAAGTTTAATCATTAAAAGCTCTCCTCAGTGGCATACACCACAGCACAATCACTGAAAAATAACAAGGAAAAATTAAAAAACAAAATAAAACATAAACACAGAAACCAAACTATAGAGAGTTCTCTCACAAGATTGCAGCTTTCAAAGATCAGTTCATCCACGCAGCAATAAAAGGCTCAGGCTGAGGAATTTTCCTTAGACTCTCTGCCAGCACTGCATCAAAAGCTCCCTGTGTGCTAGGAACATGTCCAGAGAGCAGGTTTGACAAGGACTTCACAGATTTGACAAATGATACTTGCAAAGAGGTACTTTCTGTAACACTTCAGACCTTATTCACAGTGAGGGACAAAACCTCTGTTCAACAAAGTAAGCAACAGTTTTGCCTGGAGTGGTCTGAAATCAGAGAAGGGATGGAGTTACCAACTCCCGTCTCTGCAGCTGAAGAACTCATAAGACTTTAAAAACACAAACTGCTAATTTCTCACAGCTGTGGGCTACCACAACTCAAATACAGACTGGCTACAAACTTACTAAAGGGCCATCTCATGGTTTAATGGAGAGCACTGTGGACTCTCAATTCCAAAGTCGTGAGTTCAAGTCTCAGTGGGGACCATCTCCTGGCAGTTCAATGCCTCCCTGCCACCCCATCCTGTCAGATCTCAGATGCTCAGCAGGGTCAGCCCCAGTTAGGACCGGGTGCTGTGACAGTCCCGAGGACTTCACTGTCACTGTCCAAACTCGCTTGGCTGTGACAAATGGACCTTAGGACTTAAACGGTGGGGCCAGTTCTGCGCACACTGTGCCTCAACTAAAACATCCACTGCACAGGCTGAAAGGGCACACCCACATGGGAAGAGACCTTCCCAAATCTTCGTTGGTGAAGTTTGGCCATACGTACATCACAAATTTACTCCACAGCAGCTGACGTGCCCAGCAGCTTCTGCAACCAGTGCCACTGGTGCTGTTGGCATAGGGCTCCACTAGGAGCTGGATGCTCAGAGTGCTCAGACACTGGATGGCAAAACATTTCCCCACTGCTCCAGGGCACACACACGTGAGGTGTTTGCCCCACCGTGACTGTCCTTCACACATGCACCACAAATTATGGGAAACAGCTATCCTGGAAGAGAGTTTTATATTGAAAAGGCTGAAGAGCAGCTTGGACAAATTTAATCTTAGCCTACCTTTAGATAGCCTGAGGAAAAGCCAGATTGGAAAAGCCAGATTCAACACATCAAACAATTATGTACTGGTGCCCTATGGAACTAACACTTCACCTTTTTTAAGTGACACAAACCGCAGTCTCTTAGCTCCTGTTTGCTACAGGCAAGGAAAGATGAATATTGTGTCTCCAAAAAACTGAACCAGAGACTTTCCTTTACTCAATTAATTTAACCACATCATAGAATTAACCTAGAAGTATATAATTTGCTACTACACCTATTTACCATAGGCTTCTAAATTAATTCAGCATTACAGGAAAAATGGGAAGGAAATAAAAAGGAAAGCTAGAAAACACTAGCTGTGTAAAACAGTGTTAAGGTTTCTTTGACCCTTTGAAAATATTTTTTCCTCAAGGTATAAAAGAATTGCAATAAATATAAAAATACTTTTTAACAAAGTCATTTTAAATGTGAAAGTACCATAGTTATGTTAAACCTCACTGTAATATATTCATCATTTAAATTAAGCCATTTGAGTGGTATGTGCTCACTGACAATGTTTTAAACACAGAGAAACTGCTACCTTTGGGCACAGTGTGGCAGTTTTGGCCTTGGTAGGCCTTAGTTTTAGTTAGGCTTAGGCTAGGCCTTAATTTGAGAAGGCCTTTACTTTGGGAAGTAAACGTTTTTTATTGTTGTTTTTTTCTCCTCTTTTCCTGGGTGTCTCTTGGGAGGTATCTTTTGGGGTGTTTTGTGGCTAGAGTGGTAGAATCTGTATTATTGGGTGGGTGACTAGGTGTGGAGTTATTGCTGTTTCTTTTTACCTTTATATAAGTATGTTATATTATAGTTTGCTTTTAATTGTCCCTTTTTCTGTAAATACATATCTCAATTTAAGTTTTCCAGGGGTTTTTTCCTCCCTTTTCTCGTCAGGGGGAGGGAGCATCTGTTGCTTTGGTTTATACCTGGAATTTTGCCAAAGTTTTAAACCAAAACATACACAACCTTATGTTTGAATAGTTAAACATTTCAGAATAATTGCTCTTTTTCAACAAGAAAGAGAATGTCCACTGCATTAATTTAATTTATTCAGTTCAATGACTGGGTTTTCAAGCTATCAGAAATGAAATCAACTTGAAATCTCTTAAAATATCACAAAATTAAAGATTTTTTTTTTAAAAAAACCCAACCTCTAATATTTCGGGAAAAAAAGAAGTTATGAATCTAAGGTATCCCACGCATAATGTGCATCCAATTGGTGATACAGAAGTATTACAAGAAAGGATGCAGTTACCTCTAATTATAAACAAGAATTTATAATGCACCATCCTTAAAAAAAGGCATAGAGTATCAACTGACTTTTTTTCTGACTGAAATCTGTGACAACTCTTACATTACCGTGACATAATTTAGCAACAGAGGGTACATAAATAAAATGATTGCTCTCAGAAGAGGAAACAACTCTTTCAGCTACTCAATGTTCTAGATGACAACATCTACCAAGGAGCTTTGTAGCATTAACACTCTTTAAAGGTGTCAAACAAACTAATTTGGGAAACCCAAGTTTCTTTCTGCCTTGCAAAATTTAAGTGGATGGCAATAGGCTTCAAACTCCACCTAACACACAGCATAGTACAGCTCCACAGAGATATCAGTGGAAGAACAGGATACTGGAAGAGCCCAGACTGTGGCACTACCCAGTTTGCCATTGAGATCCAATCTCCAGGCTCCCAGCTCATTGTGCTTACCATCAGAAAAACACTGCACCAGAAACTTAATATAAAAGCAGAGAGCTGAGCACTTGCAGAATAGGAATTGCTCTCTGCAGGCCACAATCATCAAGCCATCATCGCTATCTACAAGTAGAATCATCAAGGCTAAGAGAATCGGGATTATTCAGCCTGGAAGAGAGAAGGCTTCAGGGTGACCTAATTGCAGCCTTCTGTTACCTGAAGGGAACCCACTAGAAAGATGGAGACCACTTACAAGAACATGTAGTGACAGAACACAGAGGAATGGTTACAAACTGAAAGTGAGGAGGTTTAGATCAGGTATTAGGAAGAAATTCTTTACTACGAGGGTGGTGAGGCAGTGGAACAGGTTGCCCAGAGATGTTATGGATGCCCCATCCTGGAAAGCATTTGAGGCCAGTTTGGATGGGGCATTGAGCAACTTGGTCAAATGGAAGGTGTCCCTGCCCATGGCAGGGGGGTGGGAACTAGATGACCTGACCTTTAAGATCCCTGGCATCACAGACCATTCCACAATTCTATGATCTCTCAGAGAGAAAAATCCAACACATAAACAAACAGAAATCAGAAGCAACATAAGCAGTAAGTATATATCCACTGACTGGGAGGATACTCAGTTTCAAGTTCACTCTCAGCATCACAGGCATTCTGCATTCAGAATCACTGGGTGGTAAAACCTGTTGCTGCTCAGCTGGCACACAGGACAAGGCATTAACCATAGATCCACCTAACAACCATGGCCTACCAACATCCCAAAATAAAAACCATCACTAACTGAAGTTGCGTGCGCTGGCCATTCCTGCCCTGCTGTGCCAAGCCTGCCATCAGCTCATCATTACCTGGTGTTCCTGGGTCACTAGTTGAAGGTGTTATGGCTTGGTCACAGCCTTAACCATTTCTGAAAAGCTGCTCTTCAAGGTCAGCAAATACTGAGCTGTGAACTATGTTTCTACTTCAATATTCCCAATTTTGCTCACAACAATCCTCCTCATGGAGAATAACAAGGTTTCACTCTATTTCAATATAGCCCAAATACCTCCCAAAAAAAAAGTGATCACCAGTCACCTTTCCTCCTTCTCCTCTCCCCTTCAGAACAGCACAGATCCAAACTTATCTTCTTTTTGAAGATATTACTATTTATAAATCGACTAAATCTCCGTGCTTTCCTGAACAGTTTTTCTCAAAGTGCTTACCTACCACTTTGACTGCTGGAGCCTTTTCCCTGCACTAAGGATGCTAAAGAGTGCTGCTGGAGCAAGCTGACTACACATGGCAGCACCAGGCACAGATCACTGTAAGCTCCTGAGAGTTGAGCTGACAGTCTGAACACATTGTTCTCCTTCATCTAATTTAACACGCAAGGGGTAGAAAAGAGCCTTATTCTTCAGAAGTAAGATTTAAAACTTTCATCTGAAAAGCTCCTACTAAATGTTTTCTAGCCAAAATATTTAATGTCTTATTTTTTGGATGAAACACAGATTAGCCTTTTATTATCCATGTGTAAAGCACTCAAAAGTAAACTTCCCTTTGGTTTGATCTTTCCTTTGTCTCTGAACGACCAGCAGGAAGCAGCTGGTCAACAAAAAGCAGTCTGTCTCTCCTCCCCTCATGAAAAGACCCTATTTAAGTAGAATTTTTTTTCATTTATAAGGAGATCACCAAATACATTAAATTACCATTAAATTTTCTCTCCAACTACCAACACAGATGATACAAAAGAATAAGTAGTTCATACCAGTTTCAGAGTTGTAGCACTCATGCTGCCAATAGGAGGATGCTTTTTGGTACTGTACAGATTTTGTACCCATTTATTTGGGCACCACTCCTTTGGGCCACATAAATTGCATCATAATATGTGATGTATTAATTCTGCGCTGGCCATTTGCAGTGTCATTCCTTTCTTTAGGGTATGCCAACATGAGCTCAAGCAAGTAACTAATATTGGCCCAGAGAACTTCACTTCTGTGCTGAAATACAAATACCACACAACTTAATCAGTTAAGCAAAGTACTAGTTTGGGAAGTTGTTGCAATGTGAAATATTTCTTTCATAGTCTTAGAGTTACAGGATTTACAGTTATTTTCACTAAAAGTTGTAAAGTGGGAGGTTTCACATTTACACATGTTGAAAAATTCACATGCTTGTTTAACTTGAACATGAGATTCATATAACAAAGCAGGGTGAGGAAAGAATATTGTCTTCCCTGTCCAGCCAGGCTTACCTTAACATGCCTTGTACACTGTTTCATTATCTCAACTACAGAGAGCATGAAGTCACCAATGTAGCATATGAAGAAAATAAGAAAATCCTTGGGATACTTGACAGAAAATCTGGGTTTGCATCATCTGGCACAAGAGGCACAAAGTACTCCACTGACTGCAATGCTTTTAGCAAAGTTCTTGGTAAGCTTAAGGTCAGAATCAGACAGGATTGAAAACGCAGTCCCAGGGTCAGAGCTCCCACCTCTCTTCCGGACAGAGCCAACACAGCACCCTGGATTAAGGTAGAGAGCACTAGAGATGTGAAGAACACCAAGTGCAATTGCTCTTAGCTTTCTTCTCTAACTTTTCCAAGTGGAAAGTATTGAGACTCCCAAACTAAGCCTGAGCTTTACGCGAATCAACCCTGCCTAACCCTCACATTCCAACCCAAACAAAGAGAACTAAAAATAAAGTCATCTGAATTTAGCGAGCTACCCAGTTTCAACAAGTTTAAAATTCCTTCATGCAGATCAGTATCTTTTAGGACTATTTTTATTAGAGTCTACACCAGTTTGTTCATAGTGGACTTCAACCCCTAGATGAGTGCTACTATTTAGCCTTAAAAGTTCTGTAAAAAGTTCCAATACCATCTGCAAAAATTCCCCTCAATAAACAGGGAAAAAAATCAGATATATAGTCCTCCTTTAGGATAACTCTGTTCAGGATTAGCCTTAAATTATGATTTTTCAGGTTACCACATCACTGTACTATAGGTAATATTTTTTTTCTTTTTGGCTACCCAGGGAACAGTTTGAGTTTCAGGGTTAAGCACATTCTGTTCTACTTCAAAGGCAACATGCCAAATCCATTTAAATAATTAAACATTAACCTCAAAGTCACTGGTTTGTAGAAAGGCAGTCGTTAGTCCAGATTAAATTTTTTGCCCAGGAAGTATTACTGAGGACAAAGTCCATCTTGCCTCTTTTTGAAAGTGATTTCTAGAAGAGCTGAAGAGCATGCAAAACATACTACAGTACTCACAATCATTTCAATGACAGACCTCACAAGTGTGGACAGACACACATTATTTGACATTTTCCTCTTCTGACACTACAGATCCATCTTCTGTGTTTAAAAATGCTACTGTTTCACATTAGTAAAGTCAAAAGATTTTTAAGACTTCACAGGCAAGTTCTCCTTTGGTGATTCTATGTCAAGACCCAGCTATCAAACAGTAGTAACCAGTTTTCTACACTGACAGCCCTAAGTCAAAATAAAGCAAGCTTAACAAATTTCTGTGACAATGAAAACAATGTAGTGCAAGGGCGTAAAAAAAAGACAAAAAGAAAAAAAACCAAACCCACAAAAAAAGCACTCCAAAACACAACATCGACCTCACATGTAAAAAAAAAATAGTAGACAACTAAAAGCTGAATTAAAAACTACAGGGTTGCTACACTTATTCTTAACAGGTTGCTTGCTTATCCAGTTATTCAATATTATTTTGAGGCAGAAAATAAGACAAATTTGCCATTTATGAATTCTCTAAAACAAAACTAGAAAACAAAACACATACATTGACAGGCTATTAATATTTAAGAGATCCAGGGACCTGACCCTTTGCACACTCTTGAATTGTTCACTCACAAGTCAATATGAAATAAGATGGACATGAATACTGTATTTGTGATTTTTTTTTTCTTTGCTCAGGGAGAAATTCCATCCAAATAGCTGCCAGGAAGAAGCCAGCCCACCACTTTTGCAACTATTTTGTAAGCCACTTTCTGCTACCTGCAGACCATGATTAGTCCCAGAGACTGAAAAACATACTTCTCTACAACATCTAGCTTTATACACATTTGACAACCACAAACCTGCTATTATATGAAACCATTAGTTGACAAAACAGCCATCAAGAACACATTGCAACCAATTTTTTTTCCCTAGAAATCTTCTTCTCCACAATTTTTTTAAGAGCAAAATTCTAGGCAGCCCCTCACCAGGAAGTTGGTATTCTCCATGTGTTTATAAATAAGCAAGCAGTTTGTAACAGTAGCCTTACTCTGACACAATTCAGATGGAAACAAGCACTAAATATAACCTCTATAGATACTATGGAATGACCTCTACAGACCCAGACTTCTTTTATCATTGATATGCATCCCATTACAGATTAGAGAACAGAAATACTGATTCCAAAGTCTGCTGCTAAGTTTCTACATGGCCTTCAATAGGAAGGCTAAACAACTGGAAATACCTGAAAGGCTGTGATGGAGTGACCTTGTAGAAGACAAAGGTTTCCTGATTACTTTGCACTGAAAATAGCCAATTGCAAAGGAAAAAACACCCCACCACACAGGCTTACTATATTTAGGTGACACCTTACAAACAGGGTGCCCCACAGGAGAGTAAAGGCTGGAGGCATGCCCACATGCCAAGCTACACCACTGAAATGTCAAGTGTACTGGAAGGGCTGCTCTAACCACTGCAGTGCCTTACCTTCAGCTCTTCTCTGTTCTGGATACATTACAGACACTCCTCCCAAGGCTCCACAATACTTATTTGTCTAAAACGTGCATGTTTTACAAACGTATGTTTGTGACTACACATTGGTGTAGAGGAAGGCTTACACGCTGGCACAACAGAGCTGTGATCTGTGGGACACCAACAGTTCAGCTTAGAGGAGACACTGCTATAAAGATAGGTGGGCACAGATGGAAGAACTACAATACTGATCACTACTATGCTAGGACAGGTGGAAAAAGCCACAGCCCAAGAAACACCCAGAGATCCCAGCTAACATGGCTTGCATCACTGCCTTGTGCTTGAAGCACTTGGTCAATAGTTGACTGAGCAATCAGGAAACCTACTAGTCCAGTACAACAACCACAAAAAATATTCTCAATACATTTCTTGTTAAGGTAATAGCTAAAGTTGCAATGCATCTTTCAGTAGAGGCAGCTTTTACCAAGATTTCAAGTCTAATGCTACATCCTCCTCATCTAGGAAACTGACAGCTGCTATTCAATTATCACCTTGCAATTAAGCTATTAAATGAACTACCAGATCAAGCTGGCTGAAATTTGTAACCAGACTTATTAAGTGTTGAGATGCAGCATTATTAAAGCCAGGAAGCATGAATAAATATGAGTTATGCCCAACACAACTATTATGAAACCTATGAGAAATCTGTGACACAGAAGACTGGCTTTATGGTATTTGTCTTTGGAGCCCATTTGCTGAGCAGCAGGACATTTTATTACATGAAATCTATGGCACACAAACCCAAACAAGTTCAGGAAAAGGAAAGGAAAGTAATGGTGAATCCTAACCACATACAGAAACTGCTCAGCTATCTTGATCTGTATTCTTGTGCAATAAGGTAGATACAAACTTTGACCACGAGCAGTACACCTAATGAAGTGGATGACCAAAAGTCTTTATAATCTCCTGAGAAAACTACAAAGCTCACAACATTCATACTACTTGCTATTAGAACATCAAGGAGCTACAAAGAAGCCTTAGGTGAAGCAGTGCTCCGCACAACTCCAAATGAGTATCAGAAGCTATTCATTAGATGAGTTGGTGCAGAGCAAGAACATTCATTCTGCTACTACAGATTCAAGCACAGCGAGCTTCCTAACTGCTTGGCAAGCCTTTGCCATCCTTCTAGGCAGATACTGAGAGTGCAAACACCTAAAGGCATCCCGCTGCCCAAGGCCACCAACCTATGCTGGCTGCCAAACCAGCCATTATTATCTCCTAGCATCAAGGCTCTGGCTGATTATAATACTGTAGCAGGAGACAACACCCAGACATTTCAGTTTCATAATACTCAACTGCAACAATTCCTGAAGAGGTCCTATGAACTGTTTATGAGAATGAAACAAAGCACAGGAAACACAGATGCACTACAGGGAACAACAGTTGTTTTGAGACACTTGTATAATGAGACACATGTAAGGACATAGATCAAAATTTCTGAGGAATTCCTTTCCTTTAGGGAAAGCTTGCAAAGGAAAAACTCCAAAAATCCACCTGTAGATACAACCTGGGCAAAAATTTGATTACCTTAAACTCATTGTCAAATAAAATTACCCTCACTGCATCAAAGAAATAAGTAACCTACTATATGAAGTCTGCCTCAGACAATTCTGGCAAAAATTCATTAAATTGAGCCTCATGTTATGTGATAACACATATGAACTATGAATCATACCAACAGATTCTCTTTCAGTGCCTTCACACTGCTCATGGCAGCTGCTGGTAATACAGACCTGAGAAAGATGAGACTTCACATACAATAAAAACACTCCATGTTCACTGATTGAAAGATAAAAAGGTAAGAATAAAGCCCCATAACTTTGGCTTTATCACTAAATGAGGATCAAATTAGGTATACAAAATAGAATTCTCCTTAATGGAAATCTGCAGTAGAGTTTGGCTCCTGCAAATTCTGTAGGTATCTCCTAGCTGTCTACAATGCAATAAAATGATCAAGTCAGCATTGAGGGCGCCTTGCAGAGGTGAAACTGGCAGACAAGCCACGGAATTAGGTAGTGTTGCAACAGTGGAACAGCAATCAATAGGCTTCCCAAGATCAGATAACAGACAGCTACAGAGTAATGGTTTTAAGATCCTTGACAACTGATGGGAGAAGAGCAATAACCAGTACACAGGTCAGGTAAGAGTGAGCTGCAACAGACAGAGCCTGCTTATGGTGCCAAGAAATGCAAGTCAAGTGCATGCAGAAATGGCCTGCACCACACCACCATCAACAAGCACATCTAAGGTGAGCTGCCATGCAACTCAAGATGGACAAAGTGGAGACAGAATCAATGTGAAACTTTACATGCCCAGACAGCCCATATCAACAAAGGAGCCACAGCACCATTAAAAAGCCTCACTCAGTAGTCAGAAATAATCACGTACACAACAGGACTGAATGACTGATGTCTGGAAGGTGGAAAGGAGCAGCTCACTTCCCAAAGCAATAACCAGAAAGGAGGAGGGAGTCAGAAAGTGCCATATAGTAATTCAAGTAATGGTTTGAACACCAGCACTTTTGCAAAACAAAAAGATGTCAAGCCTCTCATAGAGGGAATCATGAAGTCCATATATAATGATGGACAAATCACCACCTAGTTTCAACCAATCTTTTTTTCCAAAACAAGGAAATGAACAAAAAAATCACAATAAAAAATCCCAAGACAGGACCACTTGTATCAAATCACACTGAGCCATACATGGAAAAGTGTACATGGCATTAAAGCCAGAGGAGGCTTTCTCAAGCATTCCAAGCACAGTTGTCCAATCTCTGTACAAGATTTTCTAACGAGTCATATTAGACCTCCATGATAAAAACCAGTATGAGAGGATAATTTCAGTGCTAATTTCTTAGACCAACTGCCCAAGCTACAATTTCAGTCCAATGCTTTGTGTAATGCACACTCCTAGGAATTTAGATAGAAGATCATTAACAGAAGTTTGTTTTTACATTCCACAAAGTGAACACCCTAATACTGCATACACCTTGCTGCAAGAATAAGTTTTTCAAACAACCCCTTTCCAAAGTGGGTTTTATTCAAGCTTTAGCATGTCTATTTGTCAGACAAATCTGGGCAACAAATCCAGATGCAACAGTTAATTTTTTATCACATTTAATTCTCCAGTTTCTAGGAAAGTCATACACTGATTTAAATGATAGAAGAGAACTCATTAAAAGCTGTGTTTTCTGAAAACCATGATTTTTGGGTGTGCTAATCCCGAAGAGCACAATTTAAGTATGAACAGAACCAGTGCAAATCAGCAGGTTTATTAAATCTTTAAATATAGCCTAGTAATGAAGATACCAAGAAAGATCATGCTTTGTGACAGGTAAAACTCCATCAAAAGAATAGTTTAATCTCCAAGTGACATCATTGCAGATGACATGATAGCCCAAACAGCACTGTCTGTGGCAGAGAGGAGTGTTAAAAGCCTTTCAAACCAAATTTCAAGTTATTCTTCACTTTTCCCCAGAAGAACATCATAGAGATTCAAGAGGACAGCATCTCGATACTATTACAGAAAGTTTTATGTTGATTCATAATTTCAATGGTTAATTAATGTTGATATAAGTAATTCTAACACAGGAAGGCATACTGCATATTGGTTTGGTCTACTGATCAGCATCTCTCAAAATAAACACCCCACTTACTTCCAAATGTTCATGGTGAATGAGTTTGCCATAAGCTGTCTTTCTAACTGAGCAACTTAAAGGCCAAGATAGGCATGAGAAAACTACCAGTGTGGAATACTGCTGCTATAGAAAAGCAACATTAAACAATACAGAAATACATCAAAATCAATAAAATAGGCAGGAGAAGAAAATAACCAGCAAACCATTCCAAAGTGAAAATGATATATTGAATCCAATTGAACAATCCTTTATAATTCTCTAAAACTAGTCACCCAGTTTTCAAGTAATTACCAGCTGTGTATGTAGGTTTTGCTCCACAGACTGAAAGCCATACTGACCACTGCATCGCACAGGTCACCAGAAAAATCAGAAACTTTAGATAAAACTTGCAAATACACAGACAGATGCCCAGTTTTACACACTGTATATATGCCACTTTTCTGCAGCGTAATTATTTATCAAGCTATTTGTATTTACATCCACAAAACAGTCTTCCAATTTTTTACCATTTACCACTAAAAACATCAAGTTTCCCACTAATTTCACCCATAAAACTTGGAGATTTTTTCCCCCAAGCTAAACGAAATTCTAAGGACATTCGGCACATTGAAACTTCAGCTGGATGAAAGGACAGGTTCAAAGGGAAGCATATGAGAATTTCTTATAGCAGGAGCCAGCATTCAAAGAACTGCACAGCACCTACAGGCAGAACTACAATCTTGCAACTGAGAGCTGCAATAAAGAGTTAGGGCCATGAAGAATGACAAAAAGAATCATCTGATTAGTGTAATGTCAGAGGCAAGGGTGACCAACAGCTTTTTTTAGAGCAGTTTCCCTGAAGGTCTCTGCGTTTCATCTGAAAGAGTTCGGTATCAAAACTGGGTACAATTGCCAACCAACTTCTGTTAACATGCTTTGCCTACAATCCTGTAAATGGCTCATCAGCCATCCAGTTCAAGTTATTTATTTAAACAAAGTTATTTGCTAGAACATCGAAAGCGGATTACAGAACCTTCACCCACAGAGATTTGCAAGACTCAGCTGGACCCTGCCATGACCAACCCGATTAGCAAAGGCAGTAGTTCTACTTCAATATAGAATTTGGAAAAAGTAAACTCCAAAGATACTTCCTAGCCAAATTAAAAAGTGCTTTAATTTACAGAGTTACAAAGAAAAATACCAACTTGAGGCAAGTATCATGCAAGCACTTCCTGACTTCCCTTTTAAAGTCACACCACTAGTATTTCAAATATCTCTCATAATCGCAGTAAAAGAAGTATTTCATTACCACTAAAACATTTAAATCAGATACTAAGAGCATGCAACTCAGACATTTTCCAAGAACTGATGACTCTGGTAGACCAGGCATTAACAGGATGCATACTATGCATAAGCCAGCACAGCAGCATCTTCCATTTATACCTCCAGTTTAAAAATGGTCTCATACCACAGTCTTGAAGTATTCCAACTATTTTACCTTTAGCGTCCCCAAGTAAGAGTAATCACATTCGACTCACTAGGAGCATACAGGTAAAGCACCAAGTAAAATCAGAAAGGTACATCATCTTAATTGGAAGAATGGGCACACAAAACACAGCTGATGGACAAGTTCATAGTCCTTGTTTCAGAGTAGTTTTGCACCAGCCCATACTCTTTACTACAGTGCTCTCACACTGCCCAGTGGCATACAGATCCTTAGTTTCCAAACCCTCTTGGCATGATGGTGCAGCAAAATGCTCCTATTTTTTAAAATTCTTCAGTCAAGGTTATTCAGGCTGCTGCATTTCAACACTAGAGACCTGTCAAGTCAGCATCTCTCTCCAGCAGCCTCAGCTACAACTCCAAGAGGACGTGAATGGATACAAACAGCAGTCTGTAACACTCGCCATACCAAACACCCATCCAGAAGCACAATCACATCCGTTCAGGAGCACAATGATGAAAATAATTTACTTTTTTGCCAGTTGCATAAGTTTACAGATGCTGTAACACAGAAAAAAGGAGCACCATTTCTCAGATCACTCCATCCAGACCTGACCAGTAGCACCAAATGCCACCAAACTAAACAAACAAGTCCAGAATACACAATAGGGATCTCATACATTGACCGGAGATCAGGTTAAAAACCAGTTACTTAACATAGCTACATCATTTTTTTTTTCATAGTAATCACAATTCCTGCTTCAATAGCTCTGGTTTTGCTTAAAAAAAGGTTGTCCACCTTCTTCCCTGACATGAATGAAGCAAACATAGCAGGGAAACTGACTCTGGAAGGAAGGTTTTCTTACTTCCTCCTGTTAGACACAGAGTATACAGCAAAAGGTATTAGAGATAGTAGGAATACCAGCCATTAGAATAAAGTGCTACACCACACACATTCCGATTGTTTCACCCCACCTCTGGGAGTTTGCTGCACAGCTGATGACCACTGTCACTCTGAGCAGACAACCCCTGCATGCACATTTAGTGGGGTCTGCAGCAGGACTAGGTCACCAAAACCCAAAATGCATTACAACATCTCAACTCCCAGTGACTTGAGTATTCTGGTTTCATTTCCCTGCAAAATTACCCTATTGCACCCCATAAATTCACATTTACATTACATGCAAAAATGAGCTAGTGCCTATTTTGTAAATAGTTATTTAAAATTGCAAAAAGAAAAATAATTGTGAAATCTTTAAATATTTGAAGATTGCTGAGAGCACACTGGCAACTTAGCAAAGTTGGAAGAGCTAAAATAAATTCTGTGAGAAAGACAAACAAGATGACAGACCTAAGGGAATCTTCTAAAGAGGAATGACAACAGTGACTGAGGAGTCAATGCAAGTGAGTGATTCACAAATCACATCATAGTCATACACAAACAGCGGCTTCAGTTTTTCCCGATGCAAAAACTGAACAGAATACTAGAGCAAAGCACTTTGAGGTTAAGTGCAAAAGGGCCAGAATCATTAAGGATTAATGCAATTCAGCCAAGGGAAGGAGAAGTCAATGAAATAAAACTGAAGTCAATATAGGTGCTAGGAATGGAGAAAAAGGAAGTTTTCCACTGAAGAGTCCTGACATAAGTTTTTTGTGCTGAAAAAAAAGCCCACTCAGTAGAAAAGTAAGACTCACCATTAATATTATTTTTTCACTTGGAGTACAAATAAAATTGCCAACTAGCACTGATTTTTTCTTCAAGTAATAAAGCATACCTATATGCATAGCAAATGTACTCCATGGAATAATCTCTGCAACAATAGGGAAGAAAAGAAATGCAGAAAACAACTCTTTCCATGCCTCTATCAGATCAACTGCAGAGTCTAAAAAGCATCTTCATATATGAAATAGGAAAATGAACAAATACCACAGCACAAGTACTCCCTTAAAAAAGAAGTAGGCTGTTATCATTCTCACTGTAATGTTTGTTTAAAACAAACTGTGCAACAACCGGTTCCACACCACAAACACTGAAGAAGCACAACTCTTCCCACATTATTGCATACACTGAGCATTCCACAAACTCACCAGGTAATCCTCTGAATTCATGGGGTAAAGGCAACTTTAAAAAGGCTTGATTTTCCCAATTAAACAGTGAATCAGGATACATCATGAAATCAAAAGATTAGAACAAAATGACAGGGATGGGGACTTGGGGCAGGCCATCACTTTAGCAGCTTCTGTTGGATCATACCACACAAGCTACTTCTGCTCACATAATTATGTCTCAACATCAAACAATCTCAATACAGAAGTGGCACACTTTAGCATCTTATATGGATATGTAATATACCACATTTTTATACATAACATATACATTTATACATGTATAGAGTGAATATGTCTGTATAAAAACATATGCATGTTTTTATTTTTTACATTCAAAAAAAT
This sequence comes from Pithys albifrons albifrons, assembly GCF_047495875.1. NCBI lineage: Eukaryota > Metazoa > Chordata > Aves > Passeriformes > Thamnophilidae > Pithys > Pithys albifrons. The sequence continues at coordinate 44,884,171 of NC_092462.1, read as the reverse complement.
CACTCCTACGCTATCAGCTGGAAAATCTGTATTCCACAGTTCCTACTATAATAGTCTAGGTAATTACTTTGCTAGATTGTTATCATTAGCTATCTAACTTGTTAGATACATTTTTGTGCAAGAATCTTGGCTCTTCCTAAAAAAGAAACCCAGTGCTTCTATACATGGCTGCAGACAAATTTTGAAACCACACAATGCAAGAGTTAAGAGACAGGAGCCCCAAATCCATTTAGTGTGTCATTACTCTGTCAAATCTTGACTTTATCAAAGCCTTGACATTGCATTTTTGCAGAGTTAGTCAATTCTTAATATCAATTTCACCTGTAAGAATAAGTAAACCACATGAGAATCAGGAACAGTTATGAATCCAATAGTAAAGCTTTCTATTTACTGAACCATAACTGCTCAGAAAGATCATGAAACCCATTTTAAGATGCCAGCTACTAAAACTTTAACATTTGTTCAAATATTTTCAAGTTATAGAATCTTTACATACAGAATCATGTCCACCCTGGATGGAAAATGATATTAAGGAAAGTTTTAGCTTCAGAGTGATCAGATTATTATCACTGTTTTAGTCACAGTTCTGAAACAGACTGATCTCATCCAGAAATCAGAACTCCACAGTATTTTAAAAGTGGCTATATGAATTCTAAATACAGCCTTGTTACCATACATACAATTACATTCCATAAAAACAGAGCTCAAATACAATCCATTGCTCACCCATGGTAACTAGCACAAGGAGAACTAAGTTAACCCCAGTGGCTGGTCCAAAGTCACTCCAGCCAGCCGCTACAATGTGGCGCTGCAGTTCCACAAGAGCATTATGGATGTCACGAGGAATAAACAACTTTTAATACCTCATATTTAGCAAACCAGATAGGGAGATCCATCATATTAGTCACCATCACCCACTCTGAAAATCTTAGTTATATAAATAATGAAGGTTAAAGCTTTTCTATTTCAAAAAAAAAAAAGGTTTCATTATATGAAAACCTTATCCCTTCTCACTTTAGAGAGAGAAGTTTACTGTGTATTCAGTTCATTTAAGAAAAGAAAGAAGAAAATGATTAACATGGATATACACTTAACAGTGTACGTATCACTCAATTTGTTAGTGCTAACAATATTTTACATTGTAGATACTCTCAGATCTTACAATGCATTGGCAATGACCAATAAAGATTAATTTTACCTGCATAAGTAAGGCCATGCATGTCATAGATAACCCCCAGGAGTTTAACCAGCTCTCCTGTCCATCACATCAGAAGCATAAAGCAAACAAAAAAATAGAACTGAAGCTCAGGCTTAGACCTGGTGGCAGATTGTCAGAGTAGTAAAACTGAATTAAAACCCTACATATCCCTAATGAGAAGGGGATGCTCAGTTCTCTGCAAACAAAGGTGTAGGGTGTTTTCACTGGGTTGTTTGTTGAACATTTTTTTGTTTTATTTTAAATATGCAGTCTTGCCTTGGCCTTGAAACAATGGTATCAAGTTTAAGCTCAATGTCATTTTCAAACTCTGGCTCTCCTCTCCTTGCCAACCTTTCGTGGTATAAATAGCAGCAAGCAGAGGAGCAAGCAGCAAAGATATTCCTTTAGAAATCCCAGGAGTGTTTGTGCTTCCTAGTGCAGGACCAAAGCACTCAGGCTGCACGAGAGCTGCAGCAGGTTTTAAACCTTTCAAACACGGTGCCAGCGTTCGTCTAGATAAAAACGCTACGCCAGCAATAAACAATTTCCATATATCTCAGTATCGCAAACTCCGACCACACAACTTGGGCACCTCGAAGTTGGGACCCGCCGGGCCGGGCAGAGCGCCCACGGCAGCCGCACCTGCGCCCCGAGGGGCCGCCCACCGCTCAGGCACTCGGCAGCGCGGAGAGGGGGAATCACCAAGGGAAAAGAAGGAAAGTAAGTTGGAACAGGACGGAGCGGCGACAGTGACCCACTTCCTACGCCGGAACCTCGGCGCCCGGCTACCCCAGCCCCGCTCCGCTGCCGCGCTCCGTTACCCGCCTGCTCAGGGGAGCCCTCCCTGCGAGGGCAGCATAAGTGGGGGACGTATTTCTGTAAAAGACAAAACTCCGCACTTACGCTGGCGCTCACACGCTGCCCCGCACTTGTAGCTCGGCTCCGCCGGAGAAAACTGCGCCGCGGCCGCTCTCGCCTCCGGCGCCGCCCGCTCCGCCCCCGCGGGGCTCGGCAGTGCCCGCCCTCCCACCCTCTTCCTCTCCCTCTCCCTCTCCCTCTCTTTCTCCTTCTCCCTCTCCCTCTCCCTCTCCGGCGTGCGCGGCTTTGCGCCCGGGCTGCTCCCCGCGGCGGCCCCGCTCCCCGGCAGGGCCGGGCCGAGCCGTCCCGAGCGAGGCGCTGCCGCCGCGCTCCGGCCGCACCTGCCCCGCGGCGTCCCTGCCCCGCTGCACTCACCTGGCGCTGGCCGGGCCGTCCCGGGGCGCTGCGTCTGTGGGCGGGGACACGGCCGGGCGGGGAGGGAGGCGCAGGTAGCCGAGCGGGGGAACTGGGTCAGCGGCTAAAAATACCGCGCGGGATGGAGGAGGATCCTGGGGGCTGCCGGCGGGGCCCGGCGGGCTGCGAGGCGGTGACCTTGCTTCGGCCGGGCAAGGTGCGCTGGTTCAAACTCACAACCGACGGGACACAACCTGCCCACCCTCGTTTCGGTTCCCAACCCGCGTGTGGCTGCGCGGGCGCCGCGCGGGGGAGCAGCCGTGAGTGCTGCGGGGCTCCATCCCCGCCCGGGGCAGCGGCCGGGCCGCATTCCCCCGGCAGCACCCTCCAGCCGGGCCGCGGTGCGCTCCCTCCCGCCCCGGCTGCTGCGGGACCGGCTGCCTGCCCTGGGTGCCCGCTCTGCCGGGCCAAACGATGGAGCGTGGACGAACAGTTCTTACCCGCGAAGTTCCTAAAGTCTATTCCAATGCTCGGGCAGGTGGTGAAGTCACCATCCCTGGAGGTGTTCAAGTATGATCTGGCTCCGGCGCTGAGTGATGCGGGTCGGTGGTTTAGGGGGTGCAGTGGCGGTGCTGGGCCGGCGGTTTCACTGAATGATCGTAAAGGCTCCTTCCAGCCTCTGATCCTGCGAAGTGAAGGCAGCTGAGCTGCCGTGGCTCTGAGGTTACCAAAACGGCGCGCGGCAACGCCAGGGCAATGTCCAGGTCACTACAAAAAGTCCCAGGAAGCTCTGGCTTAGTTTTCCTGATGGGCTAAGCTGTGCAATGCCAGACTTGTGCTAGTCCTTGCATTTATGCAGAATAGTTTAAAAATGCAAACCACACAGAAAGTGAGAATTTAGTTGTGACTGGCCACAACTTATAACTGCCTTTTAGCACCCTGTCCATGATATTACTTGCTGCCACTTCTTTATGCTTAACAGCGGTAGTAGAGCCAGTGCTTCCCTCCAGGACCTGTCCGCTCAGATTTCAGTGGAGGAGGTGTATCTCATCATAACCTCCCTGACCCCATGGAGTAGCTGCTTGGTGCTGCCTGTAACACGAGGCAGAAAGGAAAAGTCTTTTACTCATCACTACAAAGCCCCAAAAAGTAAGTTATGCCTATGTGATGTGCAAGGAGGAGAAGCTTCCCAATGCCAGTAAAGTTGGAGACGATTACCTGGCATGTCTGGTGCACAAGGGCACAGCAGCGTTTAGGCTACCTGTGTGCCAGTGTAGGAGTTTCTATCCAGGACAGATTTGGTGACTCTTCAGGAAATGCTTTCTTGACATCAAGTTAATTCCCTGACCTTCCTGTCCACCCTCCTCTACTATATACAGTTGCTGGCTATTTATATATGTGATGAATATGATTCAGAATAAACATGCCAGAGGAAGACACTGATTCTTTCAACCTAATAATTAAAAAAGGAATAGAGCATGATTGCTTTGTTTCATCACCACATGAAAGAGAACTATTTATTGTGGTTAGCTTAGTAGTAACAAACAAAATATTTTATTCCCATCTATGAAAAGCAGATTTGCCTGTCTCTATGGGCTTCATCCAAAGTGTGCTGGAGTCAGTAGTATTATGCATGGTTTTCAGTTAGCACGTGACTGCAAATCTAGTGAGCTGGATTAGAGCAAGAGTGTTTTGGGGCTACAGGACTGAGCATTGCACAAAACTTGGACGCCCCCACAGGGAATAATGTCAAATTGTTAGTGAGGGTCTATACAGTGCTCCAGATCTTGGGAGGCAAATGCTTCAGTAGCACAGCTGAAGCACCCTGGCGTGAGTCCAGTGCTGTGGCTGGATGTGTGGAGCGAGGGACACCGTGAGATTTTTGTGGTATCATTAGATTACTGGTCATGTGAAAGTGATAGATAGTTTATGTAGCCAGCCTTTTAGCAAAGTTCACAGGCATGGCTCCAACTGTATGTATCAAGACTAATCTCAAATACAACTTAAAAATGCCTCTGTCTTTGTCACCGTGGGGATGACTTGAAATATATCGACTGATTTCTACAGCTGTAAGCATGTGGTGTTGGTCTTGATGCCGCCAAAGATCACAGTTCATTCAGTGCTCACTTCAACTATTCCACTCCAATGGCTCTTTAATTTTTCCTGGGTTTTTTGTTTGCCTAGGCCTTTCAGACAACAGCAATCAAGAAAAAAATTTAAAAACAGGGACTTGAATTCTTTAAAAATGAGATAATAATGAGAGAATGACATTTACCTCTTTACCTTTTTTTTTTTCCTTCTCAGCTCTTCTGGTCCAGGCATTTTGAGTTTCCTAAATGGAGGAGGAAGATTGCAGGTTCATGTCACTGAATGTTGAAAATGAAGAGAAGGAAGGCAGAAACACAGATGAGGAAGAGAAATGAAAAATAAAGGATGCTGGGTGGGGGGCAGTACAGGACCATAAAGAAGAATAAACCATGAGAAAGTACTGGAGAGACCAGGGCATGGGGTGACTATCACAATAGGCATGAAAGAGAATAAATGGAGTAAAAGAGGTTTTTATATTCTTTCTTTATTTCTTGTCAATTTGAATTAATTAGGAGTAGATTCCAGAAATGCCTCTGAAAGGATTGGAAAGAAAAGCTACCCCAAGATGGATGTATGTCTGTCTTTAATAATAGATATGATTGCAGCAGGTATAAATAATGTGAAATAGTACCAGGTAACTTGAGTATCCATAACAATAAAAATGCAGCAGCACAGGATAGCCAAGTCTGTGTCCTGCTGGTATCCAGAGTAATGGATAGGTTTGAATAGGTTATTAGGAAACTCAGTTTCTGTCCCTGGCTCTTTATTCTTATATACTTTAATGTTACATGGTAATTATCTAGAAAAGCAGTGTTGTTACAGGGATTGAAATTCAAATTTCCCTGCTCCCAGCTAGGTAACTTAATTGTTGCATTGCAAAGAGATGTCTTTCTTCCCTGGCCCAATGAACGTGGATTGGTTTTGTACAGAATAACAGATTTTCAGTAGGGACAATGAAAGGCATTCCTCCCAGCTAGCCTCTGGCCTGGTGATGAAGGGAATTTCCTGGGAAGTGTCAGATAGGACTTCATTTTTGTCCTCATGACTCTCCAGATCTGACCTCTGTTTAGCTGCTGAGAGAACCTATCTTCCTGTCATGCTTTTGAAAAATGCCAATGTGTAAGTGCAGACCCTGCTCCAGCCTAACTCAAGAATGAAATGCTTTAGATCCCAAGAAGGTTCTAGTTGCAGTGTCAGTAATTGGCAATTGAAGTGCTTCTCACATTGGTTTTTGGAGATTCTGGTCCAAGGTACTGCCATGTGGGGAGCGGGGGCACATGACCTTAGCTATGGGCTCCTGGGCACCAGATTGGTGTCAGAGTGTGGGGCCTTAAGCTCTTAACACTGCAACAGCCTGGTCTGTGGTGGATTTATAGTTTGTGATAAGTCTTATCCTAGCTGTATTTGGGAAAATACTGTGTTGTAGTACACCGCAGTGTGTTCATGGGTAATTCTCTGGCATCAGGAGCCTGACTTCTGTCAGATGAAATTCCTGCAGGGTGAAGGTTAATGTATGCTGTCGTGATTACTTGGTTTTGTTTTTTTGGTTTTTGTTTTTTTGTTTGTTTTTTTTTTTTTTTTTTTGTGGTAGAGAGAGGGCCTGTGGAGACATGTAATGACTGTTGATAACTGCATTTAATTTTTTTGGCAAGTGGTAAGTACTGTTCACCTTTGTTTGTTTATGCAGACTACATTTAAAGTACTGCATTAATACAAAGCAAACCTTTCTTCAGGCCAGTGCCAGTTTTTGTTGAAGAAAAGTATAGCACTACAGCTGAGAGACTTCATTATCTTCTGAGCCTCAATTACTAATGAATATTCTTTAATTTTTGTTACCACATACTTCACATTCATATGACTTACTTGAATTAAATTGTATACTTCCTGCTTTGACAACATACTGATGAGGTATGCTAGAGAAAATCATTAGGAGTAGTCCTGCTGAAAATGTTGAAAATGTCTTTGGATGATAATTTGGGTTCAATCCTGTAATTTTACTAGTGATTTTACCTCTAATGGCAACAAGTAACATCATTCTAAGAAGTCAGTATTTTTCCTTCCCAGTTTAGAAAACAATCAGACTGTGGATATCCTCAGAAAAAGTACTGGTGAACAGATCACAGATCTCTGGGCTACATTAGTCACATACATAATTTTTCTTTCATATGCTTTTCAGTAAAGCAAGGTTCAGACCTCTACTTAGATGCAGCGCTGGTGGAGAATAGAAAATATTCTGAATGCTTTAACCATTAGACTGCAGCTTACTTGAATTCCTAATGTAATACACTCTTCCCTTCATGGGCCATTATCTCTAACCTCTACAATAAACCTCTGCGTTGTATGTCTTATGAATTATTTATTCCTTCCATTATTCTTAAATGGACGTTAAAGAATTGGCTCATGGTTTCTAGCACAATTCATAAAAACAAATCTGTTCAATATTTTTTGAAGCATTTTCTTAGGGCAAATAATAAGGAAAGCATTATGTTTTATCTTTGTGGAGTTAAAAGTACCATGTTAACTGCTTTATTCTTATTAATATGTCAAGAAATTGAGATAGGTTTTTTTCTTCGTGATATTAGTGTTTGAGAATATGTGTGTTATTCTTCTAGATTATTTTAATTACTTTTCTATTTTTTCCAGTTAGATAAAAAATGGACTAATTTTCCCCCCTTTAGTGTAATTTCAATGAGCTCACATAACCTGATGCAGAATGACAACTGTACTGTTCTGAACTGAATGTTGTACCTTGGTATTTTCCACATATACTCTTTCCTAAGCAGACACACTTTCACATCAGTAAATTTATGCAAAAAAGACAAATATAGCTATTTGTTTATCCTGAGAGGGAAAAAAAAAATTGTATATTAAACACAATGGCCCAGCAGAGTTACCATTAAAGCAGTGTCTTCAATCCATGTAAGTACAACTAAGAATTTAATTGCCTTTGTCAAGGCAATGGGGAAGGGATATTACAGAAAGGAAGATGGTTAAGCCTTAAAAAATTTACTGGCTGAGAAGATGGCTACTGGGTAAGGTTAAATCACAGGTCATGTGAAGATATTTGAGAGATTCATGCATTGTCACAATGTGAATATTTCTAGTCAAACCTGCCCTCTTCCGAAGAGAGTAGTGGTGCTCTTTGTAGATGTCAAGAAATTAATGAATAGAAAGAGCATTTAGAATCATGGTTTTCAGTCATGCTGAACTGGAGCTGATGTTTAAATAACCAAAAGAGCACTAATTTAATGAATGACTTGATCAAAGGAGAGAGAGGAAGAGACCTGTGGAAAAGGTGCCTCAAGATGCTAACTGGTGGGACTGTTTGATGTGATAAATAAACGATGGTCGACAATAATGGCACCCCATAAAAAATTAGAGGAGACAGTGGAGGAGCTCTCCAAAGAAGATGCTTGCAGATGAGTCAGAAAGCTGGAGAAGTGGGAGATATTCTAGCTATTAGAGACAGCACCACACATTTCTTACTTTTGCATCCTTTTTTTGGTTTCTTTCTGTTTCTTTTGTTTTGTTGTTTTTAGGGGGTTTGTTTGTTTTGTTTATTTAAAGGAAAACAACTTTTTTCTAGAAGTCCTCCTTAAGATCTTTCTGTTAAAGGAACCGTCTGTGGTAGAGAAATTAAGAGACCTATTCTGCCCAGACCTATCTGAAAGTGTTTCTTGCCAGGAAACAAGTGCTTCTGAGCCTCGAGGGCTATGTCTCTGCAACAGCTACAAGATATACATGCCTTCAGCTATGTAACAGTGGATAACAGGGGTCTGCAGAATTATTAATACTAAGACTTATTTAATTTAAGGGAAATAATAGAAGGAAAAGATTATATGGCCAGTTTCTTTTCCTACTTTCCAGTGTTTTCATCACTAGCTCACTATATACTTAATGTCTTGAAAAAATAAAATTTTGCTCAAGTAAAACCAATTCCATTCTTAGTTGCAGGTCAGCTGCTTAAATGGTACTGAAGATAATTTGCTTCTGTCACTTTTCTATGATTGAGGAACACATAAATCCTATTGCTGTTGCAGCATCTCCCCTATGTGAGGCTTGGATGTGAGATTAAGTTAGCACAGTTTAGAAAGTATCATTTGCACCATGGTAAATGTGGACATGGGGATGAATTGGTTCTTAGCCAGCAGCAAATACATGGTGATGTGACTTGTTCTGACAAGAGAGAAGGCTAAGCTAACTTGCACACAGTTTGCCAATAGTAAATGCAGAGTAATACATGCTGACAATTTCTGCAGATCAGCTGATGCATAGTGAGTTGTTAATAGGGGTTAACTTGATGGTGCTTCTGAGCTCACAAGGTGATGTGATGTAGTGTACCACACTGCTTTTGCTTAGATCCTGTTCTATCACTAATGGCTTCTATGGGTTTCACATCTCTGTGTATGTGAATGTGTATTTTATTAGACACACAGCACATTAATATCACAAGTTATATCATTGGCTGGAATAGTCCTATTTAGAAGTAAGTGTGGCATATGTAACAGGACAGAAACAACAGAAAAATGGGAGTAATTGTGATAAATGTATTATGTGCTAAACATAAGCAAAATAGAGATGAAAAGCTTGAAACCAGTTCTGTGTGGCAACAAGATGTCCCCTTCTGAGCCTTACTGAGACTGAATGGAACAAAATGCTGTGGGGAAGCTGTGCTGCAGCAGCCTATGGCAGGATTTAGTTTGCTCAAAGTCAAATAACTGGACAACGAAATCCTTTCCTCTTTTTCTCATCCCCTCGAATATGGATAGATGAATTCCAACATGAATGAAGGGATAGCATGTGCTTTTTGATTTGGGGATTAAAATTGAATGCTGTTCTCTATGCTTAAAAGATTATGGGACAGTAAGAGATTGGGGAAAAAGAAGTTAAAAAAAAACACAAACCAAACGTTTTCTACCTGTCATTTTAAAGAAATTATATTTATCCATTTGGAGCAGGAAAATGAAAGTAAGTGTAAGGGTTTTTTCCCTCCTGTATGGTAACACAAGCCAAAAGGAGGAAGATAAGAAAACACAAGGAATTTAGAGAGGAAATAATCGAGTTGGGGGAAGTTTCTTCTTTGCACCTAATGTGTTTTAGCCCATGTTTCCCATACCAGCATAAATCACTTAGAGGTCATACGTGAACTCATTTCTGAACCAATCCTTTTTTTCCTTAGAACAGGTTTGATGTATTAATTTTCTTTCCTCCAATACTTGTAACTGATAAAGACACTTGGCTAGGGAAACCCCCTAAGACTGTTGTTCTTGGATTAATAGTTGGACAGAGCTTACACAAAAAATTTAGCTCTGCCTAAGGGATCAAGCCACTCAGCATTACAAACTGGACAAGATTGCTGCTGAATCAGGTGCATGAAATAATAACATTATTTTATTGAAAAATTACAGGTAAATGAGATGGGTCATACATGTATAATTATGTGTCTACAGCACTCTTCACCTGGGATGCAATGCGATTTCTCTATGAAATTATGTGTTGTTGATATTTTGTACTGTAAATACAAGGTAAATAAACAAAGTTATTAATAAACCAGATAAATGTTGAATTAATATTTCACATGTGTTATTTTGGCTTTTTTGTAGTCTTAAGTGTTAATTGGAAGTATCATGGACTGTAAGAAAAAAGGAAAAGTCAAGCATACAAAGTTATAAAATCATTAGCATTAACAGTGCTTGAGCAATCTATTTCTTTTGTTAATTTTACTTCAGTTCGTTTTTCTGATGAGTCAGTAGTCCTGGATAATAGGAAGAGAAGTTAAACTGTAATAGAAACAAACATACTAGTTTCTTCAGCTACTTGATTTCTTGTAGCTGAACTTAAGGTTAGCACATAGATAAGCCACTAAGATGCAATACTGGAATGTTTTGAAAGCTGAAGTCAGTTAATTTGCACAAAAAATTATGAAAACATGTATGTTTTCCATTGTGACGAGCTTCTGAGTCAGAGATGGAATGTGCAGCAGAACACTCATCCCTGCTGTCCCACGTGGCACCCTCCTTAACCACAATCTCTTGCTCAGCCTCTTATTCGTGGGCATTTGTCAGTTTTTATAATTTTCCACGGTCTGAAATGGAAACTGTAATAGCAAATAGAATTTTCTAAGCTTAGAATGACTAGGGTTCTCCAAGGAATCCCTGTATTTTTTTCCTACTTTGTGTCACAGAAGATTGACTGAAATACCATACTACACACACTGACTTGTACTCTGGATTTCATTTGCCATTTGTGATGAGCAGTTTGCAGTGTGTTTAAAAAGGCTATACTAGGTAATGCTCTTATTAAGGGTTACTGATCCTGTCTCTATGAATGTTGGTATAATGGATGGTGGTGCCAACTGCAGCTGATTATTTCCTGCTCTTCAGCGCTGCTGTCTCCGTAGAAGATGGAGTTGCAGAGTTCCTTAGTTAATCATGCCAGTCCAGAAACTGAAACAATAAGGGCTAAGTATAGTGGAGCCTTCTCCCATAGTCAGCACTTGTTTCTTTTAAGTACACACCTGGGATGTATGCTGGCAAAGGTAATCTCTCAGGGAGAACTGTGGGCATTTTAAATACACCCTGGAATACTTGTGCAGTATACCTCTCCCAGAGACTGAATTAATCATTGTGTAAAATGCTGCTGAAAAGGAGCCATTTTCCTACCTTAAACCTATATGCAGACAGTACACAAAAGTCTCAGCCTCTCTTAATATGTTGGCTGTGATTCAGGAACTGCTACTAATAAGGTTTTATAACAGTGAAAAACCTGAAGATAACTGATTGTAGATAGTGATCAGACAGAACTATTAGCCTAGGCTAGCAATAGAACAAAACATAATCCTTGAATTGCATGTTTCCTAAGAAGGTTTCAAAATGCTCTCTAAAGTGGTTCAAACATATTTCCCACACACATGAAGACAGTATCAAAAAGTTCAATGATGTGTTATATAAGACAGAAAATATCAGATCAGAGTTGATGGGGGGAAAACATTAATTCTCTCTTTTACATCTTCAAATTCTAGGTTTGACTTCTTAATCTGAAAATACATATATTCGGGTTTTATTCTTCATATTAAGAGAATTAGATCCATGAGTCAGAAGGGTTCCAGATTTCCCTTGCCTTTCAAAATCAGTACATCCCAAAGAAAAGATTTTCATTTTGGTAACTTGTTCTCTAGCAAAATGATTGGATGGTAAAAAAGGCAGTGAAATAAACTTTTTCTTTCAGAGAATAATATAGACCTTGCTTAAAATAATGTAAGAAACACATTTGTAGCAGAAGATGTATGTCTTCCAAGAAGCAGTCTGCTGAAACTACTTGTTTTTAATGAGTAAGCATGAATACACCCCAATGAAGGGTTTCTCTGGTATCACGTCAGACATGCTTGCATGTAAATTAGTGGGTCAGCAAGAAAGGACAGTGGAACCTTTTATTAGCAGTTGACTTCTCCCGAGTCTCATTTTACATTCTTGGTTCTAACACTGTTTATCTGAAAGGAGATCCTATAAAAAGATGGAAGTGAATAACAAACAACAGAGATGAGGCAGCTGCCAGACATCACCTTCTACTGTGCTCTTCAAAAATATCTGTATCCTCCATGATACAAAAAACCATAATGCAGCATGTGTCCTTCTGAAATAGGCAGTCTCTTGTATTCTCTGATAAGATCTTTTAATGAGAGAAGTCTAGGATACAGTATTGAGTATATTTTTAGAACTGTCTTAGGTGAAGAGGCTGCCTATCAAGTAAGAAACAAAGGTAAATACTGATTTAAATTATATTTCACCTGCTGAAATCATTATGGTGATGCTGTTCTCTAAGGAAGGCTATATTTTTCCCTACAGTCACTGTGTAATGTACCAGAAGATCTCAACAGTGAACTTGCTAACATTTCTAACAGGAACTCTTCCTATGTTGGACAACCTGTTGCTCATTCTTCATCTTTAATGATGGTGTTCTTTGAAAAGCTGCAGGATGACTTAATTACTCTTGAATTTTGGTTTTGAGGGTTAATTAGTGTACAAATGACGAAGGCATCGTGTTACCTCTGTAGGAAATATATAGTCTGTTATCACATACATCAACAAGTACACTTGAGATGTCATGGGCCATCTCTCCCTTGTTTTCTTAGCTCTACCTCTTTCCAGCTCCAGCTGGACATTTGCACAGGTATTTTTGTTCTGGTAACATGAGAGAAGGTGGTTGACCATTAGTATATGATGAACTACAGAGCATGTACAAACTAACAGGGCTATGCTCCCTATAAAATGCTAAGTAATGAATGTGGCCAATACCTTTTTAATGAGAAAGTAGAATAATAGAAAGGATATGTTGTTAAAGCTGTGTTTTCTTTGGGATACAATATAAATGAGCTACTTGAGAAGCAGATGACATGACTAATTAATCTCCACTGTAACTTGACTTGTTGATTTGCATGAGTTTAATTTTGCTAATTCTTCTGGAGAGAGGAAAAAAAAGTTGAGAATTACATAGCAGGGAGGATGTCCAGTTATTGCCTTATATGTGAAATTTAATATCAGATTTACTGGCTTAAGCACTTTAGTTTAATATTGGGGAGTTAAAGGAAAATAAAAAGTAGAATTTAAAGTTACTGTCATCAATTGCAAATATTAATGACTTTTTTTCCCTAGTTGTATTATTAATGACTTGTCTTATTCAAGCTGTGTAAAACAAGAAGGAAGCCCTTCCCTTCCTTCAGTTTCTAGAGCTTTTTGCTTAGAAATTTTAGGTTGAGTGGCTTGTGTTCCTCCAGATGGGTATGATTTTTCTGTTTTCTTTTTCTTCTGTACTGAGTCGGAGGGTTAGTGAAACCAACTCAGAAGCTGTTTAACCCCTTGTAGGGAAAAGCCACTAAGAGAAATAGATGAGAACTGTGCTGAGATCTTTAATTAAGCATGTTGTATAACAGAGGTAGGATTCAATGACAGCCTGGAACAACTTGCATTAGTCTTATTTCAAAAACTCCTGTGAGATATTTAAAATGAGACACTCAAAGTTATTAGAACAGAAGAAAAAATAGATGCATTGCAATCATTAAAGTCTCCTTCATCACAAGGCAGAGTGCATCTCTTGCAAGCATTAGTAGTTCAAACTTAGATACTAGCCTTTCGAGTGAGACTTGCAAGACTTTCTAGCAATGACATGGAGCATGAATTTTATATTTGCTGAGTATCACATGAGTAAGCCACTGATTTCAGTAAGGGAGCTTTTCCCATATGGGTGTATGACAGGAGATGGATTTCCTGTTCTCCCTGCAGTTAACTCACTATAGCCCAAGCATTTACTTCCTCCTGCTGGTGACAAGTATTCACTAAATCTCAGTTTCTTGATCACAAGAAACATTCAAATGCTGTATTATTTGTGTTATGATGTAAAGGTAGGCCTCACTACAGTGAAGTTCAATTGAATTTCTGGGCAGTTGGGATATAAAAAATAGAGATCCCAACAGGGAAGAGCTGTAGCGGAATCATAGCAGGAACGCAGAAGTGCAGATATGTTTGTTAAGGCAGTGTTTGGAACTTGCCCAGGTTTTTTTTTCTGTTTGCTAATCATCAGAAGATACTAAGTTCTATTGTAATACTAGAGTTTTAAAAAGAAAGAAGCCACAACAGGACTACCTCGATGAGCCTGCTCAAGATAATTAGATGCTGTGAAATTCCACAGAGTTAAGGTAACTTTAGGAACTCATGTGTGATTTCAAAAATTAGTTAAGGAATAAGTTCACTTAAACATTTTTACTTGTTTTCTACCATTTACTAATTAACTTGGCAGTTAAATGCCTCCCTGACATCTGATCCTTTCAGATCTCGGAAGCTGAGCAGGGTCAGGCCCAGTTACTATTTGGATAGGAGACCTCCTGGGAATACCGGGGGCTGTAGGTTCTAAGTTCTGAGGACTTCACTGTCACTGTCCAAGCTCGCTCATCCGTGGCAGATGGACCTTAGGAGTTAAACGCTGGGGCCAGTTCCATGCACATTGTGCCTCACCTAAAATATCCACTGTGCAGGCTGGAAGGACACACCCATGTGGGTAGAGCCCTTCCCAAACCTTCCTCCATGGAGCCTGGCCATACATACATACAATAATTAACCAGGAGAAATGGTTGTACTAGTTTACAAATGTGGTATTGTCTAAGAAATCCATGTATAGAGCACCATCTAGTGCGGAGTTTCACTATCATGAAAGCCTTTGGGCTCATGTGTCACTTGTCTGTGTTTAGCTAATTCAATATGAACTATCATCTTGCACAAAGTACCAGCCATGGGGTTCCCATGGCAATTAATTTTGCAATTACATGACAGACCATTGTTTGAAAATGATTCGTGACCTTTTGCAAGGACAACAAAACTGGATACACTGAAATTCGGGTATCATTTGTGAGAACCATATACCCTTAAAAGGAATCTGCTTATCTTCCTGCCTATAGTGTTGGTTGATATATTCATTGAATAATTCAGTCGAATCTGTTTATAAACTGGGTTGGACACTGATTCTCACAATAGATTTAGAGACCCAACAGCCATTTTAGGAGCCTTAAGAACACAATTTAGCAGCTCAGAGCCTTTGCTCAGCATCTGCAGAACCTCAGTGTTACCCAGGTTCCTTTAGCCAGGCAGGCACAGGTATGCAAGGCACAACTGACAGTTCTTTAATCTGACTTCATTAAGACAGAAGGAAAAAAGAAAGAAGCTTATATTCTGTAGGAGACATGTAAAAGGAACTTATACACAGGTATTTATGCATAGAAGAACAGAAAAAAGTGAGCTACATGGATGGAGTGTTTTGGTTTTTGTTTTGTTGGGGTTTTGTTTGTTTGGTTGATTGGTTTTTGCAAAGGTTATATTTTGGTTCTTCTGCAAGCCAGCCAACATATGAGTTTGGCTCCGAGGTTGTTTATTCTGTGTTTGTATATCAACATTATGTTTCTGATGCAATCTATTTAGCACTAGGCTAGGATTAAGAGGAACTCTCTTAGTTAATGGAAGATGGAGCAATGACAAGCTGTATTTCATCCTGCACTGAACAAAGATTAAGATGGCCCTCAGGTGCTTAGGAAAGAAAATTTTGAGATGAACACTGTTTATTCAACAAAAAACTAATTAAGCATCAAAAAGCCATTATCACTGTAAAGTTGGACATTCTCTTTGAAGAGGCACTTTAATAAAAATTACAACTTCTCGCTCTGCACATACCTTGCATAAAGATTTTAGCTGAGTGCTTGAAACCATATTGATCTCCCAATTCTCAGACTGCTTGTAGCAAACAAGTATATGCTCATATTAATTTCAAAGTACTTCCTGATTTTTAATAGCTCTGGTTTTGCTTTCTAAGTTGACCACTTAATAGACAAGAAAAAAAAAAGACAGAAATAAGTGTAAATTTTTTGAAATTTAGATACAGAGTACTTCCCTGGATACTCCTTCTGCTCTTTCTACCTCTGTTACAACTGCCAAACAGAACCTACTATTGGAGGAAAAGCTGCATTTTCATTCTTTTTAACTAATAAGGCATGAACTAAAGGAACATGACAGGAATGTTCACAGACCTGGCAAGCTGTGGTTGAAGTCCTCTTTCTGCGTATGCCATTTCTCTAACAACAAAGGGAAGTAGCTTTGACAGAACAAATGTTATAAAAGGTGTTCAAGAACTGGTATAATGAGTAACATTATGAGTTTTGGGAATGGTAGGGAGAGGTAGACTAGTAGACAGTAGGGCTGTCTCTATTGGAAAGTCTCTGTTGGAAAGCAGTAGGCCAAACAGCAATACCCCAGCTCTGTGAATGCATTCTAGATATTCTAAGGAAAACTAATACTGTAGCATATAAGGCTCTTTTATTGGTAATTTAATTAACCTAGGATTGTGGTGTTCATTCTTTTAATCTCCAATATGTTTAGCAAATACAAGAAAACAGAAATAGAAATAGAAATAAAAGGGTGTTACCCTTGAACAAATACTACAAAAAGATATGTTTTTGATTACATGATGCTGGTAGCTTTCATTATGTTCTTTATTAAATCATGACTGACAAAACATTGTCCGTGTTATTTTATTCTTCTGTTGGGTTATATGATTTGTATCAAATAGTACGTGTTCACTTTCAGCTATTTGAGAGTTAAGTTCTGTCTAACACCTGAACAAATAAACTGGCCTTTGTTATGCTATCATGTAAGAATAAAGACTACTTTAGAACATGTTCATACCTGTTGAGGAAATAAATTAATATGAACAGGCAAGCCTGGGAGAGAAAGGAATTTTTGTCTGATAGCTATTAAAACTCCTGCTTTGAAAAAGCAATGGTTTATTTAAGAACCATTATATCACAGTTTTGAATTACAACACTTTCACATGCTTTTCATGTGGCCAGAAAGATTGATTGCACAAAAAAGGCTATAGAAAGATGGTGGAAATTAAATATAATATTTGCATATTGCTAACAGTATGCTACAAGCTTCCTTGTTCTAAAGACCATTCAGTCCAAATAAACATATAAATGCCTTGTAAGATGTACAAAGAAAGATTTGGTTCTCCTTAATTTTATGATTTCCAGTATAGAAAGGGAGTGAAGTTTTACATCAGAATTTGTGAAAAGCACCCCAACTCAGCTGAAAGATTTCATTAGTGTTCTCATAAATAAAGAGGATAGATTTATGTTGGAGTATATAAAAAAATACTCTAGGTTTTATGAGCACAATCTGTACATGTTGAGAGTCTTTTGTGTGTGCTAGAGGTCCAACTTTGCTGGACTTAAATCCTCTGTATCTTTATTTGTGTGGAATATGATCTGCCTTGATACTCTCCAAATTAATGAGTTCATCTTTCCATTTTCCTGTGAAAAATTAAAGATGTTTTTACAATTTCTACATAATGGCATTATGTTTTTTTCCAAATAATTAAATATTTCTCCTCTTAAGAGTAGCAAAAGAATTTGAAAAGCATCATGGGAAATACTGTACTTCCAAAATCTTTTTAAACTACTCCACAACTTCTGTCACATTATTAGTAACCCATACCTACAGACATATTCATAGTTACATAGGAACCCATTTTAAGTTCTGTAATAAAACTGGGAAAAAAATCAGATTTTCCAGTTTAATGTTGCATCTCTCTCTCCCTCTCTTTCTCTCTCTCCCCATAGACACACACACAGAGGTTGATATGCCTTCCTGTCAGGTACAGAATTCAATTTGGTGTAGCTATCTAAACAAAGTTCAAAATGAGCAGTTGTAGAGCTGTTCATTGGTTCTCTTGTTCAGGGGTATGGGACTAGAAATCTCTAGCAGAGTATCTATTGATACATGAAGAAAAAGATACATCTATTACTACAAAACACCTCAAAATGTCTATACTACTGCATTTTATCACCACAGGTTTTACATTATAACATGCTTTTTAGCTGCCTTAATACTCTTTTTTCTCTACTTAATTTCTTTTTTTTTTTGGTTGGTTGTTTAGGTATAATCTAATTGATCTTATTGAATGAGATTATTTCATATGACCCTCTCTTTTTTCCCCTCCAGTTGTTCTAAACAACCTCCCTTGCTTATTCCATGCAATTCTTTCAAGGATTCTTTACAGACTTTTCTTTTGGGAGGATGAAAATGGAAGAAAAAATGGCTATGCAAAGCATTACCATTCAGTTGAGCTGTATTCAGAATAATGGAATGAGTTATAAACTGACTGACAAATTGCCAAAAGTTAGTTTCAATTATGTTGTGTGACTGAAAGTAGCTGCCATGTTCAAAAAGTGTATTTGGACAGAGGGAATAAGAGTGGCAGTACAACTACAAAAGCAAAATTATTTTAAGAAACCAAGCTTAGATGCATATTTTTTTGAAATATTCATTTGCATCTGCCCAGCAGAAATGGATAACCTTTCATCAGAGAGCTTTCTAGGGAGCGTTCCTATCTTCTCCACGGCAGCAAGCCCTAATCAGCAACTCTCATTATTGCTGGCTATTAGAGTCTATTGTAGTGATAGGCACAAAAGCCAGGGCTAAGCAGAGTCTCTCTTACCATTTTTCAAAAATGTTGATCTGCAGTTTGAGCAGGAGGAAAGCCCAGAGAGCCTAGACAAATATGCAGGAAAAGGAGAAGCAGAACACTTTGAAGTGACTGAACAGGACATTCAGAGAGTTGTAGAGCCTAACAGATACAAAAAAAAGAGTAGAGATTTATACTACCAAGCACTGAGAACCTCTAAAATTACATTTCCCTCTACATGTGCATTATGTTCAAAGCTTCACTCACGTTGCAGCTTTAGTTAAACTCCAAATGTCAATATATTAAAGTTTTTGGTTTTGTTTTTGTTTTTTTTTCTTAAAGAAACAAGGCATAACAGTTACCAAGAAGAAGAAAAGCATAATTACAGACCATTTAAAAATGCTAGATTGAAATGATAGGACCAGCTCTAGAAATTCTTCAGTAACAACAGATAATCCACTTACTCTGTGCTGGATTCAATTGATCTAGCCTGGTAGCATCCCTTCTCTTTCTTCAGTTCCCTGCCTTATTCTTTATACCTTCTGTGTATGCTCTATACCCAATCCATGCAACAAATAATTCATCAGAGGAATTTACAGGAAACTCACTTCTAAAGTCTTGAACAATCCCAAAGCAAGTATGTTCATCCACTGAGTAAAACTTATGCTTCTATTTCAATAGCTTTTTATTGCAATAAGTACAATTCATTTTCATTTTTGAAACAACACAGTAACAATAATGTTGTTTTTAAAGGTGAAAGGATTTGTAGTTACTGTAAAGCAAAAAATTCTCCATCTTGGTGATGTCCTTAATCCTAGATGAAAGCTTGCCTTTAAAAAGAAACAAAACCCCTGTACACATATTAGCATTAGTATTTGTATCTAAAGGTTAATAGGCTGGACTCACTCTCTTCTCACATCTCATAAAACTACTAGTTGTAGAGGAATTATTGCAAATTTATATATGCATAGATGAGAAGCCCATGTATTTGAATTTGGAATGATTTCCTAAAAGATTAATGGGGTGAATCATTTTAATAAAATACTTAAACTATATTAGGTTCAAAGTCTGCTGGTCTGACCTTCATGACAACGGATTTCAGGGAATACCACCACCCATGCCAGGAGTACCAAACAATCCCGTTGTCTGTCTCGGCAGTATAGGGACCTCTGTAGTACAAACCGTTCAGGTTGGCAGAGTGACACCTGGTGGGAAAGTGAAGGGAAAAAACAATGAGGCTCTTGCCAAAAAGTTTCAAGCCTATGTCATTTCTTGCAAGTCAAACGTTTTGCCACGTTGGTGACAGCCTAATTTGACAGCTGCATAAGTTTGCATTTGTAGACTTCCGTCTGCCTAAACAACAGTGGTTTAATTAAGGGCACAACTGCAAGTGTTCTTTGCTTCCTTATAACAGAAGTTCTGCTTGTTCTTTTCCCACATTTTCTGGCATTACTATGTCTCGGATTTTTTCCTGCTAATCTGCTTCCCCAGAAAATTGTTCCAGAGTTGTTCAGACCACATATGACAGCAAAGCAGACACCAAGAAAAACTGGGAAATACAGTTCTGTTTTTTATTGTTTCAGAGCAGCTCCCCTTAAGTTTTTCAGTTATATCACATGGTGTTTTGTATGACAAAACCTGAATACGACCATCAGTTTGCCTACTCACCTGTGGACTTCTACTTACAAATGAATGAAATCTGACAGCTAATTAAAAATATGTATACCAATTCACTGAATCACTGGAGTTGGCATTTTATTTGACTATACAATGTACAGTTTTTTGGTTCTTCAACAGACTGAGGCAGAAATGCTGTTACAGTTTATTAAATATAGTGGTTGAAACAAAGAAAAACCCTTAGCAAACCCCAAAAGGCTTGAATAGGAACCAGCACAACCTTGATATTCATTTGCTTTCTATGAGAAAGAAGTTTAGATCTTTATGAAGAGCAAACAGGCTGTTCCTTCTGCAGCACCTTGTGATGGATTGGCTTGGTTTATCTGCCAATTCAGTATTTTGTTTTTAGTGCTGTTCATATCGAGCTGTTGAACACCATAATGGATTTCAAAAGCAGACTTCAGATAATATACAAATGGAAAGCATTCCAATTGAACCTTATGAATGTATTACTAGCAAAGCTTAGACTTTTTGGCATTGCTTACACTTCATTAACAAAGTTTTTGAGAAACAAGATAAAAACTGTCATAAAAACCCCACAGGAAAATTCTCATCAATATATATTTCTTGCTTAAAATTTTTAAGATCAATTTTGATAATCTGTGGACATCAAAAGTGACTTTTTTTTTTGAGAATGACAAATTTGTATCAGAACTCACATAATCTTTCTAACCATACAAATTCTACAATGAGCGGGCACTCTCTACTATGAATCAAAACACAGATTTCATTAGAAGAATCAAAAGCAAGCAAACCATAATTTTATCAACAGCAACATGAGCCAGTAAAAGGTCTTCATTAGTGCTGGGAAGCACTAATATCCAAAATATACAGTATTCGGTAACTGACTGGATGCTGCCTGAAGTAACTGGACATACTAAACTAACAACTAGCATGTGATTATTGATATTGTGAAACAGCATTCAATATTCACAGGACAATAAATACTTCAAAGTTAGCCTGTGTTCCTCCTTTCTTTCCTATAGGTTAATTTTAAAATACGAAACTACACTACAGTAGTTTCAAAAGTACAGTCAACTCTCAACTATCCATGGACATTTTATCTCAATTATATATTAACTGTATGACAGATGAGGAGACATGGAGTTGGTTCCCTGAAGAACTCTTTGAATTCTATCTGGATTTACTGACTCCACTATGAACTATGAGCTATGCTGTCTCTGGGAGGATTGGTGGGACAGGAAGCTTGAGTCAGTGAGATCTGGGGCCCAAGGCTGTTGCCTGACAGAGCCATCCATACATAGTGTAACTAAAACTGAGTGCTGGGGAGAGAATAAGCTCATATCCAACTAGAACTATTAGCTTTGCTTTATCTAGTATGAGCTTACTGGCCTTTGCAACACCCTGGATGCAGGAAATCTTATGACTTGGGTGTAGTACCACTTCTGTGGATTTGCATTCAAGATGAAAATCTTTCCTAGAGTTTT
Organism: Pithys albifrons albifrons; assembly: GCF_047495875.1. Classification (NCBI taxonomy): domain Eukaryota; kingdom Metazoa; phylum Chordata; class Aves; order Passeriformes; family Thamnophilidae; genus Pithys; species Pithys albifrons. Next base: position 44,862,547 of record NC_092462.1, on the reverse strand, counting down.
GCTTACAAAAGAATGCAGAGTGGCCATTTTTCTGCACAATTTCAGGACAACAAATTCTGAGCTGGAGCAAAACTGGTAGCTTTAAATTGAATATGAGCTACTTACTTGTGTCCTCATTTGTGTCATATCCCTTGGTTTTCATATTATCTGGGCTTTTCTGTATTTCATTAGTCCAGATAGCATAGAGCTAGCTATAAACAATTCCTTCATAGCTGGGAGCTCCTACACAAAACAGCCAAGAGCACTAATTCCTTCTATGTTTGCCAATCTGTGCATGACAAATATGTGTTCCTGAATGCTTTCCTTTCTCTGCCAGCAGTGTTCTTTTGAATAGGATTTAATGATATTAACATCTAGTATTTTGCAGTTTTTAGTTTTATGTTAGGCTTAACATAAAAATGTTAGTAGCAAGACAGTGAAATAAAACTGTTAGTAACTCATTTTCATTATCCAGATAGACTGTCACTTTAAAAACATGAGCTACACAGCCGTAATAGGAACTAGCCTTGTAGGAGTCAGCTATCTTTAGTAGTTGTGTAGCACCAGCTACAAGGTATAAATAACTGTCAAGTTCTGCTACTTTTGTACGGATCAATCCAGTATTAAAAAAACAACCCAAAACCCAAACAAAAAAAGAAGTTTTTAAAAGACAAAAAATGTATGCAGTGGTCTGCAAGTGATAGGTGAATAACTCTTAATGAATACCATGGCATGATATCAGAGTTTAATGCTACTTGAGGTCTAGATATTCCTTTAAATCCACAAAAGTTCTGATTTCATATGAAAAGAATCTCCAGCATAGTTGCCATTCCCTTTTATATCTTAGCTTTTCTGAGAAAGGAAAAAAACCCTCTATCTACATGTGACTTTTTTCCATAGGTCTCAAACATTCTGTGGACCCACTATTCTTGCAAATATATTAAAATACATATTTAATTGTGAAACATTTAGTTAATAGCTATGTAGTATCAGCTAAGGTGGTCACAGACTACTTATGGAATCAGAATCTGGAAAATGAGGAGTTAAAAACAGAAACAAAGGATGACACAACATAAACAATGGAGTTGATCCAGCCTGGCAGCTCTTGCCAAGTGAACTGAGATCACAGTGAGGGAGTAGTATGGTTTCCTGAGCTGTATTTTAAAGCTCTCTATTACACAGCTAGATTGCATTGTTTCTCTTCATGACTATATTTATCCAATTAATTACAGGAAAGAACATAGCTGATCTGTATAGACTGCGCTAAGGCTACCACTTTTATCTTTTCCTTTTGAACTGAGAATTCTGCACAAAACTAGAATTTTGAAATTGTTTTACTGAATATTATTTAAAAAATCTTCCTCTCAGTCCAGCATGCTCATTGACAGAAACTGAGCGGACACATAAACATCTACATGTAGAAGGAATAACAAGAGTGAGACACTGTGAACTGAGGAGAAAAAAAGGAGTCTTGATAACCTAGTTTAGCTTGTCAGATATTTTGCAGTGCTGCCACATCTAGTCTAGCACAAGGCAGGAGAAATACAAGAATGAAGTACAACAGGGACACATCTGCAAATTCTACATGACCTACTTGTGTAAAAACTAGTTACCTTTAAGGAGCAAAATTATCTCCTCCTTACTACCTGATAACAAAGACGATCTATGGCAAATATCATCATCACAGACCAGCTTGAACTGCTTTCCCTTCGAAGGTGAGTCTCAGTCTTACCAGCACTAAGATCTCTAGTAGGGGACAGGGGCATATTGCAAATAAATAACAATGCCAGTCCTATCTTCTACCATGTGTTATTATTGTATGAGTATACATGAAGCAGTATAGTTGACAGTATCTGTATAAAATCAAAATACCTGTTAAACCACCAGCCAGCCTTTTCCTCTTCAGCACAGTTCCCTTCATAGTTGTCATTATCTCTGTCTCTAGTACTGAATTTCATTCCTTGATGATCAGCCCACCATTTTACTTCGGGATGAAATCCACCAGTAAGGGAATCACCAGCTGTACCAGAGTATTCACCACAACTCATCTTATAAGAATGCTAATGCCAAATGTGAAGAAAGGGAAAAAAAATTAAATTCCAACATGTCCTTGTCCCTTGGCATGTCAGAGTGAACCACAAAGAGGAAACTAATCTGTTTCATTTGCTGCTATTTTTATGCTAAGAAATATGCCACTTAAATACTGTGTACCAGATAATGAAGCACTGTAAAGAGGCTTTCCAGGGGTAAAATTTCTCATTACCCTTGTGTATAAATGTCATAATAAAACACAATATTAGGGCTAGTTTGCAGTAGACATCACAAATCAGAATGTCATGTACCATTATTGATGGTAATGTCAACAAAATAGAAAAAACTGCTTTTCTCCATGGCTGCTAAATCAAATGATTCATGCATTTTACAGAAAGTGTGAAACGTATCAGGGTGAACAGCTGTTATTACATACTTGAAAAGTACAAGCAGATGTAAGACAGAAGATATGATTATAAGACTCTACACAAGCCTTTATGAAAATTAGGGAATGTGTATGTTTATTGTCTGTCTACAGAATCCACATTTGCATTAAAATCTCAGTAATTAATATTTTATTACCTCTTCTCCTGCAACTCTAAATCCTGCATATTGTGCAAAACGCCGTTCTCCTTCAAAATCAGTTAGATCAATTCTTAAAGTGTAATTCCCTTAAAAAATAAAAATACAAATTATTTTAGTTAAACTAGCCCACCTCGTTACTTTTCAGAATTGACTATTATAATAGAAGATTAAAATATGTTTTTATCATGAACCTCTATCAACCTGGCATATTATATGGGGTTTTTTCTTCTTTCTTTATTCATATTAAAGCATATCTTGGTATTCATTTTCTTTATTCACCTGAGTCAGCTTAGAAAATTGCAGAATTATTCAATACAAATTTTCAAATGTAGAGAAAAAAATATCTTTAAAATAGGCCTTGTGGACTTTATATTTTAGTACGGTATTTGACGTAGAAATAAAAGGATAGTGAGAAGCAATCAATAAACATTCCCCTCTGAAAATTTGATTTTTATACTCTGAAAACAAAAGAGTTATACTAGGATCACATCCTGGTGGCACTGATTACCATGTGATTTAGCTGGCTAAGCCAATGAGTAAGTTTTGTACATGCATCATTCTACAACAAAGCAGAAGTTAGCCCAGATTGAGTGACTTTTAGAAAGATGGAAATGGCTTTCTATAGCTGGCATAAACAAGAGGACTGGCCTAGAGTTACTTTCAGGTAATAACTCACACAGCCACATAGAACTCTGACTAAATGAATTGGTACAGCTCACTACCTGACTCACAGGTAGTGATACTGACTGCAAAAGAGACAGAGACAATTCTTTCCTACTATCCCCTGTTTCACAGGGGCTTTCTGTATGCCTTTGGCCCAATGACAATTTTGAGTCTTTTGTTAGAAAACATACATTCAAATGTGTTATGTTCTGAAACTTGGAGAAGTCCATGCAGACTAGCAATAGAACTCGGGATTTATGCTAACAAAAAGGGTAACAAAAAGGGGCCCAGGAAAAACAAAGAAACAGAAACAATAAGAAGACTATTGTTATAACACAAATTTTACCTTGATTAGTCAAATAATGAAGATTTTTGTTTCCAAGCCAGTATTCACCATTTTTCAAAACAAAATTTCCAAAGCCTTCTTCATAGTCAGCCCAGACTCTGAAAAGAGTATAAATTATTAACTTATCACAAAAGCAAATTTGTTTGGATGTTTATTAAACAATTATAGATCACAGAATAACTCAAACTGGAAGGAACCTCAGGAGGCAATGTCATACTGAAGGCAGAGTCAGCCATGAGATCAGACTAGGTTGCTCAGTGTTTGTCCATTCAGGTTGTGAAAACTTCCAGGGATGGAGACTGCACATTCTCTTTGGGTAACCTGCTAACTGTTCTTACAGTGAAAACGTTTCTCCTCATATCCAGTCTGGATCTCTCATTTCAACTTATGTATTTTGCCTTTCATCCTCTGACTAGACAACTCTGTGAAGAATCCGTTTACTCAATGAGCTCTCAAACTGTTCTCTTAGTGACCTTCTTGTAGGTAGAGACAGCCTGCTACCAGGTTCTGCTGAATCCATCTCTTCTGCAAATTGAACAAGCCTTAGCAATTGCTACAGCCCTTGATCATCTTGGTTGTCCTCTGCTTTGTAGGTTCATTATATATTGGAATATTAATAAGCATTATTATCTTATTTTGCAATGATGATTTTCACACAATTATTTCTGTTTCTCCTGTGTGAAAGGTTGAATCTGACACTTACACTGATTACTAAATCCTGGTCCAAAGCGTAGTCCTAAAACATACATTTAAAGGTGTTGAAAGTTAACACAGATCTTATGACCAAAATGAAACACAGCTCAATCCAATCTCTGGTACAGCACAATTTATCCAAACTGAAAACATTTTTTCCTGGTTAAATCTAGGGGATCTAAAGGAATGTATAGATATCTCACAAGCATTGTTTCTTTATTATCTGTGATTTGATTAGGGTGTGAAACTCTTGCAGCTGGATATATAAATCTGTAAATTGAAGTATTAGCTAGCCATTTCTAGCTTTGAGTTATTAACTGATTCTAAAAATTTCTGAACTTATACTGCTGTATAGTTTCAACAATTAATGTGTATACATTTCCTAGTCTACAGTGGCTCTGAAACACTTTTCTCTGTGGTTTTGGTTTCACGACATATGCAAATGGCAACAAAAATATCCTCTGTTTCCTTCAACTAATGGATGAAAGGCTGTGGACAGGCAGCCATAAGGGAAAGAATGAGTGGTGTGTGGTGGCAAAAATTGCAAAATGCTACAGATTGCTTCTGTAGCTTGTCTGACCACATTTTATAAAATAGAGGTTTTCTTGGCTCACAGATGGCTTGTTTTCTTGGCTCATAGATGGCTTGTTTTCTTGGCTCATAGGGCCAAAGTTTTCACTTCTGGACATTTCCCAAAAAAATGTGTGAGTCTTGGCAAAGGCAAGGAGGTTAGGTGTGCACAAAACAAGTTCCCATCCATGTTATCTTTCCTGAAGGCATTTTAGCGTGAGTCACATATTATTTTTGTGGTGGGTTTCTCTCATACTTGCTTGCTTATGGTATTTTGGTTCAAGCAGATTGCTTGCATTTTTCCTTTTTTAGATTTTTACTGTTTGCAAAGGACAATGTAGTCCTTTATCCATCATTCAGAGTCCTTGCTCCAACAATTGTTAATGCATTTGACATTGAAGTGTCCTCATGTAAAATGCACAAATTGTCAGAAAAAGGTTAGTAGAGACACCACACAGAAGATAGCTGGAGTCAGAAGTGGTATCTCATCTGAAGGCTGCCAGACGGAATAACCATTTCTCACTTTTATCTGGGATAACAACTTATTAATATACTTCCAAAATTCAGATTTACTTACCTCCATCAGGTTTAATGATTTTCCACTTTTTTCCAATTTTAAGGACAATGTCTAGTACCTACCTATCAAAATTCTGGCTGCCATCAGATCGTCTCTGAAAAACAGTCCAACCACCTCCTTCAGACATGTCACAGAAGGCAAGGAACTCACTAGGACTCTGGGTAGGTTTCATCTTATAAAATCCACTTTGCTTATGGCCATCATTGTAGATTTCTGCACAATCTATTCACAAAACATTCAATGGACACAACTTTTTAGTCCTGTACTGAATAGCAAAATCAGAAATCAAGTCAGTAACAGTAATAAAGTCATGTCATGTAGAAGTCACACATGGACCAGGCTAATAAAAAAAAATCTTTGCAAGCACGTATTTTTGACTTTTGGGTATTTTCTTTTCTTTGTGTTGCTTTTAAACTTTGATTTGTAATTATTTTGACATTTACTTAAAAGAATATTTTTTCACCATGAAATACTATATTTTTTGTTTTCATTTGGCTATGAAAACAATTCCTCTGTTTAATTTACAGTGGTATCATCCACATTAGAATCCTATTACCACCATAAAATTATGTAGAAGACACATAGTAACATTTAAAAATAAACACGTACATCTATGTCCAGAAAGTGCACAGCAGAACTGCCAAAAACAAGAGTAGGAGTCTCGAGTGTTAGAAAATAAAACAATTGCTGGGCCTGATTCTCTTGTCCCTTCTACCAAATAGATGCAAAAATATATAGAAGACTACCTCCAAAAAGTGCAGTGCATGTTTAAAATGTCAGCACTTCAACTTGATACCAGTTAGTCTGGCCTGCATCACTTTGATGAATACCCTTTACAAGGACAAAATTCAGAGCCCATGGAAATATTTCAGCAATGTAATTATATAATCTTATATTTTTTCCTCTAGGAATTAAGAAATGAAAGGAGTTCTTTGTTTATATGTAATCTACCATCAACCAGTCATAGAGGAAAGACATAGAATTTTCAGCATTTCTGTTTTTTCTGGCTAAGGTAGAGCTGACTAACTTTCCAAAACATTTATGAACAGATTATTTCTCTGAAACATTTATGAATATGTTGACTGAACTTCCAGGCTTGGTTGGAACTTTCTGAACTATTATATTTCTTCTCAGTGAAAGTGCTAGTGAACATTAGACATAAAAAATAAACACTTGATACTGAAAACAAATAGCTATGCCAGGATTTTAATAAGTTCTAATAGAAAACATTATTTAAATAACAGCTGTCTTTCTAGAGAATGTCTGATTGGCTCATAGAAAATAGCTGTTCTTGTCCATTAATATCTTAGTAGGCTAGCAAAACACAAGTATATTTTATTTTTTAGCAGTTGTTTATAGTGTGGAATTTCTACCTCACCCTCTATCTCAAATTATCCAGCTCTCTTGATACTAAAATGCTACAGCAGTTTGTGTGAAATAATGCAGTATGAACAGGGAAAAGCTGTTTTTAGAATAATATTTTCAGAAAATAAACTGAGGCATTCTTTCCTAAGAAAGGACAAATATCTTTCAGAGAAACGTGGGTTTAATAATCTTTCCCAGTAACAAATAAGTCAGCCATAGTATTAATAATAAAAATAGTATTCCAGGATGCTGAGTACATAAATAAAAACATAGCTAAAATTTAAAGTCATACTTAAAACTGTTTTTAATTTCATTTTAATGGTGCTTTATTATATTTGATGCCTTGTTATTGTTGTGATTTCTTCCAGCAGCACAAACACTAGTATATTCAAACAAGGCAATCAAAAATAATAGCAGTTTAGATTTTCTATAACTGGACAATAAGAAATGAACACCATCTATGAGTTAGACTCCCAAATTGTATTTTCACTCCAACTGTTGATTTGGATAGTTTTATTATTTTAAGAGTCTGGGCCTCACTGCAGCTACTACAAGCTAACAGAGCTTTCCACTGTAGAGGGAGTGTATCACCCCCAGAATGCTTGTGAGATTATAAAAGCCACTTTAAACCAGTGATGTCATGAGCTGAATCTAACTCAGTCAAAATGGGGCACCATATGGAATATTATTAAAGTGAGGTGCAGGTGTCGTTATGCCAGGCTTATGTGTGTAAATATGGATGTCTCAGGGATTTACAGATTGGAAGAGTCAGTGTGTGCTTGTAACCCAGGTGACCATTTGAATGTGTGAATGTGAACTGACTCTGTGAGTTAGAACTTTTTGAGATTAATCAAAGAACGGTGCTTAGAAATCTGTAACTGCTGATTAACATTTTGTAAATGTCTATTTAACATTTTGTAAAAGTCTATTACTGTTTTTTTCTTTTGTATTGCTGATCTTTATTCCAAATTTATTATTCACTGATTGTTTTTTAATTATGGACTATTAATAAATCAATAAACTGCTTCAATCCTGATTTGATTTATACCATCTGACATTAACAATTTTTCTCTGTCTAGCAGGTCTAGGTAAAAGCTGAACACTGTTTTAAACAAACATTATTCTATTATAAGCTTTAAAACAGTATGTCAATGGATGCATTGTGCTAAAGCTTCTGGGTATCATGAGAATGAATGGAAAAGAAAAGAATAGCTTCATTTCTAACCTGAATACTGTCTTTTTCCTCCCAAGTCAATGACACTGTTTTCATCTCCCCTGTCACTGTACTGAACTTCTTTCTTCTCTAAAAGCTGCGCAATTTTTAACTGCTGCTGTTTCACACGATGCTCCAGAAGCCTCACCTGGCCCTGGAGTTGTATCTGTTCTTGAAAACATTCCTGGAAATCCTACAGAGGCAAACATATCTTATTATAAAATCAACAAATTTTTGTGACATTTAACATGTGACACAAAAACCAAACCAATCAAGCCACAAATAAGATTTAATTTGAATAGAACATTTTGGTCACCATTTCCTACAGAGAATATGTTGGCTTCCACCTCAATTTTTACCTCTGTTTAAAATTATTTCACATATTGTCCATAAACACTCCTGAAAAAATGTCCATTTGTTTGCAGCATCTAGTTACACTGATAAATTTGATCATCAGACTTCGCAGAACAATAATAAATATTGGCCTCTGATTTAAGTATTACTGAAGTTTATTAGATATTTGCTTTAATTAATACTTAACAGCACTCTAATACACATTGTGGAATAAAAGAATGAGGAATAGATATATATATATATATACACATGTGGCATAACTAGGCAGTTTGTCAGTGAGCTGTCTCAAAGGAAAAGGTTCAGCTGCCTCTCTGTGTTTGGGCTGCCAAGTAGGGTTGCCTGGACAGCAGGTGTGTCTGCAGGTCTGACCAGTCCTGACTGGATTGGGCTGAGGAGCCACCACGGTGCTTGACCACACAGGCACACTGTAAGGCCAGAGGCATGATCACCAAATGCCTTTTCAGAGAAATAAATAGAGCAGCCAATAACCTGATATCCCAAGAGTGGCTTAGAGGGCTGTTACTTGCCCATATGCAGTGGTTAGTGTGGCACATTGCATGTTACAAAGAAAGGATACAGTATTTATTAAGCATTCTTTCCAGGGTAGTTGTCTCACTTGTATCTGCAGCTTCATAGAAACTGTTCACAAAATCTAAATTTTCAATGGGAATTAATTCAGTGGGAGATTCAGAAGAGGCTTCCTTGACAGGTCTCTGAAAATTCTTAGACTAGTCCTGTGTGCATACAGAAAATTAGAGAGAACTGAATGCCTTAGAATGAGAGAGAGATGCCCAAGTGGGTTGAGAAAGAGTGAATAAATTTAAAAAAAATTGAAAAAATATTTCCAGGCTCACTCTGATGAGTTAACGTTAACAATAAAAATAAAACTGTAAAAAAAATTCCCACATTCCCAATCAGACCAAATATTAATTCTAATCAAATTAACAGCGATAAAGAAGCCATCATGCTGCACTTGCTAGTTCTACTGCAGTGTTTATTGAGAAGGTTAGCCTGTATCAGTCTTAACTCAGTATACATAACCTTGGAGAACATGGTAAATACAATAGGAAAGACCTGGAAATGGTGGCAGCTGTTTCCAGGCCCTTGCAATTTCATAGGTAAGACTTCAGGCGGGTAACCTCTTTGACATATGACAAGATCTGAGCACCAGAGAGATACTTTCCATTCTGGAGAGAGCAAAAGACTGAATTTGAGAAGAGGCAGCTACAGGTAACTGTGTTTCTTTCAGGTATAGTGGAAAGGCATCTATCCTACTCATCCTGCTAAAAGCTATTCTCTAATTATTAAGTTATATATTGCAAGTATAGAACTTCTCAAAAAATATTATCATACCTTAGAAAAACTTGGTATTTAAATTCTGTATGACACTACTTCATATATCACCATAAAAGGTCCTTTCCTTTGAATCAAATTAAACACAAGTCTCTAACAGGCTACATCTCTAAATATTATTCATAAATGTGCATTTTAAATGTTTTTTCTTATTGTTTACTTAAAAATGTATAAATTAATACATCAACGTTACACATAGCAATATCCTGATCAAAAAAGATTTAAGCTCACAGTGCCTAGGAAGTGACAGTAAATAGGAAGTGACAACCAAGAATTGACTAGCCATAGTGAATAACTACACTGTAAAAAAAAATGATTGAGCAGAAATAAAGTTTTGAAAGTAACCTTCTGTATTTGGTTTCTGTGGCCAGGTTTTGGTAGCAGGGGGAGGCTACAGGGGGGGCTTCTGCGAGAACTGCCAGAAGCTTCCCCTATGTCTGCTGGAGCCAATGCCAGATGGACAGTCTTGTTGCTGGCCAAAGCCAATCCAGTTAGTAACGATAGTAATGCCTCTGTGATAACATATTTAAGAAAGGATAGAAAGTTATTGGGTAGATGAAAATTGTAGGCAAATAAGAGTGATGTGAGAACATGTGAACTTCGCAGACACCAAGGTCAGTGGAGAAAGAGGGGAAATGGAGGTACTGCAGGTGCCAGAGCTGAGGTTCCCCTGCAGCCCATGGTCTGGAGAAGCTGTGCCCCTGCAGCCTGTGGAAGGTCACAGGGATGCAGAGGGCTGCCTGCAGCCTGGGAAGGAGCCCACACTGGGAGCAGGTGGATGCCTGAAGAAGGCATTCCCTGGCAGGCTTTGTATTCCCTGGCAGGCTTTGATTGCTGCTCCTTCAGCTATCAGCAGGTGACTCAGAGGGGAGTTGGAGGTGGGGCTTGCTCATTAGCAGGAGAGTGAGAAGGCTTTAAAGGGAGGGGAGGGAGCTGCTTGGCTCATTCCCTGGCAGGCTTTGTTTGCTGCTCCTTCAGCTATCAGCAGGTGACTCAGAGGGGAGTTAGAGGCGGGGCTTGCTCGTTAGCAGGAGAGTGAGAAGGCTTTAAAAACATCTCTAGGGAGTGCAAGCGACCTGGAGCGCGGCAAACAGGGGCGTGGCACGTCAGTGAGGGCGTGGCACGTCAGTGAGGGCGTGGCACGTCAGTGAGGGCGTGGCACGGCAGTTCGCACAGGCAGGGCGAACAGGCAGTGCAGAAGCCTAGGTATTTCTGCAGCCTTTTCTCTCTTCTTTTTTTTTTCTCCTCTGTTCGTTTGTTTCTTTGTCTCTTTCTACCTTTCCCCACAGCTCAAGGCAGTCATGCCTCCCAAAAAAATGAAAGCTGGTGCTCCTGTTACCAGTAGAGGGGTGTCAATACAGGCAGAACCCTCTAAAAAGGATGCAGCCACTCAGGCCTCTGGCTGCATAGACTGTCTGAGCCTGGACCTACTACCAGAGGACAGTATGAGAAGCACCTGCATACGATGTGAGCAGGTGAATGATTTGCTGGGTCTGGTGGCAGAGCTAAAGGAAGAGGTCGATAGGCTCAGAAACATAAGGGAGAGTGAAAGGGAAATTGACTGGTGGAGTCACACCCTTTCCACTCCTAAGGAAGCCCAGCAGGAGGTGGTGAAGCCCAGCCCCTCCTGCCATCAGGCAGACAGAACAGACCATAGGGATGGGGATGAATGGAAACAGGTGCCTGGTGGTAGAAGCAAAAACACCCCCTCTCGACCCCTTTCACCTGCCAGGGTGCCCTTAAAAAAAAGGTATATGGCCCTGGACTCAGACAGTCTGTTGGAGGACAGTCAGGAGGAGGATCTATCTACAAGATATTCTGGTTACCCCAAGCCTACCAGACGGGTTACGACTACAGGTAAGAGGAAAAAGAGAAGGGTTGTTGTAATCGGTGACTCCCTTCTGAGGGGAACTGAGGGCCCTATATGTCGGCCAGATCCGTCCCACAGGGAAGTTTGCTGCCTTCCTGGGCCAGGGTGAGGGATATTACCAAAAGACTTCCTAAACTTATCCAATCCTCAGACTATTACCCACTGTTGGTTGTCCAGGTTGGAAGTGATGACATTAATAAAAGGAGTACCAGAGTAATTAAAAAAGATTTCAAGGCACTGACCCGATCTCTTCAGGGGACAGGAGCACAGGTAGTAATTGCCTTAGTTCCTGTGCTAGCTGGGATGAATGAGGAGAGGTTTAGGAAAGCCCAGCTTACCAACAGGTGGCTTAGGGGATGGTGCTATCATCAAAATTTTGGGTTTTTTGATCATGGGGCAAACTCTGTGTTGCCCAGTCTCATCAAAGCAGATGGGCTCCATTTATCTAGGAAGGGAAAAAGAACTGTAGCCCATAAGTTGGCAGGGTTGGTTAGGAGGGCTTTAAACTAGGTTTGAAGGGGGAAGGGATGGCAACTGGGCTCTCCAGAGATAGGCCTAAGGGCATAGAGCCCGAGTTGAGAATGAAATCAATGGCCCAGCTGAAGTGCATGTACACCAATGCATGCAGTATGGGAAACAAACAAGAGGAGCTGGAAGCCATAGTGCAGCAGGAAAACTATGACATAGTTGCTGTCACAGAAACGTGGTGGGATGACTCACATGACTGGAGTGCTGCTATGGGGGGCTACAAGCTCTTCAGAAAAGACAGGCAGGGAAGGAGAGGTGGAGGGGTGGCTTTATATGTTAGAGAGTCTCTTGACTCTGTTGAATTTGAGGTCAGCAGTGACAAGGTTGAGTGCCTGTGGGCCAGAATCAGGGGCAAGGCCAACAAGACTGACACCCTTATGGGTGTCTGTTACAGACCGCCCAACCAGGATGATTAAGGGGATGAATTATTCTACAAGCAGCTGGCGGATGTCTCAAAATCTCCAGCCCTTGTTCTTGTGGGTGACTTTAACCTGCCAGATATCTGCTGGGAGCTTCATACTGCAGAGAAGAGGCAGTCAAGGAGGTTCCTGGAGTGTACAGAGGACAATTTGCTTCATCAACTGGTAAATGAGCCTACCAGGGGGAAGGCCCCGCTAGACCTACTAGTTACAAACAGAGAGGGGCTGGTAGATGATGTAGTGGTTGGAGGCCGCCTGGGGCATAGTGACCATGAAATAATAGAATTTTCAGTCCTCAGGGATGTAAGGAGAGCCACCATTAAAACCTCTACCTTGGACTTCCGGAGAGCAGATTTTGGCTTATTCAAAGAACTGATTCAGAGTATACCCTGGGAAACAACCCTTAAAGGCAAGGGGGTCCAGGAGGGATGGACATGTTTTAAGAGGGAGATTTTGAATGCACAGCAACAGGCTGTCCCAGTGTGCCGAAAGGCCAGCTGGAGGGGAAGACGGCCAGCTTGGTTAAATTGGGAGATTCTGCAAGAAATCAGGGATAAAATGAAAGTTTACAGACTATGGAAAAAAGGGCTGGCTACTTATGAAGAATTTACAGATAGAGCTAGGTCATGCAGGAAAAAAATTAGGGAAAGAAAAGTGGAATTTGAAGTAAATTTGGCTATTTCAGTTAGGGATAACAAAAAGTCCTTTTATAAATACATTAATAACAAAAGGAGGGGCAAGGAAAACCTCCATTCTCTGTTGGACTTGGAGGGAAATATAGTTAAGGAAGATGAGGAGAAGGCTGAGGTACTTAACACCTACTTTGCCTCAGTTTTCACCAGTAAGACAGGTGGCCCTCAAGACAACTGCTCTCTGGAGCTGGTGGACAGGGAGAGGGAGCTGAATACCCCTCCTGTATTCCAGGAGGAAATAGTGACTGACTTACTGAGCCAGCTGGATCCTAACAAGTCTATGGGACCAGATGGGATCCATCCCAGGGTGATGAAGGAGCTGACAGAAGAGCTTGCCAAACCGCTCTCCATCATCTTCCAACAGTCCTGGCTCTCTGGGGAGGTCCCAGATGATTGGAGGTTGGCCAATGTCACTCCAATCCACCAAAAGGGCTGCAAGCAGGACCCTGGCAACTACAGGCCTGTCAGCCTGACCTCCGTGCCTGGCAGGGTTATGGAGCAGTTCATCCTGAGTGCAATCACACAGCACCTTCAGGGTGGACAAGGGATTAGACCCAGCCAGCATGGGTTTAGGAGGGGCAGGTCCTGTCTGACCAACCTGATCTCTTTCTACGATCAGGTGACGCAGCTGGTGGATGAGGGGAAGGCTGTGGATGTGGTCTATCTGGACTTCAGCAAGGCCTTTGATACTGTCTCCCATAATAGACTCCTGGAGAAGCTGGTAGCCCATGGCTTGGACAAGTGTACCCTCTCCTGGATTAAGAGCTGGCTGGAGGGTCAGGCCCAGAGAGTGCTGGTGAACGGAGCTGCATCCAGCTGGCGGCCGGTCACCAGTGGTGTTCCCCAGGGGTCTGTATTGGGTCCAGTCCTGTTTAACATCTTTATTGATGATTTAGATGAGGGGATTGAGTCCATCATCAGGAAATTTGCTGATGACTCCAAGTTGGGAGGGAGTGTCGACCTGCGGGAAGGCAGGAGGGCTCTGCAGAGGGATTTGGATAGACTTGAGAGATGGGCTGACTTCAATGGGATGAAGTTCAACAAGGCCAAGTGCTGGGTCCTGCACTTTGACCACAACAACCCCCTGCAGTGCTACAGGCTGGGCACAGAGTGGCTGGAGAGCAGCCAGGCAGAAAGGGACCTTGGAGTACTAATTGACAGGAAGCTCAACATGAGCCAACAGTGTGCCCAGGTGGCCAAGAAGGCCAATGGGATCCTGGCCTGTATCAAAAATAGCGTGACCAGCAGGACCAGGGAAGTGATCCTTCCCCTGTACTCTGCGTTGGTGAGGCCACACCTTGAGTACTGTGTTCAGTTCTGGGCCCCTCAGTTCAGAAAGGATATTGAGGTGCTGGAGCGGGTCCAGAGAAGAGCAACAAGGCTGGTGAAGGGACTGGAGCACAAGCCCTATGGGGAGAGGCTGAGGGAGCTGGGGGTGTTTAGCCTGGAGAAGAGGAGGCTCAGAGGTGACCTCATCACTGTCTAGAACTACCTGAAGGGAAGTTATAGCCAGGTGGGGGTTGGTCTCTTCTCCCAGGCAGTTAGCAATAGGACAAGGGGGCACGGGCTTAAGCTCTGCCAGGGGAAATTTAAGTTGGATATCAAAAAAAAATTCTTTACAGAGAGAGTAATCAGGCATTGGAATGGGCTGCCCAGAGAGGTGGTGGATTCACCATCCCTAGAGATTTTTAAACACAGATTGGACGTGGCGCTGGGTGCCATGATCTAGTAAATGGACTAGAGTTGGACCAAGGGTTGGACTCGATGATCTTGGAGGTCTTTTCCAACCCAATCGATTCTATGATTCTAAGGCTGTGATCCTGTAGGAGCCCCATGATGGAGCAGGGTCCTGGCAGGGCAGGGACCAGCAGTCCATGGAGAGAGGAGCCCATGCTGGAGCAGGTTTTTCTCTGGTAGGACTTGTGGCCCTGTGTGGGATTCACAGTGGAGCAGCTTGTTCCTGCAGGACTGCACCCCATGGAGAAGTGACCCATATTGTAGCAGTCTTGAGAAGAACTGTTGCCTGTGGGATGGACTCATGCCTGAGAGGTTTGTGCAGTACTGTCTCTTGTGGGAGGAACTCCGCAGGAGCTGGGGAAGGATGGAAGGACTACTCTCCCTGGCCATTACAACTGACCGTAACCCCCATTCTCATTCCCTGCACCTCTGGTGGGGGGGGAGGTAGAACTTGGAAGGAAGGAGAGGTGAGGGGAAGGTGTTTTTAAGGTAATTTTACTTCTCAGTCTTTTGCTCTGATCCTGTCAGTGATAGATTTAATTAATATCCCCACTTTGAGTGTGTTTTGCCTGTGATGGTGATCAGTAAGTGACCTCTCCCTGCTCTTATCTCAACTCACCTAATTTCTCCCCTCTGCCCAGTTGCAGAGGGGAGGAAGAGAGTGGCTTTAGTGGGTATCTGGCATCCAGACAAGGTCAACCCACTACAGCTACATGTGAAAGGGACTGGTATCTGATACTTTGCTTTCTCTCCCTGACTTCAGCCTCCTCATTGATGTCTCTCTCTGTCAACTCCAGACAAGTCCCATTACATTTGCTGCTAGGCAGAAAAATCACAGTTCTCATACTTGGAATTTCACACCTAATTTTTCCCATGGAACAATCACAGATAGCTGTTTAACCTCAGGAAGGATCAATGTGGCTTTTAGCTCTGCAGGTTATCAGACTGTTTTTTTATGTTCTACTACACTTTTTTTCACAGGAGAACTCTTTTAAAATCACTGGGGATAAACTAGTGCACAGCCAGAGTAATACAGAAGCAAAATGCAACTTAGGGTTATAAGTCAGCAACTATAACATACTGCTATTCCTTTTGTTAGATATGGACCAAAGTTAAATTATAACAATGTTGAAATACTCAACAAAATGTGAATTTCTTAGTGACTGTCTCCAGTGGACAGTGTTGCCCACTGATTGAAACCAGACTGAGCACAATCTGTTCTGTCTGTTTCAGTGAAGCAACTGTTTGCACTAAACATTGAGAAGCAGTTATCTAACAACTGCTGACAGCTCCTGGGCATGGGGTCCCATGTTTAACCAGCTGCTGCAATTAATCTGCCTTCATTTCCATTATTGTGTGAATTATTTAGCAGCTAGTGACCTTCCATTATAATTAATGCTATAAATTAGACTCAGAAAACTTTATGAAAAACATAAAATACAAAGATTTTACTTGGAGTGTTATTTCCTATATTATTAGAATATAAACTAGTTCCAAAATATCTCTACATAGAGATTACTGTTTAAATGAGATTAAAATGTGAAAGAGATAAATTTCAGAATGTTCCCAGTTTTTACTCACAGGGACAGCTAAAGCCCACAATATTCCAAATGAAGAATAATTTAAAAATAAAAAAGAAGTAAACACATTTAACTGTAATACCTTTTTTTTTCTCGGTAGACTTCTGTAAAAACTAGGATTTTCTCCACTGAGAGAAGCTTTATAGAGGTGTTTCCTATTCTGTCTCTATAAAGCTACTTACCTGAACAAAAGATTTCCATATGGTAATGTAAACTAAAAATGATGATGCTTATCTACTTGTAAATTCACCAACAACTTCCACCTAGGCAAGTATGAATCAACAATTCAGTCTCTCTAGGTCTCTGCTATTTAGGACCTGAATATCAAACTAGTAAGGGCAGCCAAGACAGGCTTGGTGAGGTTATAGGTATTTTAAGCAGTGGATTAAGTGTGATTTTGTTAGGCTTTTTGTTGGAGACGCAGAATATATAGCAGAAGATTTGGGGAGCTAGAAGTGAAGGAGTTTTGATCATTGATTTTGAGTGTGAATCATAGTGTAGTTACATGGGAACGAGTAACAATATGAACCTATGGATCTTGTTTGAGGAAAAAGCTGTGTGGCAAGTGGACAAGGTAGAAAAGAACAGAAACATTCCTTCTCCTGAGTATCAGTGACCAGAATACTACTGCTGCCTTGGGAGTTCCTGGGTTTTGCCTCTCTGTAAGTATGCTGCTTATAACTAAAGGTGTTATTCTGAGTTAGCATTATCCCCATGTGCCTTCTGTACAGCGTGCCTCAATGCACTATATGATATCTTTTTTTTAACAAAGATATATCACCTCCTGTTTCACATCAGATTGAGCCACAAACTGACTGAATTTCCTTCTTCAGTGCCATTGCCCAGTGATTTATCCTCCATTGGATATTTATGCATTTGTTTCCTCTTTCCTTTTTGAAAACTTGTCCCCACTGAACATCGTTGGAGGTTATTTCCCGATTCTTTCATTTTTGCTATAAATTCTAATCTTTTCCCTCAAAGGTTCTGCCATTCCATGTAGATGAGATGCATTATGAGTGGTATGGAGGACAAGATAAGAAATGTTTAGAAGAAACTCTATAGACAAATTTAATTACTAGAACTTACAGAGCTGCCAGTGCCATCCATCAAGCTAGCTGCAAGGACAAAATCAATCATTATCAAAATCTTCATTTTGGAAGCTGTGAAGTAGAGAAACAAATGAAATAATAGTTTACTTAAACATTAAAACTAAGTATTTACACTTAACATCTTCAATTTTATTCGAAAGAGTCTATTTAAGATGTAACTCTTCTCTTACAAATTGTAAATATAATGTATATGTAGGTTTCATTACAAATGTCTAAAATAGTCTGATAAAATACAACTCCACAACCCAGTAAAACCAGAATTTATCCTTTTAGCCAGTTTGTATCAGAGCTTTCCATGTATTTTTGAACAACTATTCAAGATTCAAACTCACATATTTTATTTTTAAGACAAAAGAAAAAAACATTTTAAAATGAGCTGAAAAGCAGAGCAATATTCCTTGTTGGTCTTTTAAAGTTGTGAGAAAGCTCTGTGTTATATAGAAGTAATTAAAATCTGAATTGGGCTAATTGTCCTTGAACTAAAGATTTGTGCAAATTTTGTGTGCCAGGAAAGGATCAAGATAATTTTACTGAGTAATTTGGGAGGAAAATGTTATCAGCTTTTATTCTAATGGTGACAAAGATGACATCTTTCCACTGATTGGTATGGGTATTCCATACTGTATGACCCATAGCATTTTAAAGCCCATTGTTTCATATGAAAATTATTTTATTTGCCAAAACAGTCACCATTTTATCTCACTGCCTTGCAAACATTAGTTGACAGAACTTCACAATTTTGTTTGCAATGTATATGTGTGCTTTTCAGCTCACAGATGAAAAACCATGGTGTCCAATTATTAAAATATTTACATAGATTATACATAAACTTATTTTGAATTAATTACTTAAACTGCTGGAAGCTATCAACTGAGGAATATTTATTTTTCTTTTTTAACTACAAGTATTTTCATTTAGTATATGCTAACACCTCTTCAAACGAGAATATGTGTACACTCTGCTTGTTCTACATATCAGACTGAATCAGATAACTACATAGAGTCACAGAGTTATTAAGGAAAAGACCTCCAAGACCACTGAGTCCAACCATTAACTTCACATGGACAGGTCCATCCCTAAACCATGTCCCTAAGCACAGGTTTTCTGAATGCTTCCAGGGACAGTGACACATTAAAACATTCATGCTTAGACAAAGTGTAAGACATATAATAGAGAGTAATGACGTGCTTATTGAAACACCAACTTTGACAATTTCCACTCAAGTTACTACAGGAATTAATATAAAACATGAATGGAACCTTGCCAGAATATGCTTTTGACTGTACAAAGATAAGCAAAGTGCTTATGAGAATTATGATTCTAAGTTCATCTAAAACTGGACAAGTCCAACTTTTATTTTCAACTATCTCTGAAAACCTCATGCAAGACTTAAATTACAGCCAAATGTCAGATTTCAACATGTACCTATAAAATACTTAGGATGCTTTTAAAAATTAGTTATTTAAGTAAGCAACTTCAGTTTGTTGGTTTGGATTCTTTTAACTTCTGAGGTTTGCTGGTTTGAAAGCATCATATTTGAAAGCACAGAGATCTAAGGCCCGAGTGTAGCTGTATAAAGCTTGCTACACCACTTCTGAAAACACAAAGTGTTGAGGGTACTCTGTACCCATTGACCCCTGTTGCAGACAGCTCAAAAGTCTTTTCAAGCATTTTGGACATATACAACATCGACCATTAATCTGCAAAGCACTATACTAAGCTGATGTCTGTATCTTTAGATTCCAAAGGAATCCATTAGTAATTACCTATAAACTGTTTCTTAAGTAAAAAGTGTGAACTGAAAAACTGTCTGTTCATGCATGTGTGTGTGTGTTTGTGTGTGTGAGGAATCTGCAAGAATTGCCTGGCAATGAATTCTGTTATCTAAATTTCAGAGGTTTCTGCCATGATAAAACCTGCACTTTCACCTTACAGCAGTAGTAATTACAGCTATTGCAGCCACCTCAACTTTGAAAGCAGCTGTTGCCATCTGTTTGGATGACACCATCTGTGACAGGAGTGACCAAAGAGTACATCAGCTATTGGACAATCTGAAAATTATCTGTCTCTGATAACTGTTGTCCTGACTCCATGCATATATGTTTCTTAGGAGAGAAGAGACTATATTTTTTTCACTGAAAGATTCATATTTAACTGTTCCACTTTATTCTCTGTTATTCTAATCATAAAAGTACAGTATTCTTCTTAATATTTGAACTGTTTTATCATGATTTCACTGACTGTGAATGCGTCAATACCACAACCTTAAATGGGTTGCACAGCTTCACAATTACAGTATTCTTATTTTTTTAAAGAATGCTATAAATCAATCAAATACTATTTAAAGAATACTGCATACTCTTCAGAAAAAATATGCTAGTAAAAAAAATTGAAAAATAGAAGACTATGAGACACAGTTAAGGCAGACCATATCCCTTACAGCATGTGTGAGTTACTACAAGAAAGCTGCACAAAAGGAACACGTAGCTGAGGAGTGCAGAGTGTGTGCAATTGGTTTGTCATCTTTAGATGAAGTCACCTTTCTATTTAAAGGATGCCTCTTTCTAAAGCATGTTCCTCTTGAGGGGAACTTCAAAAGGGCTGCACTTGGCAGACAACTTTGCATGTGTCAGCTGCAGCACTGAACTACAACATGCTCAAAGGACATACCAAAATATAATGATAATCTCATAAATAAATTTCTAAATTTGATTATTTAAATACATTGGTGAAGACATTTTAATCCTGGAGTTTCATTTTTAAGAAAGACAATTGGACAGTAAAGTCAAGATGGAGTATTCATCCAGTAGCCACTCAGAATATGAGCTCACTATGATTGTAAGACAATTAAGTCTTTTAAAGAGGGAATGACTGAGAGCTATATTTGGCAGATGCATCAGTCAGAAACAGGGAAGACTGAAACAGAGAGGACACAGGGTGAAAAACTCACAGAGTGGAACTCTAGTAGGGTCAGGGAGACCAAAATCTTCATGCCATTGTCCTCCAAAACCAGCAAAAGGTCAAAAAGACTAGGAAGAGACATGAAAATTTGAGCTCTGAGAGGAAAAGGGTAACCTAACAGTCTTTATCTCCTTCTGTCACTGCCCATCAGGGAGATCCAGACAAGGCAGAGAACATTGAGCAGTGCTGACCCTGGACCTTGCACCTATGAGCCAGTTTTTCAGCAGGTATAAACTCCTACAGTTTGTCTGATCTCCCAGTCACAGCGACATAAGATTTGCTGAGGGGTGACAAGAAAA
Source organism: Pithys albifrons albifrons (assembly GCF_047495875.1). Lineage (NCBI taxonomy): Eukaryota > Metazoa > Chordata > Aves > Passeriformes > Thamnophilidae > Pithys > Pithys albifrons. The sequence goes on along the minus strand of NC_092462.1, from coordinate 44,841,623 downwards.
GTGGTAAATAGAGTGAAGCCCCAGATATTTACAAAGCACTTTGCATACACTACCTAAATCAACAGTTTCAGTCATGGGATTAATGTGGGTAACTGTTCACTTAGTTTTCCACATTTCTAAAGAAATTTTCAGTAAAGGTTGTATTAGTAACAGTTCTCTGAAAGCTCACATCCCTGCTCTTTTGTAATATGTAAAGCTAAAGTTCTGATCAAGGGAAGCTTAACACCTTGCTTCTCTGAAAGTCAGTTCCTTAAACTAATTTCTTCAGTCATTTGAATATTTATCTTGGTTGTTATATAGCTATTTGCTGTCCAACATTTACACATAATGCAATAAAAAGCATTTACTCAAAAACCCCTTCAAACAATTACAGATCTTGATCCAAGCCACAGATGAACCCAAAGAGTTAATAAGGGTTGAGAGACATTCAATACTTTCGTTATAACATCTGTGTTGGTTTAACAAAAAGAAAAAAAATCAAATTTATGCAGGGGATATGTCTTTCCAGGAAAATCTTAATCTCAGACCGTAAACATGTGGACTAATTATCACACATCATGATTGAGTGAGAAAAACTTGGTGTAACACTTTCAATTTGAAAACATAAGGCCTTAATGGTTAGCTGAAAAAAAAATCACCTTCTGTTTTAATAAAATGAAGTTTAAGGCCAGCTCTTGTGAAACCTATAAATTTTATCCATGAAGTTAGTAATTTACTATACAAAGATTACACCTGGAATGTGCATTTGCACAGCTGTGCAGAAATTTTTTTTCAAAGCTATGGAATAAAAATTCTAAAACGATACATTTTCCTTCACCATGCCGGGGCTTTCTTGAGAGGCTACACAGACAATCAATCCTATGTTCAAATTTCCCCTAAGTTTGATGTTTTTTCCAAGTCTTTTAATAGCAACTTACTAAATAATTTGATAATAAAGAAGTTCTGTGCTATGAAAATTGTGAATTGTCAGCATTTTGTTTTGTTTTTGAACTGTGGAGATGGCAAACTAGATGGAATATAGATGTCTGTTTGTGTTGGCACAGTGTAAATATGTCTAATAAATACATTAAGAGAGAATCTGCCAAAAGGATAGATAATGACTGGAAAGATTTTTGTTTGCTTTCTTAAAATTGAAACTGGTTTTAGTGATTAAACTCATGCACAAATTTTACTTAGTTTTTTTTAGGTATTGTTACAAAAATTGCCACATTTTCCTCATCTGAAAAATGGACAATAATTCATGATTTGATTTACTTTTAAGTTTTAAAAGCAGCCTTGTTCATGAAGCCATATAGCAATATAAATATAGAAACTACAGATTTGAATACTGGGTTATTAACTATTTAGAAATGTAGGAAAATAGCTAGATCCTGGTAAAACCCTCATACATCATTATCAACACTGCACCGGTTATACGGCCTTCAAAAACATACTGCTTTTAAACCACAGCTATAGAAATTAGCCAAAATTCCTTCTTCTTCCCTCACAGGTACCTTAAATGTTTACCTTTAACTTCTGGACAGAACTCAAAGTTGTTAAATCTTCTTCAGCTGATTCAAAGAATTCCAGAGCCCTTCCCAAGCTGCGGTTGTTTTTGCTATTAAATTCTGCAGAATTGAGACTTACATCTGGTATGAGTCACTGGACTGGAATGTTCCCGAGAAGTTGCAGTTATCAAGACTAAATTGCAACATAAGAAGGAGATGATGGTAATTTTGAGCCTAACAGAACACTTCTAAAATAAAAATAGACCAAAAATAACAGAAGATCATCCATTCCCTTTCACTCCTTTGATCCAGGAAATTGGTCTCTGCATCATATTCAGCTAAATACTCCAGGGATTTCCATAATCAAAGCCTAAATCTCTTGGGCTTCATAGGTACATGGAGAGCATAACTGACTCAACTGACTTAGAAAAAAAACCCTTAATTGCTCAAACTAGAAATTACACGTTAGAGGTATGGCATAAAAAGAAATCTGCTAAAAATAAATCCAACCCAAAGTAACAAATATAATAGAGTTAAAGACAAAGGGAATAAGAAAAGGACAAAGAATCTTGTTTGAACTCAGTATTTTTTAGCTAAGGCACTCAGAAACATGTGATCTCAGTGACTTTGTTAGACAAAATCACTTTCTATATAAGCTTTTTAGAGTCATACAAATACATCAAAGAATGTTTTAAAACTGTTTTGAGTGTTTGCCCTTCTTCTATGTTGGCTCTTCCCAAGAAGTTCAACAAATGAGTATGGCTAAAGGAATGCTCTGGAAGAAAAGAACTCTTAAAATACCGAACAAAGGCAAAAAAAGATTTACGTTCCACAATATAAATATCATAGAATCATAGAATAACGTGGGTTGGAAGGGACCTTAAAGATCATCTAGTTCCAACCTGCCTGCCATGGACAGGGACACCTTCCACTAGACCAGGTTACTCAAAGCCCCATCCAACACGGCCTCAAACCTCCAGGGATGGGGCACCCACAACTTCTCTGGGCAACCTGTTCCAGTGCCTCACCACCCTCACAAGGAAGAATTTCTTCCTAATAGCTAATCTAAACCTCCTCTCTTTCAGTTGAAGCCATTCCCCCTGATCCAGTCACTAGACCCCCTTGTAGTCTCTCTCCATCCTTCTTGTAGGCTTCCTTCAGGTACTTCCTTTTGAAGACTAATACTTGTTGCAAACTTCCTCAGAATAATTTCTGGTGCCTTATTTGGAATCTGGTTACTTGGCAGTATTTCTGTTTCCTCATTACATCAACTAATTAAATTAATATTCTGAATGCCAAATATTTATTAATTGCAATAAATTACTCCTGAGTAGCCTGCACGAAAAAGAATTTTAAAAATCAAAATTATTCAGCAAGTAATTTTTGCTGAGAATCTTACTATGAGTAATGACTTTTTCAAGGAGGGAGATACCTGTTCATAGCATGATTCCTAACCTGTGGGTGGGCTCCGAATTTAGAAAGTGGAAAAGAGCCATGGCATTTTAAACTTGGATTTATTAACCAAAAAACCCAAATAAAATAAAATAAAATAAAATAAAATAAAATAAAATAAAATAAAATAAAATAAAATATTTTTACAGAGGAGGTTATCCACATACACAAGAGAATAAAATTATCAAAAGTTATGCTGGATTTAATCAACAGTTTGGACTGCTGTAAAAAAAAATTATCCACTAAGCTTTTAAAAGTTAAATATATTACTAGCTGTTAATATTTTATGCTTTTTTGGAGACACTTAACAAAAAAACAGAGCCCATTGTACTTAGTTCTGCATTAATAGATTCTCAAGGTTTCTTCTTACTAAAGCATTTTGGCATTTCCGTATTCCTTTCGAATAACCTATATCAGTTTAACATGAGTCTTAGTCAAATGACAGCAACTCTTTTGTGTACTGTCTCATTTATATATAAGAATCTCGCACCTGAGTATTAAAATATCTATGAAACAAGATCAAATTTAAAGTGCCATGCTCTTGTCAGGATAAATTCCTAAAGTTCATGAGATATTGATGGTGGACTTCCTTGATGCAATTCTGCTTATTAAAAGAAAGGCATATGAAAAACTTCTCTTGTGTTGAACACAAGAGGAATCAACAAAAGAAGCAGCATCATTGTTCACTATTCCAATTCTTCACTTACTTGGTACTACCATCCTCTGAGGGTTACTTATTACTTTTGTCTCTGTCTAGGACATTGTTGCCTTTTTCTGTATTTCAGCTTTCTGCTTCTTTCACTGTATTGATGTGCATAGTTTCATGAGGTTATATCCAGTGTCACTGCAATAGTCTTGAGGCTTTGGGCAAGCTACCTTAGTGTATATGATTCACCACAGGCTTTGGTCTTCGAAGCAGAGTGGCCATTAATATTTCACTCCCCTATTCCTTCAAGAAATATTATGCACTTGCTTACATGTGACAGCTAGCCCACTCTCCCATATAATTTATTAATAATATTTTACTTTTTCAATGTTGGATGCATTAGAGGACCACAAGCCAATACTTTTTCTTACTTTTGGACAAATAAGAAGCTTCAGAATACTTTAAATATCTTAATTCTTTTAACATGCTCTCTTCAAAATGCTTGCCACAATTCTAATGAGAGAAGTAGTAGAAAAAATTACACAAAAATACAGCAGTCCATCTATAAACTTATGATTTCACCATGTTCATAGATTCACCAAACATATTGCACATAGTGACCAGGGCCCATTACTGCAACTTTGAAGTATGTAAATAACAGATCTCTAAAATTTGCATAATTATGTGATCAATTTGAAATGTTATGGCAATAAATATAATTCCCTGATGAGACCAAGAGATAAGCAGAAAAGAACTTCTTATATAGCTGAAATTACAGAATGAAGGCACTTTATATTTTGGTGTATGGATAATATATTCAAAAATAAAATCCAATTCTTAAATAATTTGCCTCATTTATATGTAGTGTTGTAAGAAACAGATACATAATTTAGTAATTTCAGTCATTTAATAATCGGTCTTTTCAGACATGCAAGACAGAAATCAGCAACACACCTTCATTATCATAAATAATAAGATCAGTAAATTCAACGTATTTAAACATTATTTTATCACACACAAAATATGGGAAAAAATCCCAACAACTCTTACTAGAAATACAAAATAAACAGTCCTTTACGTAATTTTCAATAAGCAGTAGCAAAGACAGTATTACTGGCATAGATGGAACACATCACAGAAGTAAAGGCCTAACAAACATCTAGATCTATACACATCTCTTTTGCATAATATAGAAAAATGGTGGATTTGAAGAAGGGCAAGGGCTAGAGTAATTAAAAAAAATTACCACAGTAAATTCCATTGCTGGTGTTTATCTTCTGTACCTTCTGCCTTACTCAGAAGAGCAGCACACATATCCTGCCTTCTCCTGCCTGCCCTTTTTGCAAATGACCTACAATTTTTCCATTTAAAGAAATATGAACACATATAAAAATAAAAATTAGGTGGCCTTGAAGAATTCACTGTGGCTTTATATGCTAACTATTTTAATGCTGATATTTTTTCAATATAACTGAAGCCATGCAATGTAGAGAAAGGACTCAAGTTATGAATATGCAGGATTGACTCAGATATATTTCAGTTTGACAGCTACAAAGCAAAAAATTGGGAAGTATCTACAGTCTTTTCCTCTTAGAATTTTAATTTGAAAATTAAATATAAATTGAAAACCAGAAAAAAAAGTGAGACTAGGCAGAAAAGGTATGAGAATTCTTGGTTTCAATCCTTTCTTTCTAGTGGGTTGTGGGGTTACTTATTTCTTTCATATTCTTGTCATTTGATTCAATTCAGAGATATAAATGTATGTGGCATTTCTGAGTTGTATCATAATTTTCTCTTTCTCCTGCTTGTTTTTTAATTCCTTTTTTTTGTTTCAATGTAAAACATATTTACATTGTGACTCCAGAAATCTAAATAATGTGGAAGTGGCTAGACAATATTGTGATAAACAATGACCATAATGAATTAAGACATTATGAAGACATTATGAATTAAAGGTCGTTCCTACTCACTTTTCTGAAGAATCTGCAGATATGCCTATTTAAGTCAAAGCTGTCATTTCAGAACTACTGAACTATTTTGTTTCTTCTTGGATTGTCTTTGTTAGTCAAGGAATAAACTGGAGATGTTAATGGACTGCAAATAGAAAAAAAAAATAGATGAGACTATGTAACTAATAGCACAATGTATCAAATATAATGTTGAATTAAACAACAAAGAGGGACATCCAGATTAAGCACCGTATTTGTAGGTCAGTTGTGAAACTTATTTTCTAAGAGTGAAATAGTACTTATGACCTTGCTAACTTTTGTGCTACAGAGATATCATTTAAAATAGTGTTGAAAAGGGTTTTTAGTGGTGTTTGACTTCAATGGGGACGATGAGAAAAACGTCTTAGGGCTTCTAGGCAGGGCAGCAGTGGTGCTTCTAATATGTTTTGGTTGTATGAAATAAGTGTATTTAATGAAAAAATCCTGGTTATACCTTGTGGGTCCATCCACCACTTTTTAGCACTAGATTTGATACCATTCACTAATATTTTACTACAATGTAATACCTTGAGTGCATGTAACAGCAAATATCACAGATTGGTGAGATAATAGTATCAAGATGATTACCTTATCTACCCCTATGGAAAAGGTTTACAACAGGGATCCTGTCCATTCTTCAACTGAGATTTAGGTGATTTTCTGGGGTCTGACCAGGTTAGCTGATACCTACCTTCTAATTCTTCTTCTTTCCTTTATTGCTTCTGATGACTATTATGTTTGAGTGGATCATCAAAAATGGCTTCATTCCTGTCCTGATGTCTTCACTGGTATTGAATTGGAGAGTCCTTGATCAGCCTAAAGATTGGCTTTGGGGTCTTAAATGCTTGTACCCCTGTCTCTACACCTACTTACCTTGTTATAAGACCCACAGGGGTAAGTGGACAGATAATCTCAAAACTCTTCATTAATCTAATGTCACACAAAGAAAGGAAAAATTCCTTTAGTATAGTAGCCTGATAGTCACTGTGTAGCCATATTATGGTGGATCAATAATCTTTGGCCAGTTTACAGTAAAAACCTTTTTGTCATAAAATCTGAAAAAAATTGGGCAATTATTATTTGAAGTGAATGTGCTAATAGTTACTGTCTTGTTTCAAGGCCTTTAAAAGTTGTTCTCCACAGATACTTCTCACATCTCCTCTGTCTCGACAAAAGGTTAATCTTTCACTTGTACTTGTCTCCAGTACTTACATGCCTGTATTTTGTTTGCTTTCACTTTGGAATGATAAAATAAAATTAACACAATACAGCCAACAGATGTGCAAGGAAAAAATAATCAAGTCTTTGGCATGGCTTTCAAAGCTAATAAAATTGGGCTATCTCAAAGATAATCCATTCAGTTTCTGTGAGGATGCTCATTAGCATGTCTGATGATGCAAGCACTTATAACAGAGATCTTTGTAGGAAGATTTAGTTCCTCTCAGTCTAGAGGCTTTTCAGTGTTGATGCAGAACTTCCCCCAAAAGATTTCTTTTTGTTTAATTACATGACATTCTTTAAGCCATATGAGTTTTGGCTCATAGTCATTGCAAATCTTGAGACATTGCTACAGTATTGGGAGAACCCTACTGGAAATAATGTTTCTTGCAGTGATTCCTTCCTGATTTTTGTATCTTTTTGAAGCCTCTGTCTCCAACAAAAATGGCATTTTTACTGAAACATACTCCAGTCTATTTAATTTAATTTTTTTCCTTAACAGACTATTATATATTTTTATGCAAGTTTTTTTTTTCTGCAGGAAACAGTAGGTAGGAAGGATCTATAACAATAAGTCACAGCAACAAAAATGACTGTCATTGTATTAAGGTAGTATCTTCTCTTAAACTCTGCCTCCACCTGCTGGGGCGCGGGAGGAATGCCACTGTTACAAGACAGCATCTTCCACCAGCCACTGGTGGTGTGCCAATATGGTGCTGGATATCCAGATACAGTACCTGAGGCCAGGATAAAGAGTAAAAAAAAAATAAGCTGATAAATGAACTCCTTTATTAGCTGCAGAATTGCAATACAAATATATATCCATCACACAGAGACCAGCATGTTGTTGTTGATTGTTTACAAAGTGATTTTAGTTGTGGATATACAGTCATATAGGTCATGGGAGAAATAGGAGAAGGATGCTGCTGTGACAGGTAGTCTTATGCTCACCTCTTTTACACTGTATTGTCCACAACTATTCCTTCAATATGGGAGCATCTGGTGAAGATAACAATAACACTTTTATTAAAACATCTTTATTTTCCAGGTCTTGCAATCATTTAGTTCCTTTTCTAATCTACAGATAATTCATGTGTCATTGAAAAGGAAGCACATGTCCTTTTTTTGTGCTTTTGTGGAGTTTAAATCGTAATATGGGAGACATGGGGGTCTAACTACATTTCTGTGTGGTGCCAGGAGAATGTTTCTCTAGCTGAATGAATTGTGAGGCCAAAGTAAATATTTAAGGTTTCTGCTTTAGAAACTCAGTGTAATGGAAATGCTGAAAATTACAAAGTTTTTTCCCGTTCTGACAAATGACAATCTCCTAAAATGAAAGAAATATAAACAATACCAGCTTTACTGAAACAGGAATCATGAGTGTGTTAAGCAAGTCACAGTGCCCTGAGGGATTAACAGGTTCCTCCCTAGTCAGAGTAGAGGGGCAGTCACTGATCCCTGGTGACCAGTGACAGGACCCAAGGGAATGGCCTGAAGTTGTGTCAGGGGAGATTTAGGTTGGATATTAGAAAGAAGTTCTTCACCCAGAGGGTGGTTGGGCACTGGAACAGGCTCCCAGGGAAGTGGTCACAGCATCAAACGTGACAGAGTTCAAGAAGGGTTTGGACAATGCTCTCAGGCACATGGTGTGACTCTTGGGGATGGTATTGTGCAGGGCCAGGAGTTGGACTTGATGATCCTCGTGGGTCCCCTTAAATTTAGGATATTCTGATTCCATGACTCTAACAACTTCTGCCAAATACCAAGCACAGCACAGCTTCTATGCACAAGTGTTTTTCTAAAATGCTGAACCCTCTACTTGTTTTTTTTCCCCCCAGAGGAAAGTTTAAAGACCCTAGATCTGTGAACTACGTGCCCTAAAACAGGGAGCAAACACACCAAATGGAACTGCAGAAAAAGAAGGAAAAAAATTAGAACAAAGCTATCATTACTTCCACCCCAGTACTGTTTCTTGCAGGAGGCCAAAGGGGACAGAACACATTAGTCGATAGTGCTCCAAACATGCCCAGGATCTGATCCTCATCCACGCTCAGTGTTAGATGAGGTTTTGCTAGTCAGGCAAATGCATTTATATAGATCATTGCCATTCTGTATTTGTATGCATGACCAGACTTCGAAGATTTGGGAAGGGCTCTCCCCACATGGGTGTGCCCTTCCAGCCTGCACAGTGGATTTTTTAGGTGAGGCACAGCGTGCGCAGAACTGGCCCCACCGTTTAAGTCCTAAGGGTCCATTTGCCATGGCCGAGCGAGCTTGGACAGTGACAGTGAAGTCCTCGGGACTGTCTCCAGCACCTGGTACTAACCGGGGCTGACTCTGCTCAGGATCCGAGATCTGATGGGATGAGATGGCAGGGAGGCATTTAGCGGCCCAGGAGACGGTCCCCACTGAGACTCGAATTCAGGACCTTGGGATTCAGAGTCCAGAGTGCTCTCCTTTACACCACATGACCGCCCTCCGTATTTAATTTATGAGCCAAAAGGCCCCCAGCCGCCCGCGCTCCGCAGCGCCGCCAGGGGGCGGGGCCGAGCCCTGAGTGGAGAACTACCGCTCCCAGGAGGCAGCGCCGCGCCCGGGCGGGCGCGTCTCGCGCATTGTACTCTGGGAGTTGAAGTTTCGGCTGCTCGGCGGTTGTGCGGGATCCTCGGCGGGCGCGCGCCAAGGGTCGTCCCGCGCATGCGCAGCGCGGAAGGGCCTCGGTTACTAGGTAGCGGCGCGCGTGTGTATGTATGTATGTATGTCCGTACGTGTGTACGTACGTACGTATGTATGTATGTATGTGTCTGTCGGTAGGTCTGTGTCCCTGTGTCTCTCCGCCGGGCACCGCCCCCCGCGCCCCGGGCGGAGCGGCGGCCAAGATGGCGGTGGCGGCTGAGGCCGGGGCGCTGTGAGCGGCTCCGCCCGCCCTGTCCCCCGCGTCGGGCGAGGCGAGGCCACGCCGTCCTCCGCTGCACGAGGGCGAAACGCTCATCCGGGCAGCCCGGGCCCTGCGAGTGGCGACCGGCGGTGGAGGAGAAGCCAGGCCGGGTGACCTCCCCGCCGGCGCGGGGTCAGCCGCCCCCTCCCGCCCGTCGCGTTGCCCCTTTCCCGTCCTTTCCCCTTGCGGCGGCGGGGGCTGCGCTGGGGCGGCGGGGCCGAGCGGCCCTGCCCGGCCCGCGGGTGTGGGCGGCGAGGAGCGGGCGTTGGGCTCGGAGACAGCTCCGGGGCAGGCGGTGCCCGCGGGTTGTGGGGCCGCGCCCGCGCAGGGTGGGTTACTCGCTCTCCAAGGAGACGACGCCGCGTCCGCGGCTGCGGAGGCGCCCTGAGCCAGCCCGCCCACACTCCCGCCCCGCCGCGCCCGGCGCTGCCGCCGCTGAGCAGCGGGATCTCCGAGCCGCAGCAGAGCCGTCGGCCCATCGGGCGCTCCGCCGGGCCTGGGCTCGGGGCCCGCCGTGGGATCGGGGTAGGTCGGGACCCCTGCGGGGCGCCGGGAAGGCGCTGGAAGCGCCGGGCACGCCGCCCCCAGTCCGCGTGTGTGAATGTGCAGTTCGTGTGAGCGTTGCCCGGTGCCGCAGGAGAGAACTTGCTCTGCTGCACCTGTGCGATAGTACTGCACGGTTGGCATTTGATGAGTTAATGCCCAGTGAGGAGCCCACATCTTAAGCTAAACTGAAGTGTTTAGTTCCATTTTAAGGCTTTGTGGCGCTGTCGTGGCTTTTTGCGATTACTTGTTTTCCGTTTAATTCTTTTATTTTCAGAATTTTGTGCAGGATTAGGTGCTGTAGGGAGCTCTTGCAGTTCACATGAATTCTGTAGGAAAACAATTGCAAGAACAAGTATGCTGAGAAAAGTTTTAAAAATACATACCTTTGTTTTGCTAGCATGTTTAGTAATGGTTCTGAGCAATTTGCATATTGCTGTTACATGTACAAAATACATTTTGCCTATAATCCTACATGTTAAGTTATTATTTCTGTAGAAAAAATATCTTAAAGTCTCCCCCCCCCGCCCCCAATTCCGTGGTACATGTTGTAAAGCAATATTGATGTGCTCAAGTAGAGCTTTTATGCAGGTTCTATAACGTGCAAGAAGCTGAAATTGGCAGTGGATTACTGGATGCAGAAATAAATAATGAGAAGATACCAAAGCTTTTAGAAGAGGATTTCTTGTGGAAATAGCTGGCAAAATGAAAACTAAGCAGAAATGCAAATTGATGAAATATATGTGTGGAGGCAGAAAACAACTTCAGATGAAAGAGTTTTATGTCTTGAGAAAAAAGCTGGCTGAATCTCTGTGGTTTTTGACTCAGTTAAAGGGATAAAATACCAACAGAGTTCTCTGATCTTAAACTCACTTTATTTACCAATACCAAAGACTTATAATATGAAAGTTTAGAAACTTCCTCTTTGGGAGGGCCACTTTAAAAATCTACTGGCTGGAAATAATCAGGATTATTGTTATTTTTGAACTATATTTATCAGAGTGTGTTGGTGTATGACCAACCTCCTTGTTTGAGAATATTATTCAGAGTATTCCATTTAGGCCAGTGAACTTACTTCAGAGGTAATAAGAGACTTCTTCAGCAAAGTGAGAACGATTTTTGTGAAAGTTTTGAGTAAATGTGAGTTACTTGTGTTATATAAAGATTAATAGTGCTACTTCTTTTTACAGTGGAAGGTAGGAAAAAGCTACGTTTGCTGTGGTTTTAGTAGAATTATATAACGTAATGAGGAGGAAACAGCTTACTGAACTGGACTGACTGTAAACCCAGATGGCCTCTAAATCTTCTTCATTATGCTTAGTGACATAGGACAGGATACAGTGTCTGTTGAGGTGTTGGTTCTTGGACATCTACAAAGCTGAACAGTTTATCTGTAACTGAGGAAAGTTCTTTAAAAGCATAACTGTTTTTAAACTGGTAACTATCCATTTGTTTAAAATGCTTGTCAGTTTTAGCTTGAATTTCCCTGTGAAGTTTTTGTAGGATGCTTGTGTTTCTGCATGGAAAACAAAATATCAAAGGGCAGTGTGATCTATTTTCTAAATAAATCTGACATTTCACCTTATAGTAGCACAGTGCTTTTACACTTGAGCTTTCTGGCTTTTGCTTCTCCTGGTGGCATGGCTTTTGTTTGCCTTCCTTGAGCCAAGAGATTGCTCTTACGTAGTCCTAAGGTTAGGCAGATCAAGGGGCTTATCCAGTTGATAACTCATATGGGTTTTTAAAAATTTTGATATTGTTTGTGGACCATCTCATTTATATATGGTACCCTCCGCTCGCATGGCCTAGCAGGCACTTCTGTTGGGATGAAGAAGGGAGTATGAATTAATGTGCAGGGAGAGTAGGGTAAAGCTCCCAAAGTAGGAGGCACTGAATTGTACCTGTGTTACGATTCCATTTGTGAGATACAGAAGCTGAATCGCTCCTGACTGTTGGTGTGGCTTGGGTTGGAGCACTGCTGAGTGCACATGTGCTAACGGTATAATGAGCATACTTGGGATACCATTTCCTTTAAGGTTTAGTAATGGGCTGTGTTTGCACAGAAATACTGCTTTGTGCAAGTGTGCCTGCTGAGAGGGCTGTACCGTGTGATTCTGATTGAATCCTGTACCTGAGCAAGACAGGTGTACGAATACAGCTTTTAAGCTTAGTTTAGGTTTAATCTGTTTTCCTTTCTGGAACGGATATTGAAAAAACCCACAGACTTACATACTTCATAATCTTGAGTTTCAGGTGATTTCATCACCTGCACTGTGTGAAAATTAATAGTAGATAGGTTGCAGTAAAATTTTAAGAAATAAATGGTCCTTTGTGATTCTTTTTTTCCAGTTAGAAGTAAAGCTAGGCTCATGTCCAAACCTGTTGAAAGCTAGGTGGAAGAAGTAAATCTCTGCAAGACTATTTTTCTTCTGCATCTGTAGCAGGGTTTCATAGGTAAAGTTTGCAGCTTTGTACAGTGCAGCAGCACTTAGTGCATATAGTTATGTATAGTTCACTTTATTAAACAGGCTAATCTAATTTTACTACCATAGAGGAATACTTTGTCCCGATCTTTCAACTTGAATGGTTCTTTATTTCTGGTGTCAAAATTGTAAGTGAAAATGAAAACTTTCAATGTTTAGATGGCTTTATACTGCACAGAATGACACTGTTAAAGAACAGCAAAGCTCTAGGAATTCAATGTTATTTTGTTTGGTTTTGGTAGCAACTGCAATGTAAGTGGCGTGGCATTCACTTCTTAAATAGCTTAACATGTGGTAAAGAAAGTAAAAATCCATTTACTGACGTGTATTTTATCAAGTGTGCCATTTCGTACTCTGTCGTCAGCACATCAGAGTTCAAATGAATGTGAAAGTTTGACATCCTAGGGCTCCAAAGTCACTCACTGTGTCAAATAGACATCCCCCTGGACGTGAGAGTGTTGGCTTTATGAATTACAAAGCAGTCTTTCTGAGCACTGTACAGTTTGTTTTAATGTGAGGACAATTGAGAGCCTCAAAAAAAAGTTTCTTTTGTAGAGCAGAGATAAAATAAACAAAGGTAAAAAACGACAAACCCACAAATATATTTTGGGGTTTTTTTAATGCCAGTTTCTATGTTCTTCTCATTGATACATTTCTGATAACAGTTTAGTAAATGGGGAGTTTAGTTTCCTAACACAGCCTTGTGTTTGCATTTTATAATTAATATGTAGTTATCATCTCAGATTATGACTATTTAAAATATTCTATGTAAGCTGATTTTAATACAGCACGTTTTTTCAAACTATTTCTTTTAGATTGTTTTTATTGATTGCTTGTCATGGCAACAGGAGGTGGTCCCTTTGAAGAAGGCATGAATGAGCAGGACTTGCCCAGCTGGAGCAATGAGAGCCTCGATGACCGGCTGAACAACACGGTATAATTATTCTTGTCTTGCCATTTCCGTTTGATGCTGCACATTAGAATTAGCAGGTGGATTCTGTTAGGGGCAGGTCACAACACAAACCCCTGAGCCTTGTCAGTACAGCTTTACAGGTAAATATCTGCAAAAATTGAGTTAGATGTATGCAAGCAATGAGTGTAATTCAGAGGTTGTGAAGTCTGTAGAGTATTCAGGGCGTTTTGGGTAAATAAAGTAGCTAGATAAAAAAGTCTTGTAGGTGTAATGAAGGTGAAAACTCTAACTTAGAGAGTTCTAAACTCCTGAAGTGAAAGAGTTCTCAGCAAAGAAGAAATACACAATTTTAACTTCATTTGAAATTAATGCATTTTAGGGTAAAATGCATTTAAAATTTCCTGGAAAGCTATTTTTAATTATGCAGTGGAGGAAATTGTGTTTTGTAAAGTGATGTTTGCTCTAGAAAACTTACTTTGACACTGCTTACCATTTTTACTTCTAAAATGGAAGTAAACTCTATTTCATTGAATGAAATAACTTTCCATGTGTGTGTGTAACAAATATGACTTCTCTGTTCTTCCCCTTAAGGACTGGGGAAGTCAACAGAAGAAAGCAAACAGATCTTCAGAAAAAAACAAGAAAAAGCTTAGTGGGGAAGCTGAAACAAGGCTTACTAATGATATATCTCCAGAGTCCTCACCTGGAATGGGACGACGGAAGACCAGAACTCCTCCTAGTTTTGCTCATGCTCGGTACATGACCCAGATGTCTGTTCCAGAGCAGGCTGAACTAGAAAGGCTTAAACAGAGAATAAACTTCAGTGATCTGGATCAGGTTTGTGGGAATACTAGCTCCTACTGGGAATGTGACTATACAATTTATTCAGTTGTCTCTTAATAATGTGACAGATGAGTAAGGAAACCTCACAGGCACTGTGAGAGCCAAATCAAAATTCTGTTTTTGAACTTGAGAAAATTAGGTAAAGTTCAGGGCTGTGGCTTTCCTATGCCTAAGAGTATGGTAACTGCCTTCCCTTTCTTGCTCTCAACCATTAACAAATTGCTGTGTCCTCAGGTCAGTAGATCTTACTCATCATACTTGTCTGCCACTTGGAAATATCTGTTACCTTATTTTGAAAAGCTATTTTCGAAAGTGTCAGTTTGTGATTCTGAATGAACATTGTTATCCTTGTGGATTAAGCAGAGGAGCATCATTAAAAACTGTTCTTCAGTAGAGCGTAAAGAATTTTATGGCACAAAGTTGTAAACCATAACTTATATTTTTGGGAACGTGGCACATTCATCCTTCCCTTGTCCAAAGCAATGAAAAGGACAAGGGATTCTTTGGTAACAAGGCATATATTTGTGCAGACAGTTTCAGAACAGAGGGTAGTTCATCTTTTCCAAAGGTTGTTGCCAACTTCTCAGGGTTGTGAAGATTCTTTCAAGTGTGATCTGCTGTTCTAACTTAACAGTATAAAGGCTGGGCATAACTTCCTCCTCAACTGTATGTTCTGGCAACGTGTTGCTGTTCAGAAGGTTCTAGACAAAAGCTGAAGTTATGAGGTATCATATCCTGCAAGGGAATATCTTGGGTTTTATATTATTATTTTTTCTCAAATGTACCTGGAGAAGTAGGATGCCTTTCACTGTGGTAAAGGTGGAGGCCACAGCAAGAATGAGGAACTAAATTCCAAAGGATTGCCACAACCGTTTTGCTCCTCATCTATTCTGGGAGGGTGGATTTGCTTTCTGAAAACTATATGGCAAAAGTCACCAGCGCTGTCTCTAGCTAGTTTTTGGCTGGTTGGTGATTAATTAGGTAATTTTAAAATTGCTCTTATAATGCTTCAGAAATAGTAATCCAAGCAGTGAAACTAATCAGAGTTGAGACTATATTGGATGAAAATAATAAAGCAATTGTTCTTTATCTTGTTTGCGTATAGAGAAGCATTGGAAGTGACTCTCAAGGCAGAGCAACAGCTGCTAACAACAAACGTCAACTTAATGAAAGGAAAAAGCCATTCAACTTCCTGTCACTGCAGATTAACACTAACAAAAGCAAAGATCCTGCCTCAGGTTCCCATAAAAAGGAAAGTGGAGTATCAGCACAATGTAAAGAGTTGTTTGGAGCTGCTCTAAGCAAGGATTTCTTGCAAAATTGTCAAGTCTCTACTCAAGAAGATGGAAGGGAAGAACAGACGATGGATAGTAGCCAGGTATTTTCATGGCCTATAAAATCTAGAGAATCCCGACTCTTAATTTTCAGTGCATCTTTCTAAATTTCTTAAAAATAAATCTTCCTTGGAAATACTTAACTTTCTACTGCTCTCGAAGGCAGCTTGAAACCAAACTTAATCACCTGTTGTTCTTTAGAAATCTGCTTATTGGTAGCAGAAGCAGTATTATTTTTCATCTTAGAGGTTGGTTACCTTTTATAAGGTTCCAGAAAGTACTCTCACAGTTCAATATTTTCCGACGTTGATGAGCTCAGTTCTGTTGTAGCTGAAGTTGACTGGAAGCCTTGTGCTTCAGCCTTGCAACTTCTTGTGTGCATAAATCTGTCCTTATAAAAGCTCTTGACTTTTAACTGCTTGTGAGAGTGTGCTTGTAGGATTGAAAGTACTAGTGTGTCCCGTTTAATACTCCTTTGCTGTTGCTGTCACCATGTCTTGTGCATTAAATACGTTAAAGCTGTAGCTGAATGCATTCAGTAACTTCAGTGTCTTTGCAGATTGTGAGCAGACTAGTTCAAATTCGCGACTATATTGCTAAGGCCAGCTCCATGCGGGATGATCTTGTAGAGAAAAATGAAAGATCGGCCAATGTTGAGCGTTTATCGCACCTTATAGATGACCTTAAAGAGCAGGAGAAATCCTATCTGAAATTTTTGCAAAAGATACTTGTAAGTTTGAGAACATAATGTATCTGTTTATGCGCTGTAAGCTTTTTTTAGGAGTTGATCATTGATGTTTTGATGGCACTACTGGGGGTGTTGGTTTTGGTATGCAGTACCCTCCGTAATTCATTTTTACTGCCCCTTTATATAGCTTTTGATTTATGCCAATGAAATGTTTCAGGCTAGAGAAAATGAGGAGGATGATGTTCGGACTATAGATTCAGCTGTGGGATCTGGTTCTGTAGGTGAGAGCACATCGCTAAACATTGATGTGCAGTCTGAGGCTTCAGATACCACGGTAAGCTGCCTTTTAGTAATTAAGATGCTAGAAATGAAGGCTTTATTTTGGTTTGTCATAGTTATGATAGTGTAATAATTTGCAATTCAGTTGAAAAATAGTAAATCGCCAAGCACTCTCTTCTGGAGATGTTCATGCATGTGTTGATTTTTTAATAGGGAAAAAGAAAATGATCTGTCACAGCAAAAATATAAAGATTTTTTTATTTCTAGTCAAGAAATTAAGGGGGTTTTTAAAGTTTTTATTCTTTCTTCAAAGTACAGCGGAAGGTTAAATGTGTACTTTGGCAGAGCATTCACTGGCTTCATATAGGAAGAATCTTTTTCTGTGCAATTTTTAATCTCTGAGTTTGTTTCTGTTACTAGGCAAAATTTTCTGGTTCTGAATCAGGAGAGGGTGAGAAATGAGTCATTAGTGGGCCATTGTCCAAGTATCCTTCTAGTGATATGGTAGAAGTATTGACCTAGCACAGAAGTTTTCCTCATTTTTTTTGGAAAGATGGGCACTTTTTAGAAAATGAGTTGTGAATTTAGTGCTAAGATAAACAGTCAATCTTCCTTTCTATTAATAAAAGCTTGGTTTTTTAACATTCTTGTAGTAGATACAAAAGCATTTTAATAACTTAAGTTTTGCTTCTTCTGATACTGCTATTCTGAGGAAAAGTACTAGAGAGCAGGTGCTCTCTCTGGCCAGTTACTGCAGTGAATGTTCTATGGATGAGGAGAATTCATGTGCTTGGAAGTAAAACAGTTAAAACATTAAGAGGCTTTTGTAATTATTTTTAGCTTTTTAAGAACTCTTTCTATCCCTGTAAAGAAATGAAATTATACACATGGAAGATGCACTTTTAACTTAGAAAAAAAAAAGAAAAAAATTGGAAAAAGCAGAAAAAGACCAGTATATTTTCTAAGAGGAACCTATGCAAACTTGCATTTTTGTTCATATTTTCAAAATGTGGTTTGATTTTTTGTTTGGTTCTTCATTTTGCATCTAAATTCTCTTTACGTGCAGCTTGAGTGTTACATGCAAAGTGCATACTTCTGGTTATAGAACATTGGAGCCTTATTGTTATGCAAATTCTAAGTGTCTAAAAGTGTCTTCTCTCTTTACTAGATCTTATTTGATGTTAGTTTTCATTATTTGACAAGATAAAGCACTAGGTTTGTAACTTTAAAATGCATGCTAAGTTGGAGCACATTTTCAAAATCTAACATACTAAACTATTTAATAAAGGAGGTATCTTTTAGTTTGAGCGTTCGGCCCCGCATTGAGGACAAACTAGGGAATTCAGCTTCACAGGAACAGGTTACAGACACTGATGTTACAGCAAGCCCTAAAGGGAAAAGTGACAGAGCTGCTCTGAATGACAGGGAAATCTGGCCCTGTGGGATTAATAGCCAGGAACATGGATTGCTTTCAAAGGTATACTTAAAATTTAATTTTAGCCTCAAATAGGGTTTAAACAGGCTAGTCTTCCCTGTCCCCCCATCTCCCTTATTAATTGCTTTAAATGTGTTTGTTACTTAATGTTCCCATTGGACTGCTTATGTGTACCCAGCTGTCTTTTCATTCAATGCATCTTCTTTGCCTAGAGTTTTTTCTTCAAATAGAGGTGTTTGACAACCTTTCTTCTGAATTGTTAGCACTGACAGCATTGATGTAACTGTACAGCAGGTGCTGTGATTTTGTGTAGATGATCCTTCCAGTTTTGTTCCTTTTTTGGGAAAACATATAAATGTGACTTTACACCAATAGTCTGCCAATGCAAATTTAAAGCTAATAGCATGTAGAGAAAATCAGTTAGAGAATAGTGGCCTTAATTGGTTCCAGAAATGTTTTTGTATAGCTGTTAATATAAATATTTAGTTGGAAAGGGGAAGACTTAAGGAGCATGGAGTCTAAAACTTGTTTTGTTACCTGTTACCAGCTCTTCTATGGCGTTGTCCCTGCTCTGATTCACTTAAAAAAAAGTCTTAAGTTTGATTATGTTTTCCCCCTAAAATAAAAGGCTTAGTGATACTTTGAGAACTTTAGAATTCTGGATTTCTCTGCTGGAAAGTTGAGCATTCCTTGGTACTCAAAACTAGTTAATACAATGCCTGCTTCTATTCTGACGTTTGATGCAGAATATTTGAAATTAATTCTCTACTTCAGGAACTCTGCACTATGTGGATAGAAGATTGTGCTTTTCAGTCAGTACTGCTTTTCTTAGATACTTGTTGGCTCCTAATGAAAAGGAGGCATTTTTTTTTCATTATTTCATCTGCATAGTGCAATAATCCACCTCCAAACAAGATCAGGATCTTAACTGGCTATCTCATTATTAAAATACTTAATTAAAATCCCTAATTGGCTGGCAGTCCTTGAGTAACAGTTTTGATGCAAATCTCCAGCTCTTAATTAGGGTAGGATGAGGAAAATAACTTGAGTTCTAATATATTTTAATTGCTCATCATGCTTCCATTCTTTCAGATCTGTTTCCATGTGTTTGAAAACATAACAGAGGGAATTCTGTGCATGTTTTCGTTTTGCAATTGGTTTACATAAATCTGGTCAGTTTATTCATCAATGCCATAAATACGACAGACATGTAGGTTAGAGAGGAGTAACTGCCTAAAACATTTTGCTGAAAATTTACAGATTTTAGGCCAGTAAATCAATTGCGATCTCTTATGTAACTCCATGATACAATGCCTTATCTTTCTTACCTTTGCCAGTCTTATGGGTTAACACCCTCTTTTATGATTTAAAAGACAGAAGGATGCTTGGGTTAGTCTTTGGGACACATCAGGGCAGCTGACTAGATTTCTAAAGAAAACTTAAACTCCAGGAGTGATAAGCATGTCATGGTGGTGTGGGCTTTTCCCTGTTGGATGTGTAAATTTTTTTTAAAATAAAGGACTACTGGAAAGGTGAAGCTGTTTCATTTTCACCTTTTTTCACCAAACAGGCTGTTTGTTCCCATGGAAGTCATGTTTGTTCTGATGCTTCTATTACCCTTACTCAACAAATAAATTGGTGTGGTTATGACAGTTTTCCTCTCTTGTCTTGCAGGCCAGAGATCCTCAACAGGAAGCTAAAGAGGAGTTGGAGAACTTGAAAAAACAGCATGATTTATTGAAAAGGATGCTACAACAGCAGGAGCAGTTGAAGGCTCTTCAAGGAAGACAGGCAGCTCTTCTTGCTTTACAGCATAAAGCAGAGCAAGCCATTGCTGTTCTGGATGATTCTGGTATGTGGCATGATGGTGTCTTTAATATCATGTTAGTATGCTGACTAAATGGTAAAAGCAGGAGTTGTGGAATAAACACTAAGAAAGTTTTTGTAATGCACTCCTAAAAAATTTTATGGGAATGCTTCTATTTCTGAAAAGAATTGACAATGTAGCATTGTAAAATGTTTTTTAAAACATTTGAAAAACTCACGATTAGTTTGCTTTACTTGTAAAATCCTAAAAGTGTGGAATTTTCTCCTAAGAAGTGATGTGCCACCAGTACCTGTCAGATTAGAGGCCTGCCGCTCATCTCCGTCGTTGTCCAAGGCCTTTGAAGAAAAGAGTTGGAGTGGGGGATACAATGCCTTCTCCCTTTTTACATCCTTCTGGCTATAGGCAGTTGGTAGTTTGAGGTTTTTTTGCTTTTTCTGGAATTTTGGAGTGGGTTTTTTGTTGACTGGTTGCTTGACAGTTTCATAGCATTTGGTAGACTAAAGGTTTTTTCAAAAAAGAGAGTTGCTAAAGCAGTCACATAATAAGTAGATGTGAAACTAGAACTCTGAACTTCTATGGCATGTAAATTGGGAGCATGATTCTGATAATAGAGCACCATCATTATGTTGTTACCTTTAGTTTAAAAGCATTCTACTAATTCGTTTTCATATATTCCCAATTTTTAAAAATTATCTTTGGGACAGAGATGGCTTCTTGGTATCTGCTAAGAGGTTGTCAGCAGAATTGTTTCCTCGAGGGCTCAGTCTTAAAAGGAGACAGTTGTCCTTGTTTTGTGCACTGTTGATATGTGAATTTTCATCTGTTGGAAACTTGTCCTGGTCTCCTCCAATGCCTCCTAAAATCTTGTTTGTGTTTCCTTTGAAACGGGCTGTGGTTATGTGTGCAGTTATAGGGAGTGACATTTTTGCACTGAGCAAGTTCAAATTCAGTCTGTCTTAATGTTCCGTGACTCTTCCCTGTAAGAGCTGCGATTAGGGTTGATTAGAGGGTATGTGGGATAGTAGTTCTTACTACAGTTAGTTTTTGTATTTAAAATACCTTAATTTGTAGAAATTGGTTTCTACACTTTCCCTAGAAGGTCTCTTTTAAGGTTCCTTGTTCTGATGAGCTCCTGTTCTGCTGTTCTTGATTTAATAGACTATAGGAAAAAAGGTGTAACTGGGGTGGAGAGATTTTAGAAAGCTACCACAGCAGCACGAGATGGAAGTGAGTAGAAAGTAGGATTGTTTATGATAAATTAGAACTTTTACTCTTTGGTGTAGGTTTTTTGTTTTGTTTGTTTCACATTTCTAAATAGTCACTCTTAGTAATGGTTTCTTACGATGTTTGTGTCGACTGATGTAAAAATGTGGTATGTGCCAGGCTAGGAAATGTTAAGATTTAAGTTCAGCTTAGGGCAGTGTTAAGATTCAGATTCAACTTAGGGCAAAATAAACATTTTTAACTTTGAAAAGTGAAACTTTACTATGCATTAATTAAGTCATGATCTATGGGGAAAATAAATAATATTTGTTCTTTACTTTTTTTATGATCTGTTGGTTCATATGTGGGGAAAAAGGAAGTTACTTGGGTCAATCAATTGCTGCTTCCATATCTTAGAACTATTTGAATATGAACTTCCACGCAGGGAAAAAAACCTTCCTTTTAAATGTATTCCTTGCATAAATCTTTTTGAAGGACAAACCCTGAGACTCTGCAGCTGTAAAGATTACAGCTTACACCAATATGAAAGCTTGGTGTCCTGTTAATTTATTATTTTAAGGTAGTGAAATTTCATACACTCTTCTTAGTTTAGCTGTACTAAATAATTTCTAAATTTTATTTCTAACAAGCATATTTCTATCAGCTCTAGACAACTTGATTGCTTTCATTTTGCTCTGACCTTCTTAGCAAAACACAGAACAAGTTTAACAAGTCCTTTCCTCTGGTCCTTCACAAAGCAGCTCTGAGTTGTCTTGTTAGTATTTGGTAATGGAAGTAATCTTTCAAGAGTAAAGCTGATGGAAAGGACACAACATTAAAAATATGTGCTGTGTTTTTAGAGTTTAGTATATTAATGTTAAACTACACGTTTTCATCAAATAGTCTTTATTTCACTGCTGTGGAAAAATGTTTAAATTTCCCCCTCTTTCTTCATGCCCAGTTGTAACAGAGACTACAGGTAGTGTCTCAGGAGTGAGCCTGACATCAGAACTGAATGAGGAATTGAATGACTTAATTCAGCGCTTTCACAACCAACTTCATGATTCTCAGGTCAGTCCTTACACTCCACTGTGTAAGTTTTGCCATTCTCAGTTTTTAACAATGCAGTAAAATGTTTTGCTCATTTCTGTGCATTTGCTAGTGAAGCAATCAGAGTTTCCCCAAATTTGACAAATCAGCATCTTTGTATTCTTAAGGGTTATTAGGTGACTGATCTGTGCTTTGTCTCCCAGGTTTCCATGAAAGTCCAGAGAAGAAGTTTCTATATTGCAATATAATTATTAACTTAGTATATAATTGGAGTGTTTTCAAAGATATTTCCCTTATAATATTCTTTGTTTTGGTGTTGATTCTCAGTTCTAGCAAGCCCCGTAAGTGGGCTTTTTGCTTCTTAGAATTTATTTACCTTTTTTCATAGCACTCTGAATAAAATGGAATTACTTTTTGTAGACACAATCCGTGCCAGACAATAGAAGGCAAGCAGAAAGTCTTTCACTTACCAGAGAGATTTCACAAAGCAGGAACTCTTCAATGTCTGAACACCAGTCAGATGAGAAGGCACAGCTTTTTAACAAGATGCGAGTGCTGCAGGGTAAAAAGCAAAAAATGGACAAACTATTAGGAGAGCTTCATACGCTTCGTGACCAACATCTAAATAACTCCTCCTGTAAGTAAATATAGGTAGAGTTGTATATTTTCAAGAATACATTTTTAATGTGCATATTTGTAACATGACTTTCAGCTTGCAAGTGGTTAATGAAATGCTGGTGATAAAGCTGTACTGGCATAATATTAATGTAAATGTTTTTAATGCATATAAATTTATGTCTTAATGAAGAACCTAACAAGTAATGATGATGAGTGTCTTTTCTACTAGAACTTTTATTTATAACATCAGAGTTGACTAATGTGAGGATGTGATCATGGCTTTTTTTACCCAAGCCTTGTCTGTGGCTCATCTGGCCTGTGTAGAGTACCATATGAACTTGAACTTTCTGAATTTTTATCACAGTACATCTGCATTTATTTACTCAGCACTTCATATGTTAGTACCTCTGGCATTAAGGGGTTTACTTGTCCACTGTCAAATGTCTTTCTCCTGTGCTAGTTGCAAGGACCTCAGTCATAAGCCATTCCAGGGGACCTTGACTGTCTGAATGAACAAGGGCCTGTTCTTTAGATGGATTTGTCCTCTTCTAAAAGTATTGATACAGGCCTACATGCTGCTCTGGCTTTCTGGAAATGCATTTGTACTGGTGAAGTTTGTCTTGTGGCTGGAAATTTCTGAGGGTTGATGGCGGCTATTGTGGTTAACATTAAGAAATGAGGCATTTGAAACATACCTGGAGGAGGATATGCTGATTTAGTAGTTAGGCTACTCTACCGCCATTTTTCTACATGTACTTAATGCATATAATATAAACATTTGGATATGATTTCATGTAGCTGGAAGAAGCAAACATCAAATTTATGTTCGACAGAATACAGACGGAAGAGCTTAGCAGAGATGAAAAAATTACCGTGTCTTTTCTGTTTTTCAAGTTTGAAATGGTAAATTAAAAACAAAAAAAAAGAAATTAAGCCTTAAATCCTTAAAAAACCTCATTGGGCAGATTCGTGGCATGAAAGCTTCCACCTCTGACATTTGATAAAGCTAAAAGGGGCTAACTTTGCAGAAGGTACCTTATTACTGCTTGCCTATTGACATTGCATGCCATGGAACTTAAGAAAAAAGCTTTTCTTTATAGTAAAAGAAATTAATAACTGCTGTTGTGTATGTTGGTAATATTTTCTGTAGTTATTTTAAGATAATTCAGTTAAGCAGAGTCCTTATTGCGAATTGTTCATGTAAACTGTATTTCTTTTCTGTAGTTTTTCCTACTTCAGGTTCTCCTCAAAGGAGTATTGATCAAAGAAGTACAACTTCAGCTGCTTCTGGCCCTGTAGGCATAGTAACTGTTGTCAATGGTGAATCAAATAGCCTGGCATCTGCTCCCTGTCCTCCTGACTCCCTGGTTTCTCAAAATGAGAGTGAAGAGGATGACAATCTGAATCCAACAGAAAAGCTTCAGTAAAAGTTCTTTAATTTTTTTTCATAATGTGCTTTAGTGATTTTGAGTGTTACTTTACCATTTCCGTAGTTTAATTGACCTAATTTAGTATTAAAGACTATTTAGTAAGTGGTCTAAGTTAAATGAGTTCACAGCTTCAAACAGAAGATTCTCACAGCTTGGAAACTGGCAGCAAACTTTAAGAACTTAAAATTATATATACACTTTTAACTCTACATGGATTTGATTAAATAGTACAAAGCAGATAAAATATTTTTTTTCTTCTCAGGAAGCTAAATGAGGTTCGTAAGAGGCTGAATGAGCTACGTGAGTTAGTTCACTACTATGAGCAAACATCTGATATGATGACAGATGCTGTGAATGAAAACACCAAGGAGGAGGAAGAAACAGAAGAATCAGAAAGTGATTCTGAACATGAAGATCAACAGCCTGTTACAAATATTAGGTCGTTGTATTTTTCGTTATCCTAAATCTTTGTAGCAGAGTTATTACCTCAGGAAACCTGCAATACATTATTTCAGTCAACCAGAAATGGCTTGAATCTGTGTGTACATTAAAGTGCCAATTTTTAAAATTTAGAGTAGCTGTGTTGCACAGAAGTTTAATAATCATCTTGTCCTTAGTAGCTTATGTAGATTAGAGTTAATGTTTAGAAAGTCACTATGAAAGACTTTAGAGGTCTGTAGTTCCTTTGGGACTTAGCACTGAATTATTTGTATGGAGTTCTACTGGAAGGTTATAGTCCTAGACTAGAGAATTGGAGTAAAACTTCAGTTTAGAGAGGCATTTACAGCTGTGGTCTAACAGGGCAACTGGGTGCATCAGGGACCTTCACTGTGCAGAAGTGAATACCCTTACATATGAATCATATCAAGCTTTTATAACACAGACATAGACCTGCAGGGCTCTTGTATTGTAAATCTAGCGAGGAAAAATTTAGAGCTGCCTCTAATTGCTTAAAAAAAAAATCTGTCAGAGAGATGAATATTGAAAAATTCCAAATGTCTGGACTGATTTTATATGGGATTGTGTTTTTTTTGTTTTAATGGTCAGGACACATTCCTATAAAAGCTAGGTAAAAAAAGGATGAAGTAAAATTGCAGTCATATCAGTTCTTAAAAAGTTAACATGAGTAATTTATTATACCCTAGAAACCCTCAAGGAATCAGTTGTTGGAGTGAAATAAACAGCAACTCAAATGTACAGTGTGGGACTAATAACAGAGACGGAAGACATCTTAATACAGACTGTGAGATAAACAACCGGTCTGCTGCTAATATAAGGACTCTAAAAATTTCCTCTACTCTAGGTATGTTCTAAAATCTTCTGATAATTTTAAGTCTTAGTGCAAATAACGCTGATGGCTGCATGGAATTTGGGAGAACCTTGTTGATGAGCAAAATGTTTGAGTTTAATCATTAAGCTGATATTTTTCTAATATCCAATAATTACATTGGGCTTCAGAGATTCAATAATGTGTCTTTGGTACTGTTTTGTTTCCTCCTCTTCCTGCTTCTAGACTGTCATAATAGAGAGAATGACAAAGACCTCGATCTGCCCCAAGGTGAAGATGATGAAGTGGAAGAAGATAGAGTTAGTGAAGATTCTGTATCTAGTCACAGAAGCAGCCTGGGTGATGCTGCTGGAGACGCCGAGTTTGAGGAGAAGCAGCTTGTAGCTGCAAAACAGAAACTTAGACAGTTACAAAACCTTGCTGCTATGGTGCAGGTATTTTATATTTTTAAACTTGTGCATAAAAATGTAGCATTCGTTTCATGTAATGTATAACTTCTAATAGGAAAAAATACTCAGAGTAGTGTAACATTAAAAATGCTTATTTTCAGGATGGGAAAAGGATATCCTGTTGGATTCTTCTGAACTCAAGCATGGTACTTCTGAAGTTCAAATTTGAAATTTGCTTGGGGGATGCTTATGTAACAGAAGTATGAATATTTAACCTTAGCACTGAATTGCAAAATACAAACCAATAAGTCCAATATTTTAAAAAGTAATACTGGTCTCCATTTTAAAGATGATAATGAATATTCAGCAAGTTTAGGTTTTTGAACTATACGTTTTACTGCATTGTTCAATCAGTGAAGAAAAATGTTTTGCATTGAAATCTTTGGATGTTGCAACATGTTTGAGTTGGGGTGTTTTGGCTGCGGGCAGTGCTTTTTGTTTATTTTAGAGTTTTGAGAGCCAACTATGAATTGGAAGTGTTTTTAATCTAGAATACCGCGTGCTCTTTTTAAAAACATAAAAGTTCGGTTTCATGGGTATAATGTCCCTACAGAATACTCACATTTGAGCACCATATAGTGTAATGTCTGCATACTGAGTACACATAGGTGTATCAGAACTGTGAAGGTTTTATGTGAGAACTTGAAAATCAATCCCAATTGGAACATGTGTTTTACAACAGCAACACTATAAACACAATTTTGTTATTTCAAGATTCTACTCCTATGAAAAAATTCTCAGTATCTGGATCAGTCTCGGTTTTTATCATCACCATTGAGATACTAACTGTACAGAG
Source organism: Pithys albifrons albifrons (assembly GCF_047495875.1). Lineage (NCBI taxonomy): Eukaryota > Metazoa > Chordata > Aves > Passeriformes > Thamnophilidae > Pithys > Pithys albifrons. Next base: position 44,814,714 of record NC_092462.1, on the reverse strand, counting down.
GTATAAATTGGAATTACAGATGATACAGCAGATTCGGTAATAGCCTGAATAATGACATGTTTTCAGTTTTTCCTTCATATTTCTGAGGCTTGTTACGTGTATGTATTCAGCAAAGGTACTGTAGGTCTGTGAACTGTGTCATACCTGGTCACTGATGATGATCTCTCCTGTTCAACAAAGTCTATTAAGAATGATCATGTTGGAAAACAAAAGCAGCAGTGGCTACAGCTTTCATATTTTCAGTTTGAGAACTGAAAAGAAAGAAATGATGAAAAAAGATTTAAATGGAGTAGAGAACATGTGGAAGACTTTCTTTAAAATATTTTAGATTTCAAGAGTAGTTTCGTTATTTTAAGTTGTTATTAGTAATATTTAACTTCATGTCTGCAGGAGTTAAGCAATCTTGTTCATCTTAGTCTCTTGTTCCTCGATTTGCCTCCCCCTTTGTTTCTTAATATGCTTCTTCTATCCACTGAGTCACAAGCAAATGGTTTATGTTTTCAGAATTAGACAAATTATCTTTCCTTTATAGTGAAAGTTTCAGTAGCTTGAGCTTTATAGCTTTAAATTCTCATTAATTTAGGATAAAGTCATGATGCCATGGTGATGATGACTTCTCAGTTCAAGATTTGAAGCAAAGATAAAGCTATTCAGACCGCTTAGTTTTGAAAAAATGAGTTTGACAGATTAAACTTGTTACATTTATGTATCAACTTGAAAATAGTCTAACTGTCTTTCTGACATTCTTTCAGGATGATGATTCAGAAGCTCAAGGAACAATTGCAAGTGCACCTACTATTGGTGGCTTGTTGGGTGAGATGGAAGAAACAAAGCAACAACCAAACAATGTCCGACCTAGTACCAACAAGTTAAAAAAAGATGTACGACTAAATGAAAAAGCAAGGTAAACCTTTGTCAGATAGCAGAGTCATGCTTTAGGCAACTTGCCAAGTAACATGTGGGTAACTTACTTACACAGAGAGAAGTTTTATGAAGCTAAACTTCAGCAGCAGCAACAGGAGCTTAAACAGTTACAAGAAGAAAGAAGGAAACTGATTGAAATTCAAGAAAAAATTCAAGTGTTACAGAAAGCTTGTCCTGACCTTGAAGTAGGTAGAATGTATTTCTTTGCTTTCTTTAAGGTGTTGAGCAACAAAACATAAAATATCATAAACGTCATTTTTACCTCTTGGTATTACATGTGTACTGTAAGCAGACGGACTTTAAACCCAGAGATGAGCTCTGCTTATGTTGCTCACTGTTCTTGCTCAGTGATTGCTGTATCAAGCTCTTAATTTCACTGTAGTTTATCCTCAAAAGCCTTGAGGTAGACTTCAGAAACAGAGAATCTTCTGTCTTATTTTTAGTGTGAAATTTTTCTGTCCACACCTGCCAGTCACTGCTGCTTCACTTCGCTGAGTAGTCTTTTGCTGTTATTTTGGGACAAAAGTATGTCTTGTAAGCATGATGAACACCTTGTTGTATTCAAACCCAACTGAACAGTGCTGTACTGTTTTTCATACTCCTTGAAGATTAGCTTCTTTCTGTGAAGTGAGCAGTAAATTATCAATACTGTGCAACTACAGTATTATATTACATAAATGAAGTTGTTTTGATTCCTAGCTAAGTTCTGAAATACGTATTTAGCCATATTTCAGAAATTCCTCCCTTTTCCCAGACTACTTGATTTTCTTGCCTCAACTGTGTTTGATTTTAGCTCCAGGTAAGTTTTAGAAAGCTATTATGCTCTATTTTGGCATTTTGCTTTCTTTTTTAGTTGTCAACTGGCCTGGGTAAGTGCCCGGCAAATAGACAGACTTCACAAGCAACATCGACTCCAGCCATGAATGAGTTTAACAGAGCTGGCAAGCATTTATTTGAGCGTGATCAGTCTGTACCAGTAGGCAATGAGGTATTTCATACTTGATATTCTGTGACTTCAAAAAGGTTTAAAAAGGAAAAAAATTCCAGGTGACCTGGACACGTTTTTAGGACCCTGACCTAGGGAGAGAAGTAGTAGCCACTCGTTTGTGAAAAGAGGAAATACTGACCTGAACTGGCAAGACATTTTTCCCCAAATACAGCAGTTATTGCCAAATATTAATGTGGAAGCTGAATGAATTGTGAATTTTTACTGTGAACATTTGGTAATATACACTATAGGCAAGTTGTCCATAAAGAAAATAGTGGAAGTATTTGAAACCTAGTTTATCCTCTATGAATCTTCCTTCCCCGTTTCTCCCAAAATTGTCTTAAATAATGATCTGGATATTACATACTCTGAAAATTATGGTAGCATTATATTCTAATTCTTCCATTTTACTGCAAACAGTTATGGTCTGAGATGAGAAGACATGAAATTTTAAGGGAAGAGTTGCGACAGAGAAGAAAGCAACTTGAAGCTTTAATGGCTGAAGATCAGAGGAGGAGAGAGCTTGCAGAAACAATATCTACTGTTGCTGCATCTGTTAAAAGTGAAGGATCAGAAGCTCAGTGTACTTCACAGCAGAATAGGACAGAAAAGTAAGAGCACAAGTCATTCTGTGAGATGTCAATGTTTGGGCAGTTTGCAGTGTTCATCTGAGCACTGAATGATGATACAACAGAGCAGTAAATTAAGTTTGACTTCTGAAGTGAGCATTAGTTGGCAACTTGCCAGTTTTGTAGGTTTTTCCAGGATATTTAGCCTCCCCATTCTACAAATGGGAAAAAGTCACTAAGAAGAAGAAAATGAATGGAAAATGCCAAATGATCAAAGTAATTCTTCTTCATCACTACCCCACTTATAATATAATAAAGTAATATTTTTCCAAAACAGTATGTAATTTCATTTAACTGTCCCAGTATTAGATGAATACAAGTTTAATTTTCTATTGGTGCAAAAATGTTTCAATACATTTTGTTGCAGCTTGATTAATTGCAGATAGACAGGCTTGTAATTGTCAACAGGTTATTTTAATAATTTGTCCTAAACTTAAAAACAATACTCCTTTCCCAAACATACCTTTTCTCCCCTCGCCCCTGCAATGTTCACTAGGACAATGGCTACCTGGGGAGGTTCTACCCAGTGTGCACTGGAGGAGGAGAATGGAGATGAAGACGGTTATCTCTCTGATGGAGTTGGGCAGGCAGAAGAAGAGGAAGAAGATGCATCAAGTTTGAATGACAGTTTCTCTATTTATCCCAATAACAACATACCAGAAAATGCCTATTTTGTTAAAGAAAACAAGGATAGGTTAGTAGCATTACTTGTTGGTCTTTTGTTTGTCAGAGTATATTTGTAAGGGAGTAGAAGAAGCATTAACTACAATACATCTCTACATAGCAAAGGCAAATTTCTTTCTGCATGCTAGGGAGGTCTGCGTAGTGGCATTTTCTTGTCTGAGTCTCTGTAGCTGCAATGCATATAACTAATTTGGTTATTTCTTCTGTGTTCAGTCTTACTAAATGTCTACCATTCAGCTTTTCAGTTGTGGCAGTAACTCCTGATGTTCCTGTGTATTTTTAACCATCTTAAAAGATAACAAATCTGAAAGTTTTGCTGTCATATAGATCAGTCTCTTTAAAAAAATAGTAGTTCAGAGAATTCAACTGACTCTGATATTTTTCCTTTTAAATTATTGGCTTTTGTATCTTTGGACGCTTTTTTTTAATTATTGTGAATATTTTTAACTCTTGCTTATCTGATTGACTTCCTTAATAAGCTTTATGTGGTCAAATAAAAATGCCATGTTAAAAGTAATGTAAATATCTTCAGTTATTCCTTCTGGTTTTGATACCAAAATAATTCTGGTAGGTAGTGGGTTTCTAGTCAGGGGCTGGACCTGTTAATGTGCTATGTTAGTGGCTTCTATTTTCATCTGAGTACCTATTACATAGCAGTAATGGACAAAACTAAAAACAAGATCCAGAAACAACATTAGCACGTACTTTTTTTGACGGTGATAGTTGTGGGGCTCTTATTTTCCATTTGTTTAGATAATGTTGGATTGACAGAGTGGCATGGGTGATTAGCTGGCATGGTCAAATAGCCTGTGCCAAGTTGATGTACAACTGAAACATAATTTGAATAATGGAAGTATCATTAGGAGTTGTTTGAAATGTTGGATTTTTAAGTCATTCTTCATTTTCTCCAACCCAGGTGGAAAAATTGCCGTCCTCTTTCAGCAGATGGGAATTATCGTCCAGTGTCTAAGGCTAGGCAACACCAAAACATAAGTATGCGGCGTCAGGAAAACCTTCGGTGGATATCTGAACTTTCTTATGTGGAAGAAAAGGAACAATGGCAAGAGCAGATCAATCAGTTGAAGAAACAGCATGAATTTAGTGTCAGCATTTGTCAAACTTTGATGCAGGATCAGCAGGTACATATAAAGAGCAGTTATTTCGCTGTTCTTACTTTGCCTTGTTTTATTTCTTTCTTAAATCTTCCAGCAATAACTTCTGGTTTTGGTACTTTGGTCACTGTTATGTCTCTTCTTTCCACAGACCCTCTCTTGCCTTCTACAGACTTTGCTTACAGGCCCTTACAGTATGATGCCAAATAATGTTTCATCTTCGCAAGTACATCTTATTATGTATCAATTAAACCAATGTTACACTCAACTGACTTGGCAGCAGAATAATGTCCAAAGGTTTGTGGACTGTATTAGTGTTTAACTATGGAATTAATCCTTCAGTGACAGGGAATTGTCAATAAAACATTCCAGTTTCCATGCTTATTTCTTTAGAATCTACCCAATTTTTTTTGTTCTTGCAAAGATGTTTAACCTTTGTAAACATGAGGACTTCTGCAGAGCAGCTGATGTTAAACTTGTGCTTGTCTGTCACTTGGGATTGAATACAAGTTATTTTTTCATGAAGTTCTTTTTTTATTCACTAAATGGAGCAGTTCTTTACGTACATTGCATGGTGCAGGTGAAATAATATGAAGGTCAAATGACTTTAGATTGACAGCATTTCCTTAGCATTCTTTTTTCACAAGGTGTTCTTTTTTCTTGTTTTCAAGGTTGAAACAAATGTTAAATGATCTTATGCGCCAGCAAGAACAACACTGTCAAGAGAAGCCATCAAGAAAGGAGAGAGGCAGTAGTGCACCACCACCTCCATCTCCTGTTTTCTGTCCGTTCAACTTCCCTCCACAACCTGTAAACCTCTTTAATGTTCCAGGATTTACTAATTTTTCTTCCTTTGCTCCAGGTGGGTATATCTATGTGTTTGAAAAGTAATACAAGTTTCAAAAGTTTCCATTCCCAAATTTAATTGAAATCTTAATGTGAACTTGCTGAAACTCTGACTTCTTTATATTGAAATGATCTTAAGCAGAAATTTGACAGTTATTGTTGAATGATTGTATACTTTCACTTCAATATGAAAAGCAAGACTTTCTCAGTATGAAGTTGGTTATAGATGAAAATACCCACTCCATAAGTTCAAGTTTTAAATATTCTTCATCTAACATGAGAAAAGCAGTGTTTGTAAAGCATTTACATGCCTTCTGAAATCATTTAATGGTGTTCTGACTAAGGGAACCCTCTAATTTCAAAGTAGCACCTGGTAATTATTACTGGTTTTCTTAGAACTTCCAACACTCATTTTTGTTTTAAATGCCTGTAAATGGAGTGTTTTAACTAATGTTTGTTCTCATCAAAGCTATAGAGTAACTGTTGACTGGAATAGACATAGACCTAGACGTAGATTGTAGCTTTCAGATTCTAAGGTCTGTTTTCTACTTTGAGAACATATTTTAAATTATACAGAACCTGCACAGAAGAATAGTTATGTTCATTTTGCCTCTGCCATAAGAATTCCAAGGTTAAAATTTAAGTATTTGGAATCTGTGACTTCTTTGACCCTATAAATACTTGAACCACTGGAATTTTTTTGTCCATTTGACAGTGGTTCAAGTATTGATAAAATCTTCAGAGTTTTACTGGAAATGTTATTTTTTACTTTCACTTGTGGGAGCTTCTCACTGGGGTTTCTTGAAGGTCCTTCATCTCCATGGATGGGATTGTAGTATTCAGTAGTGTTCAAAACTTACATTTAAGATAAATTCTGATACGGAGTTTTCAGGAGAGAAACTTCCCCACTGTATTTTTGCTTCGCAGTGTTAAATTGCCACACAATATGTCTCAAATTTTACTTTTATAACAAATATGACTTCTATAAATGAGGTAGGATCTTCTGACTCTCTTCTGACTCTCTTGTTTACTTCGTAGGTATTAACTATAATCCAGTGTTTCCTTCTGGTTTTGGAGATTTTGCACACAATGTTTCCCCACACAGCAGTGATCAGCAGGAGCAACAACATCCTCTAGACAATAATGCTTCTGGGAAAACTGAGTATATGGCATTCCCCAAACCTTTTGAAAGCAGTTCCTCTAATGGAGCAGAGACCCAAAGGTATTTAATGTCAAAGTGCAGCTCTCTCATTTTTCCTGCCTCTCTGTTCCTTATTCTGGGAATTAATCTTTCAGTAAGGGAATTTATTGTAATAGAATTACAATATGAACTTTGCTTTTGCAGCTTCGTTTAATTTTTCTGTTTTTTTCAGTTGTATTCTGATTTTCTATGTATTGATTAATGTGGGTTTTTTTTTTGAAACTGAATTCTTTGAATAACCAGAGAATACAATGTCAGTAAATGCTTATTTTCTGTGTTTTAAGAAATGTCCCATGTCCTTGAGCACAGCAATAGCTGCATTAGTATATTTGGGTTGAAGTCAGTGATAGATGTAAATTTCTTCTGTTTTTAATTTCAAAGGGTTCTCTAGATTTTTTTTCCAGTGTTGAATTGATGCCTAATTAACAAGGGCAGATAATTTGCATTATGGATAAACTATTTGCCTGATAATACAAGCAGTTTCTGTCTGACAGACTTAGGTTATGATATATTGAGGTCTGTCTGTTGTTCTTTTTCTTTCTGACAGAAAATGTCATAGACAACTTGAAGAGGAAATGGAAAAAAGATCAACTTGGCTTAATGATAGCCAGGAAGTGAAAAAAGATGATCAGTTTCAGCTGAAAGCTGGTTTTGCAGTTTCAGCACAAAACATTGCTTCTGGTCATAAAAATCAGTCTGATATGAGCCAGAGAAGAGAGTTTGATGAAGAATCTTTGGAGAGTTTTAGTAGCATGCCTGATCCAGTAGACCCAACAACTGTGACAAAAACATTTAGATCTAGAAAAGCATCAGCACAAGCAAGCTTGGCATCAAAAGATAAAACACCCAAATCAAAGAATAAGAGGAAGAGTTCTTCTCAGCTAAAAGGCAGAATTAAAAATGCTGGTAGGTTGTCAAGTAATCTTAAATACCATGGCAAACTCAGCTTGGATTATAATCATTACATTCTAGAGAATTTATTCTCTATAAATGGTACCTATAATAATTAAAATAAATTACTGAAATATGAGTTCATTTTACATAATGTAGCTACATAAGCTTTTTTAGCATTTCAGTAAACAGAAAGCATACCTGATAATGGTATCATGATCTGAAAGGATCACGAAAATTTGGAGTAACCGGGAACTGGTCACATCTTTACTGTCTTCATGTTCAAACTGGATGATTTGCTGAAAGGTGTGCTTTAGTGAAGTACTGAATGAGGAGAGAGGAGCAGTACAAGAATGTATAGTAGGACTGTTGCAGTCCCTGACCTTTTAGTACTCCTGTATGGCTTCAGTGTACAGAGGAAAATTTTTGGCTAGGAAACATCATTAGTGTTTTGCATCTTTAAGAGTGCCATTAAACGAATTGTTAAAAGTAATAAAACACTTTGTAGGCAGGTTGTTTGTTTGTTTTTTTTTAATTTCTACCTTTCATTTTCTCCCATTAGGTTATGAAAGTGCAAGCGCTTCTAGTGTATGTGAACCCTGTAAGAGCACAAAAAGCAAACAGTCTGATGAGGTGGTTCATGCAAAGGTGTTCAGCAAAAGGAATCAGGAACAGTTGGAAAAAATAATTAAATACAGTAGATCTACAGAAATGTCTTCAGGTACTCTTTTCTAAATGTGTTATTATTTTGTGAACTCTAAGAAAGGACCTTCATACTTAGTTGCTAATGTGTTAATTAAAAGCAGTATATTTTGGAAAGAAGACAGTACAGTATATTTAGCATGTAGATTTTCGATTTTAATTTCTAAGGATGACAAACACCAAAGTGTGTAAAAAGTTGGATGCTGGTTGCTTTTGTGTGTTTTCTGTAGATTTAAGTACTCAATAAAACTAATTTAGAAACAAACCTGTTACTCTAAGACAAGCAAAGATGTAGCCAGTCTTGGCCAGTTGTTGGTGATTTTATGGGAAATAATGCACAACTGATAAAACTGCTTAGTGTTTACACTCCATCCTGTACTTACATGTCTTCATTCTATTCATGCTTAAATGAGCTTCACTGAATGTATTTAAATGCAGTCATATCACATAAACCCTTACATTTTTGCCACCTGCTTTTCTTATATCTAGATCATAAAAATTACTCTCTCCTGTGTCTTTTTAGGTTCTGCCAGTATGTTTGTTTTGTTTGAAAGACGTAGAAATTTTAGTTGTTGTAGCACAATATCCAGCTTTGCCAGCCTAGCTGTGTCCACATTAAGAGCTGTTTATTAGTGTATATATGTAACCTTTACTACTCAAGTTCTCACAATAAGCAGCTCTGATGTGGTTTGGATAACTAAGCAATCTTCCTTCTGCTGTTTTGTATAGACCCTTGTCTTTATTTCCGGTACGCATTTTTGTGTTTATCACTGTCTATCCCCACTTTCCTACAGCGCATGCTAGGAGAATTCTGCAGCAGTCTAACAGAAATGCATGCATTGAAGTGCCAGGTAATGCATTCACTGCTTAGCTTCAACAATATCCTATTACTATTTTTTTTCTTCTCTTCACTTTGGTCCTATAACTCACTGTTTAGCAAATGTTCAGTGCTATTGCAGCACCCTCTCTATAAACAAGAGAAGTTACTTGTAATTTGCATGAAGTGCAGTGTTACAAACTCCTTTGAATTATAGTTGAGGAGAATGTGTTTACCACATTCTTGACAGTCAGATAGAAAATACGCAGGTAGATATTACAACAAAAAAACTAATTTCAGTAGGCGTTTTTAGTATGTTTGAAAGGTGCTATTATATTTTATTAGTGGGGGAGGGAACCAATTTGTGATGACTTATCAGAGGTTGAAAAAAGTTGCCTTTGCTTAAAAATACTGGTAAACTATTTTCAGATAATCAAACACACAGTAGTATTAGCTGTATTGCTAATAACTTCATTAACTTGAATACTAACATACACATCTGTTAAACTGAGTTGAGTTTTCCAAATGTAACTTTGCATCCATTCAGCACTTTCCAAAATATGTAATAATTTTATTGTGATACAAGCAAGGATAATCCTTAATTTTCAAAGGAGTAGGAGACATAGGAAACACGCTTGTCTTCTGATACCTATGTAATAGGACTTTAAGGGCAGGAGTTTCTATGTGAACTCAGGAGTAATTCCAGACATGTATGAAAATGTAGCATTTACTCTTGTGTGGGAAGGAGAGGCTTTCTTGAATTCAGTCTAGAACTTTTTTAATGCTGCTTGTAATATATAAAGTGAGATCTTTGTCTATCTTTTGTGAAATGTCTTAAAACTCCATTTTCAGTGTTGAATACCTGTTCTGAAAGCAACATTGTGGTGTGTACAATATTCTCTTTTATAAGGACTACTTTCTAAAGATATCATTCAGAAGTGTAAAGAGAATTATTCCTATTAATCCTTTATATTATGTTTTGTATATAAAAGATTGCATGAAGTATAATTTCAGAATGTTTAAATCTTTGCCCTTCAGGAAATGAGAGAGCTTTAAGAAAGCTGCTATATATATAATGGAATCTACAACGATTAAAATATAATTTGCATACATGTAACTTGCATAGCTGATAGGCAGTTGTCTTTCAAATGGATGGCTGTCACAGACTTAACAAGTTCCTTTTTTTTTTTGTTACAGAAACTGGTAGTGATCTTTCTATGTTTGAAGCTTTGCGTGATACAATTTATTCTGAAGTGGCAACTCTTATTTCGCAAAATGAGTCTCGTCCCCACTTTCTTATTGAACTTTTCCATGAGCTTCAACTGCTGAATACAGATTATCTGAGGCAAAGGGCTCTATATGCTTTACAGGTATGCACAAAATTTTTTAGTCTTGTCTGTGCAGCAAACAAATGTTAGATCCTTTTTTACAGCATAGATTTATTATCTTTTCCAGGATATAGTGACCAGACATTTATCAGAGAACAATGAAAAAGGGAAGTGTGCAAAATCACTGAATTCTTCAACATGGATGGCATCAAATTCTGAACTCACTCCCAGTGAAAGCCTTGCCTCTACAGATGATGTAAGTTTTCAAATTCAGGTGCTACTTTATGAACAACTTTCCCTGTATTGCAGTTTACATGTATGCATGCTTGTCTACTGAATTATTCATACTAGGGATTCAATTTTGCTGAAATTAATATTAGCTTCTACAGACTCTTCCAAACAAATAGTTGCAAGAGAATCTTAATGCAAAAGTGATTAAAATACAGTATGATTCTTGAATGCTGCAAAGGAATGATTTGTCAAGGATGAATGGAACATGGAGAGGGGCATAAATCAGAAACTGGTATTTGGAAAGAGCCAAGATCTATTTCTGAGTAGGGTCAGGGCAAGTACTGATCACAAGATTCTCCAAAACATTTTTGCCTTTTTGGATTTAAGAAATCACTGATGCCTTCTTACAGTTTCTTACATGTTTTATAGTTGAAGTCTTTGAAACAACTGTGGTAGAATCATCTAACGGATTTATATCCTGAAAGCAAGGTTTTTCTCCAGTCAGGCCATGTGGTAACAAGTCTTGATACCACAGCATGGGGCTGAAAAGAATTGCTGGCTGGTTGACACATCTGTGACAGTATGGTGCATTCCTTCTTTCTATTCAGTTATTTGGTGTTTTTTTAGGAAACTTTTGGTAAGAACTTTCCTGCAGAAGCATGTCAAGATTGTGAACAAAATGATGCAGACAATGGGAGTACTATGTCTACATCTTCGAATTTTGAACCCTTTGCCACTGATGACCTTGGTAAGAATGATGTGATTTAGCATTGTGTTACTCCCTCCCTCCCAAAAGGCCTGCAATTCTCAATGCTTTAGTAGTACAGTTACTTGATTTTTAGTGTGTAATCATGTTTTGTAAAACAAAACAGAGATAAATTAGCCCCTTATGAAACATTTAGAGTTGATAAAAATGTGTAATAAAATATCATAAGTCAACTGCAATTATATGTAGATTTCAAAACTTGTGGCCTTGAATTAATTTTTATCATTGTTTACTTGTCTATCAATTGAAAAACCTTTTATATAGATTAAAAGATGTTTTTATTCTAAATATAGGCAACACAGTGATTCACTTAGATAAAGCTTTGTCTTGGATGAGGGAATATGAGCGTATGAAAATTGAAGCTGAAAATACCCTTGACTCTGAGGGCTGCTCTAGTAATTTTCAGGGTGCTTCTACTGGTAAATTAGAAGGTATGCACATATTTTGCTTAGTTTTAGAAAATTATTATTTTTACTAGGAAGAATCATTTAATTGGCTGAATTGCTTTCTTTTTTAGTTATATTGAAAACTTAGAAAAGTGTCAAAGGATATTTACATATGATATATGTAAATATGATTTATTTTTAAAAAGGAAAATATAATTTTGAAATTGATATTTCTTTTAATAGTAATATTGAATGTCTTAAATGTGCCTTTTTTTCTTTTACAATTAAAATGAGGTCCATGTACCAGTGAATGTCAGCCTGTGCCACAGTCGAGTGAAGTTTCTGCTGTTCCATGTCCTCGTATAGATACTCAGCAGCTTGACCGGCAGATTAAAGCAATTATGAAAGAGGTCATTCCTTTTCTGAAGGTAAGAATTCTTTGTAATATGGTGTGAATTAGACAAATAGGCAAAGGACCTGCATAATTGCACAGAAGAACATTATTTAAATCTGATCACTTAGAAACATCTCTGAATAATAAGTATGTGTCAAGTTGCAGACCTTGCTGAGGATGAAGTAAAAATTAAATGCTCTCACAGAAAGATTTTGTGGAGTTTTTAATAAGAGAAAGAAGTGGTGAGGTTTCTAAATTTCATAGGGCTGGTGGACTTGACGTCAAAAAGAATAGCGTTTGCTTCCTTTGAAGATGACCAAATCAAGTAGGAATGTATGAGAATGTAATTCTGAAATATTTACATATAATGTAACAAGATACTTTTGAAGAACAGCTCCTAGTTGTTGATTTTTAGCATTATTTTCTCCAGTTTACAAATATCTTTAAAGTTGTTGAGAGCTTGTTAACTTCTGTGAATACAGTAAAAATGTACTTCTTTAAAGAAGGAGAAATAGTCCCCGTTCTATCTTTGCCAGGTTGAAGAGCAGAGAAGATTGAGTTGTAAGACGCTTAAGTCATCTCCCTGTTCCCTTTTATAGCAGGCACAGTATATAAGCTTTGGTTTGTGTAAGAAGGTTGTTGGTTGATACTAGGTTTAAAAAGGTTGATACTAGGTTGTTGACGTGCAAGTCACAGTGCTTGAAGACTTCTGTTTTGTTCCCAATTTTAAGGCTGCATGTAACAGTAGGTATCTTAACACTTTATCACACTTGAGTACACAGCCACAGTATCTATCTGAAGATTCTTAGTTTGTCTAAACATTATAACATGGCACGTACTCATGTATTGGAAAAGTAAGATAAAGCTTTGTGTCATGACCAGTCAGTCATTAATGAAGCATGGTGTTTGCAAGATGGGTTAGGACCTGTTTGTTGAGTGCTGTTCTCTCACTGGACAGGTGGTTTTTTATAAATTAATTTCAGTATTTGAGTTCATGGCTAATTTCTCTTTGGAAGTGGTAACTGAGCTCATGTTGTGATACTTGTTTAGGAACACATGGATGAAGTATGTTCTTCTCAATTACTGACATCAGTAAGACGTATGGTCTTGACTCTTACACAGCAAAATGATGAAAGTAAAGAATTTGTGAAGTTCTTTCATAAGCAGCTTGGCAGTATACTTCAGGTTAGTAGTTTTTCAGTGCTGTTCTGCAACTCTTCCAAGTTGGCTAATGAACAACAGATAAGCCAGCTTCCTTGAAGTTGTATTTTACAACTTCACTAGCATAGCCTGCAGTTCTCCTTCACCTTTGATACAGTGGTGAGGTATTACTTTCTTTCCTAAAATGAACAATTTACTGTGCACAGAACTTCTTTTCCATCACTGCTGGATAGTGAGAGGTGTATCTCTGGCCTGTGACTGTCTTCAGGGAGAGCTCTGGTGATGCTCTTCATGGACATTTTATGTCAGATCCTGAAAATCAGTAGTCTGCTGCTTCCTTTCTTTTTTTTCTACAAGCATGCAGTTTAAATCACAAGCTTACTAAGCTAGGATTCCACTTAAAATCTGTTTAAGACACTAAAACATTTAAAAACTATGAGCTATTATATGTGTAACTAATTTTGAGTTACTGGTAAGATGAAAAATACTTAGTCTTTGAAGCTTGAAAGTGTTTCAAAAACTGAAGAGTTATTTCTTTTCACAGGATTCACTGGCAAAATTTGCTGGTAGAAAATTAAAAGATTGTGGGGAAGATCTTCTTGTGGAGATCTCTGAAGTGTTATTTAATGAATTAGCCTTTTTTAAACTTATGCAAGACTTGGACAACAACAGTATTTCTGTAAAGCGGAGATGTAAACGAAAAATAGAAACTACTGAAGCAATACAGTCTTACACTAAAGAGGTTTGTTTTATTATGTTTTTGAAAAATGTAGCTTTTCTGAGATGGTTAAATACGTACATTTCCTGAACTAGTTTGATTAACTAATTTCAGATGTTCATTTATTTATTTATTTTACCACTTGGTGCTGTGCAATCACAGTATTGCTTGTGTAGAAGCATGAACTGGTTTTCATCAGTAAGGACAAAGTCCTGTGTTATAGAGGAGGGTCTTCTATATTTTTAGTTATATGAACTGCTTACAAAACAAATGAGGCACCAGATCATGTTCATGTATTTATGATTTCAGGGTCCTTTCAGCTTTTTTCTAGAAACACCAATAACAAAGCAAATCTTAACTCATTCTTATTTTAAAATGTCAACAGAAGATACTTTTTGAACCTGTCATAAAGTCTTACAAGTATTTTTAGGAATACCATCATTTATATTTCAAGATAATTCAACTTAGACCAATAGCATGGCTAGTGTGAGGGAGACTGTGAGTGTCTTGTAGAGACGCCAAAGGAGCACTGAATCCAAAAAGATCTGGATGCGATTTCCTGTTTTTTTCTGAAGTTGCTCATTGGGTCTTTGTTACACAAAGAGTTAGTTTATACAGTCCTGTGAGAAAGCATGGGACCAGCTTAGATTCAGTGTTTCTTCTGCTCTTGTGGGAGACAGGACTGGGGTGATGGTCAGTGTCTACTTTGTTGCTGTGGCAGCAGTGCAGATTCAACAGAGCCAGAGATGAGCCCGAAGTGGTAGGTCCTGATTACTTTGTATAGACACACACAATTACCTCTATATAGTCTTCTCACAGCCCCCAGCTCTGGGAGCCTGATAGAGGCACATTTTATCTTACTTGATTTTTGTGGCTCTCTTGAGTCCAGTAAAATAACCAGTATGAGATTGCTTGCTGAAAAACACAGTCTTGATCAGAGGTAGAATCATAGGATGGTTTGGGTTGGAAAGGACCTTAAAGATCGTCTAGTTCCAGCTTCCTGCCATGATGTATCTAATTGTATGTATTAAATATGATTCAACCACAGACTGTAGAATTAGCCCAATATAAACATAATTGTTTAAAGAAAAAGAACTAGCACAGTTTTTTAATGCTTTGCAACTCTGAAGTTTGGAGACTTCTGTGTGTAAAGAAGTCCCTGTGGTTTACTGCCATTTGAAGATGGCAGTTCTTGGTAAAATTGGCAATTCAGCCTGCCTTTCATGAAGTCCTAGTTTGATTCAATATTTCCAGGTTACTTCAGTTTAGAATTGATAATTTGTATTTCTTCTAGGCAAAGAAAGGTCTCCAGGTGGATGTTTGTTCATCTGCTGAAGATGTCGATGAGGACAAAGTATGTGTATGCCTCTCAGTTGTCTTTGTTTCTCAGATAATTTCACAGGTCACTTAGTCTTTCTGTTCCCTGTTACAGGAATCAAGTATCTGTAAGGATCCCACTTCCCTGTGTTTAGAAATTTATTCATCTCCTTCGTGTTATATTCAATTATTTACTTTATCAAAGTACCTTACAGATTCCCTTTTAAGGACAGCTTAACTATTTTTAGCAATTAACATTTTTTTTTAATGGTATGGAGTAAGTTGTTTTACTTTCCATCTTAGGGAGAAGGGAAATGTTTTGATTTGGGACACAACGTATTTGATACTTTAGCGCCCAAGTCTGCCTATGCTCAGAGCATTAAATGTTAGTGCTCAGAATTTCTCCCTGTTATTTTTGTTGTTTTTCTTTGGGAAATTGGGTGGTGTATGAAGTTTTGTATTTTCTGCTGGAATGTTCTGCTTTCTCCAGTCAAAGGAATTATATAGGTAATGTACTAAATAGGTTGTTGATTGCTTTTCTGAATAGGCATAGGTGTATGAATAGGCATTTATGAACATGGACTCGGTGCTTTCCCCCAGGGCTTAGGACTTCTGTCACACTGCTTTGGAAGTAAAAGTGGGAAGCTGTGAATCACTTGCATGGTTGCTATAGAAGAGTCCTTTCAAGATTTGGAGCCAAACTCAGGGCATTACTTGGGGTTCATATGAGAGGAGCAGAATTTTCTCACTAAGTATATTTTAGCAAATCATTCAGCAGAGAGACCACTTAGTAGCTATTGCTAAAGGAGTGAGAAGCTGCATTAGGAATATTTTTATTTCTCATTTAGGAGGAGCAGCGAGATTTGATAGAGGGTAGTAATGCAGGTGTGTCTTTCTTCTTGATAATGACAAATCTAATTTAAGAATTTTTTTAACCTATCCTGCTGATCAGTGTCAACCTTTTTAGATAATGAAATACTCAGTAGTTATGATGTCTTTGATAGCTATGTCTGAAGAGTCTGTGATCTCTCACAGGAGGTTCTGATGCTATTTTAGGAGTAGCTCTGTAGCATTCACTTCAAGGCGTTAAGGACTACTTAAGCAGTTTTTTAGTCTGTAGATACTTTAATATTTTTGAGAAACAAAAGTGACTCCTTGATACAGAAACCATAGCTTAGTCTTTAGATAGACAGACATGAAATTGCATAGTATTCCTTGTTTCTGTAGGACAAAGATGAGACTGAAACGGTTAAACAAGTACAGGACTCAGAAATGTGTGCTGGTAATGGAGTTCCTGAAAGCATTAGGTTTGATGCCTCTGATCAAGAGGAAGAGGAGGAAAGTGAAAGCGGTCCAGTGGCAATAAGTAAGTCATGGTTTTACAGCTCATTATTCAGTGTGTTCACTGTAATTTTGACCAACTAGTTTTACAACAGGATTTGCATGAGGTACTGCTGTGTAACACCTTCTCTTGCAGATTTTCTAGTCAGTCTTTTTTCAGTGAAAGCTTTGCAGTACTGTATTTACTAGTATCATGTGAAGGCTTAAGCCATTTTTTTCCTTCCTAATCTGTAGATCTGTAAAAATACATTAGAATCAGATTTATTAAGTTTATATATTCTGTCTCAGCTAAACTTGAAGTTTCTCAGCCTTTAACCTGAATAATGTGAAAGCCACTGAAATTTTACGTAGTTTTTAATTTAAATAATGTGGGGTTTTTAAATATGCTTCTACTTTAGCTTGCCTTTTTTTTTTAATTTTTTGTCCTTGTTTTCATCTTACACCAACTGCTGCTGGCTAGGATTTCCTTACCGTTTACATTCTTTACACCGACTTGTTTAATAACTTAGATTATACCAACACAGTGGTGTTTGTCCGTATTATGGCTGGTGTGAAGCATGCAGATCTTTCAAAGTTAAGTCATTAGTGTAACTTAATTTTAAAGAATGTTTTGGACTGAGAGTTACAAGTGATGATTGCAGCAAATTCCCCAGTGGGATTTTGCAATACGAAGGTGGTTTTACATTGATTTGCCTTTAGGTTTATCAAAAGCAGAAACCCAAGCTCTGACTAACTATGGCAGTGGAGAAGATGAGAATGAAGATGAAGAAACAGAGTTTGAGGAAGGACCTGTTGATGTACAGACATCACTACAAGCCAGCAGTGAAACAACTGAAAATGAACAGGTATCACCAAAATTGGTAATGCAGAACAAACCTATACCAGTGCACAGCTTTTCAATGCATATTTCTATGTGCTTTAGTTTTTCTTGTTGCACTCTTTTGTTACTATGGAAAGCAGAAGTATGATACAAGAAATTGCATTATACCAGTAGCTGCTACATACAAAATGTAGCATTCCTCACCTGAATTTATTATTGGTACAACTGATGCCAAAATGGACAGATGTACACCAACAAAATTAATGTTTACATCTGCTGTCAGAGAGAAAAAAGGTTAAACTGCAAATGAAAAATTAAACTTTGAAAAAGCATCATGTTTTAAACATTTAACGTTTGCTGACATCAAGTCAATTGGCTCAATTGGGAGCCATTGACTCCTGTCCTCTGTCATATGTTTGGTTTGTCTTTCCTCTTTTATCATATGCTAATTTTTAATAGAGCAATGGTGAAATGTTATTTCAGTGTTTAGTTTTCTCTAAAACATCTGGATGTGTGTGACCTGGTTTTGGAGACTTGTCAGTTTTTTATATTTCAGTAAATAAGGTTGACTTTTGAATGTCTTGAAACTTGAGTTTATTCAACAGTTATTAATGTTAGACAAGGATGTAACTGGAACATATTAACTTGAAAGACTAAAACAGTAGATCTTTTCTGTGGAACCAAAGAGTTTACCTGGGGAGTATTACAGTGAAAAGAAAATGTTCAAATAATACACATGTATCAGTGTTAATGGTTTTGTAAACTATTGTTGACAAGTGGATGAATAGGGAGTGGAACTTGATGTCTTTATTTCAAACTAGTGAAAAGAGAAAATCATGGAACAAGTGTACAGTGTGTTTCTAGTTAGTAAATTAGCCAAAAAGCTATGAAGCTGATGAGTAGAATTTGTTCTAACTTGGTTTTACCTTCCTCAATAGACTTCAAACCAAGAATTGAATAAGGCAAAAACCAGTGACATTTTGTCATCAGAACAACAATCTGTTAATGTTAAAGGTAAGCCCTGTATGCAGCAACTGAAGGACTAACACTTGCATATGAATTTGCATACTGTGAGAATTATCTTGGACTGTGCCTGTGATACATGTAATTAAGAGAAAGATAATCAAATTTGCTAGAGCTTTCTAGATTGTCTTTTTCATGGAACTGTATCAGTAGGCTAGATATCTACGTGTTAATACTGACACAGCAAATCTTTTAAAGAGGAAACCTAGAATAATCTTAATTTAATGCTTGACATGAGCATGAATTTTAGTTGATTGTTGCAGCCCTTGGCTCACAACTGTAGCAGTTCATTTGTCTGTTACAGTATTTTGATGTTAAGATTTGTCTAGTACTTGCTTTTACTGCTATTACCATTTTACTTGCAATTGCAAGCACTTTCTATTTTAAAGATTTAAAGATCTGTTTTTTTCTGTGAGTAATGCTGTGATGTAACTGATTAAGAAACCAGAAATCATTTTTTCCCAAAAGATGGAAGCATTGCCAGGTAGTAAGAATGTTACTTCTAATGTAACTGTTGTCACCACCACCTTTCCTGTGCTTTTTTTCTTGGAAATACTGGTTTTTTTCTTGGCCTATTTTTGTAGACTAAGAGCAATATTTGAGTAGATTCTGTGTGGCAGAGTGTTCAGGGATTTATTTTTCTGTATTATATCTCCTCTTACCCAGAATGGATAATTTATAGTAGTGATTTAGTTCTGGAAATTGTTTTACCTGTGTGTTGTTTTTTTTAAACCTTTTTGTCATAAATCAAGTCACACATTCTTGTGTGGGAATTGCTTATACTTAACTGTATGAGAGTACATATACCTGATGTTTTATTTCAGTCAGCTTTGTGTTGATCTGAGAGACTGTAATTCACTGTCATTGTTAATTTGTAGCTTTGGATCATAATTTGTAAAAAAATAATAATAATCTGGCATTTTTGTGTACTCAGAATCTTTTACTGTCCCTTCCTAGATAAAATATAATTTTGTGGTTTTAGGTGAACAAGATGTGGCTACAATTGTGCCTCATTACCTCAATGTCGTGGAGAATACACCACCTTTAATGATAAATAGCCCAGAATCCTTTGTAACAGCCACTGTGAAAGCAGAAGAATCAAGCTCATCTTTACCTATGAGTGAAAGTCAAACACTGGATACCACTCGTGCAGGAAACAAATCTGGTGCAAGTTCTGAAAGCTCCATGGCTGGCAGCCCTGATACGGAATCACCTGTGCTGGTGAATGAATATGTGCGTATATTCCAGTTCAGACACATCCAAGAGAAATGAAGAGCTTTTTTCTATTTCAGAGTTATTTCTAGTTTGCAGTCTTGCTTAGTTTTTATTTACAAATTTGATATGGGCATTGTTTTTTTGATGTCCTTTAATAGTCAAAAAGTGAAAATAAAGTAGCACTATTCTCTTAAATATCACTATTTTTATTAACAGGAAGCTGGTTCTGGAAATGTCAGTCAAAAATCTGATGAAGATGACTTTGTGAAAGTTGAAGACTTGCCGCTCAAACTTGCTGTGTATTCAGAGGTATTTTGCTATTATTTGAGGCATTGTTTTTAGGAGTGCACACATTAAGTGTCTTTGTTATCTCGACAGCAGCAACAATTACTCAGTGTTTTGAGATTTGCTTTATCTGTTACAAAGGCAGATTTAATGAAGAAAATGGAGTCAGAGGCCCAAAACAACAGTTTGTCTGATGAATTGCTGGATGGAGGTGGAGCTCGAGATCAAGAATTAGTAGGAGATGCCCAAACCTTGAAAGAACCTGGTAAAGATTATTTTCTAAATCCTACACAAATTGGGAAAACACTCTGGAGTGCTAGAATTTACGTATCACTGATTGAAGTAAACAGTTATCATGGTGCTCAAAGAATATTGGGTTTTGTTATCATACATTTGAAAATACTTTATTGATATGAAGGGATTTTGCCTCCCATGTCCCTTCCATATACTTCTGTTAGATCTGTTGCTGATAAACTCATAAAAATTAACATATGTAAAGTGCATGCCACAGCATAATGGTTTTGAAACTTATGCAAATGTAGCAGTATTTTTTTCTTGTTACACAAGCTTGGGTTTAAGAATAGGTTATAATTGTTATTATCTGATTTAATACTATTATAGACTGCTCAGTGGTTTTGTGATAGAAAAGTTCAAGAGACTTTTCAGAACGGTAAAATATCTCTTCAGGGAAAAGGAAAGTATTTTTCATGGGAAGCATACCATGAGGTAGAGAAAAGTTTCAGTGGGTGTGTTA
This sequence comes from Pithys albifrons albifrons, assembly GCF_047495875.1. Classification (NCBI taxonomy): domain Eukaryota; kingdom Metazoa; phylum Chordata; class Aves; order Passeriformes; family Thamnophilidae; genus Pithys; species Pithys albifrons. The sequence continues at coordinate 44,794,181 of NC_092462.1, read as the reverse complement.
GGTTGAGCTGGCAAAATGCCAACCGCCCAACATAGATAGAAAGGATCCTGCCCCCCCTCACCTCCCCAACCAAGGGAAAAGGTGGGAGAGGAAAAAAAACCCAAACCCCAAAGTAGCAAGCTTCTTATATTACACAAAAGAAAGACAATTCAAACGAGAATACATATATATATATATATATACACACAAATGTGAGAAAAGAAAAACCAGACTAAGAACAATAACTACCAAGTCACTCACCCAAATAATACAGAGTCCAAGCACCCAAACCCCACAAAACCTCTCAACAACTCTTCCAGAGAAAACTCCCAGCAAGAGACTGTTCACCTCCCTAGATAACACAGCGGGGATGGCAGTGTGTCCTCACAGGTCTGAGGCAAAGACCGAAAGAGGCAGAAGCTCCACTTCCCCCTTTTTTTATACTTCTTGATGATGTCAGATGATATGAAATACCTCTTTGGTTGTTTGTCAGGGGATGCTTGTCCCTTCTAACCTATGTCACATCCTTTGGGCCTGCTGAATTGGGCCTAGCTAAGGCCTAGCTAAAACTAAAGCCAAAACTGCCACAGCTGCAAAAACCTAATGGTAATGCAGGTCAGAGAAAATTTCCTAATGTTGGTTTTGTGACAAAATTGCAGTACTGGAGACTTGTACTCTAGATTTTTCCAGAACAAAGTATGAAGGAAGATGCATCTTTACTTCCATTTCATTCACTGCCTATTGGCATTCTGCTTGTCACAGCTATGCTGGCACAAGTCTCGTGCCCATTTGGTGGATACTGATGCATATGTGTGCTGTGAGAGCAGTCTGGCTAAGGATGCCACACCACGCCAGATTTGTAGATAGCACTAAACCATTCCTAATCTCTGTATGCCTCAAAATGCTGGTGAGGTACTTCAAGGGATCTAGAAGTTCAAAAGTGGTCATGAGCTGTGTTTGATGCCTTGTAGCCATTAGACAATGATAAGTGTACTCTTTATTTTACAGAAACTTTTGGAGCTCAAAATGAATGAGAATAACCAGAAGATATCTACATTTATGAACTCCATGTATACAGGTGCATACCGAAGATCAGCACTAATTCTCCAGAATTCTGGAAGTGTATAAAAATGTAAGATTTTTGACACACTGCCTGTTAGGATAGGTATGTGAACTTCTGCCTGTGGCAGTTTGAACAGCTGAAACTGAATTAGCTTCTATTCAGTTTTGCTGCATTGTTCTTTCTCGGTCTTAATTTTTTATTTTTTATTGTGACTTGTTTAGTAATTTTAAAATTGTTCAAAATAGTAGTTTTAAATAAAGTTTGAACTTGTCTGTTAATTTTGTCTTTGGAAAAATTTTCCTTTGGCTTAGAAGCTGGTCTACTGAGTTTGTTGCTGGAAGTTAACTGACTTTAAGTGTTGGCATTCTTGTAGCAGTTTGCTACTTCTCTTACAAGAAACGCTGCTAATTTTCCTGGTACCAGAAATTATTATCTCACTAAATTTCTGCATTTTCTACAAATATTAGGTATAGACACAGTACCTACCTACAAGTTGCCTTTATAGGCTACAGTATAGCTGTTTGTAACAAAAAAGTTCTTGTTCATGGCCTGTGAAATTCTATCATCACATTTGCCTGAGGTGAACTTAATACCCCAGGTTTGTAGCCAACTGGAGAAACCCAGCTGTGTTCCTGTTTGGCACTTTCAGTGTTCAAAGGAATAAACCTGTCTGAAAATGCTTGTATCCTTTCATAGGTAACAATTAAACTGCTGCAATTGAAAGTCTGTAGAATCTGTACTTAAAGTATTTGACTTAAATTGAAATTTCCTAAATTTCCTTATAAAGTTAAATGCTTTTAAAAAACAGTCAGCAACTAAGGAAGTCTGATGATTAAGGTGGAATTTTAGAAAATTAGATTGAAAAACTTTTCTTCACTTTTTTGGATCGGAGTTGCTAATTACACTTAAGTCATAAAACTGAGCTAGAATTAGCTTATTGAACAGATCTGCTGCATTACAGACATCCTGTTTACCTTAAACAAAAGGCTTTTCTCAAAGTAGTTAAAAAGCACTGGTCATTAATTCAGAATTGTGTTGCTTTTGAGGTTAGTGTGATAATATGGCTGTATTCTGTGGTTTACAGTCTAGGAAGCCTAAATATACCTGAAGTTTAAATAAAATAAGAATGTAATTCTTATGTGATTTCTTTTTTAAGTCTCTTTGGAGTGTCTGTAGGGGTGAATACAATTTTTCTGGAAGATTTTACTATTTTTTACTGTGATTTTACTATTTTGCTTAGGAAAGGCTTTCCTGCTGCTTTCTCAAGACAGTTGCTGTTCTCTCCCTGCACATTCCAAAGAGGTTTCCTCTGATAGGTGAGGAGAGTGCATTCAGACATGTTACAGGGCCACTGCAGCATGGAGAGAGTGGGGAGGCACAGAGATAATAAAATCCAAAGAAGGAACAGGAAGTGTGCCTTTCTGTCTCTAAGTTTTATGAGTGAATTTTGAAATGGCAGATTATGGTCACATGCCTCTCATGTCCAAGGACAAAAAACGTATTAGCAAAAGGTTTGAAGACAGTTTAGTTACTGTGCAGACTTTAAACTGGTGGTGCTGTGGTTTGCAGAAAAAACCTATCATTTTGAGGACAGGAAACAGGTTGTTGCAAAGGCAATCCTGTGAAACAATTCATGTTTTTAATGACTAATATAGTCCAAGAATCACTCAGTAAATGTAGAAGAGGACATGTTTTATAAAGTAGAAGAGACTGTGGGTGTAGATTTGAAACAACTCTAGTTTATGTGATGAATCATTAAATTCTAAGCTCAGGGAAGAGGATGAGCACACACCATTACTGAATTCTTGCCCTTGAGTGTGTTGGGGGTTGTGATTTAACCTCAGCCATGAACTAAGTACCAAGCAGCTGCTTGCTTACTTTCCAACCAGTGGGCTCAGAGAGAATTGGAAGAAAGAAAGCAAAAAACCTCCTAGGCTGAATTAAAGACAGTTTAATAGCAAAAGCTGTGCATGTAAGCAAAGCAAAATGGCAGGCAGGTATTTGGCTATCTCCAGTAGAGCAGGGCTTCATAATGCATAACAATGACTTGGGAAGACAAATGCCATCACTCCAAATGACACCCCTTCATTCTTCTCTGAGCTTTATAAGCTGAGCATGATGCCATATGGGATTGGAATATCCCTTTCATCAGTGGCAGTCAGCTGTGCAAGCTGTGTCCCCTTCCCAGTTTCTTGTGAACCCTCAATCTCCTTGGTGGAGGGTGGCATGAGGAGCAGAAGAGTCCTTGACACTGTGTAATCCCTTCTCAGCAGTAATGAAAACATCCCTGTGGTACCTGTACTGTTTTCAGCACAAATCCAAAACAGCCCAACACCAGTTACTGTGAAGAAATCTACCTCAGACAAAACCAACACAGTGTGTGTGGGAAAAATACACTGAAATGGTATTTCTTTGGTCATACTTCTCCTGTGTACCCTTTTGTCACAGAATGGTTGAGGTCAGCAGGGATCTCTGGAGGTCATCTTGTCCAGCTCACCTCCTCTATCAGGGCCACTCAGAGCTGGTTGCCCAGATGGCATTTGAATATCTTCATAGTGGGAGACTACAGCCTCACTGGGCAATCTATGCCAGTACTCAATCACCCTTACAGTAAAGTGTTTTGTAATAATAAGAGGGAAGCTCCTGTGTTTGTTTGTGCCCTTCTAGTCTACTTTCACTATTCATTGCTCAAATAGTAGAATTGTTGAAGTTAGGCTCTCTCTTACATTCTAATGCCACTGCTTCTTGCATACTATGTATGTAGTTCCGTTCAAATAGGATTTGTTTCTTGCTTAAAAAGAGCACAGGAGAGTGTGTGAGTGAGGTAGGAGAAGCAATCTTGTTCTTGATACAGTGCTTGCTCCCTTACTGATCTGGACCAAAATGGATGTTACATCTTACTGTTCAATGCCCATTACACAATCTGTCACTCAGGACAGTTTTGTGCAGCAATGCATACAAAGAATTTTGATAATTATTTTTAGGATGAAAGTTAAGAGACCAGAGCTGGTTCTCATGTAATGGTAATGCAATTTAATAACAGCTCTTCCCTCAGAGGGAGACTGCTGTGTGTCATCTGTCCTTTACTGTTTTATAGTGAGTGACCTACCAAAGCCTTGCAAAACTGGTATGGAGTGAAACCAAATCATAATGGACTTAGACTCATTTTCACTACTGAAAGTAACTGCTACTTTGGCGAGGAAGGTGGAATAAATGATTTCTTAAAATAAATTCCATCACTGCTTTTGAAATGTTATTTTAATCAGATCCCAACATATCCTGAAACACTTCATGCTGCAAAACAAATGATGTCATTTATGAAGTCTAAGCATTAAGACAACAGAAAACACATAGTAATTTGGGGTTGCTTTGGCTGCAATGCTAGTATTTTGAACTGTAGTTACCTACTACAGGGTTACTATCTTGCATAACAGTCAAGAGTTTACCACTCAAAGGTTAAGTTTTGTTTAACTTTGAAGAAAATTAATTAGAAGCCTTCACCCATTCTATACAAGTTTGCATACTCACACAGTAGTACTTAATCAAAGACATACTGAAACATTTCTTGTGCTACTTTTACATAAGCCTCTCTCTCTTCCTTTGTCATGAGAGACACAAGCTCTGGATTTTCACTAACTTCACTATATGAATGAGGTTGTCCAGCTACCATTAAAATAGGACCTAGAGTTTCCTGTTCTTCCTCTTGTTCAAAGTTGCTACCTACTACTTTCATTCCTGCTCCTCTTGAGCACTTGGCATCCTCTTCAAACTCGCTGTCACTGCCTGATTCATGTAGGTTTCTTCTGACAACAGGAGCCTGATCTCTGCTAGATGATGACTTCAACTCATGGATCAAAAGAGTCTTGATGATTTCATTATTGTCAACAGTTTCTTTAACACTTTCTTCAGTTTTTTCAGAAGAATTTACTCCTAATACAAAGTACTAAGTATTAGAGGAATCAATAGTGTACAGTTACAACAGGCATCATACATAGATGACTTCTACTCTGGATCCTTTTCAGCCACACTAGAATTCTCTCTAAAGTACAGACATTTCCAAGAGCTTTCCACTATAAAGATTACCACTGTTATTACATGGTTAGAGCCAGTAGCTTCAGGACCTGGCACCTGACTTTAGGAATACTACTTCAATCAGTCTAAAGACTAGTTTTCAGAAACTAAGATCTGATGACCCCTAGTGCAGAATTTTGAAGCATTACCCTTATCTTCTAAACCAAGCTCAATACATTTTCAATAGTGGGGCTATATTTGTATGCACTGAGGCTGCTGAATTTATTTGCTAATGCTTAAAAACTTACCAGCAGTATTGTTGGTGGCCTTTGTTTTTCCTTCCACAGTGCTCTCTGACAACCAGGTAGGTTTCTCTGTAGTTGTTTTTTCTCTTGTTTTCTTTTTGCGCTTTGAATCTTGGACATCAGTAGCTAGGTTTTGGGTGTATGTAATGCCAGAAGAGGAACTTCTGTGTGCCCATTTTTCAGGGTATCTGCAGGATTCCAGGACACTTGAGCTCAACTTCTGTTCAAAGCTAAATGAAATGTCACATTCTGAACAGGTAAAATTCAGGGAAGAACCCCCACAGTTCCCATTTAAAAACAAACAAAAAACCCAACAACCTCCCCCCCCCCCCCCCCCCCCCCACCCCGCAAACCCAAACAAAAAAAAAAGAACTCCTAAAACATGCTTTTTCAGTATACTAACAAGTGCTCTGTATTAAAACAATTTGCATTCCCTATTACCTCATCTCAGAGGCAAGTGGTTCTGAACCATTGATTTTTGCAAGGTCTTTTCAGTAGTGCATCTCTGGATGAAGTACACTGATAGAAAAATGTTACTTTCTCACAGAAAGGGCTATAAACATTAGCTGAGGGAGAAATCTGGAAAATAAATTACTAATAAAAACGGTAGCAAAAAAATATAAGTGCATAGTAATAATGTAGAACGCCTTAGATATTACAGCCTTCTTCATTAAACAGTAGACTGTACTGGACAAAGCGGAATGGAGTACAAAGTAGGCTGCAAGTTGAGTATTTCAAAGATTTACAACTGGAAAATTGTTGGGGGGGTGGGGGGGGGGGTGTTGCAATGATCAGAAGTTCTAGGGTTATGTGTATACCTTTCTGATAATTCTGGTATTTCTGCTGGCTGAGGGTCCAGCAAGTCATGTGGCAGAACAACATCTTCAGTCTCACGCAGCAGCACAAAGAGAGGTTCAATCTGCTCATTGAACTTTGCTAACAAGGTTTGAGCATCATGCTTCGGAAATGCTGAGGGATCTTCCTCTACTTCAGTACTGCAATAAGTGCAGCGGAAAGTCTCTGCAACATTTTCCAATTTTCACATTCATGGGATGCAAAAAGATCAGCAGTCAACACTCTAGACAGTTAACCAAAACATTCTAGATTTATTAATATTTTCACATAACTAGAGGAACTTGGTTCTGCAGGCAAGCTGGAGACAAACTGATATTCAAACACTTACTATGCAAGAGAGAAATGTCTCAGGAGAGAAAGTTAAGTAGGCTGTACATGGACTATTGCCATATAGTAAGGTTTATTTTTTTCTTCTTGGAGCTCACCTCAGTTCTTAATGTAAGGAAAAAAAATGACACTTGCAAGCATAAACAGCATCTGGTGTTAGTTGTTCAAAAAGACTAATTCAGAGTCAAGGCAAATGCCAAAACCCTGTATTTATGTCTTCAGGAAAAACAAAAAAACCCCGCTCCAACATAAAGTTTATTTTATTAAAATTTATCACCAGCCTCAATGTTTGCATTTCAGTAACTTAACTCATTTACCTCCCTTTATAAGAAAGGGATGATTTTGCTAACTGCTTCACCATTGACATTTTGGTTTAGTCATGTAAAGTTTATTCTTGCTGGCTCTGGCATCCTTTGCGGATACCATGACCCAAATATCAGCACAGTAATATATCAGTACTTTATTGCATTATGATGCCATTCTATCTGGTTTTGAAAGAGTACTCTCTATTTAGCTACTGTGATTTTGGAGAAGAAAAACCCACAAACTCTGACACCACTTCTGCTATGGATGTGTTGTGTTGACCCAGGAGGAACCTGAACTTCCTACATGCGAATGACAGAACTCCTGCCACTGAACTGCAAGACACTTACTACAGTAGGTGACTGCCAGCAGTCTTACCCATCTGGTCCAACTCTGCCATCAGAAGAGCTGAACCACACAAAGAGTAACTAACATTCAAAACTGAATAAAGCCAGTACTGTGTTCCCATTTCCATATGAGCAAGTGGGACTCACAAGACTTGGATGAGTGATCTTAAACCAGGTTAAGAGTCTTGTTCAAAGCAAAGCTGAGGCCTAAAATCTGATTCCAAGCTCTATCTCATATATTCAAGATTATTCTTCGTTTTGCTTGGCGTGTTCTAGAGGCAGCACTTTCTCTTACCCTGACACTCCAGCTTTTCCTGTCTCAGACTCTTGTCCACCAACAAACAAGAAGCATATCCTAACAAACGTGCTTTTATTGTGAAGTTCACATAGGAGACAGTTTTGTGCTATCTGAGTTATTCTTTAAGATAACAACAAATAAGCAATATAAGTAACATACCTGTAAACACATCAAAGAGCTGATTGACTTCAAGGTCTGTGTAAGTGCTAGAGCAAGATGGGCATATAAAAGAGGACCTGGTAGTTGAATCCCGCTCATCTGCTTCTATTTTCTGGCGCATATGATCCAGTTTGTATCTTACCACATCCACCAGCCCCTTGTAATTGATGTAATAGTAATTCTGCCTTGTGCTCTTCCCACTAGGCCCTGTTTCAACTCGCAGACGCATTTTCACCAACTTGTCTGCCTTGAGTGTGTTGAGGACAGTACGCAGTTGTTTATGTTCATACTTGAGCAGCTGTAACAGGTCATCCTCTTTCACAGAGGAGTAGTGGATCAGTATATCCAGGGCCAGGGAGTACTCTACGCCATAGAAACCACGCACTATGTACTTGGCCAAGCGCTTTAGGGCTGCCGGTACCTCTGTGATACTGTTTTGCTCCTCCATCAGGAGCTGAGCCTTGAAAGTGCTGTATAACAAACAGAAGTGAGGGGAGATGCAGTGAGCCTTTCTTAGCCCTCACAGGCAGGTATAAAACATGTCATTTGCTGTGCTGTGCTTCTGCAAGAATCTTCACAGAATGGAAACATGTAAAATCATTAAGCTGCAGCTGGGGATGGGGAAGGTGTCAATAGGTACCAACGACTACCTAATCTTGAAGTAGAATGACTACACCTGAAATATTCATGTCCTCTTGAGTAAAAATGTCACAGAAGATAAATAGGAAAATAGCTCATAATAATCCTCCTTACAGAATACAGCACAGTTAGCTTGCATGTCTAGGTTTCCCTGAAGTATCTTTGCATTCATAGTCAGCCAGTTAAGAGCTGAAGTAAAAGCAAAGACTTCAAAAATGGAGCTCAGGACAAGAAATCTTTAGCTTAGTTCCTAACAGTATGTGACATAGATGAAACTGTATCTGCTTTTGTGGCAAAGCCACGAGAGGTGTTTAAGCACCCATTCACATGCTCTTTCTGATTTTTCTGCTGCCTGCTGCGGTCAAAGACCTTGCAAAGCTGGGGCACAGGAGCCTCCAACTTACCTGGCCCTTGCTCAGCATGGGGCGTTTAAGATACCATGTCTTTCTCCTTAGTGCTCTTCTCCCCTGCAGAAGTAGGGCTTCCATCCATAACCAGTTTTTAATTCCATTAACTAGAATGTAACCAGTTTTCAGCAGTCCAACTGTCCTAACTGTTTCTTATTCGTAAGGAATGGAGGGAGTTAAAAAAAAAAAAAGTATGTTTCAGTAAAGCTACATCCCAATTCCCTTCTTTGCGGCAGGGAATACAGCAGTGGTTGATGCTGCAGCCTCTAGCCAGGTTGCTTTACAGAGAGCCATGCCATGTGCAGTCACTGGGGCAGAAGGGCTGGGAGCAGGATGGTGTGTTATGGCATGGGACATGGCCAGCCCTGGCACCCACTCCAGGTGGTGGTAAAGAAATTGCTCAAGCCCAGGTGATTGCATATTGGTACACAGAACTTGCAGGGAACTCGTGGCTTATGCTTAGCAGAAAGGGGGGATAGACAGTGTCCTCAGCCAGCTCCACCACCAGAGATGAGGAGCATGGCATTGAGCTTCCTTGGAAAAGAGCTCTGAAGAGCCCAGAGCCTTGTACTTCCACACTGTGGGCAAAGAGCCCACAGAATGGCAGCGCTGTAGAGACTCCAGCAGAGGCCCAAAGGAAAGCAGCCATGAAGGAATTCTGTAACTCGGCCCAGCCCAACTGAGGAGTGCCAAGTGCAGCCCCAGCGCCTATATTGAAAGTGGTACTGCTCACCTTTATTGGTCTGGGCTAACATCTCAGAAAGGGCCAGGGTGCCCTCTGTTTGGGTCAGTGTAACACAAACTGCAGTTGGATTGTGTCACTGTTAAGCAAAAGAACAAAAACAGTTCTTCACCTAGTCCTTGGCTGATATGGACAGAATGCTGACTCTTAAAGAATTTGTATTAGGCACAGGTCTCATGACTATTTTTTCCTACCCTAAGTCAAATACAGAGTGAAATTATTTCAAAGGGAGTGTGATAAGTAGATAATATATTAAGGAAGAAGTAGGACCTGAACTGTAATCATGGGGTTTGCTGACCTATCAATTCTTTGGATGACTCCTTATCTCAACTTGTTTTGTGTACTTGCATCTCTAAAGCAAGCACTACTCTGAAGTGCTTCCCAGCACCTTGGTGTTAAAAGCTTGTGGGGTCTAGCCTTAAAACAATGTAAAATAGTCATGGAAAGAAAACAAAAATAACAGCCAAACTCATAGAAATCCCACAAAACCCAGAAAAACACAAAAAGCCCCACTACATTCACACAACAGAACCTCACCTCCCCCTCACCATACATAAATACCTACTTTATCATGAACACATCCTCGGAGATGAGGGAGAAGATTTTTTCAAGAACAAATCCATAGAATCTACTGTGCATTTGCAAGGGAATTTGAGATATGCTAGCCTTTGGTTCAATGGAAAAGGAAATGGCTTTCTTTTACAAAAATGACTGAATTTGACCTGAATAAAAGACATTCATGGAAAACACAAACCCCTCAAGAAATTTTCCTTTTAGCTACAAAAGAATCAAAATTATATGTATTTTATAAAAAAATGACATAAAATCAAAATGGGGAGAAGCTTTCTCTGCCATGGTCTGCTATATTTGAGGTTTTATTTCTCCAGTCAACTTTGTAAAACATCTCCATCTTACAATAAATCTTGAATTTCAGGAAAATTACTGATTTTTAAAAGTTGTTGTGTAGTTTTCATTTGACAGGCAGCAGTTCTCATTTAAGAGGAGCTGGAGACCACCCTTACCAAGGAAAGAAGGAGGAAGTGTAATAGCTCCTTGCAAAGGAAGGACTTCAAACAAAAATCTGCCCTGCAGCTGAACTACACTCTATGTTAATGAGACAAGTATTTTACTACTCATGTAGATTTTGTTTCCTTTTTATTTTCTCTTTTTTTTTTTCCCAGGCAATGGCATGTATAGACAAGATATTCTAGAAGTCAGTCTAACTTCTAACTTCATCTGCTTTTAAAGTACTTATTTTTATGACAGTAGGAGCTACCTTGTTATTACATTGACTATTTTAAAAATAATTCAGTAATTTAGATGTTTGAGTGGCCCTTCTGTTTATAGTTAATATGGATCCCTTATAACCTTTATCAAGGAGAAATGCAATGCCTTGTTTTCCCCACAAGAGAAAACCACCTTTAGGATCCCTCTTGCTTCGAGAAAGCTACACAGAGTTACTACTTGTGCCAGCATGCAACTATTAAAAGCAGAGTTTCAAGTTAAGAGGCATCACACTGAGCAAGTTCTGCAAGGTCTCTTTGGAGCCAGTTGCTTCATTAACATTTTCTTTGAGCTGACTAAGAAGACAAAGTATCCATCTCACCATTTAAAGGACACTAATACCAGAAAGATTTTGTAGCATTTTGTCAGATTCACATAATCATATGACTTGCAAATCAATTAAAAACCATATCAATACCTCTCTTGTATGGGCAGGAAACTTCAGGTTGATATTGCTGAAAAATTGCTTCTTTCCTAAGAGCTGAAAGCACCTCCAAAACAAGCTTAAATATTTCCCAGCCTTTTCCTAGACCTATCTGTGATAAGCCCTAATCATACCCAGCTGGTGCAAGAGTCCCCAAATCACATTTCATTAGCAACTGAATGAGTTCAGCCTTATACATTGCATCATGATAAAGTTATAAATCTTATTGCTCAATGAAATCCACCTACAACAGGCAAGGACTCACAATGTAGTGACTGCAATCTTTGATTAGTGTTTTCATTAGCATAACTTTAGAAGACTAAAAGTAACATCATAAATAACTCTTGTTGTTGTAAGCCAACTATTTAGTATAGATAATTTATGTAATTTGTTTAGAAGCTTTCAGAACCCAACCAAACTGGAAACTTCAGTATCTTAAAAGGAGAAATCTGGGATTTATGTTTACTAGTTTCTGTATTTTTACTTATTAATAATTTAAAGTGGTTTATGTCTTCAAAAGGAAAAAAAGACCATTTTTTCATTGTACTTACCTAGAAGATAAAGTTATGGATATTAATATCTTCTGGGTTAGACGTGTGTGTGTAAAAACAATTTTGAAATAAGGTTGCTAGACACTGTACAGTCCAGGTTTAAAGTACTGAATTCTATTAGGTTTGCAATCATCACATTCTATCTCAAATCTACGCCTCTCTCAGATTTTTTTAAGATATATATGTACAATGGAAGCTGGTGTTTTGTAGTGACATGACTTACATCTCCTTGGTACGTGTTGCAGCATGTATTGTGCTTTTGTTACTGCTGTTTGGTGCTGGAACTCTTGACTCTGACTTACCTGGCACATGAGTCCATGGAGAGACCCAAGGTGTGGGTGTTTGTCTGCACAGGACAGGTTGTGGGACTGGCATTTATGATGTCACTACAGAAGTCGGTGCCTCTGAGAAACAGTAGATACCAAAAAAAAAAAAAAATCCCTCATATTTTAGCAGTCATAGCAGGAATTTAGATTTGAAAACACTTCAAAGGTTTGAGACTGCTGTTGAGAAATTGCAAGAAGAGGTGACTAAAAAAAAAATCTCTGAGATTAGTTCTGCTCTTGCTTGTGATTTATAGTAGCAGGGATTGGTTTCATGCCTTATGCTGGGAAAAGCCCTGCTATTGCTCTTTTTTTTTTTGTTCCATTGATAAGAAACTATTTGGCAGATACAGCTGAGAAGGATAATTGGCATAAACCTTCAACTACAAATTTAAAATGTCCACACAGGCAAAATTAAACAGATACACCTCAGTCCATATAGTGGTTCTTGAGCAGACTCCTTGTCACATTACACTAGAAAATGCAGAGAAGCAAAACTACTTGCTGCTGTTTGGTTTAGTCTGTGGGAAGTGTTTACAATTAATAATACCTGTGGGTTTCCTCACTGACTGTTTTGAACTGGGAAAGTGTCATGTAATCTCAGCGCTGTTATTCCTGTTACTGCCCTCAGCCTACTTGTGGAAGTGTGGAATCAAATCACAACAAAACATGAAACAACTTTCTAAATTAAGTTGAGTTGATAGTGTGGCTGGTGACACTGCTTGCAGAAACAGGAAATGGCAGTTCACCTGTGGAAGCTATGACTGACAATTCTAGGGTTGTTCAGCAAGGACAGCTAACCCCCACATAGCAAAGGTGCTGGCTCAGCTCTGCATACTAAGAGCAGGAGTGAAAACTGCCAAGCCAAAAAAGAGAAAAAAATGAAGTGGTCTGAGAAGGTGTTTCAGACTACAAGTAGCCCTGGCACCAAGGGCCGTGGGAAGCAGGATTTGTGCTGGTATGTTGTTGTGATGTTGTGTAATAGGGACATTATTGAAAGTGGGAGCTTGAGACAGGGTTAGGCAAAATCACCTGGCTTCATTTCAAACCCGTTTGGGTGGCTGGGATGTTTATCTGCAATGGTATGGGCATGCATTGCACTTGTAGGCTACTTGATAAGAGGAAGGCAGATAATCAACTGAGCAGTCTTGGGAGAAATAAATACAGTCTTGATCAAAGGTTGAAGGCAAAAATTAGTGGGTTGCTGTTTTGGGGGGCAAAGGTATAATGAAGATCCTCACAGAGCAAATGTGGTATGCTTGACCTGTTGGCACAGCAGGGGATGGTGTAGAAGGCCTGGCACAAGGCTGTGATGCACACCTTGAATAAATGGGATGTGTGTTGAGTTCCTCTATTGTCCTCTCCAGGCTGAACAGCTGCTGTTCTGTGTTTGCTCAGACACATGAAAGCTACCTTTTGCTGTATCTTACATTGTCCTCATCAAACTGATGTTTAAAAAATAGAATCTCTAACTGTCTAGCTTGTAAATCCAAGCACTACAAAATAAGAAAATGCCAGGATTATGTTAAGTACCTATATGTAACCTGCTGCCCTGTGCATACAGAGCTGTTAATCACACAATCATATCCCCTTTATCCCTGTTCTGGCCCTTAGAAAGTCTCTGCCTCAGCCAGCATGGGGGTGTCCATGTTCAGCACCCAGCATGTGGCCCTGAGCCCTGCTTATTTTATGAACCATCCAAACCTTGCACTGTTTTACTATCAGTTTCCCTGTGGTGCTCTCCCTGCATTACTTACTTCCATGATCCTTGAAGGCCTGCTGGGATCAAACTGAACCAACTTTGAGGGCTTTAGACTTTTTACATTCGTTTGTATTTTGTTGTTTTCCTGATATAGAGAAAAATAAGACAATATTGTGCCTGTGTTACAAGTGGAGCTCTGAGGCACAGAGTTAGAAACCAAGACTGCTGGATAATTTTGAGAGCCTGCACTGAGATGTAAAAGATTAGGATTCACTTTACAGTACTTTACATGATTGCAGCACAACTCCCTCTGTCTTGATTGCCTTTGTGATCAGTACTTCCAAATACTATCACTGGTATCACTGACTGGGTACCAGCCAGACACCACAACCTACTGGGTTGCCTGTGCAGCACCTGGCAGAACTGGGGTGAGGATTTAGTTGTCCCAGTAGGTACTGAGACCTGCTGGGTCTGTAACACCATCCCTTCTTTTGCAAGGCATTATCTTATTTACTGTCTGGAAAACTGGAACAAAGCAGAAGACTTTTGCCTTTATTATGGCATCCTCATTCATCACAGGAACACAGCCTGTCCTATGCAGTGAGTGAAACAAGGGATGTCAATAAAAGGAATTTTTGGATGATACAGAGACTGTATCCGATTCAAAAAGGAAATGAGTGGCTTCTCCCCTTCTTGGCTTATGGCTGCTTGACAGCCTTAGTATGCTTCTAATGCAACTTATCTTGCTTTTAAATCTGAAGAACAGTTGCTTAAGATAATATTTTTAATTTCAATACTCTTTTCTTACAGGATCAGTTTAGACTACTGTGTGTCAGCATAGTTTGAAAAAAAATGTTGCTGCAGATGAGGAGGCACATTTTGGCTTAGGTTTCAGTTGATGGCAAAGGAAGGGTCAGTAGAGGAGCATACTGCAGTTGCTAGTTCTTCATAGCCTGCTACTGTTGTCTGTCTTCCTATTCTGTTCTACTTCTCTTTCCTCTGACATTTCCTGACACTTTGGCTCTTGCTCCTCTCTCTTTTTTACCTTCCCTGCTTCCTCCTCTCCCTCCAGTCACTTCTTGTTTCCCACCTGGTTCACACAGAAGGCATAAAGGTTCATGGAGCTGGACATGGCTGTCTTAACAGGACTGTTTCCACTTCTCAGGGGATGGTGCATGTACACCTCTTGCAGGAATGCAGATGTAGCATTTTGGGAACTAAGCTGATGCAAATTATATGTAACTACTCAAAGGTTTAAGTACTGGTGTAACTCAGATAGTGGGTGTAGCCTGAGAAAAGACTATGTCTAATCCGAAATCCTCCAGGTACCTGAATTGAAGTTCTGCTTTAAAAACAGGATGGCAATGCAGCACTTTGCTACTACTCGATGCTTTTGATCTAATTTTGTTTACTACAGACAAAAAATTTAATCTTTTTTACTGAAATATAAGAGGTAAAAGCCTAGAGATTTTTTCTACACTGTGTATCCACTAAATAGAGAAAGCTTGGCATGATTAAAAGACGAGACTAATAGTGGAAAACCTTTAAGCAAGCCTTATGACTGGAGTTACCTTAAATGCAGAGTGCCCAACAAACAGTCTCACAACTGGGATCCTTCTATTGCTCATGCATAACCCTTAAGCTAGGAAAGCAAACTGCAAAACAAATTAGACTGAGATTGTCTCATATGCAATTAATGTAATTTAGAGCTGATTCACCCTAGATCAGAAAATGTCCTGACTACGGTGCTTCTTGGTATGTAAACAGGCTAAGTCCTTTATAATTATTGTCCTCTCTTCTAAGAGATCATGTGGGAGCAGACATAGTTATAAAAGACCTTTGATTCCACAAGTTACAATTCTCTGAAAAACTAGTAGGCAGAGCTAGAGGGAACAACTGCGTGGTCTGCTTGCTTCTTGATCACAGCCTTTGGGTAATGAGTATGTTGTGTCTCCAATCTGTCTTAACAGTCAAAGGCAGCTTCTTATAAAATGCAAAAAAAATCTGGAGTTTTCTTCCCAAGGCAAACTGTGGCTTCTGCCACTGCTGTGATTGAGCATTACTCCTCTGGCTTATCTTGTTCTTCTGGTGCAAAGGATGAGAGGTTTTACTGCCTGGAGAGCTTGGGTATGCCTTTCTTGCCAATTCTGGTCCTTCAAAAGGAGGAATCCATCTGATTATACATCTCATTAAGCAGGTCATTTGCCTGCTGTTGCCACTAAGGTGAAATCCAAGCTTTTGAGCTGCTTCTTTGCATTTCTTTCTCCTTCCACCTGTAACCTCAAGAGCTGGCTGTGTGAAAGTGGGACACGTATTTGTGCTGACAGGAAGGAGTATTTCGTTGTTAGCTGTGGAGCCTGCCTGAAGCTCTCAGCTGTCCCTTGTCTGTCCACTCTCCATCATGCCTGCTCAGGCAAATTAAAGACTTTTATTTACTCTTGCTGCTTTCTTCATAGGTACTTGCCAGACTATCCATGGGCACTGCTCTGGAGTTTTGCTTCTCAGCAGAGCCTTAACTTGCAACTGACTAACGCAAACTCACTTGCATGTGTGTCCCAGAACTACTGCTTAATTTTGATAAGATTTAAATTCCTGGATTCTCTTATCCTCATTAGCTGGAAAAAAATTTCTTTTTAACATGGGAGATGCCATTTTTTCTTTCTCTGAAATGGTATGGGACTTCACTGCATGGGTTCCTGAAACTGTAGAGGTGTGGAATTTTCTTGGCTAATGGACTGGGTTTTTTGCATTTAATTGACAATGTCCAAATGCTTTCTCTTTCCTGTTACACCTTATTTAATCAAGTTTAGAGTAAACTGGATTAACTTTATTTACATAAAAAGTAAATTTGCTAGAAGCTAGAACACTGAGGATGCTTTTCCTAGAACTAGACTATGCAGCAATGATGAAAAAGTATGTTTGCCCTCTTCCTTACATATGCACTTTTTTTTTTCAACTATTTGATAAATATCTGGAGTTTTTCACAACAGAACTAGGAAAGCTGTGTAAATCTCTTATGTAAACTTAGAGAGAAAAATTTATATGGCTGCTTGCTCAACCTGGGAAAAAAACCCAAACCTAATAAAAAGGAATCAGACCACTCTCCCGGTGTTTGTGAGATACCTCAACTATGTGACAAGAGCAAATTAAACTTTTTGTCCGGCTTGAGAAAACCTTCTGGACATGAGTTTCAGAGTTGACAAATGAAGGTTAAATCAATAATCACTTAATCACATTAATCACTTTTTGTATATCAAGGCAGACACAGTAAGACAAAGGTGTTGGGAGTTTTGTTTTTAAATGGCATTGTTTATTTTAGTCAATAGCAAGCTCTGGACAGACATCCACGGGATTTAGCTGTGCTTTTGCAATTATAAAGTAATTTCCAGTGTGGAAATGTGGATTGTCTTGCACAAGGGACATACCAAAACTCATTAGTTAATGACTGTAAGTAGTCTGCTTTGCTCTACATAAGCTAAAGTGGGACAGGACTAATTAAGCAAGTAAACTTATTTTTAAATTACAAAGTAATTTGATTATGGCTGTTACACAACTTCTTTCCAAATAAATCTAAGCAACCCTACCAGGCTGAAATCCACATTCAGAAGTATATGATGTGTCCTCCACAGTACAAACTGTAACATCTGACTTGGTTTAACTGCCTTAAATGAATCAAATGTTGTTGGAGCTGCGTTTCACACATGAATTTTTCCCTAATTTAAATCATGCTAATATGTTGATTTTTGTTTACATAGGTTCAATATTCATAATTGAGATTAAAAATGGACTTTGGTAGTACAATCATGCTAACACACTTCTGCTTGCATACTTCAGTTAAAAAAAATTACACGTACAACTAGACTGGCCTTCTTTCAACATCAGTTTACATAGCAGGATGTTGATTTCTGTGCACTTTCAATGTGTCAGTGTTTTACACCCCTCTGAATTGCTTCTTGCTGTGCTACTACAGGCATTATTCTAAGGCCTAGAATATCAGTGGTTCATTTTCTTCAACCAGAAGCCTTGTTTTTTTTTATTGGCAGCTATTTGGCATATAGCATTCCTTTGTTCCGGCTTCTTCCAGTGCTTGTGGAAGGAAAACCTCTAGTAAGAACAGAGTTTGCAGTAAGATGGTAACCTGGCTACTGAAACAAGGGATGATTAAAAGGTTATCTTTTAACTGTAGAATACCAGGCCAGAAGGGGCCTCAGTGATCATGTGGTCCAATATTTTTGTCAAAACCAACAGTCTAGATAACATGGTCCAGCACCCTGTCCAGCTGACTCTTGAAAGTGTCCACCACTTCCCTGGGGAGATTATTATGGACAATCACTTGTTTCCCCTTCTGTAGATTCTTAAATTTGTAACTATGGAGGAAAAAAAAATTAATACCCTTTAGTGTCTGGAGCAGGAAGCTGTAGTATCCTGTGTTCTCAGCTTCTGCACTACACTGATACTGTTCTGCATATCCAATTATGACTGGATGTCATGAACTTGCAGGTTTTAATTGGAATGCCTTATGCAATACTGTCTCTGCAGACACCAAAGAGAAAGCAAACACTTTCCTTACACCACTGGCAATTTTAAATTCCTGGATGAGTGAGACTATGAATAGCACTTCTTTCCTAGCGTGGTTAAGAAAAGATTACAAGGCAAACACCACACATACCAACCCCTAAGCTTACTCTCCAGTGTTTTCTTCTTTGCATCTTATAAAACACAAGAGATGGCATTGGAAACTAGGGCCAGCAATGCAGCCAGTGACACAGATGAAAATACTGCCTCCCACGTTATCTGCTTCCTAGGATATTAGTGTGCTACTATTTCTATTTCTAAAGGACCTTTACTATCTAGATTTGAATTCTGGCCAACAGTGTAGTATGACTTGGCTTCCCTTCCCCACTTTCCAAAAAAACCCAACCAACCAACCAACCAAAATCCCCCCCCCAAACAAACCAATTACCCTATTATGGTACTAGCTTTAACTACCAGTTTAAGGAAGAAAACAGTTTTTCAGACACTGTTAAAATCAGTCCATTTGGAAGGGAAAGCCCTTCATGCCATGTGATACAGAATGTGCATGGTGACTCACACAAATCAGTGCATGTGTACTTTGGTCAAAGAAAGTAGTTTTTCTTTATTGTATTGATATCTAATTTTTTGAGAGCAGAAAAATCTGTATTAAAAAAAAAGTTTGTTAACAGGCCAAGAAAGAGCTTCAGTAAAAGAGCTATAAATGAGTGGCAAGACATTTTTGTCTCAGATTTTGTTTTAGATACTTCCCCAAGACTTTGTTTCTGTGACTAAATATGACACTTGCTAGATTATTTTATAACACAGCATATCAGACATTTCCTTGTATTAGACCAGAACAACAGCAATTCATCTTAAGTGCTTTCAAAAGAGTAATAGAACTGTATTGTCCCAGATGATCTTCATGTACCCAGTTCTTTTTCATGCTTGGTAGGTGCCATTTTAACTTGTGTGCTTTAGTAGTATTTTAATCTAAATAAACCAAACCAAACAACAAAAATTAACAAACCCACAACCAATAAACCAAGACTACTGTCAAGACTGAAGAGATCTAGAGCTATCTGCTGGACTCATTTGGCAGATATGCCTGAAATCACACTGCCATTTGTTAGCATACATTTCTTGTCAGCAGAACTGCTGGTTAGAAAGCAAAAAAGTCCACTGTGAAGAAGGGTCCTTCATTGTTAGAAGCTCACTGACATTTCTATATAGCCATTTGATTTCTGAAGAGAGGAGTTAGACTGACGAATCTCTTTCCAGAAATATTTTTTTGTGGAGGACCTCCAATTCAGACAAGCAGCTTCCAACACAGGAAAGGTACAGGACTACCAAGGACTACAGGGATCTGGGCATTCCCGCAGGTAAGTCTCTGTATGACCATTATACACCTCCATCAGCGTTGTGCACACAGTCAGCTAATAGGCAGTGGGAAGAAGAAAAAAGAAAAAAACCCTCATTTACAGCAATATTATGTCTCTAATGTCTCTAATATTAGCTGAACAGTTCAACTAAAATGAGCATTTACCTTCCTTAGTCAACAACATGTAAGTATGAATTGCCTGTGTCCTCAGTCAAGAATGCTGCCTTCACTAATATAGTAACTACACTTCATAATCGAAAAACTCTTTTCACTCCTTCCTTCAGTCCTTTTTCATTTTAAACATCAAAACTTCAAGTTTGGACTAAAACAACTTGTGTTGCAAGATGAATGTGCCTGTAGTATGCCTAAACTATGATGTATATTAACTTGTTTCATGCTAATTACAAAGGCATATATCACAGGTTAAGTCAGAAGGGTCCTCAAAAGTCTGTAGAGTGACTGCTGCCTCAAGCCAGAACCAGCTATGAGGAAAGGGCTCCGGCTATGCAGTTTTAAAGCTGTAGGGCCTTTGGAAAATAGCTATTCCAGCAATTACATTTTGAATTTACAAAGTAATGTGAAATTTTTTTAAGTCCATGTTTTCACCTAAAAAACCTTGAATGTACCACTGTGATGTCCTCCTTAGGTGTACAGTAGTTAGTGGTCTGCCCTCTACTCTAAATTTTCTTCAAAAATAGAGGCATTACCTTATTGAGGACAGGCTTTGTGGAGAGAACATCATAAATTGCTGGTAAGGAGAGGTTCTGAAAGAAAAGAATACAGTGATGTTAAGAAACATTATCCTATTAGTGTAAATGCTGAAAACTGTAACTTTTTTATGGCTCAGTTAGGTAACAAGATATAAGAACACATGATACCCATAACATGCACACCAGAAGAATGTGGGCTGCAAGAACTCGAGCAGACCAGATCTCAGTAGAGCATGGGACACGGGATTGTGTTTGCTGCCTGACAGCGTGTTTCAATTTCACTGGTGTAAAACCACCCAGGAAACACTGGAAGTCTTTCTCCAAGTATCTCCAGGTTTATCCCTGCATATGCAGCTGCTGAAAATACTTGCAGGAAACCCACATAGATGAAGAGACAGCCCAAAACAATTTAAAAAGCATGTAAAGAGCCAGCTGGCACTTTATTACCAAGAAGCAGAGACAGGTTATCACAAAACTGCTAGCCATTTCTGTCATTACAGCTGTAATTGAAAACAACCTGAATGCTCACGGCTGTGTCAGGTCAGTACTGTAAGTTGGGAGTTTCAAAACAGCAGGATATGACGTATTTGGAAGATGTTTACCTCTTGTGTTGTCTGGTTCAGGCATTTCATTGCAGGTCCTCTACGATTATCCAATACTAGTGGAGGCTTCCAGCGATCATAGTTTGTTTCTAACACATACCACGTGCCTTTCTTGATATCAAGCCTGGAAAAGACATCTCTGTTTGTGTTTTGCTTCTCTAAGGATACAGTAAGTACACATATAAAGTATACACTATATACAGTTTTTTTTTTTAGGGTTGCTGTGGGATTTTTCAGTGATGTTAAAGAAGTGAGTTTTTGTACAACAGGAATCACAAGAAATAGGGGACACAATTGGTGGAACCTGTCCTCTTCTGGAAGGCTGAGTCACGTGTCAGGTCAAGCATACTCACTCCCAGATATCCAGAGCAGCTGTCCTGGAACGAGTTATCACACACCCTTCTCCAGAATTTGTTCCACCCAGTATAAAATAAGCTGGAGCCAGAAGTCTTGTATTGGCCAGTTTGCCTTTTGCATCCTCGTAACTGCAGAAAAAGCAGTGTTGGACTATTAAATGCTATAAATGGTTCAAGTACTGAAGAAAAGGTTTCACAGAGCCAGGAAAAGTTTGGGTCATTACTAGTTTGGCCCTTCTTCCCCTTTCATCCACACGAGGAGACAGGACCATAATGAAGGAACACATTTAAACAAAGCTTCTCTACTCATTTTGTACTTAATGTCCAGTTGTTTAGAGGTGCTCTCTGTACTTTTTCTATGTCTAAACATGGATGATGACATACTGTCATATTCCATTGAATTAATTTATTGCATGAAAGCTTTGTTTCTGTTTACTTCCTGTAATGTACTATATACTTCCCATAATATATCCAACCATGATGTTGAATGTGTTTTGATGCAGAATGCTGTTATGAATTTAGATACCAACAGGTTCATTAGAAAAAAAAATCTGAAAAAAATTTGAGGGATCGTGTGATGGCTTGGCCCCAACCCCAGAGTACCAGCAAACCCAGAACTATTTAATATTAGGGCCACTAGGAATGTATCTATACCACAGGATACTAAGCTTACATCCATAGTATTCATGCTAGTGGAAAGCCAAGAAGATTAAAGTAGTAGAAAAATTAGAGGGAGGGGGAATACCTTGTAGCATTCTCTAATACTGTTCTTGTAAGAAAGCCCATCCACATACCATCTCTTCTACCAAGAAACCATTCAAAGATTCCTGCAAAATATTACTGGTTACAATAATTTGTTTTCAGATGGTTCACTCATGCTATTCTAACTTTTACAGCCTTTAAAATGAGCTGTGTTTTATCTTATGCATCTGGAATCTATTCGCCATTTTTATTAAGGTGATATTTATTATTTATTAAGGTAATTGATATGCCTAAGTTCTGGAAAACTTGTACAGAAATAATGAAAGAAACAAGCATTACTCACCCACATAACCACCATCAAGACTGAAACGCTCATTCATCGTCAGTGTGAACAAGTTCTGAAAAGCAAGAGATCATTTATTAAAAAGATCCAAAAGCAGAAACAATTTATGTCTTAACAGAAAGCCTGAAGCATTCTTAATGAACTGACAAGGGCCCCTTCCCCATACTTACTGGTTTGACTCCAGACACCATGCCTATGTATCCTGCAAAATTGGTAGACTTGAATACTGTTTTGTTGTTTCTCTGGAAGTCCAAGATTACCACTAAAGGCTTCAGTTCCCGAGTTAGAGTCCAAGAATTATTTTTAACATCCCACCTGCAGAAGACGGTACATCATTTAAAACTTCCCTGTCTCACGAGAACCTCTCTTCACAGCATGCAGACATCCTGGGTGTGATGCCTGTCCCCTGATCTTACTCATGTCAGCCAACACCAATGCTCTGTAGTTACTTGCGCAGCACCAGCAGGGGAACAACTAAGGAGTTTAAATGGACAGGCAGGCAATGCAAATTGTTTTGTTCGAACTAAGAGCACAAACACTGTTTGGGATTAAACAGCACCACCCTGACAGCTGCTTTGTTTTGAACACACATAACTTCACTTTATTCCTTGCTGGCAAAGTGATCTATAAGTTCTGCCTGTGACACCAAACCATGAATTCTTACTTTTTTTTCAAAGGCAGAAAAGAAACTACTGGATTTTCTCTACATGAAGGGAAGTCCCAGTCCTACTTTCTAAGATAAACCAGACCAGTTTGTAGGTAAGATGGTGATAAAGAGCACTTAAAGACCATTACATTATCTGGAAACAATCTAGACTCTGGGAACAGCTTTCAAAGTTTCCTTAATATTTAGGGATCATGTTTACCATATTTCTGACAAGTGAGAGAAGTTCAATACAAGCCAAACGAAGGGACAGGTGGAGACATGGTTGAGAATATGTGCATTTTTGATAGGCAGGTAAGAATTTTAATGAAGATGAATATTTAAATCCTAATTGGGCATTGAGCATCATCTGAATGAGCAATGTTACAAAATATACTGGAGTAATAAAAGCAAATCCTGAACTACCTGATCATGGGGTATGAAATGACAACTAAAGGAGAATGCAGTGCTAGGCAACAAACTAAAATGTTTGTATCCAAATGAATGACAATATTAGATCAGTGGAACACAAATCACTGATTTCTGAGTGGAAATGATGAGTGAAGGGAAGTGCCAGTAGAGTACAGTACAGTAACTAAGGGAATAATTTGAGAAATGAAAAAAACACCAAACTATAAAAAAGCCAGCCCCCAGTGCAATCCCCATTTCACTGCATACATTAAAATTGATGCTTCATCCCATCATGTCAAGATCAAGACACATTGTGTTTCGTAGATAAGGTTACAGGGGCTATTCTTTGTTTTGAGACAGTTTAAACTGGAACTAAGAAAAAACTGAGTGACCAAACACAACTGTTCTGGATGCAGGTGGGGAAGTTTGACATAAGATCAGCAGAACAATCCTTTTAATTTTAGCCTTTTCTTCACAATACAGAATTGTCACTGTTTTAGCAACATTCAGTTCATCAGAGTGAAAGAATGCATGTAGTTCAGTTAGCTTTTTCTTTGTGTTTTTAAAAAAGTAAGTCACAAGTTTAGGTACTTACCCTAGAAAAAGTCCAAAATCCAAGTTTCTGGCATGGTAAAGTTTCCCTTTACAACAAGAAATATATAAATAAATAAAATATCTAATGAGAGAGACAAATTTCAGCTTAGAAACCCCTAAAAAATAGTAAGCAAGCAAATACCTGGGAAAGTAAGCAAGGAAAATACCATTTCTAGTTGCCTTTTTCATAAGCACAGAAAAATGGTGGGGTTGTCTTGATCAGAGAAATGTTTTGTCATAATTGAGATCAATTAATCTTGCAAAATGCTGTCCATCTGAGCCTCAGATGCTTTCCACATTATCTTAATGCAATGACAATACCTTGAGCTTTCTCTAAAAGTGAGACATTTGTAAGCCGAAAATCCCTTAGAAACTGACTAAAATGGAACAGGTGCAGACAAGGGCTGCAGAACTGAGTAGGAGAGTGAAATCACTTTTCTTGAAAGAGACAATCCATTTTGTCAATCTCTAGCACCATACATATGCAGTAGCTAGAAACTAGATGTGAAATCCTGCATGGCACTGCGAAAGTTTCAGGTGTCTGGCTCATGTTTCTTTCCCCTACAAAAACAAATACCACCTATTTAAAAAAACCCAAACAACCAATCACAAAACAAAAACCCCCAAACAAACAAAAATCCAACAAAACCAAACTCAAACCATCTTTGAAAGTATTTCTGTTCATTTTTTTAACCTAAAATACTTGAGATCACTTTTCCCTTCTCAAGGAATACCTTTCTGTTATCACTGCTTTTAGTCTCTTTACTAGACCTTTTTGCCTGCAATTGAGGAGGACTGTACTTGTGTAATTGAGGTAGACCCTCTTCTACATGAAAGAAAACTGTTAACACTATTTTAGGTTGTATTACCTGTTTTGTCTTCTGCCACTATTGATGTACATACAGTAAAAATTTCATAGAAGATGTTAAAAATAACAATTTCCCCTAGAACAGAAAGAAACAAAGTTCACTAGTTTGAAACTTTTGCCATGAACAGAAAAAAAGCATTGAAAATAAGCATATTGCAAATTTCAGTATTCTGTCATTTCTGTTAAGAATTTTTCTTTAAATCTTATCTGATCTTTGAAATAACTGGTTCAACAAACCCAAAAGCTTTCTGAAAGGACAACAGAAGAATCAGAATCCCTTGGCCTTCTGCTCTACTATACAGAAAGCCAATAGTCATTGCCAGTTCCTCCTCTGGAAGCTTCACAACAAGCTATAAAGTTCACTTTAAAGAAGAAAGCCACTACTGCCATGTAAGAGCAGAGGACTCGCACCAGGTGACGGAAGCAGTGGAAAAAGGTCAATGGTCATTCTGTATCAATTCTAGAAGAATTCGGTGCCTACTTTTCACCTGGAATGGTGTTCTTTTGGAGGAGGTGCAGAAGGATGTGACATGGATCACAAGGGAAAGAAAGCACAGCATAAGACTGAACCTTGCCTTGCCTTCTTTGTATGTCAACAGCAGACACACAGCTGAATGGGAAAATGATGGGAATAAAAGATTCCCCTGAATTTTGGTGCATAGGAGTGGAGACCTGCTCCAGTTCCCAAAACTCTACAGCTCTGCAGAGAAGTACCAGCCTGATGAAAGGCTTATGTGATTTACTCTATTCTCTAAAACACTGTTTTTGTTTAGTTTGAGATGCAATTTATTGCTTTGCCACTTAGTTAATAAATAGGTGACTACAACTACCTGTAGAATGGTAAACATATTAATTTCAAACAAGTCTGTATTCTAGTTTTCCACTCTGTTAATGAAGTATTGAAAACTATTACCCAAAGGAAGCCCAGATGAATTTGCAATCCCTTGGAGTTCTTCATTGAAAGGATATGGAAGTGTGGCAGTCAGATGAGACTGAAAGGGAAAGTTTCATATGGTGTATGTTTAACTTCAGGCTATTTTGTTACTTAAAGCAAATATCTCCCCAATAGGTACAACCCTTCTCACGACTATTGAATATATAATTTCTCTGCAGCCACTAGAACTTGAAGATGATTATAGAGTCCTTTGAAGACAAGTATATACTTACAAAGTAAAAACTATTACTTCTCAAAATACTGACATGAGCAATGGAGTTTAGCACAGTATCTTAGTAGCAACAGACAGCACAGAGTGAAGAAGGACTCGTATACATGAAAAGCTTGACTGGAATTTAGCCTAATGTCAGTGTTTATGGACATCCCTAACTTTCACACATTGGTATGACTACCTGTATGTGCTGCCTTTATGTCAACCCCATGCAGGCACACAGGGATATGCTGCAAAAACAGATGGGGAAGGGATCTGACCTTATGCTGTCTCTGCCACTACACTGCTTTCCCCTGTCCTGATTTCACACCAAACCTTATTTTAATCTGAATCAAATTATTTTTTAAGATGAAGCCTGGTCAAAGCTGTCCCTGTAATCAGACACTTACTACAGTTTTCAAAACCTGGTTTTATGCTACTGTTTAAAAGGAGTGGAACATTGCAAAAGGAATTCCAGTGAAGTGTTTTGCTGCAGTAACTAACTCAGAAACATATTTGTCTAGCATGACTAATCCAAACCTGAAAATATTTTGGAGGAAGAGGTACATGCATTTTTTGTTTGATGGTTTCAGAGTAATTCAGAGTAGACAACAAGACAAAATTTCAGACCGACTCTTTAAAATAGCATTTTTGTTCTGTTAGTGGAATTAAGAACTTGTAAATTAAGAACTTTTAAAGTTCTTAATTGCCAAATTTAGTAGCATTAGTTCTAGTAAACAGAATATACAGTAATAAAATAATTGAGCTGAAAATACTTACTATTTTGTTATCCACTATGTCAACAATTTTGCCGCTGGGGAAGAAGGTATTTGCTATATCTTTAATATTCTGGATCACAGCCTTCAGCTAAAACGAAAAAGGGTTTTTATTGAATAGAAACTCAACTGTAAGAATTGCTAGAATATTAACAGAACTCTTACACAGACTTTTCAGAAACAGAATTTGTTGAAAAAATATGTACTTAAATAAAGTGCTAAATGTGGTGTTCTGGGTGAGAAAAGCACCCCCAACTTCCCACTAGAGACACTTTTCAAACTTTGTTAAGTAACTTTCCACATTAGTTCCAACATGTCCTTCTACCAGAGAAAATGAATGACAGGAAAACCATCCTTCTCCTCTGCTGCTTTCATCACATTTTAATACTCTGCACTGTTCTGTCTTTAAAAATGTTAATTACAAGATCTTTACTTAAGCACTGATGTTTTTGAAGATAAAAATACTCGACAAATTTCTTATAAAAGTACCTGCTTGCCATTTGCAACATGTGAATGGCCACAAATAACAGTTCTACACCATGTGATCTAACTCCAAAGTACACAAGAGATAAACCTTTTAGAATTTAAGATGCAACCTGAAGCTTCTAACACCTACTGGTTTAAATGAGACTAAAAATAGATACTAGCATGTAAGTAGAATTTGTCTGGCTTTCAGAGTCAAAAGGTCAAAGTTAGCAGGGATATGGCAAAAAGTCCCAGCCTTATTTGAGAAATAAACATTACTGAATTGATTTTTTAGCAACCTTCAGAAGAACAGCTGTTTTAATTAGTTTGAAATAGCCTCAAGTATTTTAAAAACTACTTTTGCTGTGTAAACACCAGTGCTACAATCAGCATCCCTGAGAAGGGCAGGAAGTACTTAATTTCCCCCTTGCCATTTCATCGCCTCATGCAGTGTTTTGAGAGAAGCAGGGAGGTGCAGAGGAGAAGGGATGCAGCCTCAGTTTCACTTCAGTTTACCAAGGCTGTTCCTTTGGTGCACTCCTCCCCCTGCATTCTGCACTGCTTCACAACTGAGATTTGATAAATGAAATTGCACATACTTGCTCTGTGGCACACTGTTTTTTATTCTTCTACATCCCAAACATCAGTGCTTCTAAACTTGATGCTGCTAGCTCAAGTGTTGAACAGAAAAAAAAATTTACTCAAGTAAAATGAACTTAAAGTATTATCCCTTTCCGATAATTTTAGCACCTGTATTCCTTTCCAAAACTTTTCTCAAAATAAAAGGCCATATGCTGGCTTTATAGCTGCTAAGCTTCAAAGCAAGCTCTGTACATCCTACCTCTGTCTTTTTGTCATGCATCAAGTTATCCCATCTTTTGCTGGGAGGTAAATCAAGGTTTATGACATATGTGGGTATATTCCCTTTGAACCTGAAAGATAAAGACCAGAGATCAAGTTTAAAAAAGGCTCTGAAAAAAAATTTGACAAAATAGATGCTTCCCACCTGTAACAAGCATTTTCTAGATCTGCAACAGGAACAAGTTTCAAGAAAAAAACCTGTTCAGACTTGCAAATCATGACTTCTCTGTAATTTGCTAGACAAGTTGAATCAGACTACTTACGTTGGTCCTGAAGGAGGGTACATTTTACTCCTGCACTCTTCTCCATACTGTAAAGACAGTGGAAACTATTTAGCTTCTTTGTTAAAACATTATTATTCTAGCAGACTTAGTTTTGAATCAAACCTTTAGAATTAGTCAGTTAATTCAAAATCTTGGGACTTTGGAAAGGGTGCAGAAAGAACAGAAGAGGCAGGGACAAGCAGCAACTTCCCCATGCTGTCTGACAGACCTTCAGACAACTTGCCTAATGTAATCCAGGGCAAGCGCAAGTTTAATATAAATATACAAACCCATTTTTACTCAGTGTGATTTAATGAAGAGCACTTTCAAAAGCATATTCTTTATACAAGTTCAGAAAACTTAAATCTCAATATGGACCAGTTTATGATGTTTGTCCAATTCATAATCCCATTTTCCAGAGTCATTCCTAATTGTATTTAGTGTTAAGTTTCACTGTGTAGCTGGGGCAAGGAAAGCACACTGAACTTTGGGTCATTGGTGGAATGAGCTACACAGCAGGGCTTTTGATTCAGTGTGGAAAAGTGCTGCTGAAGTGGTGCTAAATATTATGAGAGGCGCGTTTCAGGAATATAACTACAAAATAGTTACTTTCATTCCTATAAGCCTGGCTAGTTACAAGTGAAAGTTCAAGAATTATTTTAGGTGTACTCAAAAGTGAATGCAAGGGTGTTTTCCCATCAATTACATAAAGTATGCATATAAATACATAAACATATGCATATATATGCCACAATTATAATTGCATGTTTTACCCAGTGAAATACAAGCAAATGCCTACTAGGTGCCCACACTTGTGCTTCAGGCCAGTTGAGAATAAACCAGATTTGGTCTCTATAAGCTGTCTGAGAAGTTCAGTAAGCTCCTTAGAGCCTAACATGGAAAAAGCAAAAGTACATGTGCTGCTCCGGGAGTCCATACAAAGGCTTGCAAAGCAGAGGCATTTGGGAAACAGAAGAGAAACAAAAATAGGTAGAGATGCTTTCACCAATTCATTTACTCTGCACCCTCGATTTCAAATATTTATTTGGGTGTATTAATTAGATTACCAGTGTGTCCTTATAATGCATCCTGGCTCCAATGAAAACTGAGACAAGATCTCCAGCAGCGATGTAACTGGAACAAACAAGCTAACTAATGCCCATGTTCTCTTTGGGCTAATCAAATTATCTGTTTTTAATGCTTTAATATAGAAAATACCATGTCCTACACAATGCCACAGACTTAAAACACTGGCAAACGCTGGAAACAGGAATTCTAAACTGGGATTGATTCCTGTGTGTTATCATGTGCTTTCTCTTTGTATTGTTTCCAGTTGCTGGAAGAAAGCATGAAATGAATTTTGGTTTTCCAACATGTAAGATGAAGGTGTAGGACCAGGAGCAACATATTTCCTGGATTTCACTGCAGTGCAGTTATAGCTTGTGCATAGCTGGAACAAAAGGTCAAACTCCATTTAATTTTCAAAACGAAGAAGTGTCAAAACAAGGAGGTTCTTGTTTTGGGAAGCATATCAGATGACTAGTTGGGCAACAAAAGTCAGAGGCTTTGTGCAAAGCCAGACAAATGCTTAACAGTATTAATGCCATTGTCTTGTGACATTTTCCATCCTGCAATACTAAAACCAATGCGAAAAAGCGACAGTACATATACATCCTACTGCAATCGGTGCACAGACTTGGACCTTCAGGAAGAATTTGTTCTCAAAAACAAGCTTCTTGACAGATAAAGCCTGTAACAAAAAGTAAACTGAAATGGATGAAAATTCAGCTGATTTGTCAGTACTGGCCATGGGCACACAGAGGAAACAGTGGCAACCAGGCAGATTAATTTCACAGGACTGTAAGTGATGTTTCAGGTGCTAAATGCTTTGTCACTCCTGATACTGTCTCCTGGGATTCTAATCCTGTATTTGCAGTTATTTTTATCTTCCTAGCCCTTTGCAACCTAAGCCACAAAAGAGATGAAGAAAGCAGCAGTTAAAGATGGAGGTAATAGAGAAAATGTTTCCTCCTTACATTCATTAATTGTAGATTTCTTATCTGTTTATATATAAAGGAAGCTAAAGAAACCAATAATTCCTAAAACGAACTGTACATCTTCCAAAACTGCGTGATTGAGATATCTGAAGAAAGTCAAGATTATTAGTAGCTTCTTTAGGTAAACTATTGTATCATAGAATCACAGAATATCCTGAGTTGAAAGGGACCCACAAGAACCATCAAGTCCAACTCCTGGCTCTTTGCAAGACACCCCAAGAAACCCATCCCTGGCCTGAGAGCATCGTCCAAGTGCTTCTTGAACTCTGTCAGGCTTGGTACTGTGATCTCTGTTTTGTTTGCTTTTTTTTTTTTTAAATCTACTGTAGCCAGTAGATTGCATATTTGCATTACCTGATGTACTGCTGACTTTCAAACTTGGATGTACATAATGAGTCAAAATCAGATGTGTGGCAGCATGTGATTAAAACACTAAAAGGAAGATAACAAGAAAACATAGCAGAGGCGAGAGAGAACATGATATAGGGAAAGATGGAAATAAAAATAAAAAAAATGGAAGTAACACAGAAGATTTATATCGTGAAAAAAATTAGAGTGGAACAGGAACCAAATAGCTAGCAAACTGTTGAGATGAACTGCTTAGCTAGGGAAAAAAATCTAGTAATAGCAGTTATTATTCACTGCAGGAAAGAAAATTAATGTATGGTTTAATGACTCTTGAGCAAATATTTTGACACCTAGCCCAATTTCATTAATATGAAATAGACTGAATGTTGCTTGTCCAGTTCAAAGAATGCCACCGCTTTTTTTATTACCCTCAAAAATATTTTGGAGGTGGACCATCTCTGGCGTCCTTCCTTAATATTCAGTGCTTCTCATCCTCATATGTAAAAATAAATATAAAATTACCTCTTTAAGTTATTAAGTACAATTCCATAGATAAGGACATTGCATTCAAACTCCTTCAGTCAATTTGTTTTACTTAGCATCTTTTGGTCTATGAACTCTGTGGTCTAGCACATTTTTCTCTCTGCTGCTCTTCCCTCTCAGGACAATGCCAATGCAGCACTCCCTCGTGCTGCAGCAGTCCCAGCACTGTTCACCCTTCTGAACACAGAGTTTTGAGGACTCTTGCAGCTCTGAAGGAATGCTGACCAAGCCAATTTAAATTGCAGTTTGGACAAAAAGTCCAGTATGGTTGAGGGGGCTGGAAGCTATAAGGACTGACAGTCTGTACCACTGAGGTGTAATTCAAGACACTTAGCTTTTATGTTCTTAATGAAAAGAACCCAAACAGCTGTATGTAGGAAGACAATAATTGTTTATTCTTCAGTAAATGATGCAACCCGGTATGTCAAATAAAAATAACATATCCAAGCCTGATATCTGGCTGCACAGCAGTACAATCTGCAACCTGGACAGAGTGGATTAGATACAAGAGCAAAGATGGGCAATCAAATGCAAAATCAAAATCAAGCTCTAATGATAAGATTTTGCTGATAGCTGGCATTTTCACCTACCACTCCAAACCCCAGGATACTTTTGGCTAAAATTCTGAAGGTGTTTTAAGCTGGAGCTGGATTACAGTACTGGGAAGCTTCTCTGACATGGGCAGGATGGGAGGAAGGAGAGGAGAAGACAGAAGTGAGAAGAGAGTTCAATTCTGTGTAGTGAGGAAGCAAAGAGAACATGGGTCATCCAGATGTGTACCGTCCCTTCCTGCAGTTCTCCCCTCTCACAAACCCCCTACTCATCTTGATATCAATATAATTTGCTCGGAAAAGTAATAGAGCAAACACGAAAAAATAAAGAAAGTAGTATGTTCCAAAAATATTTAAAAATACATTGCAAAATATTATTTTGAAATCCAAAATATTTAAAACCTGTCCTCTTCACAGAGGATGAGGAGATTCAGCAACTGAAGAGATTGAAAGAGTGCTTTGCTGCTTCAGAAATACAAAACACACCAGGAAGCAAGAGCACCTGTTTACAGGCCCAGGAGATGGAAGCCAGCCTGTTCCAAATAACCACACCCGCCTCCCCCCACTTCACAATTCCACCAGAAGTTAAATATTTCACTTATTCAGGTAAAAAAAAAAAAACACCACAAAACAACAACAAAACAGCCGAAAGAACACGAAATGACACCGCAAGCCAACCTGGTCTACCCTTCTGCCCTTGGGTGAGCTACAGCAAACACTCTCAGAGGTGCGTACTTGCGGCAAACCCCTTTCGGAAATCGCCGCTCTGGTGGGTGTAACGAGGGGCCCCTGAGCCCGCAGACGCGCACGGAACCGCCCGCAGGAGCGAGAGGGGTTCGTGGGACACCCGAGGGGCGGCTCGGGCGCTGCTGCAGCACTGCGGGCACTGCGGGCCACTCCGCGCACCCCCGCGCTGCGAGTGCGGGCTCAGGACAGCGCCGCGTCCCCCTCCCGTCCCTCCGCGGCCAGGGCCGGGGCGATGCCGCTCCGCCTCGATCCCCTCCCGCCCGGGGCTCACCGGGTCCGGCGCCCAGCACAGCTGCGCCAGGACAAGCAGCGCGGCGGGCGCCAGCAGCGCCCGGCCCCGGCCCGCCATGCCCCGTACTGCCGGCTTCGCTCCGCTCGGCGCTTCCCCGAGCCGCAGCCACATGACACGGCCCCGCCCGGCAGCGCCCTCCGTCTTCCCGGGCCGCCCGGCAGGGCCGGTACAGCCCAGGAGGTGGAGATCGGACAGAGCTCCCCTCCCCTCCGCCCCCACGGGCCGTCCGACAGGGCCGGCACAGCCCAGGAGGTGGAGATCGGACAGAGCTCCCCTCCCCTCTGCCCCCATGGGCCGCCCCCCAGGGCCGGCACAGCCCAGAAGGCCGGAATCGGGCACAGTTCCACCAGACGGGAGCTCTGTGCAGGGAAATCTGAAATAACATCGCGTCTCTTTAGAAGCACTAAGGGCAAACCCGTGGCACCAGTTTTCACTTCGTAAATACTGCGATTTTTAATTACTCTGTGTGCTTGGGAAGATTTGAGGCAGGTTTTGTGGTGATATGATGCCAGGCAGGCGCCTTCTTTAGGAAAGAATTTTATCTTTGCCTGCTTAGGACCTCAGGGAACAGGCCAGCAGCCAGACTAATGAGAAATACAGGGCATGAGATGCACCCAGCTATAAGCACCTTGCTTAGAATTTGTTCATTACTACACAGAAATGGTATCTCTTTGATGGAATCAGAGAATATTTTGGGTTGGAAGGGACCTTAAAGACTTCTAGTTCCAATCTCCCGGCCCTGGGCAGGGTCATTACTCATTAGATCAGGTTCTTGTAATTTTTGTTTTAATATAAAGTACAAGCCAGCAGCCAAATACAGTACATACTCCAAATAGCTTAGAATAAAAGGTATCATTTTAGTGCAAACAAATGAACACTTAACAATCCCATACATTAGCAACCACTGTGGGAAGCACAATGAAAAAAAACTCAAAGTCTTCCAGGCTGTGTTTTAGCTTGTGTCATGTGCTTTATGTAGTGACCGAGAGGTGTCACATGTTTCTGGGCACACAGAAGTGAGAGTTTTAAAATATCATGACTTAATTGCCTGTGCAATTAACTGTCTTACAAAACCAACTGGGAGTGGCAAGAAAAGGGGAATCCTTGGCAGAAGGTTGATTGGAAAGCTGCACGGAACTGCAGAAATTAAAAAAGAGGAAAGGGCAGAAGTGTATTGCAATGTGGAAAAGCCAAAAGCCTTGGGTGAAGGGAGGGAATGCAAGTGTGGAGAGAGGAGCCAGCTCAGAGAATAAGCTGGGAAGTACACAGAGGTTTAGAGACCAAGGCAGAAAAGCATTAATCACTGGTGAAAGAAGACACAGAACCAGTCTGTGGATTTAGAAAATGAGGAAAATTACAGCATAAGAGGATAAACCTTAGATATTCATGGGAGTGTTCTTTCAAAAATAGGAAATCAGGCAGGTTCTGCAGGGTCTAGAAAAATTCAGTGGAAAACAAATATATACAAGACAATAATCCTGTATTTACTTGAAGATATCTCAAGATATCTCAATATCTCTTATGGACTATGGTAAGAAAGTGTCTGATTAAGCTGGTTGTGTTATTTTCTAAACACCGACAGCCCTTTTTGCTCATCTTTTATTTCTGGAGCAGACAGCTTTTAGGTACTTTACTATCTTTGTCTAGATGCTTTACCATTTTTAGTACATTTTTACAGCAGAAAATAAATGACGACTTTGGAAAATGAAAAACTCTTTCCAAATGTTCTGAAGACAAAAGGATGCTGTTGTCAAATTACAAATTCACAGCATACTCTTTTGAAGCCTCTTTATGATTCTGGTTTAGTTCTGCCACTGGTAAAGAAACAGCTCACACCTTCCAGTACCCATGTTTCTCTGAATGTGGCTATTCTGCTGTGTTCGTATCAGAATGCCTTGTCTCCAGGGTCCACTCCAGTACTTTAGGCCCTCCATTTTGTTGTCTAGGTTTCTTCTGGCAGTTTTTAAAAATCTGGGTTAAGTCAGAAGAAAAATGTTTCTTAAGATGTGCAGTTAACTTGCTGGTATGCAGCTGGTGTCATTCATACCTACCACTACGTCTACCCTTCTGCTCATACTCACCTTTCCAGAACTGTATTATCACTCTCCAGATCTGTTCCTTCCTCCAGAAGCCGACGCTGCAAAAATTACTTCCCCTTTTCTTTCTGTTTTCATTAAAGCTTTCTGTGTTAACAGTACTGCCAAAACATTTCGCCAAGATGACACCATGAATACCTCCAATGGGAAAGTATCTCAATGGACTCCTTACAGCATCTATTAAATACACATACACTAATCTTCACTATCATGTCATACCTTTGATTTCATTTTCCTGGGACCAGATTTCCAGTGAATTCCTCAGATTACCGTTTCTGTGTTATCGCAGAACATGTTTTAGCAGGAATCTAGTGTATCATTAGTTCCGACACAGAGGGCAACCCCATTGCTACTATAATGTCCTTATTCCCTGCAAGGCTGCCAGTCTTCTGCCAGTTCTAGTACTTCCTTCTCTACTTGGGACAGCCTCAGTTAATTTGCTCTGCCATTTCTTTTTGCTTCCCTTATTCCTGGATCTGTAGCAAAGATGACCCTCAGTTACAATTTTCCCCTACTGGCACTTTAGATACTTACACCACCTACACCCTGCATTCTCCTACTTAGACTAATATAAAGTGGAAAAATCTGTGTTAATTCTCAGGCTCTTACTCAGCTGCTGAGTACTCCTTTCAGCACCCTTCCCACCACCATAGATTTATGTTTCCAGATGCATCCATATCTGAAATAATCATTTTTGTGAGTTCTACCAGAAAAGTTTTTATTCAAACAACATACGAAAACAGATGTTGTAATATCAATCTACTTCAACCATCAGCATTCACTTCAGATGTATTTTTCACAGTGATTGTAGATCAATGACACCTGCAATGAACTGTCCAATAGTCACTCTGGCCTGCAGCCTCCTCCTTCCAGTGCTGCCTCTGTGTTCTGGGAGCAGTTTTGGCAGTGGGTCACTTCCAGGTCCATACATCGGAATGGTTGTACATCACATTACTTACATTTTTGAGGAGGGACATGTAGTGTCGTAACTGCAACAAGAACTAGCTAATGAGGAACATTTGCCAACAGTCATCTATTTACTTCTAGCTTTTGGCCTTCTCCCTATAAATTCAGCACTCACACCTCTCTAAGACCTGAGCACGTGCAGTGTACCCTTTCCATCAATACTGGAACTCAAAATAAGGCCTTTAGTGACTGTGGAAAAGGCAGCGTAGCCCTGTTCTTTGCGTTGTCACACAGTGTATGGAGAAGCACAGCAACTGAAAAGCCCCTAAGCTACACATACAATCAGTTAACGTACTTGACCCTTTCTGCTGCTGGTAAAAAGCTATGCGTACACAGCTCACCTTGATGGCGTGTTGATTTTTATTTGAGAGGAATCAGGTTACATCCAGAGATCCCTGGAAAAGCCAACTATTTGCCCTCAAGACCACTAAAAGCCAAGGAGTTTTCTCTATGGACTAATCAGTGTACAGTTGGTCTCCCAAAGCAAATAGCTTACCATTGCTAATTAGTACACCTTTAGTTCTTCTTGGAGCCATTCTCTTAATGCAAACCAAATATTCACAAGTGATGCAGTTAATAACGTTTTATAAGTGGGTAATTAATATGTGAGAAAATTTTAATATAATTCTGAAGATACTTAAAAAATGCCTTAAATAAAAAAAAATTATAAAATATTTCACTCTTGCTTTCGATTTGACCCTATCAAAGACGCAGAAGAAAACGGACCAGCTGGATGTCACTTGCAGTATCTGTCTGCTTTCACTTTTGCTCTCCTGTATGGAGTGAATAAAAGAAAATTTAGATCAAGACCGAATACAATTAGATCTGAGTGTCTTATCTGCTTCAAAGCATTAAGAATGCATTGAAAGCAATTTTCCTTAAACTTTACTTCAAAGCACATATAAAAGCCTAACACCACTTTGGATTTTTTAATTAACTTTGTATTTCTAAGGCAATATAACTGCAATGTCTAAAGTTAACCTTGTCTTTCCTTTCAAATCATCATGAATTGCATTTTGTCTCCTCTGAGGAATGGAATTCAGATTCAGTGTGTTCTGAAGCTGACCATCTGTGATAGCCCAAGAGTGTTCTCACATCACTTGTAATTATCAGAAATATTTTTTTGCATTCCACCCACTGAATCAATGCAAGTACTTATACTGTATACTGACATAAAAGGCTTTAAAAATTCAGGACAGTTTCTACAGTCTCAGCTCAGTAGGAAAAATATAAATATTTTCAGTAGATAAAACACAGACAGTCTTTAATAAATGCTATTTCTCTTTAAAATGCAACTTCTGCCTCTCCAAAATGTTCTGGTGCCATATGTATTGAAAACTGTTAAAAATTAGTTTAATTTTTAGGATTAAAAAGATTAGATCCCTCAACAACTCTGTACTAAACACACTGAACAACAGTTAAAGATTTTTAAAAGAACTAATTTACAGGTAAATCCAAACCTGCAAACTCCAGCTAAAATAGTGAAAATTCAGATTAAAAAAACCCCAACCCCAGAACTCAGGCACAACACTCACTAGAGAAGACAAGCTCAACAACCTCCCACTGGAATCTAGCCCTCTTTTGTACCCCAGGTTTACTGTAATTCCATCTTCTGGTATTTTTTAAAATCAGTACACTATTTCCTTGAATTTTGAAGTACCTGTCAAGCAGCATTTCATGAAAAGTGCCTTCTTTCCTGGCTTTTCTAAGGGCTTTCGTATCTTCTTTGCTTATTTTAAGTTTTTTGTCTTGAAAACTTTGGAATTTCTTTCTGTAAGGGAGAGGGAAAAAAAAAGGAAAATGTCTTTAAAATTTTGTGTTTCAATAATACAAGAGCTGTGATAAGATTTTTATTTTTTACTATGTAGCAGACAACTGGCCTAATAAAATCCAGCAAACCATCCCAGTACCAAGGTTGCACTAAGGCTTCAATAGGTGAAAACTGTTCAGGTTTTATTTTTCTTGCAGTCTAAACAGGAATGAACCCCTGTGTGATTAGCATGAAGTGGTTACAAATTCTTCAACTACTACCATAAGAAATCATGGAGCGAAAGTGCATTGGATGTAGGTGGAAGTTGCTGACGGAGGGGCTGCAGGGGTTTCCTCTGTGAGAAAAGGCCAGGGCTGCCCTGTGCTGGACAGAGCTGGCTCTACAACACACCCACTACAGGACACAGCCAAGTCCAATGAGCAAAGCTGGTGGCACCTCTATGAAAACTTATTTAAGAAAGGGTAAAATGCCACACAGGCAGAAGAGAAGAGAAAAAACCTAAAAGTGCAAAACGGCAGTGTGAACATCAAGGACAGAAAAAAACAGGAAGGAGATGCTTCAGGCACAAGAGCAGATATCATCTTTCAACCCATGAATAAGACCATGCCACAGCAGCAAAAGTGGGAGAGGAAAGGACTGGCTGAAAGGAACCATTGAGTATTGACCCATACCCCATCCTGCTTAGGGGAGCAGGTAGAGGAGCCTGGAGTGAACATGAGCTTGGGAGATGAGGGAAGGAAAGGTGGTGCTTTTAGTTTTTGTCTTTCTTTCTCAGTACCCAAATCCATTTAGCAGACAACAAATTTAGGGAATTTTTCACTGTCGAGTCTGTTGCCTGTGACAGTATTTGGTATGTGATCTCCCTGTCTATATCCCAACCCATAAGCTTTTTCTCACCCTACTTTCTTCCCTTGTCCTGTTGAGGGAAAAGCAAGTGAATGGGTGTGTGGGAATGTAACCCTTTCTCCAAAGATGGCCCCAAAGAGAAGTGAAAAAAGGTACTTGAACGTGTTACTGGCTCTAAAGTACATACACATAATTGATTTCACACTGTTTAACGTTTCCTTTGTCTTCCTGTGGAACTTCATCTTTCTTCTTAGCTTCTCTTTCAGCACAAGTACGAATCTAGTAATTGAGACAAAAAAGAAAAAACAATTAAAACAAAGACACCTATATTTTTAAAACTGGAAGTTACAGGTCAAAGATGACAACATATCCTTCATAACAGAATGAGAGTCACAGTGTCTTTTTGAGTTCACAGCTTTCAAATTGGTTAGCTAGAGACAACTGCAATCAAAACAAATATGGGGAATATTAAGTGTAATCCTTCATACTACTGTAAGACATAATTGCCTTAATTTTAAAGGAGCAACATTACAGTTCTTAGTTTTGGCAGGGGCAAGTCAGAGACTGACCTAAAAATATTATTGCTCTGACTAGTAGACAGCTATCTCTGTGTGGAGAGACACATATTTTCCATGTTCAGATAAAGTCAAAATAGTTTTTTTAGATTCTCTTAAAAGATCTCCCCTTCTGCATCATTCTGATAGACCCTTCTCTGTCCCAGATTCAGTCATAATTCATCTCTTCCATACCAAGCTATTCAGAACTACCTGCAATATTGCACCGACTGTCTTGCCCTTTAACATCTTTCCTTTCTGTAATGGTAAAATATCTTCCTATCTCTACTGGAAGTACTGAGAATTTATGCACCTTTCTTGTGGCCAAGTCACTTGACAGCTTATAGAAAGCAATTAGAACTGTATTAACAATAAAGTGTAGCACATAGACACCTGCTTGTTTGAATACCCCTCCCAATCTTGTATTAATTCTACAAATTAGAGATTACCTTTATCATTTCTTCTTCCCCTGCAGTTTTGCTTTTGGCTTCTATATCTCCCTCTTCATTACATCTAATAAAACGGCTATTTGCAGCTAGTAATGCCATTTTCTTCTGCAAAAATAACATCCCACATTGTTAGTTTAATGAGATAGTACATTATCTTTAATTAATAACATTCATCCTTTACAATACACCATAAGTCACTGTAAATGTGTTTTATTCTTTTATGTATGGATACTTCAACAGCTAGCCAGCAGACTTGCTGGCTCCTCCATTCTTAAGATGCTTATAGCTGCCAAAAATGCAGTAACTTGAAGTATTTTAAGAACTTCCCATTATAAAAAAATGCATTTGAATTAGGAAAACATAATATTAAAAGTTACAATATGTCAGAGACTGTGAAAGGGTTTTACTTCAAAGACAAAAAATACCAACATAGATGAACTCAAAATGCAGTCAAACACCAGGAACACCAAATGAACTATTTCAAATAGCTTACATCTTGGAAGACAGGTTCCCACTGCTCTCTTGATCCTATTGCATCGGAACGTCCAACAACGAGCCCATCTGAATTTATACCAAGATATTTGCCATAACCAGATTTCAGAGCAATCCTCAAAGAGAAAGTGCAGGAAAACAATATAGAATGTTTTTAATTTATGCAATTCCCAATATCCAACACATCACAAACACATTTATTAGTCGGGAATGTATTTAAAGAGAGTATTAAAACATGTACTCACACAACCCCCAAAGGTAAGTATCAAAACTTGAAACATTGTTATAGTAATTACCTCGTATCAGACAACTTTACTGCTGTAAACTGCTCAGGAGGACTAGGGCCTTCATCATCTGAGGAAAAAATGTCCATTAGTTAAGTATGAAGTATTAAACATAAAATATTTTAGTCTATTAATACTGCAGTTTCAAAAAGAATTAAACATTGACCATTGCTAAATACTATAGAAAGTATGTAGTTCTTTAAAAATTCCTTTATTGAGTATTCACTTTGAAAAATGCAGGTAACTCATTTATGTTCATATATTTAGAGTGCTTAGAACAAGACATACAATAAAGATGATCCTTGCATAAAGAAATTTGCAGTTGAGAATGTTTTCTAATTCTCCTGGTGCCTCTGAAAACCTTAAACTCCTGGTAATGTTACTTTTTTATTAAAAAAAATGCATTACGGTTCAAGCTATGGTAACAGCTCAGTATCCTGAAAGCTACGAGCCTCTCCATCCCTCAAAACCAAAATGAAAGAATATTGTTATCATTGCTTTGATCTCATCCTGGAGGTGAAACATACACAGTGTCAGGGTTACAGTCTGTGCCTGAGCAATGGCTCTTAAATTCAAAGAACAGCTAATTATCCCAGCACATCAGAAGTCCTCTTGTGCAACAACAAGTACATTGAGATGAGGACACAGCAATAAGCCTTAATACCCATCTACCTTGATTTTTCACTCTTCCAATGACACCATGAAGATTTTATAGGATTTAATAAAAATTATACTGCTTTTTATCCAGCAAGTGGTATGGCCTTTAACAGGTAATCACCTTCAATGCAGTTCAATTTACTATACACATAAAGCAGCAAGAAACTAGATGAGTGAAACTGACTGGTAGTCATTAAGTCATCTGTATGCTTTGTCTAGAACTACTGCATTGTTTTAGCTGTAAATATGCTTCCCTTTAAGTGATGCTAGTTTTATGCTTTTAGGTATTTTATTATCAAAATGGCGTATTTTTAAATTTTCTGAAACAAACCTTTATGTGGTGCTCCAAGTGTAAACAAGCCATTGTCAAGGGCATGGATGTAAGCTCCTTTATCCATTTCTATTGCTATCGTTCCTGTAATTTCACCAAAATTACTGATAGCCCACCAATTTCCTGTAATACAAAACCACGACAGTTTATTAACGGAGTAATCACAAGTTCTCATTACAGTAGTTTAAGAGATTATATTTGTATGTCTTCTCTGAAGAATTTGAAGTTCTAAAGTTTCTACTGCTATCTTGAGATCTTTGTTTGTTATTTTATAGTCCAGTGCCAATTTAACAGTGAATGGTATTGCTGCTGCATCAGAAGTCCTGCTCCTCTCCCCACCCTGCCATCCCTAGTTACAAGCTCCTGTGCTTTATCCCTGTTTTATGTTAGTCCACAGAGCAAGCTGATTTATTCACCTGACACAGCAAAGATACACCTTCCAAGGAAAGGTTTTTTCTCCCCCCTCTAGGTCAGTCTCCTGCATTTTTGGGGTCATATTCAATCATTAGTAGATACTCCAGCACAACAGAGGCAGATAATCTATTTCATCTTGCTGTTAAATTACTTCATGTGAGCTGTAACCCTGAGAATTCAGTTGTTCAAGCCAAGCTGTGTTTGCAAAGTCCCGCAGAATCCTACCAAAGTTTAAGATAACCTTACACGTGCATGACTTAGAATTATGCTTTTCATAGTTTTTTTGAACAGTAAAATTTTCTCCTTGTGTACTGTCTTATAAATTACAATACCTGATTAAGATAATAAGGACTTTCAATTATTCACTCTGAATGTAGTTTTTTTCACATGCTAAATTTGACAAGTCAATCTGCCATGGGCAGAAACAACCTTTCCCTATTTTTATACAATACAAAGAACTATTTGTCTTGCCCACATAGCCAGGGATCACAGATAAATGTAGAAATTTTCCAAATTTCTCAGACTTCTTCAAAATCTGGCTAAGCTAAAGAATGTAAAATATACATATCAATCTTCTAATGTAAGACACAAAAGCCCATTTTCTTGTAATTTAACACAGGACAAAGATGACTTCCCCCTGCACTACTTTATCTTATGCCTATGTACACATAATAAAAAAAATACCTTCATCCCATAATGTGCACTGTGTTACAGTAAACATCTGTGTTGCTCATGATTTTATGGCTCTCTTTTAGCTGTTTTTGTTTGTGAACTGTCATCAGTCAAGAACATGACAGTGCCACGGGGCAACACTGTCAGGTTATTGCTCATGAGCATACACACTTTGAGCCTTCTATTTTTATGAAAAAGTTGTTATGAAAAGTAGCTGTATTTTATTACTCGTTAATGTTTGTGTCTTCAATTAACAGTACCAAATTTATAATGGGAAGACATCCCAGCAGTCAAGTATGTCAAATTAAAAACTAACCAAGAATCTTCCTTTTGAAAGGATTGGAGGTTTGAGTGAACTAAAGAACAGAGTCAGAAAATAACTTCTGGC
The DNA here is from genome assembly GCF_047495875.1 of Pithys albifrons albifrons. NCBI lineage: Eukaryota > Metazoa > Chordata > Aves > Passeriformes > Thamnophilidae > Pithys > Pithys albifrons. The sequence continues at coordinate 44,751,372 of NC_092462.1, read as the reverse complement.
AGAGTAAGAACAGAAAGCACAGGTGATTTTCAAATTAATAGTAACAGAAGGTACAAGTTACAAACATAAAATGCACTCATTAAATAACTGCACTACAGTGCTACAAAGTGTCTTCTCGTAAAGCAAACACCACTGGGAGGAGGCAGATTCAGATTATCTAAGAACATACTTTGCTAAAAAATATTTGTGGAAAATCCACCCCATTGATGTCAGAAGGTCCATCTGGAGTCTAGGAAGAAGCCAATATACAATTAACATATTGTGAGAAATAGTTATAAATCTCTATAGGAACTATACTTAGTTTACAGTCTTGTAATAATCTCTTCAGCTTCTGCTATATCTCCAACAGCTTCCACATTGTCACTTTACTCCTGGAAAGCAGCTCACCAACAATATCAAGCTGCTCTGCTGCATCCTCTTCCCTTTTCCTTTTCTTCTGCTTGTGCTTTTTCTTGCTGCAAGGGGAGATGCAAAGAAATGAGAACGCGCCTTCGACGCGACCCGGCCCTTCCACCGCTTTCTCTCTCTCGGCGTCCGGGAGCCAAGGGCTGCGGCCCGGCCCGAACCCCTGTCCCACTGGGAGCCGAAGGCTGCGGCCCGGCCCGATTCCCTACCCCAGCCGGGAGCCGAGAGCTGCGGTCCGGCCCAGCCTGGCCCCCTGTCCCGCCGGGAGCCCGCGGGTGCCGCCGCTGGCGGGGCGGGAATGGGCGGTCGGGCCGGGCCTCGCCCCATGCGGCGCGGGGAGCCCGACCAGGGTAGGGAGCCGGCTCCTCACCTCTTCTCTTTCGACCCCTTGAGGACGAGCTTGGTGGATTTCACGCAGGAATACTCGGCCATGTCGGGATGCAGGAAGCGCGACCCTTCTTCCGCCCGGCTGTGGGCGGGCCCCGCCGCGTGGCACCTCCTCCTCGCTTGGGCGGGGTGGCGAACACGGCGTTTGCGGGGTAAAAATAAACAAGAGTGTGAAATTGCGTTTAATAATCTCTCCCTCAGCACCTTCCCCTGGCTTTGGCTCCGCGAGTTGTTGCAGCGCTTTGCAGGAGTGCAGGCAAAGAGCGCTGAGGAATAAAGAGCCCAGAGCTCCTTCTGCAGCCTGTGCGTGTCTGACAAAGCACAGATGGGGGCACCGGCAGCGCCCAGGGGGAGCTCTGCCCAGGGCCACGAGGGAAGGATGCCACGAGGGAAGGATGCCACGAGGGAAGGATGCCACGAGGGAAGGATGCCATGAGGGATGGGTGCCATGAGGGATGGATGCCATGAGGGATGGGGGCCATGAGGGATGGGGGCCATGAGGGATGGGGGCTACGAGGGATGGGGGCCACGAGGGATGGGGGCCACGAGGGATGGGGGCCACGAGGGATGGGGGCCGCGAGGGAATGGATGCCATGAGGGATGGGGACCATGAGGGATGGGGGCCACGAGGGATGGGTGCCATGAGGGATGGGTGCCTGGCCAGGCTGCTGCCAGAGCAAAGGCTTCGAGGCCAGCACATGAAGAGAAGTTGGGGAAATGAAGCTTGGAAGTCAACTAAGCGCACCAAGCTAGGGGCAAAATGAGTTTTATGACATTTTTTTTGTCAGCATCCTGCTATCCACTTAGTATTCCATGGAATAAAATCTACCTCAGGCTTTCTCCTGGGAATATAACCACCTTTTTCTCAGATGCTTATCTTAACAATAATCCTTTAGGGAACAACCTTACTAGCAAATATGTGATTAGAAGATTAGAATCCCAATTAAAGCAGTAATTTATGTTTAGTCTTTTAATCTGTTGTTTCCACTTCACATTAATGGGAAGGGTTTTGTGCCGAAAAGGTTGTCTGCTGGCCGCCATGTCTGGTCAAATGAAAAATACCATCCCCATCAAATTATAGAATCATCAAATCAACTAGGCTAGAAAAAGACCTCTGAGATCATTGAGTCCAACCTTTGACCAAACATCACCCTGCCTACTAGACCATGGCACTAAGTGCCACATCCAGTCTCAATTACCTCCAGGGACAGTGACTTGACAACCTCCCTGGGCAGCCCATTCCAATGCCCTATTACTCTTTCTGTAAAGAACTTCTTTCTAATGTCTAACCCAAACCACCCCTTGCACAGCTTAAGACTCTTATTCTACTGCTTGTTGCCTGGAAGAAGAGACCAACCCCCACCTGGCTACAGCATCCTTTCAGGTAGTTGTAGAGAGTGATGGGATCTCCCCTGAGCCCTCTCTTCTCCAGTCTAAACAACCCGAGCTCCCTCAGCCTCTCCTCACAGGACTTGTTCTTCAGTCCCTTCACCAGCCTCGTTGCCCTTCTCTGGAGCTGCTCCAGCACCTCAATGTCCCTCCTAAATTGAGGGGCCCAGAACTGGACACAGCACTCAGGGTGTGGCCTCACCAGTGCTGAGTACAGAGGAAGAATCATATCCCTGGTCCTGCTGGCCACACTATTCCTGACACAGGCTAGAATGCCACTGGCCTTCTTGGCCACTTGGGCACACTACTGGCTCATGCTCAGTTTCCTGTCCCTTTCTGCCTGGCCGCTCTCCAGCCTGTAGTGCTGCAGGGGGTCTTACATGATACATACAGGGATTCTTGCATAGGATTGCTTCCTTCTGATTTCTGAGCTCATTTCCTAGCTATGCTTGCAAGTTCTCAGCACTTCAAATGTATCTTCTACAAGTAAGAAATGAGAGTTGTATACGTGGCTATGACAAGGCTTTCAAAATCACGAAAAGCATGGCCAAGTGATAAAACTTGTTGTGTGTGAAGTCCCACTGGATGACCCTGCAGCTGGTAGATGACTTCTCCATATTCCAGGTAACCAGGTCTTCTGTTTCCTTCTGGAGAGGGCCCATGCTTTCCCTAGTCTTTGTTTTATCACCAACGTACGTATAGAAGCCTTTCTTGGTGCCCTTGACATCCCTGGCCGGATTTAATTCTATCAGGAATTAGATTTAGATTTCCTTGCCTGATCCCTGCAATTTCGCTGTGTTATTCCCAGGCTACCTCTCACTACTTTCATGCTCCGTAGGCTTCTTTTTTTGTTTGAGTTTGTCCAGGAGCTCTGTGTTCATACATGCAGGCCTCCTGGCATTTTTGCCCAACTTCCTCTTTGTTGGAATGCATTTCTCCTGAGCTTAGAGGAGGGAATCCTTGAATATTAACCAGCTCTCTTAGGTGCCTCTTCCCTCCAGGGCTTTATCCCATGGTGCTCTATAAAACAGGTCTCTGAAGAGATGAAAATCCTCTCTCCTGAAGTCCAGGGTAATGAGCTTGCTCTGCACCCTCCTGGCTACCCTAAAGAACTTGAACACCATTTCATGGTCACTGCAGCCAAAGCTGCCCTAGAGCTCCACATTCCTCACCAGCTTCTCCGTGTTTGTGAGAACAAGGTCCAGCATAGCACCTCTCCTTGTTGGCTTCTCTGTCACTCGAAGGAGGAAGTTCTCCTTTTAGCCAGTACATTCTTATATCTCTTCAAGCTAACCTCAGCACTGAGAAATTTTAGCAAATATGATTGTATTTGCCTCATCACTGAATAACTTTTTTGCTGGTTCTAAACAGATATGCCTATCAGGCACATATTTTAGTAAAGGGAATAAGAAAAAGGAGAGAGCAATTACATCAGAATTAGAAAAAAGCACAGAGGAAATGAGTGAAGTAAAAAAGAATGTCAACATTCTGATCACTCAGCAACCCTAGAATGCTAACTTGCCTTTCAGTGGTTATTTTGCTTTATTTTGAGTTCTTTTTAGGCTTTGATTCAGTGAAGAACAAACCTGCAGAAGTTCTTTATTTTTTTCTTAACTAAACTTTACAACTTTATTTATGATAGATTCTTATTTTTTTGACTGCTTAACTGTGCAACCTTACTGTTTGTGGGGTATTTGTACACTTTTGTGAAAGTGGACCAGTGTTCATTGGTACACCATGACCAGCACTTCATAGTACACAAGCGTTTGCCTGAGAGGTCATAAGAGAGAGGAAAAGGTAAAAATATAAAGCATTTATACGAAATACAACACCTTAAAAGCTATTAATAATTATCTAAGTTAGATGGTTTTGTTTTATTGTTATCTTTAAAAAAGCAAGAATAATTAAAGCGTTTATATTTGAAAATACATATATGTTTATTGTATGATGGACATGCATTTTGCTATTTGTCCATTAGGTGTTGCTATAGCCACAAAAATAAATACAGAGTGAGCTGAAAAATTAAGTAATTTTTATTTTCATTACAAGTCACCCTTACATATTGTGATCTTGGAAGGAATTACTCATGCGCTTACATTTTGTATAGGAAACAGTCCCAGTGAATTCAAATAAGCAGCTCATTCTGTGTTAAGTCAATTGTGGTTCTAAGCTTTCTTAAGATGGGTCTTTATCAATTATGTTTGCTGTTTTCTTAATTTGCTGTTTTCCCCAATATGAAGAGAAAGAGAGAAAGATAGAAGGACAGAGATAATAAATTTCTTATTTCAATACAAATGTAGATATTTTTTTCCCAGGCTCACATATTGTAAAATGTGTTTTCCTATTAATGAGTATGAGTTTCTTTAAAATTCACATAGTTTAGGTTTCTTCTTAAATTTAATGACTGCAGCAAAAAATAGACATCACTACAGTATATACAGAAGGTGGTAAAACCTTTTCCTGCACGGCAAAGCAATGACATCAACCAGAAACCTGTATCTAAAATGGTGCCACTTTATTTTTGAAATTAAAACATTTCCAGTATTTCTGGTCTATGATTGTTTAAAGAAAAAATAACAGTTCATTTTCTTTACAGCAATGGAAACAAATGGAGCCTTTGTGTCCGCAGTTGTAGAAAACAAATCACTTTTTTTAATGACTGGATTTTCCTGTCAGCTTGGAATTTGCCGCATGTGCGTTTTATTTTGAATGCCTAAAGAGTGAAATCATTTACCGTCTCTCATGCAGATGGGGAAGAGTGGCTGAGGTGTCATTTGCAAAATGTGCACTTTCATCATTCAAGTTTGAAGGGGATCATTACAAACAGTGTTTCCCATAGACACTCAGGATTGATGGACGTGCAGGGCTGAGACTGAGCATCCATAGGTATAGTCTAGTGTCATGAGAGCCTGGACCAAAACTTGGGTGCTTTGGATTTTTCTTCCATCTTGTTTATTTATGCCAGGAAATATTAAAACACCTCCTCAAACCAGAGAAACTTGAATTAGCTCTCCTGATAGCCAAGTTGGCAGATTGTATGCTTTTCCCCCCCCTTTTGTTTATTAGCACGGTCCCCTTGTGAAATATTGAAGCTCCTAACTGAGGTAACAGCCCAGATCGATATAGTTTTGTTTACTCATTTACAGAAGGAGCGAAATCTGATGTGAGTTAGAACCAGAGTAACTATGTTTTAATTTTTCCCCAGTGGGACAAAGTACATACTCTGGAATATTGTGGTGGTTTCTCATAATATTCAACAGCAGTTCTGTGAGAATGTTGAAACATCCCCAGGCCATGATGGTGCGTACTACAGTGGCACAACAGATGTAAATAAAAAGCTATTTTGTTTCTTAGCATTTTTAAAACTGCATGCTGAAAATGCTTATATTATAATTTCCAAATTTTAACTGTGACCATAAATTGCCTTAAAAAAAAAGTGTCACTGTTTGATTTTTAGCACAAGTAAGTAGTTATTCTCAAAATAGCATTTCTCCTACTCACCTTATGGTGTAGTACTTAGAATATTTGGAAAATAGAAAGGGTTTTTCAGCCTGTCAGGGGCAGGATGGAGCCCCTATGTCAGGTCCCCCAGTCCTCAGCATCTCTGGTACAGAGACCCTGTGTTGGTTCTACTTCTCAGCTGCTTCTGCATTGCCTGACCACTCCCTCACTTTCCTCTGCTGTCACTGTTTTTGTAGTGAAGTTTTTGTAGCTAGGCTCACTTTCTCACTGTTTCTCCAGACATTGAGTGCCTGCTTCCACAATTTGTCAGTGAGGGACAGAGCACTCACCAAAATCCCTTTGTGCTGGACACTGAGGAAATGCAAAAGGGAAATGAAAAGGCAACCACGAATTTACGGTGGCCTCATGCAGATGCCAGCTCTGAATGGTGTTTGATTGCGGTCAGACCTTCTGGTTTCTGCTGGTCATCCCAAATGCCTTAGCATGCGTACTTCTTCAAATTCTGTTATTCTTTCCTACTAATTGCTCTGATTTTTATCCTGATATATAAAATAAAATTTTTGTACGTGTATGAACACCTTTGTTTCTCTGCCTATTAGTTTATCAATGTTTTTTGAACTGGCCAGTTTTGTTCTAATTTAACAGACACAATCACAACAATGATTGAAATCTGGTGAGTTCTGAAACTGTTTTTAGGAAAGTAGGAAAAAGGCCTGTAACTTCCTTGATCAAGGGAAGGGTAGCAATAGAAACTCCCATCTTACTAGAGATGAGAGAGAACCCTCATGCAGAAAGGAGTCCATGAGGAAAAACTTCTAGTAAATCATAGCATACTAATGAGTGACAAATCAAACTGCATTACTTCCAGTGCTTACAAAAACTATTGCTATGTACTGTAATTTCAATTTTTATGGTAAGGAAATTTGATTCTGTAAGTTGAGTTTATGGTTTTTGACATTTCCTGACAAATAGCTTCTATGTTCGATGCAAATGTGGTTGAAAACCCCTTCCCTTATTCCCTGATACTGTTTGGCAAATGCAAACTCAACTATAAATTAAAGACGAAATAATTTTTGTGGCAAGTTACCTGTTTTGTGCTATGTGCTCATATACAGACCTTTCCCTCTCTGGGACACACTTTTTTCTTCTCTGCAGTGAGCCTTGTTTCCCTTGTTATATGTGGCTGAGTTTGTTTATCTCATTAGGAAACCCGCAAGATCCACGGGGGAAAGATTTTCTGTTTCATGCATATGTAGCACTGTTGTGGTTGTTCTTCGTTAGCCTATAATCAAGTTTAATTTAAAAACAGTTTCTAACTAGTCCTTTTTTTTTTTTTAATTGAGTGTTTCAAAAGCAGTTTCTTCCTTTTTGTATTTCTTCTGTGATTTAGTAAGAAATAAACAGGTGGTTTTGCCTAGTCTGAAAGGGTGTGCTTGCAATCAGAGCATTCCCGCTGAGAAGGGACTTACCGAAGGTAAACCCCCCCCAGTAATATGTGACTTCCTTTTGGGCTATACATTTTTCTTACTCCATTTCCTCTGAGACTACCTGAGTGTCCTTTATAATTTCAATGGAGATATGAATTGGCAGGACTTAAAAGAAGAATGAATCTGTGTCAGGGTGTTCATTTTCAGTGCTGCTGTCCTCCTGGCCATAAAACCATACCGTTTTCTTTTGTAAATTATGTTTCCTCTCCCCCAGGATTGCTGTATAATTTCTTTCTACATTTTTTTCTATCAGGACTGAAGCATTTACCTGCTATGATTGTTTGCATTATCCATTTGAATTTGAAGAGCTGTTGTAAGTGATTTTCCTCTCTTATCCTCTTCTCCAGTCCTCCTGATTCTGTGCAATTTGTCCTGAATGCAGGTGCTCTTCCATAAAAAGACAATTTTTACTAATGCAGTGGTAGCGAATTTCTTTTAAAAAATGCTTTTGTGTGGACTTAGCAGTTGTGGAGGTGGAAGGTAGACCTGTAGACTATTGCCTATAGAAGAGGTATAGTCTAGGTAAAGACAGAAAAAGCTTTTTGCTCTGGAGGGAATTCTGAGCTGTTCATTTTTCTTGTCCATGCACTTCCTTGTAAACGTGTAAAATCTAAGTTACAATGGATCCAACTGTGGGTTTTTTTCCCCCTTCTTGGACGTAATATAAAAGAGAAATAAGTACACTTCTGCTCATTTGTGAGGGCCTGACTCAGACTGTCCTAGTTGGTTTTTCATCCAGAGAGCCTCCAAATGTTGACAATATTTATTAGATTATGAAGCAGTTAGAGATAAAAGGCAAATGTAGAACTTCCTGATCTTTGCCTTCATCAGGACTGTCATCAGTATCTTGTACTTATGTTTTTAATTTTGCCCATCACATATCTAGTAAGTCTGGTTTGCCCAGCATTTTGTGTTATACTTTCTAAAAGCAGCACAAGCAGAACAAAACAGGTTTACAATCATCCCCTCCTTGACATTAGGAAAATAAAATTTCTAGCCCATACACTGTATATATGGAAACTGTTTTGAAATACAGCAGCCAGAGATGGCAGCATTCACCACCCTAATGCAGCTTGGCTTATTTTTTTTAAAGCTTCAGTAACTGGAAGGATTTAATGATGTCAAATTTCTTGCTTCCACTGAAAATATACAATGCAAACTAGAATTCCTGTCCCTCATGGATATGGACATAAAACCTTATCATGTGCAAAGGTTTAAAATTCTGGAAGGCAGAACAAAAGAAGAACACATTATATTTCTTTTATATACTGCTTTTAAAGACATTGTTGTGAGTTTTGTAGCCTGACTAATGGTTGTTGAGTGCTTTGAGTTGGCAACATCTGTTGACTAGTGTCCTGTCACATTAGGTGGGTAAGTGGGAATTGAAACAGCTGATCTTCCCATATTCTGATCCTGAGAGAAAAGGAGAGGGAACATTTCAGTATGCATTACCTGCTTTCAGACTGTTTTTCCCACAGCATACCATCAGTGTACATCAGTGCTTTTCTTACAGTCTAGGAGCAGTACAAAATATTTTTTTCCCAATTAAGCTTTATTTTGCTGAAGGGGTCTCTCCTGCTCCTGAAAATCCCAACTGTAACTTGCCAAAGACAAAAATAGTCTCTTTGCTGTCACAGCTTCATGATCTGGTTTAGATCTTAAAAGATGAATTCTGTGAGACTGGCTGAGGTGTTTCAGTGTATTCCAGAGTACCAGTTGGAGTGGAGTCCTAAGGAATTGTCCAGGAAGAATTTCTGGCATGTGCAGTAGATGGGGTGTAATTTATACAATTAACTTCTTAATGGAGCACTGAGCTGTATTCATACTGTTCTTTGGCCTGTTTGGGGTGTGGAGTCCCCTGAGGCTGTGTGTGAAGATTTGATTGTAACCAGTCCAGAGCACAAAAGCTGAAATTCTCCCAGACCTGCTTCAGGTGTTTAGCCCTATGGCAGGTAGGAATCAGTTTCAGTTCTGGTTACACTGGGAACCAGTGGAGTAACTCAACATTGGTAAAATCCATTGATGCTGTTGTCTTTGTTGCAGATGGTCAAGGTCTAGCTCAGGTTTCATCACTGCCTGAGGTGTGCAGAGTTGCCCTATGTAGGAGGGACAAAATGTCTAGCTGTGCTAGATCCATGAATGGGACATGCATTTTTTCCCAGTATCCAGTGAAAAGCAACAAGTAGTACAGTTTAAAAAAAACAACCTTACTGCCCAGAGCCTCAGCAATACCAACAGACAATCTGTGGATCTATGGTTAGAAATGTAGGCTATGTACACCATAGCATTGCACTCATTTTCTTCTGGAGACAGGGAAAAGACAGGGAAAGGCAGATTCCTTCTGTTCTGTGCAAGACCAACAGTCTGCCCCAATATATGCAGAGGCCCCCTCACCCAAGGACAGGATGGAAGAGGATGGCAATTGCACCTGGCTGAATTTAGAGTGAAAAAAGACAAGAGCAATAGTTCATTCTCCTCCCCCCTAGAGTAATGAAATTCAAGGAACATGGTTATGTTGGTAAAGTACAGCAAGTTTTTTTGTGTAAAAATAATGTTAGTAGTCCTGTGGTGTGAGGCAAGGAGTGAGCCCTGCAACACAGGCCACTTAATAATCCTGCAGTGCTTCTTTGCTGCACTGGGACATTAGAAAGAAGAGAGGATGTTTATGAATAGGTTGGTGTTCTTCTCAGGGGTAGACAGAGTATGTAAAGGACTGTCCTTCTTGGTAGCAGTGTGTAATAGTCAAGATTCACAATCACATATTTTCAAATATTGTTTGAAACACATTCACAATAGTTTACTGCAACAGTCTGTAAAGCTTCAGCATCAGTTCAGGTTTACTGTACTCCTATGTGGTGCTTGGGTTATGGGCTGAGACAGATTACTCACAGGAAGGCAACAAACATAAACACTGACCACATTGTGACCTGACATGCTAAAGGCAATGAATGAGAAACAAAGGCACTCTGTGGGATCAAAATGAGTCCAAGGTGTTACATTTATTAAAAAGCGAGGGTTTGTAACAGTGTTGAGACCCAGCTCACCTCTACCCACACCTGCAAATAGACACTTTGTCCACCAAATGACAGTGACAACTCTAAAATGATAAAAATGGAGAGTCTTCTGGATGCTGTGTGAAACCCCCTTCCTTGCTTTACTCTCTCCCCTCTGACCAGAAGGTGCCAGGTCTTTTCTCCCTCTGCTTCTCACAGTGTGGGTACTGATAGCGATGCTAAGAATATTTGCAAGATGCCGCCTTTTCTTCCCTCTTCTGCATGTGCAGGTGTGTGACAGAACTCCCCAGATGCGGTGCCAGTGATGTGTGTGTTTGAAAGAGCACCTAAAAAGCAGTTGTGGCTTCAGATGTGATGCTGGATTGAGCAGCAGTCATCCATTTGATCAGTTCTGCTCTCTCCAGCAGGTAGGTACATATTAAGACTGGATACGGAGTTTACACTGTCTGTATTGATGCTGGGTTTGTCTGTATCAGACTTACTGCCATGACTACAACTTCTAACAGATTAACTGCCTGAGTATTTGCCTGCTTTTGTGCTTTACTCTGCCCTTCTCTGAAGCTGATGCACTTGAGAGTAAATTTTGTTTAATCCTTGCTAGCAGTGATGCCTTCACAGAGGGGCATGTCAGTGTGGGAGTGAAATTCAGATGAAAGTAGCCTGGAGATGGTGAGGTTTCCTAAAGGTTACCTGTGAGTCCCTTACTAGTGGAGAGAGGAAGAGCAGCTGAAAACAGATGTTTTTTTTCAAATGTCTCCTTTGATGTTGGTGACAGAGCACTCATTCTATCTGGATGCATAGTGCTGTCTTATGCCTCCACAAAGTCTCCCTACAGAAAGACTAGGGAATAATGCTGGCTGGATTGATGACATAGTTTTGGCTGCTGCTGGGATTGTGGTCTGCTCTTGGTGTGAGAAAGGCGGTGTAACCATCCTCTTGTCTGATGTCTGAAAGGTCAGATACTTGGGGTTTCCTGTTTCTTCCTCCTCCTGAAGTGCAGTAAGTTTCCCTAAGCAGACTGCATGCCTTCATTTATCCCTGAAACATAGTCAACTCACAGAATTTTTGCCATCTATGACTTCCCATCTCCCAGAAAGAGCTGTAGACATATCTTTTTTTTAATTTTATTTTTAACATTAATTTAGCATGCATTGAAAATTGTTACAAACCTGAGAATGGAATCAGGCGGTTTCCTGAATTGTCTGCCAGTTTCTGGAGACTATGATGTGTCCATCTGGCTCAGAGACAGTTCCCTAGTGCTGGAATCTTACAGTACCTCAGGCTGTTGTCTCGGAACAGTTAAATGATATTGTGAGTTCCCTTTTGAGAATTTGTGTACTTTGTGTGTAGCATAGGATGTGATGGACAGGTGGGGATTGAATCAGAGTGTCAAAGTGAAACCACAGCCAGCTCCATCTTGAGGGGATGATACTGGCAGACTTTAAATTCTGAAGTTGGGAAGCAGGTGGAGAACAGAGTCGAGAGAATACTAATGAAGGTAGGTTTATAGGGCTGTTTAGGTTCCAGGGAAATACTAGTAATTTAACAAGAACCTTACATGGAGAGGATTCAGCCCTTTAGTCATACCAGTAAAAACGATGTGGATCTTGAGGCAAAGTCTTTCAACCTAAAACAGAAGCAAGGAAAGGGACAGTATGTGATTGGGTTAGTATTGCTCACATTTCAGAGTTTCAGCTAGCAACAGAGAAATCCTCATGTAGAAGTTATTTTCTCCTAAGGAGAAGTTGTAAAGGCAAGAAGTATTTTCTGAAATGTTTTGAAAGTTTGTGCAGGAGACTCATTCACCTACTGTGTAGCTAACTTTCTAGCTCTAGTTTTGTGTATCACATCATGACTAAACAAGATAATGCAGACTTATGGATCAGCCCTATTTGTCTTTTCCTTTATTTCATTGAGTGCACAGAGAAGGTATATATACCAGACAGTTCAGATCGAAAGCCTATTCTATAACCTGGTTGGAACCCAGCCCCCCACTAAGCACTCAGTATTTTGCCACAGGTGGTGCATGCAGCTGATAATTTGCTGATTGGTTTGTAGCTCCTATCATCTTCCATTACCTTGCTTAGAAGACCACTAAGGGCATTATTCTGTTTTTTTCCCAGAGTTGTGCAAAGCAAAATCATGAATGCTGAATCAATAAAATAATCCACAGTTTAGCTGTTCTAAGGCAAAGAGAAAACATTTTAAAACTATAAATTATTTATTTTTATTAAAGCATTTTATTGACACCATCTTTTTGTGTTTTACTTGAAATATCATTTGGATCCCATTTATGTGAAAGACTTTATTTGAAACTTTTTTCAGACTTAAATTAATAGATTAGTTTTAGTAGTGAGCCAGTTGGAGTTAATCAATTGAGAACAACTGTACAGAGATTCTCTAAGCTAGGCTGGATTTGCAGGGTTTAATTTTAATCATAGTCTGAGAGCTACAGCTGCTTCATGTTTGTTTAGTAATAGAGTTGATGAGCAGCTAATTTGAAAGGAAAGCTCAAGCACAGGTGTGAAATTCCTCATGGGTATAAGAGAACTGGCCTTGAAAGTGGAAAGATGGTGCTGAACATATTGCTCTACGGTAAGCCAAAGAGGTTTTTGTTTAAATATTTCTAAATTAGCACATGTGACATAAGTCTCTTGACCCAAACATCCTTCACCTTTTTATCAGACCACTTAAGTGATTATCTAGTATGTCAGAAACCAGGATTTGATACCCTACTCTGTCTGGTTTTGAATATGTGTATCCAAGTTCCAGAATTTGAGTCCTAGTGATAACAGTACTCTGAGCAGGTCTTTAATTTTTTCTATATGATGCTATTACAGATTGCCTAGAAAAACTAATAACAATTGATTTGAGTTACAACTGTCCATTCTATATACACACAGGGGATGCAGAGGTGTGAATCCTCCCCTGGGCTGGTTACCTCCTTGGACTTTGGGGGAAGGAGGATGTAACTTCTGAAGAAAATTGTAATTGAAAACAGCTTCTCTGGCCTTTCCTACTCACTGGGTTATAAGCTCTGTGGGCTGTATATTTAGTCCTAGCAAATACTGGTTGTACTAAAGGTTCTGTGATCCCTGCCATACTTGCTGTGAATAGCCCAGTGCTCTTATAGGAGTTACTGTGAGTCATAGCTAACAGATGAGAATACCAACTTTGACAACCGTCTCCTTAACATCCTGTGAGTGTACAGGCTACTGAGTTATGAGAGCCAAGGAGACAGCACATATTTGCTCAGTATGCTACAAGACTAGTAACTCCTGTGGCAGGTGAATAGGCTTCTGCTCACAGATACTGCTGTCAGCACTGAACACTTCTGCAGTTAGGCTTTGGCTGGTTTCCATGGGGCAGGATTCCCCAGGGAGGCAGGATGTGTGAGACAGGTGTTAGAACAAAATTGCTGTTGCAATGTTGGAGTTCCTTCATACATCTAGTCCCAAAGCTCCAGGTTATAACATGCTAACATGGAGGAAAAAGTGGGTGAGATTCAAGAAAATGTCAGGAGAAGTTTAAGGAGTCACCAGAAGGTTTTGACCAGAGTATAGGTATAAAAACTAGAGCTGGTTCTCTAGTTCTGAAACCTAGGGACAAAATCATATCAGTGAAAATTTTCTCCAAATTCATGTGAAAAGTAGGAAAATACCTTAAAACCTTAGTTATGTTAATGTCCTCTGCATGTTCTTGATAAGACCATAAGCAGAAATACAGTGTGTTGCTATTGTATTAAAAATTTCTGTGTGCTGCAAAACGATAGACCCAGTCTTGGAGGTTTAATGCAATCACAGACTGTGGGGATAAAAAAATATCAGTTCTCGGGCTTCTTTGAATTCATTAACATTTATGTTCTTAAAATTTATGTTCTTATTATTAATGAGGAATATTTTCAGCATTCCTGTTAGGTATTTAGATATTAGTATCCATCTTATTGCAGATGGTATGTGAAAGAAGGTATACAGAGAAGTCAGTGACAAGGTCAGGAAGTGATGCAAAAAAAATCTTTAATTTAGTCTTCTATGAAATGATCAGATTCACTGCATTTCTTAGTGCAAAGTCATGCAAATCCTTTTGGAGTTCATAGGACATTATTATTAACTGTATTTGAAATGAAGATCAGTGAGGAGAAAGACATACTTTTTCAAATAAGAACCTGAGGTGCTGCTGCTAATTGATTTTTCCTGCTCTGTAAGAGGAGTTTCTATTATCTGAAGCATGTTTAGATACTTTTATAGCCGTGGGTTAATAAGGTGAATCATGGATTCCACAGTGCCTTAATATTGTCCAATTCTGATAGAATTTCTGGTTGTTATGGCTATTGTGTTGGCACATGATTGATTTCATTTCACAGAATTTTCATTTGACAAAAATGGAGAAACCAATTTTTCTGACATTTTAGTTTCACAATACCTGTCTTAGAGAAAACCACTGTGTTGTGAAAGGCATTTGATGCAGTAGTAAGGATAACATCCTGTGCCTGGGAGGCATTGTGAGCCACCCAAATCAATTGAAGAACCTTATCAAGTACAAGTAAATAATAAAATGAAACCCATTTATCTGAATCGGCAGTACAAATGGACGATATGAGGAGTGCTCACCTAAACCCTCAATGCTAGGACAGCAGCAGGGGAAAGTTCTGGGTTCCTTCCCTCCTAGTTTCTCTTGCTTTCTGCATGAGGCTAGGCTTGCAGGGAGGGAAGGAATGTGTGCACATGTATCTATATGTGCCAGCATGCACATAGGTGAGCTTACAAACCATCTTCTGTTTCAAATAGAAAAATCAAAACTTTCTTTTTAACTAAGGTTTAGAGAACTAATACACCAACATGAAAAAAGTTGTTTTTCACATGATTTCTGACTACTAATACAAAAATGAAAACAGTCTTTGACACAGTCTTAAATACCCTGTCTGAATGACTTGCTCTACAGTAGGAAAGACTAGATGCAGCCTGTGTGTTTTGAAGGAATATCTAAAAGGCAGTTATAGCTTCAGTTACTGGACTGAGCAGTAGTCATCATTTGATCAGTTCTGCTCTCTCCAGCAGGTAGATACATATTGAGATTGAATATTGAGTTTACACTGCCTGTGTTCATGCTGGGTTTGTCTATATCAGACTTAAAGCTTCTAACAAGTTGATTGCCTGAGTATATGCCTGCTTTTGTGTCTTACTCTGCTCTTCTCTTAAGGTGATGAACTTGAAAGTAGATTAAGTTCAAGTTAGTTTGATATAAATTGCAGTGACTGTGCTTTTATAAAGCCCCAAACACACAGATTGGTTTTTGAACACAGCACAGATGGCTTTTCACTATGATATTGGTGGAGTAGTTCAGGTAGAGGCTCCAGGGTCTGAAATTTTTTTTAGTTATGACTAATACTAATAAACAAAACTAATAAAAGTGACTTTTAGGGTATCTTTTATTAGTACTTGCATTCTAGCATCTTTTTGCTACCAGATGGCAGTGCAACAATAAGACGTTGCGTGATTTTTAAATTGTTTTCATTGAGTAAGATGGCATTGTGATCATGGCAACCTTCTCTAGCTGACCCTGCTTGAACATTCAGATGGAACTCAAGGGGCTGGATCTCTCCTTTCCCTTCTGACTTTAGTGATTCTTGAACTACAGAACAGGAGGTCAGAGAAAGTAACTATGAATTAGCTCATCATTAGTAAATTTGGTTTAAATTCAATAATAGTGTAATGGTGGGTTTATCAATTCCAACAGAAAATACATCTTACTTTCAGCTGTAGAATCATAGAATCATTTAGATTGGAAAAGACCTTTGTATCATCAAGTCCAACCATAAACCTAACCCTGTCAGGTCCACCACTAAACCCCTAGTGCCACATCTACACCTCTTTTATATACCTCTGGGGATGGTGACACAACTGCTTCCCTGGGCAGCCTGTTCCAATGCTTGATAACACTTTCAGTGAAATTTTTCCTAATATCCAGTTTAAACATCCCCTGGCATAGCTTGAAACTTCTTCCTGTTATCCTCTCACCTGTTCCTTGGGAAAAGATCCTCCCCTGAGCCTCATTTTCTCTGGGCTAAATAATCCCAGAGCTCAGGAACTTGAATGAGAACACTTGTAAATTGCTAACTGTTATGGGAAAATTTATAGATATTTAGCTGGCTAAAGCACCTTGGAGAGAATTCAGAAATTAAGGAGAAGACTTTTGTATGTATGAAGACAAAGGATACTGTATGTCTAGCACCTGAGAACTATCTGCATGCTTTCTCAATAAAAACAATGAAATGGAGGTGAGCAGGATAATGGAAGACAGGCATGTAAATTGCAGGGTAATTGAGGTAATTTCCATCTCAGAATTCTCAGAATTGTTGTAGCTTTAGTTGCAAATATTTTTAAAAAAGCAAAGATGTCTCAGAGGCCAACAGAGGTGAAAATGAAGAAGGATTTGAAAAACAGGCCAAAGTAATTGTGAAAGCTGCAAGTTAATAGAACTGTCCACAATTGCCCTCCGGCCTATAGACAGAAATGCAACTTAAAGATATGCATTAAAATGTGGTTGTAATACTACAGTGGGTTTTTAAATGGTAGATTGAACAAAATTAATGTTACTGTTTTCTTTGATTTGGTACCAAATTTTCTAAGCAAAAATACATATTAAATTTCATCTATTTGGATTTCATTACTGAATTTGATATAGTAACACATAATAAATGATGACTTAAATTAGAGAAGGATGTGGTGAACTTGAGAAGTGTTGCTAATGTTAAAAAAAAAAAGCCCAAATATTTCCAGGAAAAATAGGAAAGGATGGATATCACTGTGAGTTTCCTGAAAAGGTCTTACATGAAACACTGCGTGCAGTTCTGGTCACTTGTCTTCAATACAGAGGAAATGAAAATTGAAGAAGTGCAAAGAATTCCTATTGGAATAAAGAGGACAATGGAGGACATGTAAGAAGAAAATAAAAGGGCTTGGCTTGTTTAGCTTAACAAAATGAAAGCTGAGTGGGGGATTTTATAGTTTTCTGTGAATACATCAGATGGTTAGCCTGTTCTGTTTTCTTCTCTAGGAATTACAGAGGGTAAAGTTATGATGAAAATAGATGGTGATAAGGTGGATAGTAATAAATATAAGTGGAATTCAGAATTAAAATTAGCCTTTTTTAGGATGGAGTTTGACAAGTTTCTAGAAGGCATTCCTGGGTGGGACACACATGGTATCAAAGGAATGAACTTAATGACCCTCTTTACCTATTTTTGTTCACATATTTGATTCTGATGGAATTTTAGTGGAGAAATATCTCGTTTTGTTTTCCAAATCAGTACCAGTAGACTAGTAGGTTGTTGGGCATTACAGTTTTGTTCTATCATTTTCACAGTTTAATCAACAATATAATTTTGATCTGCTAACATCTACATGTATGATTTTAAATAGTTTATAACAAGTGACTTTTTCAGAAAACAAATAGTTATAGCAGGCATTCAGTTGTCCCAGCCCTTGTAGTTATTATTTAAAATGGCATATCTTACTGTAATAAATTTTGAATAGGGAATGGGAAGATGAAAAGAGATTTTCTGGTTTTGCTTCTTGGTTATAGCCAAGTCATAAACCCTTGGAATGGGGATTTGGTACAAATAAAACACCTTCTAAAATTTTTGATGGAGATGAGAAAAACACTATATATCCAGAGATCATATGTATCCAGTTACAGAAATTAGTTAGAGATTTGGATGAAATTTCAGATGTTCACTATTTTATTCCCTCAAAATAAGCAGTAAAAATGTTCGATGATGCAACTGTGTGTAGTACGTGTGTGATTATAGGTAAAGCTACATGGGAAATAATGTTTGTCAAATGATGTAAATCAAGGTAAATGCTGATTATGTTCCAGTGTATCTAGTGAATGAAATAATACAGTGTGTCTAAGGGAATATGCAGTAAGCACCAGTTTGGGGGTTATTCTCTGCTGCTAGTAGGAAAAGAAGGATTCATGATGCTGACGTGTCCAAAGAAACCTAACCTGTAAAAGACCAGTGACAAAGTGACCTTGGGTGACTGCCAGATGCCCTCACAGATATTCCTTCATTCCACCTTCTCAACAGGACAGAGGAAGAAAAAAAGATGGAAAAGTTTGTGGGTTGAGGTAAAGACAGGATAACACCCATTACCATCACAGGCAAAACAGCTTGGAGAAAGACAAAGCTAACACCATCTTCCCTTACCCACTGTCCTCGCCAGGCTCAAATGCACTCCATTCTCCTACCTCTTCCGAACCCCAAGCAATACAGGGGGATGGGGGATCCATCCAACACAGTTTGTCTCTGCTATTCCTTCCTCCTCACACTTTTCTCTCCTGTGCGCTGAAGTCCTTCAGTAAGACAGTACTCCAGACTGAGACCCTCATGGGCCATGGTTCCTGCCAGTAGCTTGCTCCAGTCTGGGTTCTCTGTGGGCTGCAGTTTTGTTCAGGGCACAACCACCCACTGCAGTGTAATCCTTCATGTGCAGCAGGGGCTTCCTGCTTCACTGTGGTGCTCTTCGTGGGTTGCAGGGAATTTCTGCCAAGTATGGTCTTCTGCTCAGTCTGCTTCAGCACCTGGAGCACCTTTCCTTCCTTCTCCACTGCCCTTGTTGTCTGTGGCTTTTTTTTCACTTCTCTGTCCCCCAACAAACATGCAACATTTTTTATCTTTTCTTAAGCAAGTTATTACAGAGGTGCCCCCAGCTTGGCTTACACCCTCAACTGTGTCCTGTGGTGGGTTTGGAACTGGCATTGTTTTTTCCTCACAGAGGCCACCTGTTGCTGGACACTCCTTAGGCCTCTGACATCTGCAATAAAACCAAAGCAACTTGATATAATACCCTAAAACAATTGTTAAAAGGGCAATACACTGAATTACTGAACTTTATTAGAAAAATAAGGAAATTAAATACTTTCCCTGGGCTTTATTGCAAACAGTTTTTAACATTAGTCAGTTTCTATTATTTTCTTGCCTGTCAAAAATAATAGGTGATTTTTTCATGTACAGAAGTAGTTTTGATGACCTATTTCATGTGATTCTCTCAGAAATTCACAATTTGTAGTACCTTCAATTCTGGGACATTTTCTCTCTTTCTCAGGTGCTATTAGTTTGTGACACTTGAACATATAGGAATAGTAATAAGATGAAGGACTTGAGTTTTCGCATTTGAAAGCTATTACTTTGCAAATGAAGTTCCATTCTTCTCCTGATAACTTGTTTTGTAGACAGAAAACAGCTGAGACCACTGCAAGTATGGCCACATACATAGTATGTAATATGTATTTTCCTAAACATACTCCATATTAAAAAAAATGTATTTTCATCCTTTTGATAATGTATGTTTTGATGACAGTTGCTATTAGAAAGCACTTAAAACTAATACAGGCAAACAGTGAGGACTTCACACTGTCATTTAGATAAGCTCTGTTTGGTAAGGCAGTTACCATACTTATGTGTCCCAACAGTTTGAAACATGGCTTTGCTCTCTTATCTACTTAAAGTAAACTCTAGTTTAAAAATTGCTTTTCATGCAACAGTACTATGTATACAAATTTTGAGTTCAAGGGAATAGTTGGTATTCTCAGGAGGATTACCCCCAAATGTTCCCCAACCTCTCTGCTATCTTATTTCAGTTATGGGAATAAACTGAAATGTTTATTTTTCAGAATGATTTGTGAACCTGAACTACAGAGTTCAAGTATCATTTTTATCTTTCAGGTTTTCCTTGTGCTTAGATACCAAAGAAAAAAAAAAAGGAAATTCACTGGCTACTTTTCTTTCTGACCTGGTGAAAATACTGGAGAAATACAGAGGTATATTCAAAGGCTTTTAGCAGATGTTTTAAAGCATTATTTTGCAGAATTTGCCCCCCTAACAAGTCAGTTTCCCCAAATTGAATGGTTGAGACAGAGTTATTTCCTTTGCTCTTTTATCATGGTAGGTGAAAGTGATTAGAGCAAATACTATCATCAGTTCCTATTATTATACTTTTATCTTCAGTCCCTAATAGGTTGGTTGTGTCAGCACACACTTAAGGTCAGCCCTTGATCTCTTCAGGAAGCTGTAGGCCACCCATGTGCTCAGAGAGATGAGGTGAGGTAGAAAGGTTTTTTGAGACTGACACAGCACTTCAAGCTCTCACCATGTTTGGAATTTTTTCTGAATTTCCATCCTTAGAAGTCATTGAATTCAAAGCTTTAATTTTAAGTGAAACTTCTAGGCTTCTAGTCCCAGGAAGGAAACCTGATTACAAGCTAATTCTGTATGTTGAAATTGCAGCTGACCATATTAGAGGACCACAGTCCTTTGAGCGTTGGGTCACACCTTTTCAAAGGTAGACAATTTCTCATGTCTTCTATTTAAAACTGTAGCTCTCTAGAGATGAAATGGTTTCTCTGGCACTCCAGAGTATTCCTGGAAAGGGGGAAGGTGCTTTGATTCTATGCAAGATGAACTAGATATGTATGTGTGCTTTACAGCTCTACAAAGTGGCACATGATGATTCCTGAGCAAAAGTCCTGGATTGGACCAAGTATTTTTGTCTGCATTTCTTGCAAATTTTTTCTTCAGTGGGCACTAAATCTTGAATATAAATTGAGAAAACCTGATTATGTTGGAATATTGCTGAAAGCAATTCAAGTCAAGAAAAGTAAATGTTAGAAAAGAATGAAAAGGGAACTTGTGCAAAAGACTTGTCTTTGAAATTGCATTTACAGTAAAATTCCTGCAGCTCAGTATTCTGCTTTACTTTTCTATTAACCTACAGGTAACTTCTGTCAGAAAATCAAATGGGGAAGAATGAGTGTTTAGAAGTAAATCAATTTTAAAGATTGAATGTTTGTACTCATCAGAAGTTAAGTAAATAGACCATCCATTTCCAAGTCAGAATTGCATTTAGGTAAACATTAGTTACGGGTTATTGATATTAGTAGTTGAAAGCCAACACTGTATGATGCACTTTAGCAACAAGGACAAAAAAGTTTCTTGAAATGCTTACTGTGTTGTTAGACAGTTTAGATGAGAGGGTGAATAAGCATTGTAAATGCAATTGAGCAGATATTGCTTTAGAATTTCATTATTTACTTTAGATTTTTATGTCTTTTTTAGTGTTGATGGCCTCGACTTTTCTGCTCTTTCAGTCTTAACTTTCTTTTGTTCTGGAATGTTGTAAGGTACAGAAAAAAGGGCAGGTGTTTATATGATCTTGTGAAAGATAAATGAAAAATACAATTTTGTTCATCACTTTCGTCTAGTTGCAGCCCACTTGGTCAAATATCATGTATTTGCTGCACTTCAGCATTCCTGGACCAATTTCAGCCAATCTGTGATAGGAGGCAATTTAAACAAATGAGGTCAAGCAAGCCACAGTAAACATGGCCTAGATTCAGGTTCTCTTCGGAGTTCCTGATTTACAGCCAGTACCAGCAGATACTTAGGTGACAAAGTGAGGAATGTTCAGTCTTTAGTAAAAGTGTCCAGGACTCTGGATGGAAGGAGATCTCCTTTAAGGACTAAAAATTTCAGTTCTGAAGTAATTCTTGCAAGCATCCTGAGAAATTGTCTTTTGCTGATTTTTATTCCATAAGGTTTTTTCTTTTGGCAATTGATGATCCTTAGAACAACCTTCTTCTAGTGCTGTAGCTATCCTTGGGAGTACAGTTAGAGCTTCTAAAATAAACAAATGTGGATTTTCTAAATATTTGGTTACTTAAACACCAGCATTTTATTTCCTGCCAGGGATTTGGACAGTCCCATAGCATATGTAACAGCCCATCGCTGTCAGAGTTAAACATTGCCAACGTTTGGTTATGCTGGCAGTCACAGCTGTGTGCTTTCAAAATGGAGCACACTGTGGGCCAAATCCTGCTTGCTTTGTTTGATGATGAGCTCTGTGCCAACAGGCAGGAATTGATAAAAGGTTTTTCAGAGTTAAATGCGTAAACAGCTGCATCTTGATCACCAAGCCCCAGTTCTGGAGCCTGTATCCACTCATCTTAGGGTTTGATTGAAGTGAATAATGCACAAAAGGGCCTAGAAAATACACCCTCACCACTCATCCAGTAACAAGTATTCTAAACTGATTGAATAACAAACAGAATTTTGTCCATTGTTTAAATTTGTAGGACAATTTGAGTTAATTGATGTTAAAATCTCCCAAGGTTACTCAGTTAAGCCATTTGAGGAAGCCGCATAGGTGATGCAATAGGCTGCAGGAGGGCTGTGGACTCTCTGCTTCCACAGCTGAGTGTCTCTGAAAACAAACAAGAAAAGAGGCAACATTTTGTAAGTGTAGGCACAGAGACAAGCTGTTAATACTGTATCTTTAAGCTCATGTAAGACAATTTTATTTTGTCATTAGGAGCTCTCCTGTATGTAATAGATCTTGGGTACAACTGTGTTATGAACAGATACTGTGTAACTGTTGCCCACTTTAAGTTTGCATACAAACTTACTTTGTGGTAATCAGGGAATAAACAGGACCTCTATGAAGGATAATGGTATGTATCACAGCCTAATAACAGAAGACCTTCTCTTTATTGCAAGCCCTTTTGCTACATCAAAGACATTCTGCTACTTAAGCTTTGTGTAAAACAGGTTAAGCTTCATCCCCTGTGGTCAGAGAAAGCCTGTACAGCCTATCCCAGTCTTTCAAAGATTGCTTAAAAAGTAGTGCTTGAGAAGCTGAGCTAAAGTGGTGATTGCTTCTGATTTATTAATTTTCACAGCAGTCTGCTGCTGTGCCCTATTATTTTTTTCTTAGACATAATTTTCAGCTTGAGTCTGCAGGATGAATGGGTCATGAGCAGCCCTGCTGAGAAGGACTTGGGAATGCTCGTGGATAAGAGGTTGAACATGAATCTGGAATGTCCACTTGCAGCCCAGAAGGCCAACCGTACCCGGGCCTATGTCCAAAAAAATGTGGTCAGCATGTCGGGGGAGGTGATTCTGTACCTCTGCTCTGCTTGTGTGAGACTCCACCTGGAATACTGAGACCAGCTGTGAAGCCCTTAGCAAAGGAAGGACATGGACCAGGTGGATTGAGTCAAGAGGAGGGCCATGAAGATGATCAGAGGGATGGAGCAGCTCTCCTACAAAGACAATGCAAAAGAGCTTGGGGTTGTTCAGTCTAGAGAAGTGAAGGCTTTGGAGTGATCTAATTGCAGCGTTTCAGTACTTTGAGGGGGCTAATAAAAAAGATAGAGACAAACTTTTTAGCAGGGCCTCTTGCAATAGGAAAAAGGGCAATAGTTTTAAACTGAAGAAGGGTTGATTTAGATTAGATACAAAGAAGAAGGCCTTTACAGTGACGGTGGTGAAGCACTAAAAAAGGCTGCCCAGAAAGGTGATGGATGCCTTGTCCTTGGAAGCATTGAAAGTCAGGTTGGACATGGCTCTGAGTAACCTGATCTAGTGAAAGATGTTCCTACCCAGTCCAGGGAAGTTGGAATAGATGCCTTTTTAAAGTCCTTTCCAACCCAAACCCCTTGTGCGATTCTGTGACTCAGAAAGCAAAAGTTAAGTTCTCTAATTTGACTTGAGGCACTGCTTTTACATGTGTAGTACAGCAATGTGTGTGTGCCTGTAAGTGCATGCATACATTCACATCCTGTAAATATGTGCAGGGCATGATTTGATGTGAACTCTTTACCAATTTAAGATTACACATGAGAAATGTGGAGAGGGAGACAGTTTTCTGGACTTGTTTGTTTATTTGTTTCTTTGTTTGTTTGGAGCAAAATGGTTCTTTGCCTAGAGTAACTGTGCTTGACTTACAGAAGAAATAGCTGCTGAAGGGGAAGCTGGAAAAGGGGAAAAAGCAGGACAAGATCTGCTCCTTGAAATATGAATAGAATATAATAGTTCCATTGGAAAGGTCAACAATCATCTAGTCCAACTGCCTGACTACTTCAGGTATGAACAAAAGTTAAAGTATATTACTAAGGATGTTGTCCAACTGCAACTGTGGTCCTACTTAAGTACTGACAGGTTTGGGGTGTCAACCACCTCTCTTGGAAGCCAGTGTTTGACGATCATTGGGAAAGAAACGTTTTGTAGCATATGAAGATCTTCCTTCCTAACATATGAAGATGTGTTTCCTATATGAAGATAGAGGGAAATAATGACTGAATATCCAGTGCTTTCACTGGGTGTTTTTATAGAATTGAAGATTATCAGGGAAGCTGCTTCCAGTGGAGTTCTCAGAGAGCTTTGTATTCTGTGAACACATGAATAGTCATTATGGGTTAAATAAGCGTAAGCTCTTGTGTGGAGAGGAGGCAAGGCAGTCAGTATAATGGTATTTTTCACACTGAAAACATGTCCAAGTATTTTTGCAAGAATTAAGAACTGTTGAGAACACTCTGCAACACCAAAATCCTGCATTTGTGTTCACATGAAGAAATTTGGTTTTATTTTTTTCCTGTGGAAAAAAAAAAAAAGATTCTCAGTTTAAAAAAAAAGATTGGAAATATCTGATCTTCTAATCCCCAAGCATCTTCACTGGAAGTCTTCTAGAAGGAAAGTGTGTTGAGGTTAGTATTGAAATAAAAGCGATTAGAGGGCTCTAGTCCTCCAATTTGAAAGAACAAAATGGAGAAAATTCTGAGTAGTTTTGTGTGAATATAATATGCATACTCTATATGCATGGACAATTACACTTTAATTATAGAAATATTTTTCTATTAAAACACTTGTTAAAAAAGTAGGCTGCTACTTGTAGCATAGCATATATCAACATTGACAAGTATAGAAACTATTTGTGTATATATACGAGTCTCTGTGGAGATGGTCTAAATACTTTTGAGGCACTGTTGCATTCCCAAGTATGAGTACCCTCTTACAAGGATAAGAGCTTTCTCAGCCACATGTTCTATTTAGCAGGGTGCTGATATGTTTGAAATAGGCCATGCCATGGCAGTGAAGCTTGCTCCCTTAATTTATACAAGGCCTTAAGAGTTTAGCCCTGCTGAACTATTATATTAGCTATATTGCATTATTTTACATTTTTCCTGGATTGAGAGTCTTTTGAAAGTTAAAGAATTCTTGCAAATTATAAGAATGCTACATACAAAATGCTCAAAACATTTTATTCTTGATGGTTTCCTGTACCCTTTTTTCACATTTATGATTTTTTTAAAATTTCAAATCTAGCATCACTATAGATATTATATTTTGTGAACCTACTTCAATACCTGAGGCTTGGAAATTGTAAGCAATGGGAGGGAAGATGATCTATTTATGTATAGGTCCAATGTGAGCAGAAACTGCTTAAATGTTGCAGTGGCTTTGTAACTTTGACCATAATTTAAAGCTTCATCCTTTATGATATTGAGGAAGCAGTTCATTTCCAAAGGGGCCTTCTATTTAGCTGTGTGGTAGAGAAACAGACTTATTGGTTTTGAGATACTTTTTTTCCGTAAAGTGATGATAGATAATAAAATGCGTTTTAGTTTCCTCTTTAGATGGCACATGCTAGAAGAGTAATGGAAATCTGCTCAGTGAGAAACTGAAGGGTAGAGAAAGAAATTTGATGGTAAAAGTGCAGTGATGTAGTAGATAATAATATAACACAGGATATACTTTCAAATATAGGGTAATAGGAAATTGCAGAAGAAATCTAAGAATAACTTCTGTTTCCCTATAGTATTCCTAGTTTTCCAAGCAGTTGGTTTGTTAGTTCCTCCTTGACTGACTTGTATTATGACCCATGTTTTGGTACTCTTCTCATCTGTTTCTCATACTTTATGAGTGTATAATGATTGACAACATATGAGAAAGTGAAAAACAGAGCGCCAGCAGCATGTAGGAAAAAATTAAATCAGGTATGAATTATGAGAAACCTTGGCTTCTTATTGTTCACTTTCTCATTTTGAGTCTTCAGTCCAATATTCCTATTATACTCAACAAATCAGTGCTCATCTCTATTTTTGCTTTATAGTCAGTTTTTGTGTGGTGAATATGCCAACAATCACACAGCTTCACAAGCTCCTCTGATCGTTAAAAGTGGCAGTGTGATGCCATGAGGAATCCAAGCAATCTGTCTTCAAACTGTGGAGTTTAGTTTTGTGTGTCAGGGACACTTAAACAGTTCTCTTTACTGCTTTTTCTTACTCAGAACAATTCAAACATCCAGATTTCTCATATATGGTACTTTAAACAAGTCCAAAGCTGTATTCTGGAAACCCTTGTTGGCAAGACCAATTGTTCCCACAGTTATAATCTCTCCTTGTTTTCCTTTGACAAAAGATAATTTTGGAGGGGAAAGGCTTTTAGTCCCTTCAGCTTCCCCTGTCCTTGCCCTTCCTGTCCTTGCCCTTCCCGCTCCTGCCCTTGCATGGAAGATGATAGAAATAGGCTCAGCACAGTTATTGGTAGTAAGTTCAGTAATTGATGTGCAGACATTATACACCCTGTGGTGGCCAGATGAACCAAAGCTTTTTTTACAACAATGCTATTTTTTGGGACACTGGAGGTAAATTTCTTTATTAAATCATCTGTATGGATCAAATGCAAATGGCAAAATAGATCCTAAGACTGAACCAGAGATAGCGAAGAAAAATTCAGATTTAGGTTGATATTACATTCTGTGAATTGATGCGCATGCTTATATGTACAAGATTCTTGTCATTGTACTTCTGATAACTGTGATTAATCTTACTCCCCCTAGCAAGTAATTTAAGGTAGTTAGCTGCAGCGGTAAGTGCCTGCTTGCTGTCTTCCCTGACAACTATCAGAGGAATATAAACCAGAAAGCAGTAGCTGCTTTTGGCATTAGATCTGTACTGTAGGCAGCTCATCCAGTAGCGCCAGGAAGTGATTTAAGAAGGTTGTCCAGGAGCTCAGTATCTAATTTCACTCTGAGTGCTCCCATATCAACACTATACCAGTGTAGATCCATAAGCAGAGTCAGAGATGACAAGCAGGTGTTTGGTGAAGAAAATAACATCTTAGCCAGATGGAATAAAACCACAGGAGCATAAGTAGAATAGTGTCACTGTGAAGCTACTGCACCCTCTTTTCCCCTTTGCACTGGATCAGTTCGAGTTTGGTTCAAGTGCCATGTTGCTCAGTGTGGCTGGGTGTTTTGGCTCAGTCCTAGATGGTGAGGCTATCCAAGCTCTGACTGCCCACTCCCACTGTGTCGGCAGCATTCTTTTGTAGTTTGCCCAGCATCTGTTGCCTGCACTATATTTGGTTGCAGGTTGTCCTGCTTCTTCCTCCTCCCATGAATAAATATTGATGCCTGGTGTTGTAATGTGCTCAGGGTGACAGAAAAAAGCTTTTCTTATGCAGAGGTGAGTTGGCTCCACTAACATTTCTTTGCTGTCTTACATTCTACTTGCAGTTGCAATAAGATGTCATGTATTATCTTGGAGTTCAAAATCTCTAGACCCCTTGCAATCAATGCAGTCTTCAAGACCCAGAAATTTAAAATGAGACAATACATGTCTGCTTTTTCACTTATGATGCAAATAACATTACAATATTAATTGAATCATAAAATATGTACAGGATGCAGAAAATACTAATAAAATATACACAGAAAGTTGCAGGTTTAGTTTCTCTGGGTTAGGTGTTATGATGTCTGCATTCTAAACTGGTCTCTGGAATGGGTTTTGAAATGCTTTGGTTTTCATTTAAGGCAGATGACAATGTTCTTTTCTGTGGCAGAAGTTACTTCATTGTATTTCTTTTTTTTTTTTTTTTGCTCTTCTTCAATGATGATGGGCACACACAAATCTGAACTTCTGGCCTTTTGGCTTCTGTATAATGAAAGATAGATTCTCTCTCTATAGAACATAATATAACAAAGGATAGATTTATTAGGTAGCTTTCTACAGCAATGTGTTTTAAACTTCCAAGCAAGGGAAATAGTAAAAGGATGTAGAAACACTGAATTCCCTTTACCTATAAGAAGCCTTGTCCTCCACAGGGTGCTAGGAAGAGCTTTGCAGTCCTGGGAAAGATTACCCTACCAACAGCAGAAAGAGAATGGTATTAATCTGCTGCAGAGATGTAATTCTTTAGGTACTAATGAACTGCTTTCCTATTATAATGCAAATAATGAACAGAGGGTCTTTCCTTTCCTAAGAGCTATTTTAGGATTTTCAACCATTACAGTCAAATAAGACCTATTAGAAACAATTTTATGTACAGATTGAAAAATAAGCCTCTCTCTACAGCAACCATTAATACATGCATGCTGTGTAGTCTTTGTGTTTTGTGAAATTTTTAAACACTGGAGGCTGATGGAGTAGAGTGGAGGATATAGCGCCCATAGTAGAAACAACAAATGAAAGAACTTGTTTTTTGAGCAAGAGGCAATTGGAGAGTCAGTGTACATTTATTTTTGACTCGGCCTCACAAGCTGTGCTATAGCTGTGGAGTGATGTCTCAGTGAAAGACTACTGCCTAATTCACTGACCCATATCCTGTTCATCAGACATGATGCTTAAACAATTGTCTAGATGAAGATTGTTAATGAGCTTCTGGGAGCTTGGCATTATTAACAAAAGAGGGGTAAGTAGTGCTGCTTGTTTGCACAGTTGTAGTTGTAATGTCCAATTAATATTTAGAAAATACTATGGTTTTGGATATTTGTCTCATGCCAAAAAATAGTTAGCCAGGGAAATTACTGTTTATGATGGATATCAAGCACAAAAAAAACCATAAAGGCCAGGCTAATGCTGTCTGAAGGGTCTCATAGTTAAATATGCAGTTTAATGGTTGCAAAGTTTCTTCTGTAAACAAAAATGCTAAGGAAAATACAGGAACATTAAATAGAAAAAGAGCTAAAAATGTATGGAAATGTGTGTCAAAAAGCTGTTAATACTGTTCAAAAAAATACACATGGGAGTTACTGATACAAGGACAGGGACATGTTTTGAGGCTCTCAGTTCATGCTCAGGTGAAAGGATATTCTGAGAATTAGTTTTGAAACTGAGCCCCTTTGACTCCTGGGGCAGAAGTAGTGGGTTTTCTATCCTAAAATTCTCCAGAATACAAACCTTACTGAACAGGTGCATGAAAGTGGATTCAGCACTTTGCACAATGTCTTGAACAGGTTTTTCAAAAGGGAAATCATAGGAATTGATACTTACTTGATGCTTTTCTTGTCCCTTCTGCTTTTGTCTCTTTTCACCTCCCTCCCTGTGTGGGTGTCCCCCATACCTTTTTATTTCATTCTTTCTTTGTGATTCCATCTTTCTTTTTGCATATGATTTTTAAGGGGAGGGTCTGCTTCTATCTGCTTTTTATTACTCAGTACTGCTACTACTACTACTACTGCTGCTACTACTACTACAGAGGGTTTGAGCAGATAGATGTTGGAACTGACAGTGTATAAGGCAGTAAATTCACACCTTCCTCTTTTTACTCCCTTATGTAAGTAATGTGTCTAGAGAGAATACATTGGCAGATAACTGGGATTTATTCTTAACTGCTACTCACTTTTTTACTATGGATGTGTTTACAAATACTGAGTAGTAGAAACTGTAAGAGAAATCTTTTCTCCCCTCAATACTGAGAGACAATGACTAGGAGAGAATAATTGAACTTGACTAAGGATACATTAATTACCATTGACTCTTCTAAAAAGAGTAGCTAAAATGTTCATCTCACATTGCCAGTAATTGGACTCTATGATCCATTCTTATCAATACTATTATTATTATGGTCTGTTGCATTGCTGTGAGCATTGTCTCAAACAACACCAAGCTGTGGTAAGTAAAGAAAAACTAATTTGGGAAATGTGAATTTGGATGCTTCAAGAGAGTTTCTAATGCTCCATAAAACTTGTATGCAGTATATTTGTACACAATTTTGGAGTGCACAGGATCTGACAGATTTTTTCTTCTGAGAAACATGTTTGGATATCATAGTGTTGATGTATGCTAGTATATAGAGAAAAGACCTCAGCTTAAGTTAAATTTTAAAAGATGTTATACTTTTAAAGACAACAATGATCTATTGCACTCACCCACTAGAAATAAATGGTCTTCATCCCTGATTCTGAAAGAATGATGTGTTTGTGGTGATTGTTAATTTTCTCCTGCGGTGGTTTGCAGTGGGTCTGTAAAAGTGCTTCTCTCTCCAAAAAAGCGTGATTAAGGTTGTAAACTAACCTGTGAGGGAAGCTAAAACCCATACTTTTTTCCATGATTTTCATGGTATGAATGCTTCTAGCCTCACCTTCCATGAACACTTCTCATTTTACATCTGGACCTGCACAGCTGTATAAATTAATCTAACTTGATTTAATTGAGCTATGTATGCTAACGTGGCTTTCCACCAGCATCATATGTACCTCTGCACAGCATATTATTATCACAGGTGTACTAAAAATTACAGGAACCTGATGGAGTTGCATCAATCAAATCTGACACTAGTATTCCCTATTTTTAGAATACATTAGAGTGTGATCTTGTAAACTAGCATGTTCATTCCTCTGTTAACCTAGTACTGCCATAGAAATACTGTCAAGATTTAATGCCAGTATCTGTGACCTTGTGCTAAGCCAGAGGGACATACGTACACCCAACGCCCACTGGTGGTTGCTGTGTTCTGTAATTTAACCCTGTAATTCAGTAACGTTTAAAAAACAACTAAATAGTTACCACATGGTGCAAAATTAGCAATAGGGGACTCAAATTTTCATGCAGTATTAAATCTGCACATGGAAAAAGTTAAATATCATCCTCAATGCTATCCATGTGTTTAGTCACATTGAATGAAATGCTTATAAAGCATGACATTATTTAATTTTTATAAGGTTTCCCACAACCAGCAAAATTTATTGCAGTTGCCTTGAAAGCTTTGTGCAGGTGCCTTTTGAGCTGAGCTCACTCAAGTCAGGACATCACACACACTATGTGCAGTTAGTCACTGGATACATAGTATGGTATTTATGTAATCCCATAGTAAATTGATTTTTAGTAATCCAATAGTTTGGTGGGATTGTGTGTATATAATTCACATGTAGAAATATTGAAATATAATCTTCAAAAAAGCATGACATGAGAATTTGTCATGGTGAGGAGCCTTTTTGACATTGTGCAAGGGGGTCTGTGGTTCTCTATAACAGTGGTCCTATTTCCTTTCTTTTCTCTCTCATCTCATAGTCCAGGGAAATAACTTCAGGAATACCAACATCTGCACAGGAAAGGTACTAGGCATTTGATGACCTGGGTTCAGCCCTATACTGGTAAGTGCCAATACTGATACATCAAGGATGTTATATTCATTTTGAGAGTCAAGAGGGAATCACTTTCTCTTACTTGGTTTTGAGTATGTAGTTGAATTTTATTTTTCCTTCAGATAAAATTATTTGTTATATTCATAGTATCACAGAATATGTTGAATTAGAAGTGACCCACAAAGATCATTGCTTTCAACTCCTGGTCCTGCACAGGACCATCCCCAAGAGTCATACCATGTGCCTGAGAACATTGTCAATGCTTCTTGAACTCAGGCTCGATGCTGTGACCACTTCCCTGGGGAACCTGTTCCAGTGCCCATCTACCCTCTGGGTGAAGAACTTCCTTGTAATATCCAACCTAAACTTCCCCTGACACAACTTTTGCCCATTCCCTTGGGTTCTATCACTGGTCACCACAGAGATGAGATCAGTGCCAGCCCCTCTTCTTCCCCTTGCAAAGAAGTTGTAACTGCAATGAGATCTCCCCTCAGTCTCGTCTTCTCCAGGCTGAACAGACCAAGTGCCCTCAGCTGTTCCTCACACGGCTTCTCCTCAAGGCCCTTCACCATCTCTGCTGACCTCATTTGGACCCTCTCTAATAGCTTAATATCTTTTTATATTGTGGCATCCAACACTGCACACAGTATTCCAGGTGAGACCACCCCAGTGCCGAGCAGAGAGGGACAATCCCCTCCCCTGAGCAGCTGGCAATGCTGTGCCTGATGCCCTCCAGGACACGGTTGGCTGTCCTGACTGTCAGGTCACTGCTGACTCAGATTCAACTTGCCATTGACCAGGACCTCCAGATTTCTTTCCATGGCACTGTTTTCCAGCATCTCTTTCCTCAGTTTGTACATACATTTCGAATTGCCCCATCCCAGGTACAGAATCCAGCACTTTCCCTTGTGGAACTTCAGATGGTTGCTGATTGCCAGTCCTATAATTTGCTGAGGTCTCTCTACAGGGCTTCCCTGCCTTCAAGGGAGTCAACAGCTCTTCCTAGTTCTGTGTCATCTGCAGACTTACTCAGCATCCCTTCCAGTCCGGTGTCTGAGTCATTTATGAAGATGTTGAAGAGCACAGGGCCTAAGTGGAACCCCACTAGTGATAGGTCACCAGTCTGATGTCACCCCATTCACTGTCACCCTCTGTGCTAGACCTGTGCGCCAATTGCTCAACCACTGCATGATGTGTTTATCCAGCTGTGCTGGACATTTTGTCCAGAGTGATCCTTTGAGAGACAGTATCAAAAGCTTCACTGAAGTCTAAAAGGATTACATCAACTGGCTTCCCTTGATTAATTAGCAAATTGAAGTAGTGTAGTAATCTGCTGAGAATCCAGGGCTCAGATGACATTTTAATCCAAATCTTGAAATTTATCATTCCTTGTATGTGATATATATGACTTCCTTGAGTTTGAAAAGTAAGATTCCAAATTTTTTCTATCACTGCTGTGATTCATCATCACACAAAATACAACTCCCTCTCATGTGGGTATTCCTGGTACATAGATGATATTTGGGAACTTCTTCCTTATGTTCAGGAATTTAGAGTGGGACTATATGCTTATATGGGGGCATAGATAAAGTTATTCTGTTCACAACTAATTTGGGATTTGTTCCCAAACATTAAGTGAGGAATGCCTCTGGAGCCTGAAACTCAGTTCCACCAAGATTCATATCTATGACAGTTTATCACCCTCTGAACAAAAATAATGGTACCTGCTACAGGAAATTTTGAAGGCTATTTTCCCCTCTACAACTGAATTCATGTCAGGACACCATGGAAAACCATCTATAAGGAGGAAAGTGAGGTTCTTTTCTAGCCCTTAGTTGACCAATCTTCCCTGCCTGCTGACTAGCGCATACTCAATATCCCAAGCTAGGCTGTCAGTGAGGAAGAGGGAAAAGGACACTTTCAGATATCAGTAGGAAGGCAAGGGAGAATCAGAAGTGGCCATCAAACACATGCACTCCTGTGTCCCTTTTCTGGGTTAGAGGTGGCCCATCAATCCAGCTGTATAAGATGATATTGATGTGAATGAACTCTCATGAATGGGACTCTCACTGTGTTAAAATCACATCTGGTAATTTAACATCAATTCAGTAAAAGACTTTTGATTCAAACTGGGTAGGGAAGAGGCTACAGCCAGCCATTGCCTGCATTAGAGTCTGGTATTGCCATGTGTCTCCACTTGCTCGATGCCTTCTGGGTTGCAACCAGTGTAGAGTCTTTCAGCTGCAGCACATAGCAGCCAACCCTGACCAGAAGGCAGCATAAGCCCATCTCATGGTAGTCCCATCAGTGGTGACAGCACTGCCCCCCACGCTGCTGCCAGACATTATCCAGCTTAACCACCTTGTGGGTCAAGGCTTATAATACTCTCAGTTAATGTATTTTTCCCCTTGTATGTAATGATTGCTATTGTGTGAATGTCTGTTATAATCTGGTTATTAAAATTATTAGAAATACCTCTGCCTGAATTCAGGTGCAAATGAGACTACATGCCCAAGTCAATAGTATGGATTTTATTTAACAGTAAATGTGAGGCACCCTGACACCCAATCCCATCAGATCTTGGAAGCTAAGCAGGGCCAGGCCCAGGCCCAGTTAGTACTTGGATGGGGGACCTCCTGGGAATACCAGGTGCTGTATGTTCTAGTCCTGAGAACTTCACTGTCACCGTCCAAGCTCGCTCGGCCATGGCAGATGAACCTTAGGAGTTAAGGGGTGTGGCCAGTTCTGTGCACACTGTGCCTCACCTGAAAAATCCACTGCACAGGTTTGAAGGACACACCTAAGTTGGGAGAGCCCTTCCCAAAATCTTTGTTTGAGAAGCCTAGCCTTGATGAAAATTGAGGCAGTGAAGGAGAGATAGAAAGAAATAGGAAAAAAGACCGTGTATGTGTGTATATGAAGAAAGAGAATGAGAGAGAGAGAGAGATTAAAATAGAAAATCTATCAGCACTCTGTGGACCAAGTGGTGTCATGTGGGTCTTCTTCTGGTTATCTTGGTGGTGAGTGTCTCATGAAAACATAGGGTCCAATGGATTAGTATATATTCAGGAGATGCCAGGCACCTCCCCAGAGGGATGGGAAGCTTGCAGTCTCTTGCTACAGACTCTGGTTTTGTTGCATCACTTGGATCATATGAAGTCCTCTGGTGGTAGAAGGCCTCAGGAATGAGTCTGCAGGACATTTTGATGGTTTATGACCCCTTCTCGTCTGCCTCTCACATGAATGTCATATGTGTGTGGTCTTCCCAGAGAGCGGGGGGTTTACTCTGGTGTGGAGAGATTTTGTCATCACACACCCAAACCTCTTCTTCTCTGCCACCCGCTGACCTCAGCTAGAGAAGATTCTTAACACAGATACATTCCTCCTTCCTGAACCTTGCTCACTGCTTTTCAGATCTGACATGACTAGACAATAGTCTTATCTCAAATTCCCCTTCACAGTCCAAATTCCAGTCAGGAAGTGTACTGGGGAAGGAGGGTGCCTTGGTGGTGACAAACGGGCAGTTGCTTCCTCGCAGATTGACAAAAAGGCTTTCTATGATTCGACAATGTTTAAGACATTACTGATGTTTCAGTCCATCACAATGTCTAACCTGGTTATGGTGTAAGTCCCATGGCAGCTATTGACTTTTTGTTAGATTTCTCATCTTTGCTTGTGATAGTGAGGACAAACAATATGTTGGCAAGGAAGGGTGTGGCTATTTAAATAGATTAATGTATGGTAGACTAGGTGTCAATTTGCAACCTGTCCTATATCTGGCAGGTGTCCGCCTGCCTTTCTTAGGTACCTGAGGTGAATGTAAGCAGATTACTTGTCACTGGAACACAGGCAATTTATTTTGCTTTTCTTATAAGGAGTAAATACTTTCCACTGGGAAAATTACTGCAGAATAGCTGATGAGTTCCCAGTTCATGCTGTAGCTGATATTTCAGTAATTTATTTCTCCATCGAATCCCTGCACCCCGACCTCTCCCCACTCTCATCTTTGTCCGCGGAAATTAGATCTTGATTAGTCTTTCTATTAACATCAATGTGCTTTGGATCAAGATTTTACCCTTTTATTTGTGTTAATTTGAGCCCTTGCTTCTCTGAAAATTGAGTCTAGTGATCACTTTTCATCAAGTTTTAGTAGTTCTATGTCTTTGTAGATATTCACCTGCTTGTGGTAACAATTCCAGTTTTTTTCCTAATGTTTTCTCTAGTATTTACTTGTAATAATAATTTTACATCTAAAAAGAATTCTCCTACTGCACATCCAAATTTTGGAATGCCTTGAAAAAAAATGAGGTCCAAGTTGGTGAAAAGTCATTTAAAAAATTGAGAACAGATTTTTACAGTTGTGTGTGTATTGAAGAAGAAAATCTGAAGTCTCAGAGGTACAGTTCAATGTACTGCAGTATGATCAATCCCTCTTGCTACTCTTGTAGTGGTAATATCTTCTTCCTGGTAACTGCTTTTGGCTGGGAGTGTTTAACCATATATCACTTTCAGGCAGGTGGCAGGTGATCAAAGCCTTGAAAAGCTGCTAAATGTGACTGCCTAAGTGTCAGTGGTTTGGGTATATTTTTTTTCACAACCTCAGCACTTTTTTTATTCTGAGTTTCTTTAATGTAAAAGTAGAGCCCGAGCAGGAATTGTCAGAAAGCTGCACAGTGCAGTCACTGCACTTTTGAAGCTGGTTCTAAAATTTTTGTAATGTTTCTTGAAAGTAAAGCAACCAGAGGTGTCTTTGCGAGCTAGACTACAACAGCTGTTATTAACAAATAGTGATCTGTAGTGTACTGACCTTTTCATAGAATAATAGAATCGATTGGGTTGGAAAAGACCTCCAAGATCATTGAGTCCAACCCTTGGTCCAACTCTAGTCCATTTACCAGATCATGGCACCCAGCGCCACGTCCAATCTGCGTTTAAAAATCTCTAGGGATGGTGAATCCACCACCTCTCTGGGCAGCCCATTCCAATGCCTGATTACTCTCTCTGTAAAGAATTTTTTTCTGATCTCCAACTTAAATTTCCCCTGGCAGAGCTTAAGCCTGTGCCCCCTTGTCCTATTGCTGAGTGCCTGGGAGAAGAGACCAGCCCCCACCTGGCTAGAACTTCCCTTCAGGTAGTTATAGACAGTGATGAGGTCACCTCTGAGCCTCCTCTTCTCCAGGCTAAACAACCCCAGCTCTCTCAGCCTCTCCCCATAGGGCTTGTGCTCCAGTCCCTTCATCAGCCTTGTTGCTCTTCTCTGGACCCGCTCCAGCCCCTCAATATCCTTTCTGAACTGAGGGGCCCAGAACTGAACACAGTACTCAAGTTGTGGCCTCACCAATGCAGAGTACAGGGGAAGGATCACTTCCCTGGTCCTGCTGGCCACACTATTTTTGATACAGGCCAGGATCCCATTGGCCTTCTTGGCCACCTGGGCACACTGTTGGCTCATGTTGAGTTTCCTGTCAATTAGTACTCCAAGGTCCCTTTCTGCCTGGCTGCTCTCCAGCCACTCTGTGCCCAGCCTGTAGCGCTGCAGGGGGTTGTTGTGGCCAAAGTACAGGACCCGGCACTTGGCCTTGTTGAACTTCATCCCATTGGAATCAGCCCATCTCTCAAGTCTATCCAGGTCCCTCTGCAGAGCCCTCCTGCCTTCCAGCAGGTCGACACTCCCTCCCAGCTTGGTGTCATCAGCAAATTTGCTGATGATGGACTCAATCCCCTCATCTAAATCATCAATAAAGATATTAAACAGGACTGGACCCAATACAGACCCCTGGGGAACACCACTGGTGACTGGCCGCCAGCTGGATGCAGCTCCGTTCACCAGCACTCTCTGGGCCTGACCCTCCAGCCAGCTCTTAATCCAGGAGAGGGTACACTTGTCCAGGCCATGGGCTACCAGCTTTTCCAGGAGTATATTATGGGAGACAGTGTCAAAGGCCTTGCTGAAGTCCAGATAGACCACATCCACAGCCTTCCCCTCATCCACCAGGTGGGTCACCTGATCATAAAAAGAGATCAGGTTGGTCAGACAGGACCTGCCCCTCCTAAACCCATGCTGGCTGGGTCCAATCCCTTGTCCACCCTGAAGGTGCTGTGTGATTGCACTCAGGATGAACTGCTCCATAACCCTGCCAGCCACGGAGGTCAGGCTGACAGGCCTGTAGTTGCCAGGGTCCTGCTTGCAGCCCTTTTTGTGGATTGGGGTGACATTGGCCAACCTCCAATCATCTGGGACCTCCCCAGAGAGCCAGGACTGTTGGAAGATGATGGAGAGCGTCTTGGCAAGCTCTTCTGCCAGCTTCTTCATCACCCTGGGATGGATCCCGTCTGGTCCCATAGACTTGTTAGGATCCAGTTGGCTCAGTAAGTCAGTAACTATATCCTCCTGGAATACAGGAGGGCTATTCAGCTCCCTCTCCCTGTCCCCCAGCTCCAGAGACCAGTTGTCTTGAGGGCCACCTGTCTTACTGGTAAAATCTGAGGCAAAGTAGGTATTAAGTACCTCAGCCTTCTCTCATGTAGGCACATACAAATGAGGTTATTTGCAGGGGAGTCTGAAAATACAAGTGGAGGTTTAGTAACAATACTTTTTAGACATTAGAACACTCTTTCAGAACTCAATTTTTGCTTATTGTGAAAAACCCCAGCATAGAATATCCCATCGAAAAAAATATGGTTAGATATTAAAACTATAAAAAAAGAACACAGTAGGATATGTGAACTATCGAGCCTGCCCACAAGCTTTTACAGAAAAGAAGAGAAATCACAGATTGTTTTTTGCTGTTTTTTTTGTTTGTTTGTTTTTTAATCATGAGATCCTTTGTACTTTGACAGAATAAGAAATAGTGAGCTTAGTAAATAGATGCACACAGTGCAGGTAGAGAAAGATAACATATGTTAACTACAGTTCCTTGCTGTTAATAAGTTTACTTGTACTGTGCATCTTCATTATGAAAGTAATTGAATTCAAATAACTTTTTAAGTCCATATTGATGGCCAAAGCATTAAAGAAAATTAGAGACCCACAAAGTACACAGTGTTTGTTTTAGAATTACAAGACAATTTTTTTTTTAAAGAGTAAGGACTTGTAAAAATTGAAGCATTTGAATTTCTCTAAAAATCTTGTGAAGGAAACACAGAGATAATCCAATTTCTGGGTGAGCACTCTGTTGGACTGGTTACTGCCATACTCACATTATTCATCCTAACTAAAAGTTTGGATTTAGGCTCTGAAGCATATGAATTCTTTTGAAGAGACAGCCTTGTCATACTGGATTTTTAGATCTTAGTCCCACTAATGCAACCTTTGATTGGAACAAAT
Organism: Pithys albifrons albifrons; assembly: GCF_047495875.1. Lineage (NCBI taxonomy): Eukaryota > Metazoa > Chordata > Aves > Passeriformes > Thamnophilidae > Pithys > Pithys albifrons. Next base: position 44,712,698 of record NC_092462.1, on the reverse strand, counting down.
GAAAATGAAAACATTTGAATGAGAGACTGAACATTCCCATGCCTGCCCAGGACATTGTGCTGTGAAAGCCCCAGGACCAGCATTTTCAGTGGAAAACTCCTTTGACACTGGAGTATTGGCTCAGAATAACTCCATTTGTAGTAAAAGGTGGAAGAGGGGTGCCTGTGGTCTACAGAAAGAGCATTGACTGCTGAGGAGGAGGCAGAGCAAGTCTGCTGATCTTTTCCACACCATTGTGCTTATTAACATCTCTCAACTGGATATACTGTGGAGGTTCACTGAGTCTCTATTTTCTTTTTTTCCTCTGCTCTCAACTCACACCCCTGTGGGTACTTGACTGAATAATGATTATGGTATTGGAATCAGGAATTTGGCTGAAAAGTTCCATGGCAAGGGTTGAGCATATAAATAAAAAATGACACTCCCATACCCCACTACTGTTTTTACCTGAGCAGAAAAAATATTGAACTTATTTCAAGTGTTTTATGATCATAATGCCCTATTTCTTTAAGCCATATCTGATGGAGGGTTGTGTTTTTTAAGTGTGGCTCTTCACTGACATGAAACATACCCAGATCGATAGACTGGGAAAGAGTTAATCCTAAAAGTTTCTATTTTTTCAGGAAGTTGCCAGTAACACTGATATGGGGTGATAGCCCTGATAACCACTTGATGGTTTAAGGGGAACACCTCAGCCCCTGGAGGGGGGGCTTGCAGAAACCATTGTCAGGGGACAAGGAGACTCCAGTGGCTCCCTGAAAGTGCTCGTTTCATATTGATGGGGTTACTGAAGAATGGAGTGTTACGGAAGTGACGTGGCCGTTCTTTGCCACACCCTGTGGAGACCCAGGGAACCACCCCTCAGACATCTATCACCCCCAAAATATTGACTATATTCACTCAATCTACCTAAAAAGAAAAGGGTATAGAAAGAGATTGGATATGAACAAAAATCGTGGAGAAAACTTCCACTATCTCTGGGAGGGCAACCTATGAGCTATCCTGTCTCCCCCCACCCCACTGGACATTGCAGGGGTGAGCAACCAATTCTTCCTCTGTTTCCCTATGCCTTACTGTTATACTTTGGTATAACTCACCGAGTATGTGCGTGTTAGTGGGAAGTGCCTATATTCTTCCTGTTGCTTTTGCTTTGGGTTACTGAGTGTGTTTAAATGTGGCGTTGAGCTGTTGTGTTTCTGGTTAGTAATCTTCTGTTGTTAGTTAAATTTGTCGTGGTAGGGGTATACTGCTGGAGTTGCCTGTAGAATCTGTTTTGTGCTGGTTTGTCTTGGGTTTTTTTAATCAATTAAATACAATCCTGCAGCTAAATGTTATCATTGACTAAGCAACCCATATAGTCATTGTCACATACTTATATTAATGAAAGTTATTTCAGGAGCTGATACAGAGAAAGTTATTTTTCTTGCTATTAAGTGTAGTCTCAAACTGAGTGTCAAAGGCCTTTCCAAGAAGTGTGCTGTCCAGTGTTGTCTCTTTAGGTGAGACACAGACAGGCTGATCTGGGTTATATAAAGCTGTCATGTTCTGGAGACACTTATAGCTAGTAAGTTCTACCTGGCTAAAGTGTGGTTCTCACAGGAAGGTTGAAAATTTTTCCAGCCTGTGTTCTGTCCACTGTTCAACAGGCAGCACTGGGTTCATAAAGCTTAGATTGTTCTGAGGATGCTTATAGTAAAGAATTTTATATTCATATGAGTGGGATAAGAAATCTTTGCATTTCTGCCCCTCCTTTTCATGTGACAACTGAAAAAGCAACACAAGTGGTGCCAAAAATATATCTATACTCCCTAAAACAATTGTTCTAAAGTGAAGTAATTACCTTGTATCTATGGTTCATCTTCTCTCAACACCTGTAGGAGTATTTTACAGTGAGCCACCTGTTCTGTATGAATGTAATGCAAAATTGATAATATTTCATTGCACTTGTGCCCACTGAAATCTCCATTGAGCTCCAGAGGGATTCCACTCCTTTAAATGGCTGCTAGGAGCTATAAAGACGTATGTCTTTAGTACTGCATGACTGGTACTATAAAAAATTTAAGTGATCATTTAGACAAGACATAATTAAGTGAACAGAACTAATGAAACAGTGCAGGAGTATAATCAAATATGAAATTCCAAATGCCCCCCAATGCGCACTTGCTTGATGAATGACTTCTCAAAAGCACTGGCTCCATCTTTTGAGAACATGTATTCATTTATTTTATACTTCTTTGAATAACGGGGAATCCATGATACCTTTACATATTTCATTAGCATACATTTTAAGCTCAGAGTTGTACACTAAGGAATCAAACCCAGAGTAATTTGAGTAGAGACATGATTTGTTCAGTAACTGAAAATCTGCCCTACTATTACAGGCTGTTGTAAAAGCTTTCTTTCTGAGTATGTAGGCGAGCTCCTTTTGTTCGTGTCATTCTACAGGACAAAATTATTGTCATGCTCTTTTAGTAGCTGACTAATCCTCATCCTCTGGAAAAGGACCACTTGAAAGTACTCACCTCACCCACACTTCTTGTGGAAATTAATGCTTACTGGTGCACTGTGGCTCTGAATCTAAGGAAGTCTGGGAACAAGTAACTTTCAGAGGGCTCTGGGCTTTGCTCCACTTACATAAATCATACCATGCCACAGTCAAGGTCCGTTAAATTATAGTGGAATAACTACGGCCCAGCATTGGAGTGGAGTTCAGGAATTAATTTTTCAGTACTATTGTGATGGCTGCATTTTCTATGGAAATTGCTTAGAGTTTTTGTTTTAATTTACACACAAAACTAAAAAATACCAACCCTCAGAAAGGGAACAAGTGCAAATCTTAAGCAAGTTTCTGCTCAGATGAGCCCCTTCACAGAAATGGGATTATTGCACTCGTCCATTCATCATTGGTAAAGCTTCTGCCATTCTTATACTTCTTTCATTCTACTGGTATAACTTCAAACAGGCAAAAACCTGTTTTAAAAATAAAATCAAATATACCCACTAAAACTTTTGGGAGGCGTTTTGATTTCATGCTCTGGCAGTCAATAAGAATATACAAAAGCATGGCAAAGAGTAGGACAAGCTGCATATGTGAACTAACACTTGGTATTTTTACTCATGAAGACAAACAAAAAGGGTGAAAATATGAAGATGACCCAGTTCATGTCACCCACTTGTATCTATGGATACAACTGTTCAAAGAGAGGGCAATAGAGTACCTAATGGTTGAGACCTCTTAGGACCTTTTGTTTCCTGAGTGATAGATCACAAGAGAAAGTAAAGGTCATAAGAGAAGCCAGTTGCCAACTGTTCCCTCTATAATCGTGCAGTGTATTTTAAAATATTCATCTTGTAGACACCATGGAGATGTATGTGGGGAAATAATGTCAATAGGACAACAGGAGTTGCATAATTTTTTCAGCACAGTAAAAAAGCCACTTCTCAGTGTTTTGTAGGGTAGGGGCATCGAAGGTGGTAAAATTAAAGTATGTTTTATTAGATGAAGAACATTCTTTGGAGATGACTAGATTTCAGATGCATCTCTTCTGTGCTTATTGATGGTTCTTTTTATGCTCTCTTGATGCAGCTGGATCTACTCAGCATTCCTTATTTAAGCAGAACTGACGTTATTCTGATGGGGAATTCTGGTACCCAAAGGGCACAGAATTCAGAAACAGGAGCTTAAAAATCTGATCAGTAGAATTTAGCTGAGGAGTATCAAAGGCTGTATTTGTCTTTAAAACTTGCTTTTTAGATAAGGTCTCAGAGCAATATGTTTAAGAAGAATAGTGAGAAATTTATGTTCTTAACTTTGTCATAAAGCCACAACTACAAACCAAGAATGTGACCCCTTTTGCATATATGCAAGCACACCCATGAAGACTATATTTATATATAAAGCTTTTATTGATAGAGGGGTGTAAATGTCTATCTGCTCTCCCCTCCCCTTTCCTCCCAGAAGTCTTGACTTTAAAGACTGTTGTTAACTCCTCTGCTTTCTCTAGGACATTTCAGGTTCATTTTGGAAGCCCAGAATTTAGCATCAATTAAGAACAGAATAAAAATACAGGAGGAATCTCTCATAATAAGTCCTCCTGAAACATCAGGATCTACAAATCCTTCCAGATAGCAGGACTTTTCTGCCTAAATATTAAAGAATGCATGAGTTTTTATTGTTTGTCCACGAGCCTGTGTTTATTCTTGAAAATGGAGGGATTAAGTGCAATCAGCAGCACTTTAGTCTTCTAGAGGACTGCGTTCTTTTCACACAGCTTTGATGTTAGTGACACAATTGACTCATGGTTCTTATTTCTTAGCACTTTGACTGCAGTGATCAATCTGCAAGTCTTCACTCACCTCAAATTTCCATTTTCAAATTCTCCCTCATATGCTCATAAAAGCATCATTGAATACATCACAGAGATACCCATATTTCCTAGAGTGTAGAGGCATGCAAAACTGTGAAAACGTGGCAACTTAGGAATCTGTAGAAAAATGTTGCATTTGATTCAAGCAGAGAATCTTGCTCTTCTTTTGCTGAGCTTAACCTTTCTTGTACATATCACAAGATCATGAATAAGCCTAAATTTGAGCAAGCAGCAAAAGTTTTTTTTAATGTCTTTTTCTTTTTTTTTTTTTTTTGTTTTTTTAAGGAGCAAAGGAAGAGCACAGATGTGCCAAGGGCCATTAGATCTTTTTGCCTCCCTTCCTGCTGGTGTTCATACACAGCTATGTATGAAATCGGTTTTGCAGACATCAGTGGAATTTTGCATGTTATAAATTTTAAAAAAGGTATTAATATGAGCAAAGCCTCCTCAGCTTTTGAAGGATGCTTGATATTTCTCTCTGTATGTGTTTACATTGGAATTCTTTTACTGTATTGCACATACATACACACGTTTCAGTGGATTATCTTTTTACTGAGTTTCCAGGCATAAAATATGTGTAACTGCAAATAAGTCTATCCCCTGCAAATCAGGAAGCCAATGTGCACTGTAGCAAACCCTATTAGGTGCATCTTCAGGCTACTCAGGTTTCAAGAAATAGATAGCTTTCCTTTTAATCTGAATGAAAGGTGATGGAAGGGCTAGATTGTGGCATTGTATATGAAGACTGATATGACGTCTTTAAAAGTCAGTTAGTGGTCCAGATGCTGGGTTCTGCTTGTGCCAAGGAAAAGTGGCTCTTTTCCTGCTTAACACGAATCATCTAGTCCCTTCATAGAAATAAAAGTAATGTAGTGACAAAGTTACTTGATTGATCTTTTTCTAGTTCATTTTTACTGACATCAGTTGGCATTGAGAAATCCTTTAGGAAACTCAGAGAAAGATCTCTCTTCCAAAGAAGCTTAGAGACAAAATTAGATAAGATGTGTATTTGAGTTAGGTAACAGTAACAGTTTTCTTTTTGCTTAAGTCTAGAAATACCTGAATACCTTAAGCTAATATGGACAATAAGACAGAGATGAACCTCAAGATATGAATGAGTTGGGAGTGTTGTGTATCTTAACTTCTATCCAGACATGCAGGAAACTGAGAGTGTATAGAAGTGAAAACAGAGCCTCAATCATTTTAGCACTCATTTAGATGAGGAGAGAATTTTTTCTCACCATGTTTTCCCCTGAGTGGCAGCAGGAAGCACTTGGTGTTCTTAGGGGAAAAGGCAGATGGGTTTTGCAAGAGATTAATCTAGAACAGTGCTTGCCAGAAATGTCACTTACAGCAGCAGAGGGGATCAGCAACAGGGGATTTTACACCAGCAAAAGAGCTGAGATTTCTGTCTTAGGATGTTGGGATGTTGCAGAATGTCCTGTGCAATATCAAATTGGCAGACTGAATAACTAGAATAGTGAGATTGGTTCAAATATGATCAACTTAGGTTGTGTCCTTCCCAGTCTTTGCTGTCGGGTCTGAATATTTTCCTAGATTACATGTGCTGGATCCCCTGCTCTATGTTAGAATATATGCTTGCATTTTCAAGAGACTCAAAGTATCTAAGTAAAAGGTAGCAGAAGCAGTAAGTTTTACTCTGTTTTCTGTCCTTCAGAGTCTCTTGTGTGTAAGCATATACCAGTTGAATGTCTCCCAGTATGATGACTTGGGAAACTTCTCTGCTGGAAACAGTTTTGACAAAAAAAGGATAAGCTTTTCTCTTCTGCAAATGCAAATTAATCTGTCAAAAATGTGTGTCTGTCAATGTTTATCAGTATCAGGCTCATTTGTCAGCCAGGAGCTAGCTGGACTTACAGATTTCTGCAAGTCAAATCAAGAAACTGAAATGTGGACAGTGTGAGATTCCAGAGATAGCTCTGGGAGTTGCTGTGTCTGGACAGAATAGTTTGTCTTGCTAGTGGAGTCTCAAGGAAAGGTTGCAGAAAGAATCAGATGGTTAGAGTGACCATTTGATCAAAGAAATACAATGTTTCTGAGAAGACAGTCCTTGGAAGGAATGACGACTGATTGTTTCAATGCAGTGGGCAATCAGTCCCTTTTGAGCCAAGGACTATTCTTTAAGTCATCAGAAAAGAGTGCAGTGAGGCATAACTAGTAAGCAGAGAAAGAAGTTCCCAGTGACATTTAGCTTAGCTGGGAAAAAGCAGCAGTGGAAAGTGAAGAGTTGTGGGGTGTTAAGAGAGATTTGTTAATGTCAAAGTATGGAAATTTTTTTTTGTTCTCTTTAAAAGCTGCATTGAAGTAAGAGAAGTGAGAAAAGAAAGGCAGCACAGGAGAGGGGCCTAGGAATGTCAGTGGATTAGAGGAGGTGGTAATGTCTTCAATGTGTTTTCCTATCTTAAAAATGAGGTGTCTACAAGTGTCAAGTTTAACCTTTTGCACAAAACAACTGTGACTTATAAAAATGGTAAAGAATGTGTGTTACAATGATGATTCCACAGTGGTCCGTGATATTAACAAAGGGTGCTGTAGAAATTAAAAAGAATAGATATTACCTGGTTTTGTGCCAAACCCAGTAATTCTGACTTTAAATGTTCTGCATAAGGCAAAAGCAAACATTAATCTCTTTTATTTTCATGAGGTGTGGCCAGTAATGCAATGATTGCAGTTGAAAACCTCACCAACAATGTCATTGCTACCAGAGCAGGGAAAATTCGTCACATTAAGGACACTGTATTTTATATTTTGGACTTCACATGAGGTCTGAAAAGAATAAATTACATAGCTTACAGTTGAATAATTGGACATTTTTGACACTAAATTGTAATTATGTTAGCAAAATATCTGTACATACATTTGTTTCTGTTGCATTTGTGGTTTCAGTTGTAAATCTTGACATTAGAGTAACACTAAGTTCCCAAAAATGACAGAGATACCAGCAGAGGTGGTGGCAACAGCAAACAAAGTGAAAACAACTACTTGTCTTCAAGATTTAGGATCAACTAAAGAATTTATGCTTTGGACGCGGTTTTGTCAAGTCTGCTAATAAATGCATTTGAAGCTAGACCAGGTATCTCTACATATCACTATGTAGACAATGGCCCTAGAAACAGGGAGTCTTAAAATTTAAAGCTTAGAGCTTTTGACATGTTTGTCTGTGTCAACAAGGAATTATGGGCCATCATCAAAGTATGTCTGTCTGCTTCTGAAAACAATTCCTCTTCATTAAATGTTCTAGTATCAGTCATTTACTGAACCACTAATGTCAATAACCTTTATAGCGTTATTGAAGGATAGATTAATGGCTTTGAATTCTGCATCAGACAAACAGTAACCGGAAAGCCACATGTGCCACCACTATTGCAATGCTGAGAACACAATTGTCTGTCACAATACTTTTATATAGTGCTCATCAAAATAGTAACAAATTTTCACACACATTTGAACAGATACATAGCATTTTTTAAAAGAAATCTCTTTGCCTGTGTTATTTGATTAAAAAAAAAAAAACCTGAACTTTTCTTTGTATTTCAGAGATTTTCCTGCTTGGGAAGTTTTCCCTTGTGCTCACTTAGTTTGTTTTATGAAGTGGGATTCCTTCTACTCCTCTCTCAATGCCAAATTTCCTGATTAGAATAGCTCCAAGTGCCAGGAAGAAACTCTTCATGGGGCGTCAAATGATTGGACAGGCTCTCAAAAGTTGTGTGTTGATGTGGCTCTACAGTGGCCCTTTGGATTCAGTGAAGATGGGGATGTCAAAGCACATTCTGGCAGCTGTTCTGCACCCCTGTGAATTGCAGTTAGAGTTTGGAGGTTGGTCTGAATGGAAATTGTGTTCTCAGGAATATTTGACTTACCATCCATGTGTCAAGCCTGAAGTTTGATGTGAAGAAAAAGATTTGCCTGTTAGTGCCCTACTTAGACTTGTAAGTAAACAAAATGCTGTCTCAAAAGATGGTTTAGCAAAGCCTGAATTTTGATAGTAAAGAAACACTTGGCCAATTCTCTCTGATCCATTCCTCTTCATTTTGGAAAAAAATTCTATGAAAAATACAAAGTTGTGAATGCATATTTTGAAATATTTTTATTTATGTCATACCTTGAGCCAAAGTTAATGACTGTGTAGGCATGTGGTGAAAGGCTTTAAAAGTGAATGACTTTTGGTTTGGTATTTGGTAACAATTTCACTTTGTTTCTTCTTAAACCAAGACTGATTGTGTGAAACAATACCACTGATAAATTATACAGTGTTTGTTAGAAAGGTATATTGTTAGAAAGGAAGTGCAACCTTCAAAGTCTTCAAGATCTCATAAACTTGATGATAAAATCTTTCAGGGAAAGAGAGGAAAAGAGAGGGGAAAGAAAAAAAAACACTTCAAACTGCATTTATACTAAATCTACATATATTTTTCACAGAAAGAAAGAGACAATAACAATTAGAAGAGAGTACAAATATACACTCACACAAGTCTGCAACAACAAGTTCCCCACCTCAACTTCTTAACGAACACACAAATTCTACTGTCCTAACTACACATTACTTAAGAAGAAGCTTATTGCCCAGGGAGGCAAACTCAAGCAGAAAGGAGAGACCCAGAAGAACACATTTTACTTTCCTGAGATACCCTGTGAGCCAGTGGTGGGCCTGGTCCTCTCCATCCCCCCGGGACAGCATCGTGCGTCCTCCCAAGAGGAGGGCTGAGAAGCAACTGCCTTAACCACTCCCACACTGGTTCCTACTTCCCTGGAGATGATGTCATAATGTGGTATGGAATACAAAATTACTGGCTAGAAGAGGTCAGCTGTCAGCTCAGCCCAACTCAAGTCAGCTGATAGCTTCGGCCTAGTCCAGACTTCAGAGCCCAAATCTAGGCCCACCTAGGTGAACCCATAACAGTATAAACACATACACATGTGGTAATACCTGTTGTGGGTGATAAGATTTTTTTCTGTAAGTAGCCACATGCTACCTAGCATACATAACAAGGCACTATTATTTTTTCTTATTTAACTGTTTCATCCTTGTCTGCTAATATTCTTCCTCGGTCACTCTGAGGATGTACTATAACACTTTCATGTACCAAAGTGATGAGTACTCTTCAAGAACAAATATAAAAAGTGTCTGTTTTGAGAAGCCTGACTGCCTGTAATTATTTGCACAACCTGCCTTTGATGGAAATACAATTATATTTTAATCCATTTAAGTCAGTCAGAGGGTCATAGGGTTTGGTTCAATATGGAACCAAAGCATGTGCTTAATTTTAAGCATGTGATTAAACCTGCTTATATGCTTAAAGTTAAATGCATTGCAGGTTAGGGTCTAAAGTAACCAGACTGAATAGACAGAAATACTGGAAAACACAAAGGAAGGTACTCCCTACTTGTTTGTTTTTATTCAAATGCCTTTGATTTCTCTAAATCTCCACTTTCTGTGACCTCTTAACTCTTTTCTCCTCCAAGCAGTGACAGGAAAAAATTCAACTTTTGTAAGAATGTGCGATAATCAAAAAGCCAAGGTCATGTGTAATGCAAGTCAAATCCTTGCCACACTTGTGGTCTTTGTACTTATGAGCAAACACACAACTATTCAGAGTGTATGCCAAGAGTGTAATTATATTGATGGTTATTAGAAGAGCATCTGTTAAGTGTGCTATTTCCATATTATATATATTAGAAAACACTATGATAACATACAATATCTTACATGTATATTTCATACCTCATACTCAAAGAATTCAAGGGATCAAGGCCATTTCATACTAGCCAAATGCTCCCTTTAGATTACTGACTTCAGAAGTACCAGATTCAGACTCTACATGTTGAGAGTAACCAAGACAATATGGACAAAATTTTTTAAAACACAGTTAAAAGCAGTAAAAAGGATGATGACATAATTGCAAGGAAGAACAAGGAAAGGGGAAATGTTGGAATACAGATTTAGATAAAGTAAGATGGAATAAAAGTAAATCTTAGGAAACTAAAGCTGTAAGCCCAACATACTGGCAAAAAGCCAGGATAAATGTGGGATGAATTAAGGAAAAGTTAACAGAAAAGATGGGACCTGATGTTGCTTAAAGTATGAAACTTGGTGCCAGGTACTGCAATTTCATTTGGAGCATGAATTAGATCTGAGAAAATGTGGCTCTGTTAGTAGAGGCTGGATATTAAATCATGGTCATCTTGATTTGAATGGACAAGTCTCAAGGATTTTACTTTAGTTGTGTACAAAATAGAAGCAAAGTCTTTATGCACAAGACAGAGTTTGCTGTTACACTTTCATATGGCTGATGTTGGGATCTTAAGTCCAAATTCTGAAATGCCACAAAAAGGTATGGTTTTAATAGAAATGGATAAGAATAATCCTGGCATTTAGAACATCATAAATTACCAATTTTTCATTAAATTGGATGAACTGGTTGTTCAGAAATTAGTTCAAATTCAAGAGTAGTTTACCATCTATATCAACATACTGGATCAGAGAATAAGCAATACTTTGAGAAATATGAGATGAGTTACATTTGGAAAAAGTTCAGTGTATTAATTACAACTTAAATTAATAGAGTGATTTAGGCTGTAAAAAAAGTATATGGAAGTTTTTGTTTGTAAAAGGAAATTATGCTACATGGTTAAAATTAATATGAAATGTAAACTTTGTAAGAGATGAAAAATTATACATTTACTAAATGCTTGATTCCAGCTCTCTGTCCTTTACAAACACTTCTAAATTATAGAACATCTGTTTGATATGAGCACTACCAAGTTTCTGCTGTTCTGAAAAAGCTAAAGGGCTTGTTCCACTGTGAATTGCTCAATTACTTCCAACTGTGACAGCTTCATATAGTATATTTCCTGATGAAGCCACCAAAAAGTTTTTTGATTTTCATACACCCATAGATTCACTCTCCTTTATCAGCCTAAATCAAGCATCTTCTTTTAAGCCAGATTCACAGATTAAACAAAATATTTCAGTATGTCTCTAAGGAGCTGCTTTATTGAAGAGCATATAGTTTAACAAACCCAAACTTACTGCAGCCTGAAGAGGGCAGTAAAGATAAAGCTTTATTTTTCTTCCCTTTTCAGTCTTTTCATTGTATGCTGTATTCTGAAAAGGCATTACTGAATAGCACATATTTACAGGTGTTACACATTTCTAGAGCTATGTTGCATTAGTTAAGCTTGGAGAAGAGGAGGCTCAGGGCAGACCTTTTCGCTCTCCACAATTACCTGAAAGGAGGGTGTAGCCAGGTGAGGGTTGGCCTTTTCTCCTGGGCAGCGAGTGACAGGACAAGAGGAAATGGCCTCAAGCTGCATGAGAGGAAATTCAGACTGGGCATCAGGAAGAATTTCTCTACTGAAAGGGTGGTTAAGCATTGGAAGGGGCTGCCCAGGGAGGTGGTGGAGTCACCATCTCTGGAAGTGTTCAAGAAATAACTGGACATGGCACTTAATGTATGGTTTAGTTACCATGGTGGTGTTTGGTCAAAGATTGGACTTGATGATCTTGGAGGTCTTTTCTCAGCTTAATGATTCTTTGATAATTCTTTGATGATTCTTTGATAATTCATTCAGGTGAATGAAATCTTTTTTGAGGGCTATCTGAGAATCTAACTCCTTCACATGACAGTGCAGAGCTGGAAGACATGTCCATCATGTATGATAGTAGCTTGAAGGTAATGAATTGCATGAGCTACCCTTACTTCAGCTGGGACAATGCCTTAAAATAAAACATTGAGTTCTGCATTTGGGTTAAAGGAATAGTTTTGCAGATTGCCAAAACAATGAGATGCTGTTTTGATATTTTGCCTTAACCATTTTGAAGAGGCCAAGCTTCCTTCAGAAATGGAACAGTGGGATTTTATAAGAGGAAGAAGGTTTTATACTTTTTCCATTCATCTGTCTTGGGAGCTTCCTGACAGCCAGGTTTATATAGAAACTTAGGTCATTTCCCTTGTGTTAAGGGGTAGTGAATTTTATATGGTAAAAAATTATGTGTGTGTTGGGAGGAAACTGCAATTTCAGCATAGCAGATATCTAAATTGTTTTTAATATTCAGTATGTTCCTTTCTGACTGGATGTTGTTATTCCTCAGGAGCCTGTTATTTGCTTTAAGCTCAGGAAACAACATGCCTTTTTAAAGCTGACAGAAATGTAGGTGTTTGCATAATTTGTTTGTATGGATGCACACATGATCACCATCATGAAACTTGCTTTTAAAGATATTTTGTACATATAGACAGTGGGCTTCTGTGTACATACATAATATGTGTGTGTATGTGTGTGTGTGCACATTGCCATACAGATAGAGTATACTATCCATACCTATTAGGAAATGTCTTTGGAGAAATTTGGGCAAAATTAGTTTGAGCTTGATTTTTCCCTTTGAAGGAGACAACTGATACTGATTTAATTAATAACTTTTAATCAAGAAAGTGATGCTGAAATGGATGATATTCCAGTAATAAAGCAACATTGAGCCAATATTGAGACTGACACTGTATGATTGTTAACATTTGCTGACAGTATCCCAAACAAGTCTCCCAACTCTCCAAAAAAGAAACAGCTCAGATTTTCTCCAGATCCCTTCTCTAGATAGCAATACAAGGACTGCCAGGTACTCACCCCTTTACTGAGCAGAGCTGTGTTAGGGGCAGATGTTCTTTAGAGCCATGATAAAGAGATAAAGTTGGAAATTACAATGGTGAGGGAACAGTACTGAGAGCTGTGTAAGAAATAATTTTGCATCAGAGAATTCAAAAATATCAAGCTTAAAATGTAAAATTGAATTCCTTTAGTTCATGAGAAATGAGATATTTTCTGTTCTTTCCAATCTCTTAAAACTTGTAAATAACTATTTTAAGTTGAAAAATTCAAACTTTATTTTCTGAAATTGCAAAAAAGGAACATTTTATACTAGTATGCTCTTATAACGAAAACTCCCTATCCTGTAGAGCATTTCCCTATGAAATGTAGTTTAGTCGTGTTCAAAGACCTCAATAGATTTTTTTCCCCTAGTTTTCATCAAGAATCTTCCCAATCAGATGTTGAGGCAGGTACTGAGCTGATACAAAATGGAGTGGCCCCACTGAGATACAAGCACTGGCTGGTTGAGGAAAGAGAACAATACAGTTAAGTACATTTAATTGTTTGGAATTGCTTCATTGTACTTGAGGTTTTGCATTGGAAAAATCATAAGGCAGAAGCTGAAAATAGTCCTTTCTCAGACACAATTAAGTGAAACGTTTAAACACATGCTTCAGTTCATCCCTATTTAATAATGTATTAAATAATATATTTAACTTCAGTCCCATGCTGAAGTCCATTTTTTTTCCAGGCCTGTTAAACAGAGCTTTCATTTTTACCCATATTAAAATGACAGAGTTGTCCATTTGCCAATATGTAACTAAGTATATTTCTATTTTTAAAATGAAGTACAAAGACTCACTTTCTTCTGAGGAAGCATAAAATGAAACCAGAATAATTTCTTCATAAGCCAAAATTTCCACTTACAATATTTTTTTATTATTGATTCAGGTGCCAATAAACAGAAATAAGGGCAGATTTGTTTATAGTATTTAAAACATACATATGCATCCTTGTAACAATATTTGAATCATAGAATCCTTAAATCATAGAATGTGTTTTTTTGGAAAGGGCTTTAAAGATCATCTTGTTCTGCACACCCTGCCATGGTCAGGGAGACCTTTTACTGGACCAAGTTTCTCAAAGTTCCATCCAGAGTGGCCTAAATCACTTCCAGGGATGGAGCATCCAAAACTTCCCTGGGCAACTTGTTCCAGTGTCTGACCACCTTCACACAGAAGAATTTCTTCCTAATATCTGATCTAAATTTACAAAAAATATTTCTTTTGATAATGAGTGCTAAGATGTATTTTGGCAAACAGTCATAAAAGATAGCACATGTTAAGGGATCGTTACCTGTGAATAAGTTGACAGGCAGATTTTTTCTGAGTAGTTTTGCCTGCATGTTGCAATTGGCCTTCCTGGAGTTCTTTCTTCTTTTCTGAAATCACAGATAGCAATTTGCAGTGAAGAGGTGCCCATGGCAGTGATGATGGCAACACTTCTTGTATGTAACTGAGTGTACTAACCCTAGGCATACTGCCAAATTAACCAACATCCAATTAATCAAGATAGCAGCTTTTTATCATGCATGAAATGAGTCTGTTGACAATTTCTCTTTCAGTTATACTGTGCATAGCCTGTATCCTTCTTGATGGCATCTGCTATAACCTGGATTAATGCCAGACTGAAAATAAAAGTTACTTTTCTTTTAGCTGAAGTAATCTGCTGTTGATTATGCTTGACCCTGGCAAACTTTCATTGTAGCACTCTCATGCTTACTGTATGTCTGCTCACAAACAAATCCCAGTTCTGTCATTAGACAGAAAATGCACACACTTGAAGCGTAGAAAAAGTATAGACAGTCAGTGATATACTAGATACACTTGGAATTTACTCTGAGGCCATGTTTTTTGTCATTTTGATTTGAAGTAATCTCCATTCAAATTTTTACAGAAAATTATATTGAAATGTTTTTAATTTTTTTTTGCAGTTTTCATATAGAAATTAGACCTTTATATTAATTTTTGAGTAAGTATCTGTTCTTATCTTACCTTTCAAGAGAGTGAAAGCAGTATTTTTTTTGTTCTTAGAAGCATATTTTATATTGCTATAAACCAAATTGGTCTGTGATGCAATCTTCTGTCCCTTGTTGCATTATTTCCGGTAAGACCAGACTTAGGCTTCAGCTGCTAAGTGTTAGAAAGTGTGGACTTTAGTGGCCCATAACGTGTTTTAAAATAGGACAGTAGGCATTCCTGCAATATGGCAAAGCCCTACCAGACTTCAGAGAAGCTTTTTTTAAGATTAAAAAATTATAGATTTTTTTAAGCTCTCCTATTAGGAGTGTGTTACGTATTCATCGTACCCTTAGGTTCTGCACAATAAAAATGGTTAAACCTTTAGTCCTTTTAGGAGCTCACAGTTTTATTACAGAAGTTATTTTGTAGATTTTATGCTTGGAGCAAGGTCAGTGTATTGCACTGTATAAATTATTCTAAGTAATTGCTCAGTTATTTTATAGCTTAGTCACAGGATTTTTTTATTATTAGACATAGTCTTTTCTTTAAGGCTGGGAAGAGAAGGTCACTATAAATCACATGGCAGCTTGCCATTTGGGGTTTCAGCTTTACCTGTGATAAGGATTTAATAACAATCTGGCCCAGACACCAGTTCCCTCTCAATTACCTTTCCACATGGGCATTAGTTCACACTGTTTATTAAAAACTCCCCTTGTAGTTGTTTTAATGGAGTGTTTTAGATTAATGGCCCCTGTGGAGTTCAACTTCATTGCACTTCATTAAAGCTAGATTGTACAAAAGGTTACTTCAATTAAATCCAGAACTCGACCTTAAATCTGTATGGATTTTTTAGAAAATATGGTAAAATTTCTATGTCAGTCCTTTGAGATTAACAGAGCAACATCTTTTTTTTTTTTTTTTTGTGACTGAAGTTCAAACTATATTAGGTCTGTTCCAAATTTGATTGCAGATTAATATTTGGATTTCAGGAGATTACAAGATGAAAGTAACTGAATGGTGTATGATCTATAAATGAATTGGCTAAGGAGTGTTTTTTAGAAATAGGACAGCCCAGGGAAACTTGAGGGCTTTTTCTTACCTGTCAAAGCATTTGCTGGATGTTTCCGAAAACTTCTGTGAGGAAATAACCATTTATCCACAGTGCAGGAGTAAACACTTCTATAAACAAACCCCTCGTATTTTCTAAACACAAACACCACAGATGACTGCCAAATACACTACCACTTTTGCATGGGTAAGCCTTTCAGTGCAAAAATTTTTGGTGTTCTGAGTTTCTCATTTCCTTTCCAAATGTCTCTGCATTAGTAGGTGTTGGAAAAGGTATCCCTTATTAAGGTGGAAAGAAAGTTTGATGCAGAACTTTGCTGGGAGTGAGGTCAGTTGGTTTAGAAGGGAGAAAAGGAGCAGTGGAGTGATGATGAGGTTTTCCTAAAGAAGCAGATAAACTTGCTAGTCTTTCTGAAAAAGACAGTGGTTTTGATGTCCCAGAAAATGGGGTAGAGGTACTGAATTTGGTGGGGTGGAGATATGCAGTAATCTAGTTTAGGAAGTTTTAAGAAATATTATCATATAAAGGTTTTTGTGTTTTTTTTTTGTGTGTGTGTTTTGTTGTTGTTATTGTTTTTTTTTTTAATTTCACCCAAAGTCTAGGTAAGATTTTAAAATAGGCTCTAAGTGCAGCTGTGTATGTGTTCATATATTTAATGAATTTTAGAATTTATAATATTATTACTAGAGTGGACTCCCAATGCTTCAGTCTAGATCTGACCCCTATGTTTTAAAATATTCTTCAAACTCTGAAATGATTTGAGATTGGCTTTAAATAGTTTATGGATTAGTTGAAGACAGTGTGTAACACATATAAGTGGCAAGGGAGTTTCTAAATTGTACATTTCTTTTCCAAAAGGTGACTTGGCTTAGACCAGCTAGCGGGTGTATATTATTGAAAAATTTCTGTCCTCTCATGAGATAAATCTGGAAGTCTAGTCTGTAATATTCCCGTATATAAAATTAGATTTATTCTACATCATGTAAAGTATCTGTGATTAGTCTATGTTTCCTGAGTAACAGAGAATTCAGTATTGCTTTTATTATGTTTGCTCTGTGAAATTCTTTGTCACTAAGTTTCCTCAGTTCTTGCCAATAGATACAATAATCCCTAGTTTAGCAGTATAGATGATGTTTGTGCAAAGAAACTTTATAGCAATCTCTTATAGGGGAAAAAAGAAACAATTCACACTTTTATTATTACCTAAATGAAAAATTTAAACTCTTGATATTTGTTTCTGTGTATATATAGAAGCAAAGAGCCAAGGCTTGTGGCATTCCATAGATTCACACATACACCCTGAAATTACTGAGATTAAGAAAAGATCTGAATATTTAGCATAGACATTCTGAATTTATTTTAAGATCTGACATCATAACAGTTATTAAATGTTATACTTAAATATATTTGTTTAGGAAAATTTTGTACAAATTTATATAAAGCAAGAACATTTGCCATGACCTTTGGGAGTTAGACTCATATATTCTTTGCTAAGGGGAACTGTATTTCAGGTGCAAGTGATACTTAGACATGGATCTAGATGTATCACAATTTCAAGACAGAATGTTGCCCAGCCTGTATCTGAAGTGGACACAAGAGATACAACCACATATTTCAGGCTTTCTATTTCAAGATCATTAGTATTTAGGATGCTCTTTGCAAGTAGTCACATCAAACACCTTTTCTCTTAAAACTTTTGGGTAAATTTGTGGAAATGAACAGAAGAGCTTTTGTCGTTAAATCTTTCTAAAGTACAGGGAGATCCCTTTGTCATGACCCACAATCTGGGGTCAAACCATCCTAGTTAGTGCTGTCAATTTTCCTCTGTGATTTTAAAAGAAGGGAGAAAGTTTCTTCTGTACTTGCCCTTTCTCTGTTCTTCCTAGTAGCTTCTGCCACTGGCCTCTACACAAGACAAGCTGCTGCACTAGTTACAGTTATGGCTCTCAAGCTCATTTTGAAGCTAGTCCTTGGCTGCGTTTGTGCAGTGGCCTTAAGATAATTTCAAGGATGGCATTTACAGAAAAGGGAGCAGTTGTGTCTATGTGTTTGCAGATTTTTTAGTGTTTTTTTCCTTTTTTTTTTTTTTTTTTTTTTTTTTTTTAATTCTTCAGCTTTCTGTGTGCTTATGATCTTTACTATGGTATTGCTTCTTTCTTTATGCTTTGTTTTGATTACATAAAATGCTGAGTCTGAAGCTGTCATCACATGTAGGTGGTGAACTGACTGGTGTAGCAGCTGTCTTATCGGCAGGACTACACTTTTACATCTAACTTGCTTTTGCCAACTCTGTGGCTTCCTGCTGATTGCCATCTCTGCATGGAAGACAGCTGCCTGGAGCTGAAAACAAGCATGTCAAAGAGACTGCTGGTAAAACAAGGTCCAGTATGTCCTCTGCAGAATGAATCTATTATTGTTTGTCAAACTGCTCTGCAAACTGGGAAATTAATCTTTTAGTCTCAAATCACTACATACAGAGCTCATGACAGAATGAGAAATACATTTTTTTTCACCTACAGCTGATCAGAAATTGTTTCTCAAAAAGAAAATCTATCCTACCTCCCTCTGCCTTTTTGAATCTACAAAAATGAGGGATACTATGCCAATCCAGCAACATTTTTAAGTGTATGCATTTCTCCAAGCACAATTCAGCCCAATGATGCTAATACTACTGTTCATATACTTACATTAGAGAGTGAGTAAATTCTTTGTGACACTCTGGCCTGGAGTACTTTGGCATTATGCAAGCTTTTGTCTGTGAGCATGTATGTCTTATGAAGACTGAAACAATTTTCAAGTATTTCAGAATGTAACATCCCGCTTCTTTCAAAGTGCCAGCCCATTAGGACACATCATATTGCTACTCACCTCACGATTCTGACTCCTCACAGGATGCTACATTAAATTCAAGGTCATGGTGTTAATCTTCAAAGTCCTTCACAGAATTGGTACATGTTACCTCAGAGAAACTCTCTTTGTGACTACAACCTCTCCTGACAGCAGTGTTCCTCGGGAATTATGAAGCTGTCAACCTCAAGGGTGAAGCCTGAGAGGGCAGAAGACAAGGCCTCCTCAGCAACACAGCCAAAGCTTTGGAAATTATTATCCGAGTAGATAAGAATGACCACAAATCTCTCTGTCTTCTAGGCAAAGTATAAGACTTACTACAACTTAGCTCCCACGGGCACAACTGAAGACAATAAAGATAGAAGATAAAGTTAATAGTAAGAAAAAGAAGAGCATGAGAGAGGAAACAAGGAGCAGAAAAATTGTTCTTCCACTGCCATCTCAAAATAAAAGCCATAGTTCTGATTTGTGAGAAGTGGTGGTAATATTTCAGATATTACAGAAAAGGCATTCAGATTTGTTCATCAGACATTATAATTTACATAAGTTTTAGTATATAGGCATCCATTTTTTTGCTTCTAAGCTGATCTCAGTTTCCTTTCAATGTAGTATTATTACATAATTAGTAATGGAGTACAAGCTGGAGCACCCATATAAAGCCAATAAAATGATAGGTAGTTTCATTTAATTATTAAAGATATGTTTTTTGGCAAATCATATAAGAATATGTCAGATTCCACTAGCTGTCTTAGAGTGCATAAAAATCACAAACTGATTCATCAGGATAAGACTATTTTGTGTACTTATAGGTACAAAAAATATCAAAACCATTAACATCTTGTCTGCAAAGGACTGGCCTTTTATCTTTTTCTGTATTTCCCCAGGATTGTCTGCCTTTGACAGCAGTCAATATGCATGGCTCTTACAGGTATGAATTAAATGCTCGTAAATCTGTAGTGCAACTTTACATCACAGAAAGAGAAAAGAAAGGAAGCTTTGGATATTAATGCTGTGAAAACCAGTCCCATAGGAACAGGACAAAAATACCCATAAGTGATGTTTTTATGCACAGGGGATCTACTGGTACTTGTCTGAGCGGCAACGTCTTATGGATATAAGTACTAATTACTTTGCAATTAGACACCTACTGATTAAAATCGACAGTCTCTGTTCTCTCCATTGGGAAACTGGTTCTTGAAACCAGATATGTAGCCATCCCAATATAAGTGCTTCTGAGATATGCTGTTGCTAGGTCTTAGCTTATATCAAACCTGTGTTTCTGGTAACTACTGCCTGTCCTTAAACATTACCTTACTGAAATAAAGATATGTAGAATGTCTCGATGCTTCAGTTCAGCTTTTTCCAGGCATCACTGCTGCTTTGAACCTGCAGGTCATACTTCTGGTTGGCAGCAGTGACAGTGCCATCTCTTGTGGTTGAAAGATATTTGTGCCCATTGGGAAACTCCTCAAAGACTATAATGTAGCCTATTGAGTTGAATAAGAATTTAACTTCTGACAGTATTTGATTCTTAATTAATGCTGAATTTGATCCATTGCTAAGGAATAACAGGGATGCATTATAAATTTAAATACCTCTTTATGAGCACAGAGTAATGCAAGTTCCCTGTCTCCTATGGTAAAACATAACTGATACTATAAATTTCCTAATATAGCTTTACTGTTGGTGTTATAGCTTCTTGAGAAATTGGCTATCTTCTTTCCTCTGCAGGCAAAACACCTGCTACTTATAAGTGATTGTTAGTTAAATCACTTAAAAGATTGGCACTTATTTTAAATGACAATTAAACTATTTCATTAAGTCACATTTGTTTCTACTGAACTAAAAGTTCAATAACCTAGTGTATCTTGATATGTGCCACATTTCATAGTTGCAAGCTACAGGTCAAATGTAAAGTTGCGGTAATAACAGGTAATAAAATACAGAAATAACTTGGCCTGTCAAGGCCTGGACATGCAAAGCACTGTGGGGCTTCTGGGCTTTTGGCTCTTACATTTCTGTCAGTGTATTTATGCCATTAGTTGCAGGTATTAAAGGCAGAGATAGCTGATTAGAGAAACATATTTTTGAGCTGTTCTCCATTTGGCAGAAAGTAAGAACATCTCTGAGTAGTTAGTATACCTGTTTTTAACTACTTTCAAATCCATTAACAGAAGAAAATGTACTTGTAAATAAATAACTTAGCAAAACATAGGGAAAATTTTTAATCTATTCACAAATAACCTTCAACCATCTGAAATTCAGATTGCTAAAACCATTCATACTGTGCTTTTTAGCTTGGAAGAGAAAGTGGCTTTATTAGAATCACAACTCCATGCATACTCTCTTATTTTCTATATCTTTTGAAAAGAAACACAGCTTGTCCTGTAAAAATGTAGGAGTGAAGCTTACCTGAAATATATTCAACATCTTGAAGGCTTGTGATATGAATTCCTTAATGTCAAGCACAGTGGATGGTACAGAAAGAGTTAAGCACTGAAGAGGAGAATATAATTTACTGTGCTGCAGACCTCTATCACAGCACTACATGGAATAAAGTAAGTTCAGGAAACAGACATTGCTTCCATCAGAAAGTCAATCAGTTTTGGATCTATACATAACACAGCAGATCTATTGTCGCATTAAGAGGCATCTGTCTTCCAGTCAGTGCTTCTTTTAAAAATATGCCATGGAAAGGTTTCTGTAAGAGAAGATAGTTTGTGCATTGCAGTGTTGCAACTGGTCAGGGTCTAAAGTATTTGTAAAATGCAGTTACTGTTTAAGATGTACTCATTTTGATCAAAGAGGTTTTTTGGACTGACTCACCATGTGGGCATACATCTGTTAAATGTCAGACATCAGGCAGTAGTACCAGACTCCCAAAAGAATCATTTTATATTCCCCACAAGTCACAACTCCCATCATATTCAGCTTTCTGTTTGTTCCTAGCAGGTTGTGTATATGTGTGAGACAACAGGGGCAAGAATGATTATGATGAGTGTTGCTCTAAAATAATTATTATGCTTACTACCATAAACAGAGGCACACAGCTCTAGCACCTCTCTGCTCCTTTCCTGTAAACAGCTACAATCAACTGACAAATATATTCTAACAACAAGACCTAGATGAATAATTACTTTTGTTATAAATGCAGAGTTGTGCCTTGCTTATCTTTTATGAATGTGGCACAGCAGTGTAAAACTCTATGTCAGCTAGCAGATTTCCTGTAAATGAAAAAAAAGGCCAGCAGATGAAAATTGTACTCTTTTCTGAAATTGAAAAAACATTGAATGAACATTCGAGCAGCCGAGGCTTTCAGGGGGGAGTACACACTATCGGTTAATTGGCTATTATTTCTCTGTCATAAAGATTAAATTGAATAAGAATAATTAGATATCTAATGCCAAATTACTGTCTGTGCATGAGTATCAGATCTAATGTGGATTTTTTTGGATGTATTTGCAGGTGAAATACCCTGGATTTTTTTGTAAATGCTTGTGTTTTCAGACTGTATCAAGGGTATTAGTGATAAAGATATATCCTTTTACTATGATATTAGATCTGTTAGGTAGCAATAAAACAGTGGTGAAAATCCTATAGCCCTGTGGGTTTTTTTTAAAGTTGAAGTTCTTTACTTTTCATAGTGTGATCTCAGAACAAAAGCTTTTGGAAACTTAATTCCAAGAAGGGAAAGAGAAAAAAGGGACTAGGGAAAAGGGACAGTGATAGTTTGTCATCTTTTTTCTTCTGGTCAGTTTAACAGAGTCCTCTTTTTCTACATGAGTCTATAGTGAGTAGGAAAATCTTTGCTGCTGTTAAGATACAAAATGATGCCCATGCACTGCAGTGGCTAGTAAATACACAGACACTGCAGTGGCAAACAGCATGTTCACTGTAGGGCAACCTGTGTGCTCTGTGGTAACTGGAACTTTTGATTTCCACAAATTATCCTTTAATGTAAATTTTAGATCTATTCTTTAACATCAATACTGTTTTTG
Organism: Pithys albifrons albifrons; assembly: GCF_047495875.1. NCBI lineage: Eukaryota > Metazoa > Chordata > Aves > Passeriformes > Thamnophilidae > Pithys > Pithys albifrons. The sequence goes on along the minus strand of NC_092462.1, from coordinate 44,689,792 downwards.
TAATTTTCTTTTTGAGAACTACTGTTTGCTACATGAAAGATATCTGTGATAGTCTTTCTTGTGTATTTATTTTGGGTTTTTTCTTTTTAATAAAATAATTGACCAAAACTCATGTTTTTTGTTTTGTCCAGAGAAAATGACCTGAATGTATTTTGGCAAGCATTTCTGCAGGAAGTAAAGATTTTCTGATACCCCTTGGGATTAGAAGTCAGAATTTGTTCTTCCATGTGGTGAATGTTTTCCACACCACCTGTGATGACTGATGTCAAACTCTATCAGGGTCACAGTTTTTACTGGGTTTTGTGTCCAGAGAACTCGTGGAGTCCATATGTTAGTCCAATCAAGAAGCATAGTGTTTTTATAGAGTCAGATAATTACCTCCTACAGTTCTGTTTTTACTGGCAGAAAGTAATTTTTAGACATTACCTGACTCTCCAGGTCTGGTTGGTTTTAAGTTTTCTATCAAAACCAGTCTGCTTCCAATCCCTTCTTCATGTAGTCAGTTCCTCAGTCCTAATGACCCACATCTGTCATGGTGAATGTGACAGTAATTCAGAAGTGTTATAAGAGGCAGCAGGCACATTACAACTCACTGAAGAGAAAGGAACTGTTTCTAAACTTAGATCAATTACTTGGTTATTTAACTGTAGCTATATGTGGGAAATCTTGATTTTTCACCCTTTAAAATGAAAATTTATTCTCTCAATTTTTCAGAATCTGTTTTACTACTGGGAGCATACTTGACAGTATGTAGGAGGTCCAGGGAAGAGTAAGACACAAAGAAATCTTATTAAATGGAAAAAAGTGTATGAGTGAGATGTGATTGGGGATGGATAGTCATATTCCTTTAATTGGAGATTAAAGGGAAACAGATGCAGAAATTTTGTTAATTGGTCTGGTGACATACATGCTAAGAGAAATTTTTTTAACATTTTAAATTGCACACATGAAAATTTTCCTTTGGAATGGAAGGAACTTTTCCTCTGCCAGAAACCAAGACATGTTGGTGATAGAAAAAACATGAAAAAGATTCACTTGCTCATCAACCTTTCCTTTTAAAGTTGTATTAAGTTTAGATGGAGTACCTGCTGTCACTTTATAAAGTACAGAAGTTAGGAAACTGTTGAGCTATTGGATGGCAGAAACAGGCTTGAGCAACATAGAAAAATTGGATTGAATTTCTGCCTAAAGATATATTAAATATCATAGTCCTTAATGAGAGATTTTCAGCCATCGATTCATATTGATTTGGATAATGAATACCACTTAGAATACATATATGTCCTCTCTCTCTCCCAAGACATAGCCTTAGCATATCACTGTGGATTTTTGGCAACATGAGACACTGAAACCTGAAATGTCTAATTCTCCTCTTGCACTCATGCTACTCTATTGTTCTGGTGGATACTATTTCTAATTCAAACCTGTTTAAGGTGTAAGTGAGAAACAAATAAGGCTTAGTGACTTCAGGAAAACCTGTGGGCAAGAGCACTGTGGTATTCAGTTCAGCCTCAGGATTCTGCATAAGTCAGTGAATATTGTCATTGCTTATGTCGCTTCAGGTGAGGGACGTTAAAGTGCAAATGCGGTAATGCTAATTCTCATTCAGTGGGAACATAGCAGATAGTACAGATTGTTAACTTTCCTTGCCAGAGAGCACTGTGACTCTTTTCTCTCATTCTAGGGAAGGAGAAAGGCCTAATTTCTTCTCAGCAGGTAAAACATGTCTAAAATATTTTAATAGAAAGGGATTGTCAAGAGGTGAGATTGAGCTGATGGGAAAATAGTAGTATGGAGTATATTCCTGCTTCATTATAAAATGGCAGTCTCAATGTTCATTTAGGGAAAAGGTTTCTCTTCTATAGAAATGTACTCCAGTCTCTGAAAACCTTACTTTCATACTCGCAGTGAAAGATAAAATCTCCAATCCCTCGCCATTTACCAGACTTTAGGTTTAGGACACCAGGTTTTAATTTTTTAACCTATTTTCTGTCTTACCAAACTTGTCTTTTATGCTATATCCTGGCCCGCTCTAAGTGGGTAATATTCGTAGAGCTTCATTCCTCCATACATTTGCTGAAGGCTTAAATTGGTTTTGATCCTGACACTATTTGATCTATTCTCTCAAGGAATGGGTAAGGTTATAAAAACAGGAATGGTGCAGTGTCATTTTGAAAAACATGGCAGTTTTTCAGACTTGGGCTCATAACGCCCAAGTGCATTAGACTGCTTAAAGAGCTTGGACTATATGTTTGCAGATGTCAAACTCCTAAATGCCACCTGTTTGTGGTTCAGGGGCAAAGTTGCATCACAAAACCTCTACTCATTTTTCTTAACTAATCATGGACAGAAGTGCACGAATAAATTTTTATTTTAAACTTTCCTATGAGTCTGAATTTTGCTCATTAGCCTGTGCAGTAACAACCTGTACTGGAAAAAGCTTTCCTTCTATTTGGCATGGGCTCTAAATGTGCTTTACTAGGTGGGATCACTACAGCAGACAGTGATGAAGGTTTGCAATATCCTCTTTCTTCATACAGTAGCTCAGTGTTTAGATCTCTTATTGATTAGATCCTGTCTTGCCAGACTGGATCAATCTTTCCCTTGCCTTGAAAGGTGTGAAGACAATTCAGATACATCTCATGTCACAGAAATATTCCTTAGTATCTGGACCTAATCTTTTTTCAGATGGAAATATCTTCTCTTTATGAATCAGCATAGTAAACAGTTGACTGTCATTTATTTTACAACCACCTTCTAAGTATTGAAAACCTATAATTTTATTTTTTTCTAGATGAAATCAAAGAAGGTAAATATCTTTCAAGCTTTAATCCCAAATAACAGGTTTTTTCTAAACCTGTTTGTATTTTTGTTCCTCTTCTTTTGGACTCTTTCAAGTTGCTCTATCTCTTTGTTAAAGTCATTATCCAAGACAAGGCACATTCTTGTTATCTGAGGGCTCAAAGCAATAAATAAAGTGAAATAATTACTCCCAAATCTGCCAGAGGACAGATTTTGGCCTATTCAAAAGACTAATTCAGAGCATATCCTGGGAAACAACCGTTAAAAACAAGGGGGTCCAGGAGGGATGGACACGTTTCAAGAAGGAAATTTTGAGTGCACAGAAACAGGTTATACCAGTGTGCTGAAAGGCCAGCCGGAGGGGAAAGCGACCAGCTTGGTTAAATTGGGAGATTCTGAAGGAAATCAGGGATAAAAAGAAAGTTTACAGACTGTGGAAAAAGGGGCTGGGTACTTACGAAGAATTTACAGATAGAGCTAGGTCATGTAGAAAAAAAATCAGGGAAAGAAAAGTGCAATTTGAAGTTAATTTGGCTAATTCTGTTAGGGATAACAAAAAGTCCTTCTATTAATACTTTAACAACAAAAAGAGGGGCAAGAAAAACCTCCATTCTCTGTTAGACTTGAAGGGAAATATAGTTAACAAAGATGAGGAGAAGACTGAGGTACTTAATACCTACTTTGCCTCAGATTTTACCAGTAAGACAGGTGGCCCTCAAGACAACTGGTCTCTGGAGCTGGTGGACAGGGAGAGGGAGCTGAATAGCCCTCCTGTATTCCAGGAGGAGATAGATAGTGACTTACTGAGCCAGCTGGATCCTAACAAGTCTATGGGACCAGATGGGATCCATCCCAGGGTGATGAGGGAGCTGGCAGAAGAGCTTGCCAAGACGCTCTCCATCATCTTCCAACAGTCCTGGCTCTCTGGGGAGGTCCCAGATGATTGGAGGTTGGCAAATAATTGGGCATTAGATTTCTTCACCCTGTGTACAGTGTTACCTCTGTCTGTAGCTAAAAAATTGAACTTAGAGGCCTGCATGCCCAACCCAGTCTATGCAGAACATAGCAAAGTCTGTGGCCTTGAAATAGTTTCAAAAGAAAACAGACTTGCAGTAAGTAGCAGCAAGCAGAGTCCAATCGAATCGTGTTGTAAGGCATAGACACAACTATTAGCCAATAATGTGCTTGTATTATTCACGTGCTTTTAAAAGTATGAGATATAGTTTGTGTGTAATAAACAATAAATTGGAGCATTGATGATTACTTCTGTGAAGAGACATCTTTGACTCTGTCGCTGGAACTCCAGGGCTCTAACAACCTTTTCTCTATACCTGTCTTCACAAATTTCAGCTTCTGATTTTGACTAATTTCTGCAAATGTTCATAATTATCTTGAAAATACTGGTAAATTTAAGGTGTTTGCAATACTTTTAAGATTTGTTATCTGCAAGTTTTAAAATTTCTATTTTCGCAGTTCTTCACAGTCCATATTGCCATTGTGTATATCATCAATGAAAATATTGACTAGAAACAGGAATTTTTTTGGCTGTTGCTGTCTTTTTGAAATGCTCTCTCAATTTGACATAGAACTGCTGACATCTTTACTTGGGAGATTTTTTTAAGGAGTTGTTCTTCCATGTTACAGAGAATTAATGCGGACCAGATTTTCTGAGCATATTTATGAGACTGCCGTGGAGAATATTTAAAAAAAATATAATGCTAATGTTTATCACATCTATTGCTTTCCTGTTATCCATTAACTTGCAACTCTGTCCATAAAATAAATTATGCCATTTTGATAAAACCTTTTTTCTTGACAAATCCATGTCATATGTTTTTTATCATCTTATTATTCTTGAGGTGCTTATAAATTGCTCAGTAATATGTTCCAGAGTCTTTTCAGGAATCAGGCTGTCTCCAATTCCCTGGTCCCTTCTTTCTCTCCTTCTTAAAGATGGTACCAAGATTATCCTTCTCCAGTCCCCTGACACTTTCTAGTTCTCTGTGAATTTTAGTAAAACCTGTTAAAGTTTGAGAGGCTGTTACACTCTGGGTTCTCAAGATGGAATTTAATTAAGCCTTGCAAACCCTTATTCAGGTAATTTATCTAAATATTTCTTAACCTATTTTTTCCCTAACTTTACCCATACTTCTGTTCCCTTTTAAAATATCGGATTATGATTCACCTTGTTTGTAAATAATAAAGCTATTTGATATATCAACATTATCCTTACAAATGACTCACTGAGCTTTCCTGTGAAACAGTCAACCTGTATTTTCTCCTGGTTTTATTTTTTTAGTATATTAATAGAATCTTTTTCTACTTCTTAGTTGATTGGTGTCTCACCCTTTTTATTTCAACTCTGCTTGGTTGTGGCTTTATATTCACAGTACACTTTGTATAGTTCTTTTTGACTTTTAGAGTTCTTAGAGAGGCCTCAAAGTAATCATTAAGATCTTAATATTTTTTCTTATTATTGAATTAGTTGCAAAATGTGATTTTAATATAGCATCTTTCAGACATTTCCATTTCTTTTGGTATAGTTGAGCAGTCCTTGTTAAGGACCAAACAGAGCTTTTGCTTTAAATTTTGCTGTGGAGAAATGTTATTTAGCTGCATTTCAAAGATTAAAGCCATGAGGCTCTGCTGTGAAGCAATAGATTCAAACTGTCACTGTCTCACACTGAAAACCTCAAATTAAGTTTTGATTAGATATGGGTCATTTTTCCTGCTTTACATTCTGTATTTAATTTTGGTATAAAAAATTTTGGATTTAAGCAATGACTTTTGTGGCTTTGTCAGCATTCAGGAATATAAAGACATATCATTTCCTCAGTCTGTATAAAATAAATGAACTAATTTACTTGGCTTTACATAGTGTCCAGGATTCACCTAATTTCCCAGCTTGTGCTGAATTAGCCAGTATTGCTGGGTTGGCTTCTTGTGTGTGCATGGTTTGGATTGTCTGTAATTAATTTTAGATTCATTGCAGAACTCATTTGAGGCTTCTTAACAAGATAACAAAATTGAAGTGTGCTGTCTCCAAAGATGAAAGTTCTGGTTGAGGAAGTTCCCACTTGGAAAGTGTAGAATTGAGAAATGGACATAGAATGACCTTACAAATAAATCATCTAGTTCCAACCCCCCTGCCTTTGGCAGGTGGGATGGGATTCTTTTGAAAAGCTCTGAAAATTAGGTCCTTGCTTTTCCTACTGCCAGGAAATTCCTGTTTTATAGGGAATACAAAGGATGGAGGGAGTTCCTTGTTGGTTACAGACAAAGAATTCCCTAAAATGCATTTCTTGCAAGTGACATCTATGTACCCTAGTCAAAAAGGGCTCTATAAGTAGAATGGAATAATTTTACTTCCTTTTGACAATCAATTGTTTTAGGTGGTTTTCTGCTTGGCATATGTCTGGTGAGGGTTTCTCTTACTGAGAAACATGTACATCATTTTCTTATTACTTTAGATGTGCTGCAATAGTTTTCTCAGCAGAAATAACTATGACCCAGAGTCAGCCAAGCATATGAGCATGACTGCGATAGTTGTCTGCTATACATAGCTGCTTTTTGAAACCAGAGCCTAAATTTGTGTGCTTACCTTTGTGCAAATGGGTCCATACCAGTGACCATACTAAACTGGGTGAATTGTGAATTTTCCTTTTGCTTGCTGCCATTTTCTAAATCATATAATCCAATATTTCTTCTATTCTCCCATTTCATTGGTAGGTGAACATTGTACACTACAGCTGAATTTTTTATAAAAGATCTTTAAAAGTGTTCTGGGATTTCCTTCTTTGAAAAAGTGCTATACATCTTGAGCTCACTGTTGACAAAACTGTGCACTTTAAAATTGATGTGGGGGTCAACTGTTTCTAAAGATTTAATATGACAGGGAGTTTTTGAAGATAAAATGATATTATTATACAAGATTATGTTTGTTAATATTCATCAGCTGTTAGAATGGCTCAATTTTCTTGGACATGATAGATTATGTCACTTTTACAGAGATTTCTCTTGCCTGTGTTAAACTTAAATTTTAAGCATTTACTTAGGCAACTGCCTTCAATTCCCTTGCACTACTAGTTGGAAATTGATATGCTCATCCATTTTGTAGCTAAAGTCCAAGAATTGTGTGGAAATTGTTAACTGTCTGATTTAGTAATTATATCATGTACATTAAAAGAAAAAAGACATTTAAAATAGCATGGAAGTTGGTCCTGGTCAGATCCTTTTCTAAAATACTTTATTTGATATAGCATTGGGTGAACTGTTATATGTAAATAGAAAGGGCAAGGTCTGCCTGGGCAGCTCAGCTTGAAAGATTGAGGTCTATAGTTCAGCACTTCAGGGACCTTTTGTTGTATTGATTCAACTTTGCCAAGTCCACAAATAGACTTCACCAACTAATAACCAACAAAACAAGACAATGCCCTTTTCCTAGGTTTCTTCTCATACTTTTATGAGTGGACATTGGATGATAAAACAGAACAAATAGATCAGTGTAAAAATTCAGAAAGAAGAATCAGATTTTTCTAGCTCATTCTGTTTTATTTAGGTCATTACCTACTAAGGATGAAGATGTCAGAAATAGGAAATACACTTTGAAAAAAGAATCCAGCAAGGCACATGGAGAACCGAGGACATAGTGAGCAGCAGGATCTCCCAGCAGTATCAACAGGTATTACACTCGTGTCAGCAAAGTTCCACTTTGATGGATTTTGCTCATGCTATTCCTGGCATAGGTAGAGGTTGTCATTGTCTTATGAGAGAAAAATAAGTTTCTTTGTACAACTGTCAGCCTAACATGACTTGACATGTCTGTGATTTGCTTGTGCTGAAGTATTAGCAACTTTGTATGTTGTGTGTTGATATGCACTGTCACTGTGCCCAGCATCTGGTGATTAACTGTCAGTTCCAGCATCTGCATTTTTGCAACTGAATGGAAGAACAAAAGGAAAGACACTGTTAATACAATATCTAGATTAAATATAGAGAAACAAAGAAGAAAAGGGGCAAAAGACATTAGACTCTTGCTTTATACTACTTGTTTTGATGTGAATTTTTTATTCTACATGAGTAGGATATACCATCCAAAGAATTTCACTTACTCTGGTAGGTTTTGATTTGCATTTTTAAAAACATTTTTTCTCAAAAACAACTGGACTTTGCCATTTTTATACATCTAGGAGAGTGTGTAGTACTTTCCTCTTTTTTTTCCCTTTTTCTCTTTTCTTTTTGAAACACAGTAGTAAAAGGAGATGTAATGTGCTGAATATTAAACCATGTGTCTTATCCTGATTAATAAAATAGAGTTCTATCTGTCAGTTTACAGTATTTCATTTGGTTCATAGCCTTTGAGCTGTTTTTCTATTTGTCTTACATACTAAGGGGGCTAAACTTACATCTTCTATGAGACCTTTAGCATAAGCTTTCAAATTCAAGTCGTCCTTTGCTTATCCCGGTAAGAACTTGAAGGCAAATTGTCCAACACACAATATGAAGAGCAGATAAAAGAATAGTTGTGGCTTTTATTCCTATCAGTTCATTGTTGTAGATGCAGTTTGTATCAAGTAAGTACTCTGTTTCATGGTAGCTAATGAAAAGTCTGTATCTGCTAGGGTAGAGATATAATCAGGAGCTACATCAGGAGCTTATAACTACAATAAATCTTTAATATACCAAAGATAACTGAATTTGATAGAAATATTTTTAGAGCAAGAGAAAGATCTATATGTCTCTCACTTAGGATGCCACCTAACTTATCTGATAATTGAACAAGCCTCTTGAGTTTTACCTGTTGAATTTCAGCTCAAGCCTTGCAGATTGATGCAGGATTATTTGAATGCTTAATTGCAGGCATTATGTTGTGGCTCACTGTCTAGTGTAAACCTATCATACCCGAGCCTGGCTTTGGCCATCCCTGCTTGTCATCATTCCAGGTCTTCCAGACTTTTAACCACCTCCTCTTCTTAATTTCTGCACTTTCCACTGTTTTCATTGCACTAAAATTTCAAAAACCCCTCCCTTAAAAATCCAGTGCCATTTTGGTAGTCATAGTATCTGTGTGGTGTTGCAATATGACGATGAAACATGAATATTTAGCAGCTTCTTTTTAAGCAGAAGCACTTTGTGTATGAGCCTTGGTGGGGAGCCAGACCCCAAGCTCTGTGAAAGCATTACATCACCTAAACTGCTCAAAGCTTTCACCACATCTAGTGCAGGATGTGTCTGAAGAAGCAGCACTACCCTGTGAATGCTTAAAAATCTGAGCACTGTAGGATTACACGGAGAAGGGACAAAAGGGAAAGCTTAGGTATGTCTTGAATCAAGAAATCTGTAGTTATGAACTTCACACTGTAGCCCAAGAACACCTATTTTTGCTAGACTTTTACAGCTTGTTTTTAAAGCAAGTGTAACTTGCCTATAGCCAGGCTTAGTAGCACAAAAGCTTAACTCATCCTCAGTTTCATGTGAGAGTCTGGGGAGCTGTTGAGCCCACAGGTTCCTGCTGAACACATATTTAGTTAGTACATGGTTAACACATCTCGTTATGGCATTTATAGTAGTGGGATGAAAAGTCACATTAACTCACTGCATCTTTCTAAGCCCTGATTTGCCTTCTGTTGAGAGGAAGATATTGAATGGCTTACAAATATTTTGACTTCAGAATGAATATAGCTGATTAAGTAAAGAGAACTGGTCTTCCATTCTGAAAGAAAGAATTCTGCCAATTATTTCATCAAGGGCTACATAAAAGGTGAATAGATTGTCCAGTCATATGCTGGAAAAAAACGGCATACCTTTCTCCATCAAAACAGAAATTATTGGGTTCCCCCCCAACCCCTTCCCCATACTTTTTGGTAAACATAATAAATGGTCTGAATAAAAGAACAAACAAACAAAAAAATAACCACCCAACCAAAAAACCCCATAAAAAACAAAAATCCCAAAGCAAAAAACAAAACACAAAAAAAATTTCTCATTTAAAAAATGTCAATAAAAATACCTTCACTCACAAAGTAGGTGTGATTTCTACCCTTTATCTGTTCTTGTTTCTTATTTAGATATTCTGTTCTGCTTAACACTTGCTGTAGCTTTTTTCAGTCTCATTAATCCCTGTGCTTCTGTACCATGATTGTTTCTCTTCCTCAGATGCCTGAATCTCCTTCAGGTTATCACTTCCAGGGTCACAGGTCTGTTAACAATATACCTTTACACCATGCATTTACTTCTTTTCCAAGTGAAAGAGGCTGTCCCAAAGTGGGAACATAATGCAGTTTTTCAATTTTCAGTAGGTATGTTGGGAAATCCCTTTTTTCATTTTGTAGATAATGTATGTCTGTTTAAACAATAGTCTCCACTAGTGAAGCCTGTCTTAACACCTGATAATCCACTTTAATGGGAATTGGATATTTTGAGTAGAATGCAATAACACATATCAGGATTATAGGTCTGCTACCACTCATGCTAGAGCAAATAATAAAACCAGCAAGATGAAATTACAGCAGGATAAGTACTCTAATTTTCAGAATTTTCAATGTCTCTTGGATTCATTTAGCACTGACAAAATTGTTCTAGGGAAGGACAATCTGTTGTAAAATTAAAAAGGATGGTTTTCCTGAATGTTACAATGCCTTGTGAAAATTAGCCCTGTAGAATGAAGTCAACCGTTTCAGAACTTCTATTTATGTATAGAGCCCACTCTTGCCTCACATTTATCAAGTAGGATTTTAGATGACCAACAGCTGGCATGCATGTCCTGAGAGGTAAAGAAAAATCTTTCAAAAGTGGAAGGAATAATGAATTTTTAAGACCTCCTTAGGAACTGGGATTGAAAAGTTTCCCTTAGAGCAACTAACAGTACCATCTCCTTTTCCTTTTCTGGAAACCTTTTAGAGTTCCTTGCATGGGATGAAACTGTGGCAGAGACTCCCAGAGTTCTTGAGCTGTGACATAGCCAGAAGCCTGACTTCCCATCCGTGTTATCTCAGCTAGGAACACACATGGTCATGTGGTCTGTTGTGGTCTCAGCAGAGGGGTGAATGAGGCATCAGAAAACCCTACAGGTTTGTGAGTTTGAACAAAGTACATAATTCTCTAAAGAAATTTTGAACTGGAAAACTTTCCTGTCTTTAGATATGTAGGAATATTGCTGTCCCCCTGCTCTAAAATAGGTGGACCAGATGTTGCCAGACTTACTCAGCTGGCTCAACGGCCTGTCACTCTGACTAATTTCAGAGTATAAGGTGAAAGAATGTATTCTTCACATGAATTCAAAATAACATGCCTTGTCTCTTACTTTTTTTTCTAAAAGTTGTAGTCCCAGCTTTACCACCTGCTCTCCTTAGCTGTAATTACACAATATGCTGAGCAAATGCAAAAGAAGACAGTGTGACCTACTTTACTGAATGAATGGCAAGATTAAGTTCTAATTTTACATTCCTTTCTGCAACCCTTTTTCAGGGACCAAATCCCTTTACTTTTAGATAATGGGTGCTCCTGTTTCATATCTCACTTTCAGTAGTTTTGCATCTCCATTAACATAGAGCAGCAGTGGGATGAGTTTGAGTGCCCTTATGTTGTCGGGGATTATAATTAATTTACTAATCTGCCAAATTAATCTCTTTTTCATGCTGGTGGATAGCTTTAGTTCAATACCCTTTATGGTTTAAAGTTTGCCCTATCTTTGTATTGGATGTAAATATTAGCAACTGCTCAAGATGAGACAGATGAAGGAAATTTTAATTACCTTGAGGGAGTGAAGATTGCTGTTTGAAACATAACAGACAATCACTTAAACTGGATTATTAGTCTTTTCATTTTATTTTCCAGAAGGATCAGCTGTGTTTTTAGAGGATATTCAGTTTTATATTAGACCATTTTTATTCAGACTTACATTCTGGAGTTTGCATTTTGTCTTTAAATTTTGGCAGCTGTTTTAAGATTTTTTTAAAATATTTTTTTTAATTGCTTGATATTGCTGAGTGTGATATTTTCTAACAGCTTTGGTCAAATACAGAAGGTAATTCCTTTCAGCATTTTATTGCTAACAGCTTTTCTTTTTTTCCACACATCCATCTTGTTTTCTTTGCCTTTTTTTCTTTTTGTAGGTAGGTGTGTGGAAGAAAAAAAATTAGCAATTTTCTTGACAGTACTATTGTATATGACAGCAGGAAAGACAAAGATAAAATAATACACACATACCAGTTATTTGAACAATACAAGCAGAGAAACACTGAGTTTCTTTTAGCCACCAGGGAGCAATGAATTTGTGTCATTTGACTGCGAGTAATATTTTGGACACAGTCTTCATTTGAAAAAGAAAATCAAGCTTGGTGTATATACTCAGAATTTGAGCTTTTGTGTCTTTCACACTCAAATCAGTGCAACCTTTTTTTGAATCAAACAGAGCTAACCATAGACAGTTGCAAACATGCTTGGAATAAGTTAGCTCATAAACATTTTATTCTCAGCCCTTAATGGGGAATGCTTCACAATGCACTGTCAAATAAGATGAGATTTCTCATTTTATGGCTCACTTTATCAACAGTCTAGTAATTGCACTTTTAATGGCACAGTGTTTGTGTGGAGCAATAGTGACATTCTGTGTCTAGTTAGACTACAATATGATTAATCCTCTGCATACATTGCTTAAAAGTCTTATAATTCATATTCTCTTGCTTTACAATGGCAGGTATGAGAGAATCTGAATGTGCAATAAGTTAATCTACATCAAATAGCAAGTTTCTAGAAATGCTGAATATATTTTCTGAACACCTGACTACATAAGAATCATTTGCAAATATTTTTCCAGCTACCAGGACATAGAACTGCACCATGGGATATAGGAGCTTACACTGGTTTTAGAAAAAATCTGGAAATGAGATGCATTATGTGATGTGCAAACTTTTCATAAACTTTTCTAGGTGAAGGTTTATGTGTAAAAAGCTTTATTGATGAGCACTTGAGAGTTATCTAATCTACCAAGAGTCAGACAGGTGGTAGTTATGAGTGGATTATAAGTTTAACATTACTACATAGAAATTGTAAGGAAAGGTAAGTTTTACCTGGGGAATCCAGTTCTGTTTAGATGAAGTAAAGAAAAAAGTTCAACTCATACCTCTTGAATTAGCCTTTGTAGTTTCTTGGAATTAGGAAGAAAAGATGTCCATCACTTATTCCCACTTTGTGGATCTTACATCCAGTAGCCTTCTAATGCTTAAGTCCTTCAGTGTTGCAGGTAAATCTAACATACTATGAAAAGACCATAGCCTTACAAAATATAGCTATAGGTGCTGCATTTCTGAAATGCAATTATTGGATGAGGTTGTGTGTAATGTCATCTTGGTTAGGATATTTGCTCAATATATGGTAGACCAAAGGTCATTTTTTTCTGTTGCCATGAGGTTGAGGCCAATTTTTCTGTCAAATTAAATTTGGCAGAAGGTAAAGCCCTTACGTTTCAGCTGGCCTCAGATATCAGAGGGGCTGGGGGTGTCTGGACTTAGATTCTGAGTGTTAGACAACTCAACACCAAGAAACAGAAATGCAGAGCCAATGTAGCACTTGAAGTCTGGTTGCATTCAATAAGAACTACCATGACTGTGGATTCACAAATAATGCAATACACTCTAAGTCGGGTCATGTCCAGTGAACTCTCACAGCCAGGCTAGAAGTCTGGTTGTGTTCAGTAACTCATGGGCAGGTGAAAAATAGTGTAGTTTATTGAGTTACAGATATGCAGATTCTTACTGGATTGCCAGTGATAAATACACTGTCTGCAGAACCACATGAGCATAGCTGAAATATGAATAATACAGCCTGTGATAGATACATTAAATTGGGAGATGACTATATAGCACTAAAAGTATGATCACAAACTCAAGCTTGCTTTCTGAATTTCCCAGAGAAGCACTCAGTATAGCTGAATGTTCAAGTCTTACCAACAGACATCCCTATGAGAAGAGGGGAGAAGAGACAGGTAGAGTCTATTGACTGTCCCAGACTACAAGGGTGGAATCTCTACTCCCCTCCCCCTTAAGCTATATTTATATTGTTTTATTTGAAAGAAGGGTAAGGGTAAATGTATGGCTGATGCCTTTTCCTATTTAGGTGGAGTTTCAGTGCCTTTAGTCACTAACAACTGGTGGTATGAAAAGTAGTATGTATTTTCAAGCTAATGAAGCAAAGTTCACATTTCAGTCACCGTTTGTGTTATTACTTTGGCTTAGTTTCCATTAGGTATGTTGTTTTTGATAGCCTGTGACCACAACAGTGCCTTGTTGCTCCATTCTTTGTTTCATATCTGCACTGATTTCAACAGAACATGAGCACAGCACCTCTGTGCTGCTCCAGCCTTTGTTTCACGTGTCCCTTGGAGTGGTGACCAAGCTCCATCAGTGTTGGTGCTATGAAGGTGTGCTGACAGTTCGATGCCAGTGAACTATAGCCAACACCTGAACTCCTTCTTGCTGAACTTTGTTTTAGTGTTTTCCCCACAGTTGCTTCATAGATCCAAAGATACTCAAATGCCAGTTTCTCACTTACCATGCAGAATTTTTTTCTCCGACTATGTAATGGATGGGGAAGGGAAATCACTTCTTGTTGTACTAGTGTGCAGAATACCTACTGGCCAGGAAAAAAACCTAACAACATAGCTTCAAAAGCCAAGTTCAGAATACTGACTTGTGATTTAGTTAAGCTTGAGAACAAGAAAGAGTTTTGAGGACACTGTTTGCCAATTTATTATCACAAGAATAGAAAGAATTAGATTTCTAGCTCTGAGATGTGTATATTTTAAATGGTGTTTCACATTTCTCCATATTCAAGATTTCATACTCAGCAGGGCAGCAGCAAAGCTATAACATTAAGACTCTTCTTTGAGGCTTCCCCATGCTCCCCCGACCCCCAAAGCTTGGGATGTGCCGTACTTTTATCACACTCCTCTTCAGCTCTACTTGCTAGGTTGCTTTGTTTCTGCTTTCTTTTCTAACTAGGGGCTTTTCCTTAAAGTTATGGTCTGGTCTTTATGCTTGGATGCAAACATTAAGAGCCAATTACTCTCAGGTTTAAATCAATTGAAATCAGTAGAGGTAGATTGGTTGGAATCAATTATTCTTTCTTTTACATCTGAGAGGCACTGCTGATTTCTCCTAGGCACCCTGAGGGCAGAATTTATTTCCTGAAGTCTATTGCAGAGATGCAGCTCTGTGAGCTACCAACAGATTGCTAGTAGTGGACTGATCTTTATTGTGGTACAATAGCTGTAAGAAGATGAGTTACCTTTAATGTTATGTGTCTGCAAGTTTAGTCTGGTCACAGAGGACTCTCTGACTCTTGCTGTTTAGTTCAGCTCTTGCAGCTGCAAAAGACTTGTGCCAGTCACCACCACTTTGCCAGTTTGCACCTGAGTTGCCCAGGTCTCACTGTTCAGCCTCTTCCTTCCTATATAGTCTAATTTCCAGTAGAGTCCCTGGCTTTGTCTCCCCAGACAAACACACTAACATCTTGCTGCTGGCTCCACAGCCTGATGCCTAAATGCTCGTCCACCCATTGTAGCAGAATGCTCTGTCTGAACAATGCTCTATTTTACAAGGCTATCAGTGATAGGCTGAGAGGGTGTGCCATGCTGCTTTTGGTGTTGAATTATTTAAATCCAGTCTAATTCATTAACCCTAAAGTTAAACATCCTGACAGTAAGGTAAAGGTGTGGCAGATATGGTAAAGTATCCTTAACTAAAAATGTTAAGCTGACCTGGAGACCTATGACTGACAGTGAATAATATTTTACTGTAAAAGTCCAGTACCACTTTCAAACATCAGATTCTTCTAACATACTCCTTTTTGAAGTGTGTCTGTGTGTATTCCTCCTTTGGTGGGGATGCCCCTCCAGATTACTCCTTGAGGCTGACTGAAAGAGATTTACCCACAGTCATTGGTAGGGGTGAGTGACATCAATCTCTACTTCATAATTTTTTTATTACCTTTAATATAATTGCTTTAATGTGATTGTTTTATAATAATTGCTTTGATATAGTGCACTATACTACACTATTCTATTAGTAGTTTTGGCTTCTGTACTGTGTAGTAAATAATTCTGGTTAAATCTTTTTATCTTATAATTTATCATAATAAATCCTTCATTTTAATGTAAATAAATTTGTCTTGCCAACTTATATCTGGTGAGACAAAGCTACACAAAGGTTCAATCACACCTCTGTAATTTCTTATACTGTTGAAAAAATCTGGCACTAAATTTGGATTCAGCCACACCTATGCTCCATTCTGAGAAGTTGGAAAGCAAGGGGGTCCTTACTGCACCTTGTGACACAAAGGGAGGGCTTCTCTAAGAATCTTTGTCTGAAGCTCCCACTCCACCCATGACACCCATGTACCCTGTTTTTGCCTTCATATGCAGCCTGCAGCATTGGTTGCATGGGCTGAAGATTATACCTGATACAGGTGGAGAGTCTAAGTAGCAGATGCTTTTCTCAGTTTTCTTTGAACTGATATTTTACATTGAACATGTGATTAATATCAGATTAGTTTACTTTAATAGTGTATGTTGGAATGGGTTGCTGACCTGTGTCTGTTATTTTATTTTACACTGTCAGTTGAAGTATTCATCTTCTGCATGGAAACTTATTGAAGCTTATAGAAGACTATCAACTTGTAATTTATCGTGTATATATATGATATACATGATAAATTAATATATTTGTATATTAGTGTTAACTACCATGCTTCAAAGGTAGCAATTAACTTAAGCCACAATTAATAGAAACAAATTGTAACAGTGCCAAGATAAACAAAAGTCATTCAATGCCTCCAGTTTATTTAATGTAATAAAAATATAATAACCTAATTGATTTTTAGCTGCTATAAGTAAAAACTAATGGCATGAAATGAAGTATAGATATGGACTTCTGGGAATGATATTTTCTCATGTAATAAAATACAGTGAGATGCACATGAGTGAATACTTTATGTTCACAACTAAAAGAATGATATACTTAAATGCCACCCTGACGCCCGATCCTGTCAGATCTCGGAAACTAAGCAGGGTCAGGCCTGGTTAGTACTTGGATGGGAGACCTCCTGGGAATACCGGGGACTGTAGGTTCTAGTCCTGAGGACTTCACTGTCACCATCCAAGCTTGCTGGGCCGTGGTAGATGAACCTGAGGAGTTAAAGGGTGGAGCCAGTTCCGCACATGCTGTGCCTCACCTAAAAGATCCACTGCGCAAGCTCGAAGGACACACCCACGTGGGTAGAGCCCTTCCCAAATCTTCTTTTGCAAAGCCTAGCCATGATAACTTTTCACTGTAGTGGGATAAATGCCTATAAACAATTAATATGGGGAAGTCTCCCTTATTTTTAAAAGCATACTCTCTGGCAGAAAATACAATGGGGACATACGTTGCTAAATTAGATGGTTATGGAAAGAACTTGATAGGGGATATTTTGTATCTTCTCCATGAACTCATCAGTCAGGCCGCACTCAGTATGTCTTTGGTATCAACTAATCAAAAATCTATTACCTACACGTAGAGTGGGATTTGTTGATAAGCTGTGTGTCATTATTGACAACCTGACCTTTAAAAGTCTTAAGAGACTACTATTAATGTGACCTTGTATTTTTTTTAAGTTTTGTAATGCTAGCTGCACCATGAAGACCATTTTAAATAACCTCTGACAAATTTTGTTTATGTTTTCTGTTATTTTTGATGGGAAAAAAATATGATTAGGCAAACATCAGAACCAGAGTCAGTGACAAACAGCCTGGGCTGTGTTTCATCACACAGCTACCAAGGGAGGTCGTTAGCTGCCATTAATTTTATGTGCATGTGTCATGAGATGTATTGACATTTTCAGAAGTGTAAAGAAAGAACAAACTAATTTAATGAAAATTATGTGGCATCTAGATAAATTCAGTAATTTTATTTATACTCACAATTCAGGCACAAAATGCTGTCAGAAGGAAAATGAAGGGAAAAAAATCATCTTCATTCTTTCAGTGACTTGTAACAAGCAAGTTAAAATTAAAACCAAACATATAGTTAAACTAGAGTCCCTTTGATTTTCATTAAACAAGCAAGAAATGAAAGTATTTTAAGTATTAGTCAGATTTCCAGTTAAAATTAAATCCATGAACCAGCAATCATGTTAAACTGAATCATTGCATGAGCAATTTTAACCACTCAGTATTGTTGCTAACCACACTATGTGTTAATCACGATAAATCCTTTTCTCAACTAGAAGTTAACTCCATTATACCAAATGGGTAAAATTTCTGTTTGGTCTTGAAAAGTTAATATGAATTGGTTTACTTTTAACTGAGATTGATACAGCAATTTTTTATGAGAATGGTTACTCTTCCAGTTTCTTCAAGTCTTATCTGGCCATTGTAACACTTGCCTTTTTTTATACTGAAAGTAGTTCCAGCTCAGTTGACAGTTTGGTTTCCTACTATATATGCCTGCAAATATGAATATTCATTTCTTAGGACAGTCCTGCTGTACCTCCTGTTGTTTTGTTAGGTTATTTGCCAAAGAATAAGTTTAGGTATAGTGAGATCTTTCTGTGGCTAAAAAGTCTTTCATGTACTACGCTTTACTGACTGGTGTAAATCTCTAAAGGAATCTTCTATTGCAAAAATGTTTCAAATAACATTAACACAAGATACTTTTTTTTTTCACCCAAGCACTGGAAAACAAAATTAGAAACATCCTTGTTTATATTTCTTTGATTTGGTTTCCTTTTTAAATGTATATGTATTTATATACTGGAATGCTCCTGCATAAAATTTATTTGGGTAAGAGTTAGGTTCAACCTTTTCTTTAAGCTTCTAATGTTGCATTTAGTTTTGTCGAAATGAAGGTATAAGTTAACAGGTTGTTGTCACTGTAAATCAGGAAGCATTGTGTGAATTTAAGTGAAGCCATTAAATTTGCCAGTTACAGCCTTTTCAAAGTGACAAACTTTAGTTTTTCCAGATGATGATTGTTGCCCAAAAACCATGTATGAAGAAACTTTCTAGGATTCTTTTTGAGCTTTGGGGAGCAAACATTCTTTTATTTCAGCATGCTGGTTGTAAAAGAGAATTTTTCCCCAAATTGAGCATGCTAAATTACAAAAAGCTCTATGGCTTTATTCAGCTACCTAATTAACAATTCAAGCATTACCTAATCCTGTTCTTCCCATTTTCTGAAACACTTCCTTCCCTTGACACACTCCCATTTTGAATTGGCAGTCCCTTTGGGTGCTCCTTCATGACCCTCTTAGTGATCTTTCATTATTTTCTTCATGATTTCCTTTTCTTGAACTCTCCCTTTTGGCACATCCTCATGCCCTTCTGGAGCCATGTCAGAGCATGTTCCACATGAGAGCAGTGATTATTGGGTCAGAACCAACTAGTGGGGGTGAGTGTGTGCTGTGGAGGGGACAGGGATGGGTCGAACCTCACAAAGATAGAGTGGTGTCGTATCCCTCATGACAGCCCCTGGAGCCCACACAGGGAAGCCTTGGAGCAGCTGCCAGTCACAAACAGCCCAGAAAAACTGTAACACCCCACAGCTCCTGGAGCCCCTGACCCAGCTCAGATTGGCAGGGATAGTGGGAACATGGCTCCTCACCCTGGCCTGAGATCCCAGAGTGGCTGGTGGGTCGGAGGCCCTGCCTGGGTGGCTCAGCTATGGAGACCAGAGCAGATACAGGGGCAGCACGAGGCCTCCACTTTGCCCTGGCCTGTTCTTGTTGGAGTCCTCAACATGTGACCTTCCAAGTGGTAATTATGTCTTTCTGTCCTCTTTTTATCTTCTTATTCTTTATTATCTTAATCTCTCTTCCTTTATTCTTTTCTTCCTCTTGGGGGCAACTTACAACACTTACTTTCTGTAAGTTCTGGATACCTCACCTGAGTTGCATGGAGTTTGTGTTTGCTGGGTGTAACAAAGGTTCCTTACTATGGCAATGCTTGCTAGTCCTGGTAACCCGTTGAATGCTTTTGTGAAATTGTGTGTCATTTCTGTAAAACCCTTTTTGCCAAAACACCTGTTTTCTAAACAAATTAGAAGAAATCTCTTAGTGAAAAATGTGTAATTTTACACTGGACATGAACTCAAGGCACCAAAGAACCAAGGGCTTTAAAAGGGTTTGTATGGGCAAAATTTCTTGAAGCCTGAAAGTTTTACACCTGATAAAGTGTGGGGCTTTGGGATCTGAGTGTAATACAGCACAAGTTTTGACTGGCCTGCTAGTTTTGTATTCCTTTTATCAGTTCTGATTCAGAATAAGGAAACCTTCTCTCAAGAAATTTCTTTCTGCTGTGACTGCTGTCTTTTAATGATAAGATATATAGGTCAAGCTACATGGTTTGCTACCTTCATTATTCTACACAGCTACATGATGACAATTCTTCTGTGTTCTATTTAGTTTTATTGCTTCATATCCAATATCTTTCTTCTAGGATTGCCTTTGATCCTGTTCCTGGAAGAGCTACATGTTGAGAAGTGTCAGACATAACTAGGACAGGCTAAAACTGAGAGTTCTGTCATGGAGGTGCTAGTTGCTGGTTTGAAGCTCTCTGGTGTTCCTCAGTCCATTTAAGGGACTGGAGAGTTTCAGTCCAGGTTATTTTCCTTCTTGTTCTTCAGAAAATTGTGGATCAACTTTGCTTTTACAGAAAATCTGTGAATGCTCATCTGATGGAAGATGAACTTAGCTACTTTTGACATTATTTTTTTCTCAGCATTTGCTAGTTTCTCTCCAAATACAGCAGCCATGCTATTGTCTGCATTCATCATCCAACTTCAGCCAAGGGTTGTCAGTCACAAATAGATTACCTGCCTCTTCTAGAAGTCAGTTAAAAAAATCTAGCTGAAACTGCCAAGGTGCTTTCCATAAAGTCCCTACATGTTCTCCAAAGGGTTAACATAAGCGGAGGATGTTGTACATACAGAGATAATTTTCCTCTCTGAAAATTCTCCAGAGAACCTGTCTGTACATTGCTAAAAGGAAGACTGTGGAATTATGTATCTCAATGGGCTTGCTGCTTAATTTAGGATCTGAAAAAATGTTTACATTTTTAGGTTTTTTTGAAGAGCAATATGGGTCATATGCATATTTAATACAGACTGCAAGGCAAAATATAGGTGGTCAGAGGTAGATTAAACAGCTCAGAGTGGATAAAGTCACCTTAGATTCAATGTGACATCAATTTCTAACAAGAAAGCAAGAAGCAGGCTCTTAGTTTTTAATTCTAGGTAGATTCATTCAAACTGTCTGGTTGAAACTGCTCTACTATTCATAAATTATGTATATGTTAATATTAAAATTACTACTCTTGTTTCTCATGTTGTTACAGCCAATCTCCTACATTCTGGTCCAAAGAGCATTGAATTAAACAGTACAAAGCGGAATAGCTGCAGCAGGAAATGTCCAGAGTGACTGCAGAGGCTGGCAGGAGAACATTCACAGAATATAATGACAACACAGAGGTTAGAGATTTTAGCAGAGAGAGCTGGAAGAATATTTTTGTACAGGATTACTCCTGTAGAAAAGGGCAGGCACTGGCCGTTTTCCCACTTTTCCATGCAATACCACAGGAACAGTCATAGTGCTATCACCTAAGCTTAATTGAAACCCAGGCAGATGATGTGACTTCCAATAATAGCTTAAAAAAAATCTTCTTGTTTATGGTAATTCTGTGAATTTTTCAGAGAATGTCTATTAGTCTTTATTTCTGTGACATTGACTTCAAGACTCTTGGAGGCCAGTGCCCTGTAAATTGGGAACTGTAGATACATGGTGCTATGCAGCAGTTCCTTTCTCAGTTAGTACTAAGCTTTACCCCTAGCTGTTGTGTGTACCCTTGATAGTGCAAGCAGGGCAGTCCTTGTAAATTAGAGGTAGTGCATGTAGTTTCCTCTGTGCTATCTTGTGATTTCCCTGACAACATCCCTGCTGATAGTTTCACTGACCTGTGTCTCATGCAGTGATTGCATGAAATTGTATGTTAGTAGACACAGTATATGCCCTCTTCTCCAGCAAAGATTTTTTTCTCCACCTTTACACTCACAGTGGTGTGTAACTGCTCAAATCGGATTTCATTTGAAGCCTGAGCTACTTTTGAGCAAATCTCTATCACTGTATGTTGACATTGTGTAATCATGTCAGGAATCAATGGAGGCTTTTGTTTTTTTTTTTTAAACTGACAGGAACAAGATGAAATATCAAGTTCCTTGAAACAGTTCTTTCTCTTTCAGATTAAATCTTGGTTGTTGTAGCTCTTTTACTTCAATTAGTAGCTGAAAATGAAGTTTGCCTTTTGTCAGTTCTGTTAATAAGACCTTAAATACTCTCTCATTTCAGCAAGCTTTGATCAGTGTTTTCCCTACAAATAAGCCAGAGGCTTACTACTGGGCAAACTTCCCTGTTTACTTTATTTCTGTTTCAGCATACACTTTTTGAAAGCAAATTTCCATTTGATAAACCAAGCTGCTTAGAGCTTATCCACTTCTTTCTTAGGAAGTTGCCAATTTGCTTCTTATTTGAAAGTCCTTCTTTAAAATTTGTTCTGCTTCTCTGGAATAAGATAGCAGATTTTCCACAGGAGTTTGTTTTTTAATCCCTTCTCTGTTTTCCAGCAAGCATATTTCAGCAGCTTTAATTTGTCAGTAACCCACTTATGACTCAGCTCTGCTTTATTTGCTCAAGTTTTCTCTAGCATGAAGATATAGAATCTGTCTCCCTTTAATTATAATAATGTAGATAATTCCCATTCTGCCAACTCTTTTTTGCTCT
This sequence comes from Pithys albifrons albifrons, assembly GCF_047495875.1. Lineage (NCBI taxonomy): Eukaryota > Metazoa > Chordata > Aves > Passeriformes > Thamnophilidae > Pithys > Pithys albifrons. Next base: position 44,667,184 of record NC_092462.1, on the reverse strand, counting down.
TCATTATCAAAAGAATTTCTGAAATGGCATTGATTTATATAGCTTTTTGTTGCAATTTAATTGTGACTTATCATATGATGAGCGTTAAAAAAAGTTCATAATCTGCTACATTCCTCCTTCTGCCATGTAAGGATCCTCGTGAGGGTGTTTTCTCCACTGTATCTCCACGGAAATGGCAGGTGGGAGTGAGTTTGTTGTGCTCATCTGCTGTGAGTCAGCTCAGTCTGAGAGCCAGAAATTTATTTGATTTATGTTAACATGGCACTAGGCCTTGTTGTGTGTAGGATGTGTTAGTTTAGGCCAAATATCTTGTTAACACCAATAAGTAGCTTCTGAACTGCATAATCTCAGTCCCTTGATGAAGAGAACCTCCACCCAAGTGGAGTGAGAGCAGCTGTTTGCACCTGTCCTTGGAAACACTCACTAATTCTTTCAGTTGTGCCTGTAGACTGCAAACTATTCCTTCCAGCTTTTTCCTAAAGAATCTGAAGCAATTTTTAATTATTCTGTTAGAGTGCAAATCTTTGAAATTTCAAGAGATCTGGATGGCTTGACAAAAAAAAATTTGTTCAGGCCAAGATAATTTTAAAATTGGAATTTCATTAAACTTTATATCAAAGCTCAAACACAAGACTTAGTGCTTTGGATTCGTCTTCAGACTATGAGATATACTGTCACACCTGTCTCCTTTGAACCTCCTCTTAAGGCTTCTTTACAGTAGCAAGACCAAGCTAGGCTTGAGTGTTTTTTAACTGTGTTAGGGACAGGAGGTTGGAAGATTTGAGTGTTAATGCTGAGGTCTTTCATAATACCTTCGTAATTCCTTTCAGCTGATTTTTCTGATTGTCCAGTTTTCCTCATATAACTCAGAAATATATTTGCAGTTTATTTCAGGCTAAATTAATCCATGTCTATAAATTGCTTTGAGATCTTTTGATAGGAAACCTCCTAGAGGTACAGTGTCCTTTTCCTTGATAACTTAGTACTTATGTTAATTTTCAGAAGGGAGATAAAACATTACTTTACATTACAACATTTTTCTCTGCAGTGCTACCAAGTGTAGCTAAGGAGAAAGACCTCCATATTTAACCACTGTTTCAGGGTTGCTATGTTTGAAAAAGGAGCTCAACAGCTGAAATTCATCAGTCTTTACAAGTGTCTTAGAGCAGCTGAGGTTCTGTGAGTGACATTTCTCTAAGTCTTTTGTTGTTCTGGTGTCAGGTCATGCAGCCTTTTTAACTGACATGAGAAGTAATTCTGATACATACAAAATCATAATAGTTGTCTTTGATGCCTTTAGGCAGTAGTAGTTGTTGGTCATAATTTTACATAGCTGACAATCAGCTGAAGCCTGTGAAGAAAGACTTTCTTAGCACTTCATCCTTCTTCTTACCGTTATTGTTTTAATTTTGTATTATTGTATATCTGCCCTTTTTTAATGCCATATAATTATTCTGTTGCCTATTGATACTGATATTGAGAAGGAATCCATATTAGTAGTACTTTGTCTTATATACCCAGGGAGCCTGAATAGTTTTGGACTGTCACTGTATGTTTATGATTGCATGTTTTTTCTGAACCGTAACCAATTATGAAATAAAGGCACCTTCTTAGTTGCTGCCAGTGTTAATCCATTCATTAGCTAGTGAAGTTGATGAATGAATGGTCTCTCTGGATGATGAGCATGCTGATTTCCCAGTATAGACAGGGTGACCTGTCTGATTTGAGTAACAGTTCAGCTTGCTGGTCTAGTTATAGATACAATAATGATCTCACTGAGACCTTTCAGGGGGTATCTCTTCTCACATATTAGACTCATAGCTGAGTCACTTTAAACTGAGAATAAACAGGCTCTGTAAGTGCATGATGTACCTTGTCAGATTTACAGTCTTGGTCGCCTAAAGACCAACTCTTAAAAACCCAACTAATCCAGCAGTAATCCTCCAAAGTGTTAGCTTTGTTATGTCCCAACACATCTTTTGTACAATTTATAACCTAAAGTCAAGTCTGACTTTTGTCAGATAATAGCATTGGTAAAAAGTATATGTGTGACTTGCTATCTAGAATGCTCAGGGGATGATACATTTGTGCCCTGAAATGTAGGTAAATTTGTAATAGTTATTGTCCAATTCAGCAAACTGTACTGATTTAGAGTGCAATTATTTATACAACACATGCAACAGAAACAATTAGGGGTTGCTGTTATGGATCTCGTCATGATTAACAGACTAGATCTTGTAAGGTAACATTTTTAGTTTTCTGTGTTATTCAAATTTAATAACAGATCTTTCCAGGCTGTTATTTCTCATTGTTACCAAAATGTTTCTATTATCATAGAATCAGTTGTTGAGATAATACTTTTAGTAGCAAGAGTATGATGTTCCTACAGTTGGTCTAGTTGTCTGCATTAGGTAATTTCTAGTATGAAACAAGAAAAACATCAATTGGCATAGTCTTTAGTAAAAACAGATATATGATATTTCAGTAATTGTTCCAATTTGTAGAGGTTTATAAGGATACATTTTCTCTGTGACATTCACATCTATTTCATGTTTGCAGTTTAAAAACAAATAGAATTCAATACAATGTCCTATTATAAGCACCCTAATGGATTTAAATAAAAGGTCAAAAATAGTTTCCAGCATCATTAAATTGAGTGCTATGATATTATACTGGAAATGTTCTGTAGAACTTGAAGCACACAGAAGAAAATATGCAAAAAGCACAGTAATTATGCAATAAATCTCTTAAAATCATCTACATTATTGGTGCTGAAGGGGCAAAAAAATTAAAGTCAAACCCCTCTGGCACTGTGAGGCCTGAAAATAATGGCAAATGTATTTTTCCTTTAAAGCCACTTGAACAAGAATTGGGCATTAAGGCCCTGGCTTATTGTATCTGTATCACCAATGCTTTTTCCCCTTCTTTTTTTTTTTTTTCATTAGAGACTGAAGAGTAGCAACTTCTTTGTGCAAATGACAATACACTGAACACTATTCTATATATTTGAGATAAATATAAAACATGTGAGATTGTATTTTTAAAGGTAGTAGGATGTGCTATTGCATATATAAAGGGAGATGTTGAAGAAATCTCTAATTGAGATAGAGGTGCAAAGAAAATAGTTTGTGTTCCTGTAATTAAGGACCATTTATAACAAAAGACTGAATGACTTGAGACTGAATTTAGGTTGCCTTGGCAAGCTTTATCCTTGCATGTCAGCTTCTGATGCTGTGTTCGGTACTTGTCTCCGTGATCAAAAAACAACCTATGGGAACTCCCTGAGACTGTGGTGTGTGCAACCAAATAGCACATCAGCACGAGTGAACTGGATCCAGCAGCTTCATGGACTAGCAATGTAACTATTTTATTTGGCTCAGGCTCTCTCAAGTAAGAATAACAGATACACTCTCCCTGGGATTTCACAAGTATTTACTTGGAGGGCAAGGAAAACTTTGCTTTATGTTCCAGGTCTCAGGAAAATTGTACTGTGTTAATTATCTAACCTTTCTTTAAAACTGGTTCTGTTTGCTTGTGTCCTCTCCATTCTGTTATGCAGATTCCCCTTCTTCTTCTCTCCTTTCTACTTCTGTTTGCATTCCTCTCTCCTCTACTCCTTCTCTGTTTCTAGGTACTGCCAGCGAGAGCACCGACAATACAGACCTCAGACGTCGTAAATCAGTACTGTGGACAGTGGACCTTCTGCTTCCCAGGCGTACTAAGTACACTGTCTCATTCAGTCCTTCAAGTTCCAGCATAAGCATGTCTGGTAGGGTGGGAGGTCTCAAAGAAACAGAGAATGTAGATTTGCTGATATAATGTTTTGAGGGGTATCCAGTTACTAGCAAACTACTTTCCTTTTACTTCTAAAATACAGCCCCAATATAGCAAAGGCTTCAACAGTGTACCTTTTCTCTGCTTTCTCTAACATTACATTAATTACAGGTTTAAAAGGAATGAAAATAGTATTAATTAATTAGCATATCAAGTCCTAAACAGAAACTTTAAATTTCTTTTAACGTGTTAAGGTTGTCTCTGTCTTACAGTGTGATAGAATTTAGAACCATTGGTTAAAGCAATATGGGAGATATAAAACTTAGTTATAAATGGAATTGTTTAGCTTAATTGGTTTCACCTTTGTTTTTAGAAAGGCAACAGAATAAAATTGCCACCTGTAATTGCTGAAGTCTAATTTTGTTTACTAGTTAGATAATTTTTAGCTCATACTGCCTGTCAGAAAGGAGAAAGATGGAAGACTGTAAGAATCATTTTAAAAATAAAATTTTATTTGAGTGTCTATTTAAATGACATTGTGAATGTTTAAATGCCTTTGGGACATTGTGAAACATAAGGGAATTTATGAAACATTGCAGTGTTTAATATTAGTCTCAGGTTTATAGGCCATAGAAGAAAGACAATAGTGGTTCATTGTTGAGAATAAAAAATACTGCTGTGTCAGATTTCCCATATTTTTGTGTATCCTTTCCTCTACCATCCCTGACCTTAAATATCTATTAACAGGCCTTGTTAGCAAAAACTATGCTAAAACAGATAAAACAGATTCAAGAATTTAATGTGCTAGTGTCAAAATCTTAAATCAGCAAACCTTGATTTCTTGAATTTTAAACCTAAGGCAGTGCAATTTAGTCATCACTGAGGTTTGAACTTTAAATGTGTACATTGATATCACCTGAAAAGCTTAAAATAGAATATCCTCTACCAAGAAAAAAAATTTAAAAAGTAAAATCTTGGAAGTCTGAACTTTGTCATTATTCTCCTGCTCAAATCTGGATTCAATTGCAATTCAAAGTTGAGGGTAAACACTAACAGGTGTTTATTACTAAACAACAAGAAGTTAAATGTTGGACAGGATCACTTTTTGGTCCCAAGATAGGAAATGGTTGCCAAGACCGAAACAGTGAAGTTAACATGCTTCAGCAGAGCAAGAGAAGTCCTTTTGAATGCCCTGTTTCCAGTTGTTTAATTCTCACACAAATAGAATGTTGGGTACACTTTAACTTTTGCAAAGTATCCTCATCATTCATTAGCCATAATGCAGCCAGCCATCAAGCAATATAACCCAAACATACCTTTCATGAGGTTGTGAAATTCTGGAGATAATTTATTGTGCTGTTTAGAATGTTCTGCCTTCCTGAAGAAACTTCAGACCTATTCATTTCAAAAGCAATTAAAATGATATCTCTGCTTTTCTCCCATCTGTTCCACCCAATAGATTTTTAAGTGCTGAATGCCATGAAGCCTGGGTAATTGAAAGTCCTCAGCAACCAATTAGTTGTTACTATTTGTATTTTCTATTGTGTTTTAAACAGTCCTGTTTTCTGATGGGTGTGATGCCATGCTCACTGAGATATTTGGGGATGTCCTAGGTGCTGTTTAATAATAAATGAATATGATAGTGCCACACAAGTCTTGCATATGTTACCAGTAAGGAGAGAATTCAATTTGTAAATTTTTATGTTCATTTAATGCAGCTTTTGTATGCATGAGTGATTTTCCAACTTATTGAAGAAAGAGGTAGCAAGGAAAGAATGAGTATTTTGGGTAAGAAGGCTGAATTTTATTTTGTTTCTGATTTAGAATATAAATTTTACAGAATCAAGAGCTTGGGAATTTTTGTGCTGTGGGACAAGTCTTAAAGGAGGCAAAATTATTACCACTGTTGACTGTGCTGTGTTTTTGTGGTAAAGTTTTGAAAAGTCTGAAGTAAAGATCCTTTTAAATTAGAACACATTGTACGGCAAACCATCTGAAGCCTAGTGAAGATTGAACAGAGACAGGGTAGGCTGGTAAGCCTGTCCTGTTCCCCTCTGTACTAAATGTGGACCATGGTTGCACAGTACATAGTCCAAATGTAGTCTAACCCTAGAGCTTCACTTTAATGACAGTTCAAGTAGCAAACCATGGAAACTTATGTTGAGCTTTTCATTATCACCCAGTCTAGCATTTAGCTAACAGATTTTCTCTACCACACCTCCTTGTTTCTTGTCTATACTATGTCTTTATCCTCTAGCTAGTGTTAAGCTAAAATGCTTATGCCAATGGCTGGCTTGCCAGGGAAGCTATACCACATTCACGAAGCCCTGTGAATTCTGTTTCTCCTAATGTCCTGATACAGATTTGAAAAGCATGTACACATCTAAAAATTGTATGTTACACTGGAGTTCCTCCTAGTACGGCATATAAGTTCCCTGTACTGTGCTTGTGCTTGTATGCTGTATTTGCTAGAGTTCCCAGAGTGTCAAGAAGAGGCAACCATTTTAAAGGGTGAAGGCTTAAGGGATGCACATGCTTTGTCTTACACATGCTTCTATTTAAATATTTTGGAAAGTCTTTTATTGTTTTTTGTTAGTGTTAACAATAATAAAAAACCTGTTGCTTTCATGGAAATGGAAGTTTCATTGCAATAACTCCCTCAGACTGGATGCATGCCAGCTCTTTATGACTGAGTCCTTGTTGAAGTACATACTCTTCTAGTTTTTATCCTCACCAAATAAATTCCACTGACTATAGTGTTGTTTGTTAATCAGTTTTAAATTGTGCTGGCTCTGTGTCTTGAGAGACCCTGGCTGCAGCTTCTTGCCTTGATACACTGGCAACAAGAAGATGTTTTCTGATCACTTGCTCCTATGGCTGACTTTCTACACATAAACAAAGGGACAAATTTGTCTCTCAACTACACTATTATAAATATGAGAGTATCAGTGGGTGACAAAGGAATTCTTTTGAACTCAGAAGAATAAATCTGTGCATTCTGGTCATACAGTTAATTTTAACATAAGAGGAGCAGTCAGAAAAATTGCTTTTGGGGAAATAGTCCTGCAATGGGTTAATATTATTTCAGACTCAAAGTGGTGCTTTATCAAATATTTAGTGGTTGGAACTGGGATTTAATATCTGATGCAGACTTTAAAGTTTAGTAACTAATCCAATATTGATTAATGGGAAAAAAAGGTTTATCAAAAATCTTTTTACCCATTTGTGCATTCATTCACGCTTTTATCTTTTAATTAACATATACTATCCAGTTGGCAGACATATGATAACAATGATATGAAATGATGCAAGTAATTTTAAAAAATGGCTTTATTATTCTTCAGTATGTTAATGTTTATTTAATTTTCAGTGAATGGCAGAAATGCATCTTTAAGTGGAAACTCAGAACAGGCTGAGTTCATTAAATGAGGCACTGACAGTGAAACAAACTGCTCTTTGCTTTGGATCAATTTAATCCATCCTTACAGGAGAGTTCTTATTTTTATTGATGTTCCAGAACATTGCAACAAAAATGTCTGCACAGAGAATTTGCATATAATATCAAAACCCAAATCACATAATATATGTAATAAATTTCAGTGCAAAGCACTTATGAGAATGGAACCCTGAAAGCAGGTTTTAGAGCCCTTTCTAAGTGCCCAAATTAGTGCTTGAATTTTCAGAGCTTCTGAGAAGACCTAATTTGCTTTGAAGTCATGTGAAACTGTTGAATGGTCTCAGCATGCAGAAAGTTATAAAGCTGAGCACAAAACAAACTTCATTTCTTGAATTAGTGAATTTCTTTAGCTACAGGACTCTCCTTTTGTTTGCGCTATCATGCAATCAAACCCCAACATATTAGGTCGAACGGTTGGGCTTAAATAAATTAAAAATGAAATGTGTTTTGCAATTCTATTATTTTTGACGTTGCCTGCTGTATGTTTTTGTACTTTGTTGTAATTTGCTTGCAGCCTTCCTCATGTGAATATCACTTTATTCTGCAGGAAATCCCATGGATTTGTAAAGAAAGGATGGACAGTGAGCACGTTCCCAGTTTAAAATAAGGAGTGTCATAGAATACAGAAGTTAGAGGAGAGAGAGAGGTGAGAGATTTACAGCTACTAAATGTGGTACAAAATACTTTCTGTTCTTTATCAAGAGTAGCTGTACATGGCTTTTTTAAAAATGAAAAATATAATTTTCTGTGGAAGATCTCTCACTTACTGGTAATCTTATAGATAGAAATGGTTTGCAGTCTGTTGAAAAAAGAAAATGAGAAAATGGCATCAAAGTAGTTTTTAAAATTAAGCCTTAGAGAGGGTGAAAGGGCACTGATGATAACCAAAAGGTGTTATGAATCTGTCTTCATGAATGGGATAGTGATGCAATAGTGGAATTAGCAAGTATTACTGTTGAAGAGTGTCTTCATGAATTGAGACAATAAAGCACTGCTGTTTTGTTATCTTTGTGGGTACTTTCTATGGCACTTGGTAATTTAGGGTTGAGATGAATTTTGCACTTTTAATCTGAGATTCAGTCTCATGCCTACTATAGAGCAGAAATTTACATCGGTACAAATAACAAAGATAAATAAACCTTCTCCACCTGTGTTGCAAAACAATTGCATTAAAGGAATTTTATTAATACTGTGAAGTCCACGTCTGAAAAGTTACAAAATGCCAAAGTGAAGACTGCAGGTGTACATGTGTGTGTGTAATCTCCTTCTTAGATCATGCTGCTTACTTACTAGCCAGAATGTGCATTGTGCATAAACATGCAGTGCTAGGTACAGCTCTCCTAAATTCTCAACCTACACTGAGGTTTAGGCATTTGAGTACTGCTAAAACCTACAGAGCAGTCAGGTGCTCTCCATGCTAGCACTACTTAATCCAAGGTGTGTCACATTTGGCCTCAAAATTCTTTACTCCTTAAGCAACTAAAATGCTCAGAAACAACCTTGCTGGAAAAGAAAAGTGCCAATTCTTTGCTAAAGTTCCCTTGCCTTCTTCATTTACAGGGAGAGTAAATGCCTAAACTCAGGTAATGGTGTGGCTTTTGAAGACGCATGTTAAGCCTAGAAAAAGGGTTCAGGGTATTTGGAGCCCGAGGAATTTGGGATTTACATGTGTCACTGAGATGTGGTAATTCTAGATGGTGCCTGTGCAATGAAAAAAGCATAAGAAATATTGTAGTACAGTATAATTTGAAAAGGCTGAGAATTCACCATTTTTGGGGGAGATGACCAGGTGGATGATTTATCACTACAACTACAATTTAAACAGACTCCAAAGCACAGTCTATCATGCATATCTGTTTTCAAACTGGAGTTTTAAAATCTATGCTGATTACATAGTTGTATATGTTTCAGGTAAAGTATTTTTTCTGAGTTTTAAACATAAGTTTTAAATCAGCATGAAGCTGTGTGACTGAAACTGATCGCATCTTTGCTTATTAAATGTTTTCTATAACAGTTCATGTTATTTAGACTAAAACAGACTGCAAAATAATGTCCAGTGCAGTTCTAAGCATTAAAATAATTTCAAATATTAACCAAAAATATTGCAGACTTGTGCATCATAGGTATCACAATATACTTCTCCATGATGTCTCAAACTGGAGTAGAGTTTGAGTTCTGCTTAACTGAAATCTTGATTCTTTTTCTTCCCTTTATTTTTATTTTATTCACATTAATTAAATTTTCATTTTATTAATCCTAAAATAAGCATTGCTACAATAAAAGTTTGGGATTTGCCTCAAGTTGCTTCATATGTATTCATTCTTACCAGTGAACCATTTTCATCGTCCTGTGAGTTGTTTTCATACACTCCAAAGTTCATGCCTTGCTGGTATTAGTTTCTGTTAATTTTCTGCCCTGTTTCTCATATGCCAGAAAAGTATGTTGCACCTCTTTTTGCTTTAGCTAACCTAACATTCCATTTCACATCTCTGATAGATTTTAATTGCTTTTGGTGATATTTGAGTTCATTCTACAAAGCTCCTTACAAGGGGTATTAATTGCAATAAAAAATCCCAGTGTACCATTTTGACATGATAATCTATAATGCTTGAATGGATTTATAAAGAATACTGAAAATATGAATGCCAGCATGACCTACATTTGAGACAAAAGCTATTCCCTTAGGGAATGGAGATAATTTGCTTTTGTCTCATACATTATACATCTCCTTTTTTACACCCCATTTCCATGAAAAATATTTTTTGTTATTTATCAGTGTTGTTAAAAGTTATGAGTGAAGTATTTAGCTCAGCTGTTTGAGATGTTAACACTCTGCTAGGATTTTGGCAGTCTTGTTCTTTGTTTCCTATTACCTATTCATATTTTATTTTCTTTTTCTTACTGTGTTTCTCTGAGTAAGGTTTTCTGTTTCCTCTTTTATGCTTTGAAGAATAAATTATACCAATTCCTTTTTGTTGCAGATGAATGGGAAACTTATTAAAAAGAAATAAACCTAAAAATGTTTAATTAATGCATCAATGAGCCACTTTACACTAAAAATGCAACTGACCTCTCCAAAATGGAGGTATTCCTTGATAGAGAGAGAGCAGGGTTGATCCCTTATAAAGTACTGCACTGTCTCCTCAGACACTCTACAGGATTTATGAGCAGAACTTGTAGGTAAGGGAATAGTTTAAGGTACAATAGATATTCAACTCTATAAGCAAGTAGTCAACTCTGCCACAACATTTAAGGAATGTGTCCCATTACAACAACTGAGTTTCTAGAGATGGATTTTTCAGCTACTTTATATTAAAATACATAGATTAGCACTGTGCTAATTTGTTAGAGTCCTCTCTAATTTGTTGTATGTTGCTTTTCTATGTTGTAGAATAAAAGAAATTGGGCAGGGTCTTTGAAAGTCATAAATCTCTAATTCTGCATCCTCTAGTCTTCTAACTTGGTATGTTATTCTGTGGGTTAAATAATAGAGATCTAGACAGTTTTCTTGATAGGAACCAGATGGAAGCATAATATAGGAGGTTTATTGTTTTTCTTTCTGAGGTAGGTACCTAGGTACCTATTTATTTAATAGAGACTTTTTATTTATTTAATAGAGACTTTTGCTGAGGCAGCTCAAAATTAAATTTTTATTCTAAAACCTCACCTATATCTCACCACCTAGGATGTTGTTATAAAAAAGAATGCAGGAAAAATAAAATATTTTGTAGCAATTTAGTAAGCTCTACAGACAAATGATGTTCAGGTGAGCCAACTCCTCCTGAATGTATATCCAGTATGCTAATTGCTGTGTTACATATTTCCTGGACAGTAATCTTATTTTAGAAAATTGTGTTTATGTTATTGTTGTTACTGCTTTATTTATTATGCATCATTTTGCAGACAGGACATGAGTATAACTGGTGTATATAACTGTAGACTGAAATACAGGGAGGATTTAATTTTCATTCTAGTATTATTTGACAAAATTCATATGGATCTTTTATTTTCAAATTTATATTTCTATATTAATAGGCAAGTATTTTTTTCAACTATCAGGAAAAAGGAACATTCATGTCACTTTATCTTGTGCAGTGTTTATAGCATCTAATTTACCACAGAGGTATTTGGTTTCATTATTATTCAAATCACAGTATTATCATATGTTTTATAGCAAAGGATCCAAATGAATTGTTATTACAGTATCATTGGCTAAAATGAAGGCTTTAAACTATATTACTTTTGTATTAACCTCAACATGAGAGAAAACACTGGATCATCAGCTTGCTGTGTGAAAATAAGAAGCAGTAACAGGACAGTGTGAGAAAAGACTGAAATCAGCAGAGAGCGGTCTGAAAAGGTGTCAGACTCTGAATAATGTTTGAACAAGTGTGAAGTGGGAATATTGTTAGATGATGTATGTGATGTGTGGGAGCCTTGGAAATACCGTTCTTCTATCAGATAAGTTACTGTGTGTGTCTAAACCCTGAATATCTTTCATCTGCACACTGTTTTAACTGTAATGTGCTAAATTTCCTGCCTCAGAAATTATGCTGAATATTTGAAAGGGTATATATTTGCCGAACTTCTGTTTTTCTTATTTTTTTAGGCACTGCCTGTTCTGGGTAACTTTATGGTTGGGATTATGTGAGAAAAGCTAATGGGGGAATAGCAGCTACTTTTCCTCTTGTAAGAATAACTGCAGTTCTTACAGTGGCTGAACACATTATATTAGAGAAATTCTTTACTTTAAGGGCTAATCCTGATTGGCAGTGCTAGTCATTAACAAGGTGTTAAATGCTACAGATTCCTGTTAACTTCAGTGGGAATAGTATTTAAGCCTTTAAATTGCACTGGATGCAGAAAACCTGTGGTGTTTATGATCAGCAAGGCATATCACTGCTTTGTCCTTTTTACTGTTGAAGATGGAAATTTCTTGCTGATGGATGTATTCTGTTCCCAAAGGTATAATTCCAGTGTTGTGGGTTTTTAACTTGTTCAGGATTCAATCAGTCATTTTAACTATGTGTTTCTGATGCATTTGTCTCTTTAGCTGCTGCATATATCTGTTTCCCTGTGCTTTTTCACCCCTCTCCATATTCTTAAATATCCTCTTTTATGCTTAGCTTGCTCTCCTTCTTATTATAACTTGTCTTGTCAACATTATTACAAGTAATATATGATCCAGCCCTCTCTTCTTGCTCTTCAGAATTAAAACATAAAGGAAAATGAGACCCCATTAAAAAAACAGAACAAAACAAAAAGACATTATATGATACAGTCACTTGACAAGCAATCACCTCTAGAGAAAAATACTCCTAATGTTATCTCTTGTCCTTTCTTATTCCCCATCATGCCTGTTGTGGTTATTTATGGTTCTTATGACTTTCAAATCCTCCAGCTCCTGACTATGTGAAAATAGAGATTTTTTCAAAGGTGCAAATGGTGGGTATGTGCACAGTTTTTATAAAAAGATTGATTTCTGCTCCTTATGGGTACAAACACCATGAGTATGTGCTCATTGTCAGGACTGATTTTGCTGGTTTGAGACACTAAATTTCATGAAGATTCCAATAGGAGAGGATGGCCCCCCATGCCTGTGCTCAATATCCTTTGTTAAGGGCAGTTTGTTACAATAGTTTCTCTATAAATATATGCTGTTTTGTTTATGCAGGTGGTGTGGTTTACCCAGTCAGCAACTAAGCCCTACAAAGCTGCTCTCTCGCTTCCAGTGAGATGGGGGAGAGAACTGAAAGGATAAAAGTGAGAACTTGTGGGTTGAGAAAAGACAATTTAATAAGTAAAGTAAAAGCCACATGCACATGTGAAGTAAAACACGGAATTAGTTCACTACTTCACTTGGACAGACAGGTGTTCAGCCATGTCTGGGAATCAGGGCTCCATTGACTGAATCAATATTGTTATGATTGTATGTGAGAAGAACCTAAGGATATTGGAACAAGCCATCTAATTTCCATTTTAAGGAATCCCCCTTACTTGAACTGTATTCCATATGAAGAAGTCCTTCCTACCCGCCATGTGACATGTGTCATGAACTGATGATATGCCACTTTCAGTCATCTAATTAAATGTGTTTCCTCCTACTCCTCAGGCAGCTGGAGGAAGCCATAGGCCAACTCCTAGTAATTGGTGAACATTATGCTGTCAGCATAAAATATTTATAAAAGGAGTGGTGTTCACATAAGTACTAAACTTAAAAAGTTGAGATTTGCAAAGGTGTTATACTATTTCAGTTTAAACAGAGAGCTCCCCATTCATTCAAAGTACTTTTTCCACACTAATTGGATACTCTTCAAAGTCATAATTACAATTTTGAAATTACTTTTGTATGCTGGATAGATACTGAAACACTAGTATCTTCACAACCATATGCTTTGTAGCTGAGGTAGTGCTTTCTAATATTGAAAATTTAAAATACAGCACAGTACTTTGTAAAGTTGTAAAAAAAGTCAGAAGGAAAAACAGTTCAGTGTGATCTTATTACTGTCATTTCTGGTAATCTCAAGTGTGGTGGAGTCTTGCTATACTTTGACCACACTATTGTCACACTCCTCTTGAGTGTTTAGAGAGGACATGAGAAAGAAGCAAAAATTTTATCAGGGGACATAACTGCTCTGTTAAGTTTCAATCACTGAACAATGAACTGAAACAATTAAATAAAATAACAACAACAACAATAATAGCTCCTGTGTGTATTTGTATGTTTTTTGGTGAGAGAAGGAACAGCCTCATAAACTGTTGACTATGAATCCAAAATACTGAAGGATCATTTTACCTATATGTTAAGCATCTGCAGCAAGACTGTACATGTTTGTTTCTGAAGGAATAATGTTCTGCCACCTGAGCTGAAAATTTTGTTTCTCTTAGTCATGATTCTAGCAGCTCAGGGCTGGATGTAACTGTGGTATAGCGGGACGAGAGGGCTGTGTGACTCGTATTGCCCTAAGAAAGTAAAGTAGAAGAAATTATAACCATTTTATGCCCTCTGTCCTTTCCTGATAAATCTGGCTACAGTACCTTCCATAACTGATCTGTAGTTTTGCACCTAACAAAAGAGGAGAGGGCAAACCAGTGAATAGTTACAGATAGTATAGATAAGTATTTGTGTATGACTTTATGTGCTCCTCTACTTTTGGATCTTATCACACAGCATATATGTTTTAATTGGCACTGTATCTGAAATTGCCAACAGTTGACCAGACCTGTAGCCACTGAGAAAGTGTAGTTTACAGATTACCTGGTGATTGTTTGCACAGAATACTGTTCTCTCTCTTTTTTTTTTATTTTTTTAAGATACCATTAGAATAACACAAATTTTGAGCTAATTCAATTCTTTGACTCTTGGAAATAGTCTGATATTCTTGCTAAGATATCTTGGTTAAGCTTTAAACTTTGAAAACATATCCATTTAATAAAAGTAGATTGTACTTTGGTTGTGTGAGAGCTACACTGTAGTGATTTTTGAATCTTGCAGCTGTTCATGCATTTAATTTACCATAAGACTGAATGACAATTGGGTATGTTTGTAGAAATGACTTTTAAGTAGCATAGCAAAATAAGGTTTCAAAGCTTTAGCTGGTGCATTTCTCAGAGTTTCCTTCTGATAGCTGTAAGTCCTCCCTGGTTAATATACAGATATATGCAGTTTTGATGAAACGTGCTTGTTGGTGGCAATTCTATTTTATGGCACCTGTGATTTTTTCAACAAGAAACAGACAGTACAGTTTCTGAAGAAGTGGTAATCCAGCAGATCCATAATGTTCCTTTCAGGGCTTTGTCAGAACCAGTTAGATCTCAATTGTTTTATTTGTACCACTTAGCAATTTAGTAAGTAGATCCATTGTTCTGATATTAATTGAAAGTTCTTCAAAAAGCATCCAAATCAAAGGAAATAAGATGAGAAAACAGATATGAGTGTACAGAATGTACATGTACAAACCAGAAAATTTGGTGCTCTAATTTGCTCTTGGGGTCACAAATGGCTGTATCCCTGATACTTTTATTTCCCAATTACCTTATGCAGAAATTGTAATTTTTGAAGGTGAAGTGTTGCACTTTGGTCCCAAAACCCCACGCTTTACCAGGGTGTACATTATAATTTTAGGCTCCAAGAGATTTCGCTCACATGAACTCTTGTAAAGCCCTTGGTTCTTTGGTTCCTTGAGTTCACATCTGGAGAAAAACTCCACAATGTTCTCTAAGACATTTAATCTGCTAAGAAAATAGGTGTTTTGGCAAAAGGAGCTTTGCAAAGATAACATGCAACTTCACAAAAGCATTACAACAGATTAGGATGACTAGAAAACATTGCTATAGTAAGGAACCTTTTTTACACGCAGCAAACACAAACTCCATGGAACTTAATTAAAGTACAAAAAAAATAGGTGTTTAGTTTACCCATAAGAAAAAGAAAAGAATAAAAGAAGAGAGATTCAGAGAAAAAAAGAATAAGGAGAGAAAAAGAGGAGAGAAAAAAATCATAGTTATCACTCAGAAGTTCACATGTTGACAGCTTCAGGAGAACAGGCAAGGGTGTGATTCTCTATTTCCTCTAGCTGTTGTGGCCACTCTCTGCGGGCATGACCTTTGGTTCACTGACCACTCACTGTCCCCTTGGCCACACTGAGGGGTGCCACAGTCAGTCGGAGGCTCTGGGGGTGTGGTGTGGGCAGGTTACCAGGCAGAGCTCATTGACTGACAGGTGCCCCATGTGGCCTTCATGCCATGTGGCCAAACCTTAGTGGCTGCTGGGGCTCACCATGCGGGTGCTGTGCTGGAGTCTGGTCCTCTCTCCTCACACATGTACACACAGAGACACACCCCAAGAAGATGGTTCTAACCCAATAATCTCTGATCTGATGTGTAACATGAAGTCACAAGCTCTTGAGATTAGTGAAATTGATGAACTCTGGCAGAAAATGTATTCAAGTTCTAGGAAATTTAGCTGTTTCATTAATTATTTTTAGCTACTTCTTGACCTATCCTAATTAAAAAATATGTATATGTATTTATTAAACATTGTTTGCAAATTGAGAAATGGATATTATTTGCCTGTCTAAATATAAACATATCTAATCCCTCTTGGTGTCAAATGAAAGTTATAGAACAGGAAGATCTGCAGGATTGGCATTGCTACAAACTGTTAAAAAGATTGTCTTCCTAGAAATACATTCTGCTCGATAAAGACTGTTTTAGTGAAGTTGCAGTTTAACAGGAGTTGCAATGACATACCATCATACTGTGCCTACTGCTCAGTGTATTGTGGGCAAGAGCTGTACCTTGTCTGGTTTTCGTGGGGGTTGTTCTGCTCAGAGCTGTCAGGTTAGCAGAAGGCTGGGGATAGAATAGGGAATATTGACTTGTGATACCTGAGTAGGCAGGGAGAGGAGGAAGGAGGGTGGCATGCAACATGCAGCAACAGATGTAGCCCATCACAGGAGATTTTGCTGCAAGGTGGCAGAAACTTATGCAAATAATGGAACTACTGAGTGGAAAAAACCCAACCCACTCACGTCAAAGCTCTCTTGACAGCCTTTGCAATACACACAGTTTTTCCATAAATTATTGCATACTTCCTGAAGTACATAAAATGGCAAAAGTTTTTTTGGCTGCTTTTTTTTCTTCTGCTTCCAAAGATTTCCTTGGAGAGTCTATGTAGACTTTCTACTGAGTTCACATCAGCATTTTTTGCTAATTGTTCCTGATGCTTCTCCATATTGTGAACTTTTTAACAGAAAAGTATCAGCATATTGCTGTCTCTAGAGATGACCAAAAAAGTCTGCTGATGTGATCTAAAAAGAGAAAGGGGAGAAAATAGTACTTAAAATAAATGTTTCCATTTCAGTGTTTACAGAACGAGTGTAACTTATTAACAAACTGCTTAATAATTGAATGAAAAGTCACATTTCTTTCAGTTTCTCCTCTTAACTTTTCTGGACTTTTACTAAATCTGATTGCTGCTATGAAATTGTTTAATAGAGAATCTCCTTTTGCAGTGATGTTGCCATATGAACTCTGTTTTGCACTGGGTTAGGTCAGTGACTAGCTGTGAATTAAAAAACTCAGGTTGGTCACTTTCTCCTCTCAATCTGTGCTCACCTATTTTATCTGTGACAGCAGTCTGTTGGCAGGTTCACCTCATTGTCACATCTCAGGTGTCTGTCAGGCGTAACAGAGTCGCACCATTAATCTACAAAAAGTAATGGTCACATGTTCAGATGGGAAAAGAAACTGGGGCTAGAATTGTTTGAAGGTCTGAAAGAGGCTCATTGAGTAGTTTCTACAGAACTGCTAAAAGTTTATGCCTGCTAACGATTCTGGTATTGACTCATAAACCTGACATTTTGTATATTAGGAGAACAACAGATTATGCACACTTTTGGAAATCGACAAAGCAACTAGAACTAAGTAGGTGACTGTGTTACTTCAGCTCAAAGCTGATCATGGGATGGAAGTGACCCTTTCACATCCAGGATAAAAAAGAGCAAAGCCAAAGGACAAGTGAAATCCTTGTGACCCTTTTTTTGCTAAAATACATCTAGATATCATGGCCCCTGTATAGAAAATTTCTGAAAATCACTAATTAATTTTCAGATAAGTATGGGATTTTGGAATCCCTCTACTTCTGCCTCATTTCTTAGTCTTTTGAGCTGTATCAAGGTCTGACAACACTAAGTGTAGATTTCTCATATTCCACAATGCCTATTTATTGAGAAGCTGCTGATCTGGCTTTTTGGTAACATTTCTGTGGACAGCCAAGTGCATTATTGAAACTAATCCTCCAGTACATGCTACAGCTGTGGCATGTGCCACAGCTTCAGTGAACAGAGATTGTATGATGTGTACTATGGTGCAGATAAACCCCCAGCTGGATACAAAGCAAATTGCCTAGACCTAGGACAGGGGATGTAGAGCACTATCACACTTTCTTCACTTTTACTGTGCAGTTACTTTGAAATGGTTTTCCATGTCAGTCTGCTGGGCAGAACTGCTTGTGCAGTTTTCCTCCTGAACTTATGTTGTGGATAAATTAAGATTTTTCACTACAGTTTTTGGAAACCTTTCATGACCCCAAAACATACACTTAGTTAAAGCTCACATGGGCCACAGTCTTACACATATGTTTGGGGTCCCTTGGAGAGCAACACTTGCATGTATTTTTCATTTCTCCAGGAATCATCCTGTGATAGGGTGAGTCATACTATTTTCCTCTGGTGTGCCAATTTGCCAATTATTATGCCACAAGAACAATTTTTTGTCATCATATTGTCAACGTTAATTTTTATGCTGACGATATAGTTATGAGTGTCTTTGAAACATGAGCTCTCTGCGTCTTTTTTTTTTTCCTTTGTCTGTCAGGGATTAAATCATTAATGTTTCAAAATTAGATGTCTCTGGACACTGGCAAAGTGAAGCTTCTAGTTGACAGTTTTCTTAAATTTGTCGAGAAGTAACAATCCTATTTGATTCCCTGGCAGGCTTTGTTTGCTGCTTCTTCAGCTATCAGCAGGTGACTCCGAGGGGAGTTGGAGGTGTGGCTTGCTTGTTAGCAGGAGGGTGAGAAGGCTTTAAAAACCTGGAGCACCGCGAACAGGAGCAGGGCATGTCAGGGGCGTGGCATGTCAGTGAGGGCGTGGCACGGCAGTTTGTACAGGCAGGGCGAACAGGCAGGGCAGAAGCCTAGGTATTTCTGCGGCCCTTTTTTTTTTTCTGTTTGTTTGTTTGTTTCTCCTTTCTACCTTTCCCCACAGCTCAAGGCAGTCATGCCTCCCAAAAAAATGAAAGCTGTTGCTCCTGTTACCAGTAGAGGGGTGTCAATACAGACAGAACCCTCTAAAAAGGATGCAGCCACTCAGGCCTCTGGCTGCATAGATTGTCTGAGCCTGGACCTACTACCAGAGGACAGTATGAGAAGCACCTGCATACGATGTGAGCAGGTGAATGATTTGCTGGGTCTGGTGGCAGAGCTAAAGGAAGAGGTCGATAGGCTCAGAAACATAAGGGAGAGTGAAAGGGAAATTGACTGGTGGAGTCACACCCTTTCCACTCCTAAGGAAGCCCAGCAGGAGGTGGTGAAGCCCAGCCCCTCCTGCCATCAGGCAGACAGAACAGACCATAGGGATGGGGACGAATGGAAACAGGTGCCTGGTCGTAGAGGCAAAAACACCCCATCTCGACCCCTTTCACCTGCCAGGGTGCCCTTAAAAAACAGGTATATGGCCCTGGACTCAGACAGTCTGTTGGAGGACAGTCAGGAGGAGGATCTATCTACAAGGTCTTCTGGTTACCCCCAGTGTACCGGACAGGTTACAACTACAGGTAAGAGGAAAAAGAGAAGGGTTGTTGTAATCGGTGACTCCCTTCTGAGGGGAACTGAGGGCCCTCTATGTCACCCAGACCCGCCCCACAGGGAAGTTTGCTGCCTTCCCGGGGCCAGGGTGAGGGATATTACCAAAAGACTTCCTAAGCTTATCCAACCCTCAGACTATTACCCGCTGTTGGTTGTCCAGGTTGGAAGTGATGACATTAATAAAAGGAGTACTAGAGTAATTAAAAAAGATTTCAAAGCACTGACCCGATCTCTTCATGGGACAGGAGCACAGGTAGTAATTGCCTCAGTTCCTGTGCTAGCTGGGATGAATGAGGAGAGGTTTAGGAAAGCCCAGCTTACCAATAGGTGGCTTAGGGGATGGTGCTATCGTCAAAATTTTGGGTTTTTTGATCATGGGGCAAACTCCGTGTTGCCCAGTCTCATCAAAGCAGATGGGCTTCATTTATCTAGGAAGGGCAAAAGAACTGTAGCCCATAAGTTGGCAGGGTTGGTTAGAAGGGCTTTAAACTAGGTTTGAAGGGGGAAGGGATAGCAACTGGGCTCTCCAGAGATAGGCCTAAGGGCATAGAGCCCGAGTTGAGAATGAAATCAATGGCCCAGCTGAAGTGCATGTACACCAATGCACGCAGTATGGGAAACAAGAGGAGCTGGAAGCCATAGTGCAGCAGGAAAACTATGACATAGTTGCTGTCACAGAAACGTGGTGGG
Organism: Pithys albifrons albifrons; assembly: GCF_047495875.1. Taxonomy (NCBI): domain Eukaryota; kingdom Metazoa; phylum Chordata; class Aves; order Passeriformes; family Thamnophilidae; genus Pithys; species Pithys albifrons. Next base: position 44,646,893 of record NC_092462.1, on the reverse strand, counting down.
ATGACTCACATGACTGGAGTGCTGCTATGGGGGGCTACAAGCTCTTCAGAAAGGACAGGCAGGGAAGGAGAGGTGGAGGGGTGGCTTTATATGTTAGAGAGCCTCTTGACTTTGTTGAGGTCAGCAGTGACAAAGTTGAGTGCCTGTGGGCCAGAATCAGGGGCAAGGCCAACAAGGCTGACACCCTTATGGGTGTCTGTTACAGACCGCCCAACCAGGATGATGAAGGAGATGAATTATTCTACAAGCAGCTGGCGGATGTCTCAAAATCTCCAGCCCTTGTTCTTGTGGGTGACTTTAACCTGCCAGATATCTGCTGGGAGCTTCATAGTGCAGAGAAGAGGCAGTCAAGGAGGTTCCTGGAGTGTATAGAGGACAATTTGCTTCATCAACTGGTAAATGAGCCTACCAGGGGGAAGGCCCCGCTAGACCTACTTTTTACAAACAGAGAGGGGCTGGTAGATGATGTAGTGGTTGGAGGCCGCCTGGGGCATAGTGACCATGAAATAATGGATTTTCAGTCCTCAGGGATGTAAGGAGAGCCACCATTAAAACCTCTACTTTGGACTTCCGGAGAGCAGATTTTGGCCTATTCAAAAAACTGATTCAGAGCATACCCTGGGAAACAACCCTTAAAGGCAAGGGGGTCCAGGAGGGATGGACATGTTTTAAGAAGGAAATTTTGAGTGCACAGCAACAGGCTATGCCGAAAGGCCAGCCAGAGGGAAGACGGCCAGCTTGGTTAAATAGGGAGATTCTGCAAGAAATCAGGGATAAAAAGAAAGTTTACAGACTATGGAAAAAAGGGCTGGGTACTTACGAAGAATTTACAGATAGAGCTAGGTCATGAAGGAAAAAAATTAGGGAAAGAAAAATGGTATTTGAAGTAAATTTGGCTATTTCAGTTAGGGATAACAAAAAGTCCTTCTATAAATACATTAACAACAAAAAGAGCGGCAAGAAAAACCTCCATTCTCTGTTGGACTTGAAGGAAAATATAGTTAACAAAGATGAGGAGAAGACTGAGGTACTTAATACCTACTTTGCCTCAGTTTTCACCAGTAAGACAGGTGGCCCTCAAGACAACTGGTCTCTGGAGCTGGTGGACAGGGAGAGGGAGCTGAATAGCCCTCCTGTATTCCAGGAGGATATAGTTACTGACTTACTGAGCCAGCTGGATCCTAACAAGTCTATGGGACCAGATGGGATCCATCCCAGGGTGATGAAGGAGCTGGCAGAAGAGCTTGCCAAGACGCTCTCCATCATCTTCCAACAGTCCTGGCTCTCTGGGGAGGTCCCAGATGATTGGAGGTTGGCCAATGTCACCCCAATCCACAAAAAGGGCTTCAAGCAGGACCCTGGCAACTACAGGCCTGTCAGCCTGACCTCCGTGGCTGGCAGGGTTATGGAGCAGTTCATCCTGAGTGCAATCACACAGCACCTTCAGGGTGGACAAGGGATTGGACCCAGCCAGCATGGGTTTAGGAGGGGCAGGTCCTGTCTGACCAACCTGATCTCTTTTTATGATCAGGTGACCCACCTGGTGGATGAGGGGAAGGCTGTGGATGTGGTCTATCTGGACTTCAGCAAGGCCTTTGACACTGTCTCCCATAATATACTCCTGGAAAAGCTGGTAGCCCATGGCCTGGACAAGTGTACCCCTTCCTGGATTAAGAGCTGGCTGGAGGGTCAGGCCCAGAGAGTGCTGGTGAACGGAGCTGCATCCAGCAGGCGGCCGGTCACCAGTGGTGTTCCCCAGGGGTCTGTGTTGGGTCCAGTCCTGTTTAATATCTTTATTGATGATTTAGATGAGGGGATTGAGTCCATCATCAGCAAATTTGCTGATGACACCAAGCTGGGAGGGAGTGTCGACCTGCTGGAAGGCAGGAGGGCTCTACAGAGGGATCTGGATAGACTTGAGAGATGGGCTGATTCCCATGGGATGAAGTTCAATAAGGCCAGGTGCCGGGTCCTGCACTTTGGCCACAACAACCCCCTGCAGCGCTACAGGCTGGGCACAGAGTGGCTGGAGAGCAGCCAGGCAGAAAGGGACCTTGGAGTACTAATTGACAGGAAGCTCAACATGAGTCAACAGTGTGCCCAGGTGGCCAAGAAGGCCAATGGGATCCTGTCCTGTATCAAAAATAGCGTGGCCAGCAGGACCAGGGAAGTGATCCTTCCCCTGTACTCTGCATTGGTGAGGCCGCACCTTGAGTACTGTGTTCAGTTCTGGGCCCCTCAGTTCAGAAAGGATATTGAGGTGCTTGAGCGGGTCCAGAGAAGAGCAACAAGGCTGGTGAAGGGACTGGAGCACAAGCCCTATGGGGAGAGGCTGAGGGAGCTGGGGTTGTTTAGCCTGGAGAAGAGGAGGCTCAGAGGTGACCTCATCACTGTCTAGAACTACCTGAAGGGAAGTTCTAGCCAGGTGGGGGCTGGTGTCTTCTCCCAGGCACTCAGCAATAGGACAAGGGGGCATGGGCTTAAGCTCTGCCAGGGGAAATTTAAGTTGGAGATCAGAAAAAAATTCTTTCCAGAGAGAGTAATCAGGCATTGGAATGGGCTGCCCAGAGAGGTGGTGGATTCAACATTCCTGGAGATTTTTAAATGCAGATTGGACGTGGCGCTGAGTGCCATGATCTAGTAAATGGACTAGAGTTGGACCAAGGGTTGGACTCGATGATCTTGGAGGTCTTTTCCAACCCAATCGATTCTATGATTCTATGATTCTATGATCTCCAGTACTAATTCAAAGTGGTATCTAGTGGCCACCTTTCACTGGGGATTGTTTCTTCTATATATGAGAACCTGCCTTTTACAATTGACATCTTGCTAGATTGTAGGTATTTCTCTCCATTAAGGAGCAGAGGTACTTTCTACTATTGACATATATTGTAGTTTAGCTTTTTGGAATTCTTTATTTGTAGTTTTTCCAGAATCTTGACTATTCTTTCTTGTTCTTTAAATCATGCCATACATCAATGCAGTACTTTTCCTTAATTAGTAATGATTGTCTAGCTAAGCCTAGATTGATTTTTATTTTTTAAGTTTTTTTCACCTGCAGGACCTTTAAAAAACTTATCCAAATTATATTTACAGTTGTACTTGCTGCTGATAAACACAATTTTGCTCTTAAAGCTATACATATAGAATTGACTGCTTTATTCCATCATGATATTCACACATTTTATTAAAATTTTATTTTCTCCATTAAAAAATAGTTTAGTTAGGCTGGTTATTAGCAGAAGACAGGCAAGAAGTGGAAGGGTGCTCTCTACCCCTGAATAATCAGAAAGCACTTGCTAAGAATATATATCAGTAGAAATATGACCACAATCAGACATTCATGTACTGTGATCTCCAATGAGAAGCCCTCAGCTTTTTGATTAAAATAATGGCAACATTTTGTCACTTTTGTAGTTGTTCTCATCCTTTTTTTCCCCTTCCTGTTTGCCCCAAAATCTTAAATTCCCTTGTACCCCGGTAACTACTTTCTCTTACATGTGCTCATTCTTACCAAGCAATTTCTTTTCCTCGCTTGACTCCTAGTGTTTGTTATCTGTTTGGTTATACCCTCTTAGTTCCTTTTCACTATATAAGACTCTTTTTTTCCCCCTCTCCCCGCTAGTCTACTTACCCTTGGCATTTTCTCTCTAGAGCATACTTTTTATCTTTGGGCAAGTATACACAAAACTTTTTCCATAAAGCTGACTTTGAGACAACTTTGCTTAAGTAGCAAGCAGCATGGAAGTAAACCAAAAGGCAATAATGCCAGAGTTCAAAATTTGGTTTTGGCAAATGCTAAAGAATAGGAGCTCATGGCTCCTACTCATGAGGAAACCTCTGTCTGGCTTCCAACTGCCAGAAGCTTCCCTCTTCCTTCTGTGACACATGTTATAGCTAACTTTAGACCAGTTTTCACGTGAAGCCTGACAGTCTTTCATTCCAGCTGACTCATGCAAGGCAGTAGTCTTTAAATGGTAAACATAAAGTACAGAATCGTGATGGTGTTTAAATTAATCACAGAAACTTCTAGTGACTTTGTCAGAAAACTGTACAGGGATTGTTGTTCCTTCTGGCTTTAGGGAATGCAAAACTGGATTCTGGAATAAAGGGAAAACTCTTGTATACATTGTATGCCTTTCAGACCTTTGAAAAGCCAGAGCTTACTGATGTTCTTTTAATTACTGGGCAATGTTGTACAGGAGTGTGAATCTGAGGTACTCGTAGCCCTAGTGGGAAAGATGGTCAGCCAGCTGAAACTGATTTGTATTTCAAGTTGAAAAGGCAGCATCAGAGCCAGCCTGGCTGTTGTTAAATTGCTTTTTAAAGCTACTATTGTAAGTAGCTGACTGTTCAGCTACTGAAGAATCAGCCTGTAACCAGGGATTCGCTTTTATTTTCCTGAAGCAGGTTCAGACAAACCTTTGTGATTTCCCTAGAGAAATTCTTTATGTTGGTATTGTTCACTCCAGGTGCACGGCCACAGCAGTGCACCTTACTTCCTCAGAACAATTTACTATACATGTCAGCATTCACTTTGCTGCTGTGACTGAGATAATTTTTTCTTTCTTATGAAAGGAAAGTTGAGAATCAAATATGATGGTGAGAATCTTATATTATGCTTCAACTGAAACCTATAGGGAGTGTTAATATTATACAAGATTGTCTAATTCTGATTTAAAAATAATTGATATAAATTGTAATTTCCCCCCCACAGGAGAATCTGTGAGTTATCTCTCAGAAACAGTGTGATTCTCACAGGGAAGAAGAGGAAGGGATGGATTACTCTTTTCTGTTACTAGCTATATTATTCTCACTATCTCCTGGAATAATAATGATGGTGATGGTGACAAACCATTAAGCTTTGAGAAGCAGCAGCTGTGCTTCTGAATGCAACATGGTGACAACTTTGAAGGAAAACATTTTTCTCATGTTCAGATGGTTGCATTATCAACAATCTCTTTCTTATCCCTTCTCTTGCCTGGTTCTTGGGGAGGTTTTGCCCCTTATTTTTTTCATAAGTGAGGAAATATCTACACATAACTGAGGATATCTGCTTGAGTGCAGAAACTTGGACAGATAAAAGGGAGTTCAGCTTTTGCAGAAGTATTTTGACTGTTTCTAACTTGTTCAAATTTATTTTAGCATGATAATAGCAATGCTAGGAAAGGTTGTTGAGACCTGTATTTCTGCATTCCAAATAATTTTTTTCTCAATATTTTTCTTATGTCCAAAGTTGGCTAGGGAATATGTATATATATATATATATATATATATATATATATATATATATATGCATCTATATAAAGCAAAAATTTCCTCTGAATAATAAATCAGGAGTAAACGTGCTAGACATTGTGGCTCCCAAGGGCTGCATTATTCCATCACTTTTCAGATTTTGCAGCAAACACCCAGAAAGGTGGGTCTGGGCACAGGTAACTATGGATACCAGGATTCCATCTTTGTTGGCCCTATGCCAGTCCATCTGAGCTATCTGTGGCCCAAAGCACCAAAATTTAGTTCATCTTGCCTTCTCTAGTGATCTGTGGTGACTTAATAGTGAGCCCTGTGGAAAATTACTCAGAATGATCCTTTAACTAAAACATTTTAGCAGAATGGTTTGGGCTCAACAAAGTACCATTTTCTGATCGGGGTTAAGGTAATCCAGATTTTATCATTTAAGTACTACATTTCCTGAAGACTGACTTTTGTGAAAAGGATTGATCTATATATTCAATTAACCTGTGACGTATCCATTGAAAGTTTCTGCTCGCTAAACCCTTCAATAATTGTGGGCCCTCTAGCGGTGTTCCCGGCATTGCATGTTCAGAAAATTACAAGACTCAAATGTATGACCTAGTTTATGTATTTCAAAAGTTGCTGGTCTTGCCCAGCAACATATAGTTGTTTGTACTCCATTTTGTCCTCTGATTATTTATACTACAGAAAAAAAAAATCTCGTCCAAAGATCTTGCAGTCTATATGTAGAACAAATGTTGGTCAGTTATTTTAGTGCATCAGCAGTCAGCAGCCATAGTTCAATGACTTCTCACAGCCAGCAATAAACTGACACCAGCGCTGAAAGAAGAAGTCTCCTCTTCCCATTTTCCATGATCAGTGGTTTTATTGTTCTGCCATCATCTCTTGTACAGGTATGATGGACTGGACAATGAACTGACACAGAAAAAAATAAAAAAGACATAATCTTACTATAGCCTTTTCTAATACATATATCTGCATAAAGCGCATCAACTGATTAACAAATTAAGAGTTTTAAAACTGCTCAAAAATTCTGACAAGTGCTAATTGGACCTGAGTCACAGTTAACTTCCATTTATAGTACTTTCTTACAAGGTGTGTGCTTACAACCATCCTTTTGTGTAGCGATAACAGACTGCTCCTCTCATAAAGAATGATGATGTGATTAACCCTGCAGTAGGACTTTTCCATTTGATCACCTACATAAAGAATAGCTTTCTTCTTACAATCCCTTTTTTGTTTTGTTTTGTTTTACTTTGGATTCTGTTTACTTTCTCTCCTGCTCAAAGAGTTGCTGCCAGAGGAAAGTGCAAGAATGCCAGCTGTAGTAGAAAATTTGATTATGCAAATAAAGTTCAGGGTTTGTACATAGTTACAGAAGATTAACAGTGTGTGATGTGAGAAATGAATGCAGCTTCTTGTTCAGGATAAATAACTGCAAACTAATGCAGATCTGTGGATGAAACATTCAGATGAAATCAGAATGTTCTGCCTCCCTCTTCCAGTTTGCTTGCTTATTTTTTAAAAACTTGTCTACAGAACTCACATTTTCAAGATTCTGGAGAAGACTGTAGAAGTGACAAAAATCACAAGTGGTGCAGATATTTGATCAGGAAACAGGGTTTATTGTCTTTTATACAGGACCTGGAGGGGATGAAATAGTAACTGCCTGTGTCACGTTCACAGCAGACAAAAAGGGATTCTTCACACAGTAGAGTGTGAAGTTGTAAAACCTCGTTTTCCCAGGATTTTGTGGATACTAAAGGGTTCAAAAATTGATTATATATGTTTATGAAAGGAAAATTTACAAATGCTGTTTCCTGTGTTTTAGAAAGTATGGAAGCCACAATTCATATGAATCAGAGGAAAATAATCTAGTGAACTACTTTTGTGTGCTGCTTCTGTTCTTACATCCCATCTACATCTGGTAGTAGGCACTATCAGAGACAGGATGTTAGGATAGATGGACTTGGCTTGGTGTTTTTTCATCCTCAGAGAAAATCAGGTTTTCTCTGTTATATTTCAGTCTTGTATTTCTTTCAGATCCCTGCTTCCAGATGAGATTCAAACCACAAGCACTAGGTTATCCACCAAGGATTTCTTAATATAATTTCCATCATAGCTGAAACCAGAAGGAAGCATAAATTTCAAGGAAAATCTTGCTGAATTCTTTCAGACCAAATTAAAACAACCAGCTTCCTCCCCAGCTTCCTTGCCTTCTGGAAATAACGACGCAATGAACAAAGAAAAACACATTCTCATTGGCCTTGAAAGATTTAAACTTTTCCCTGAGTGAAGATAATGGATCTTCCTTAGACAGGATATCTTTAGGTTTGGGTATTCTGGTAAGCTGCAGGCTCTCTTTGGATATGTGCAGATTGAACTCTCTATGTACTTCTTGTTTTCATTAAAATGTTCTGCTCTTCAATGTCTTTGGAAAATATTATCTTTATACTTTTGTAAAGAATGAGTATTGCTTTAGGTATCATAGTCCTATTATTTTGTGAAATCCTTTGTTCTTCAGGTCTCATAAGCTTTTACCTTCTCTCTCTCTCTCTCTTTATAAAAGACATGTTTTGGATTCATTAGCTGATTTTATAAGAAATTCAGGAATATTACATCCTGTTATGGCTGGAATACTATTCACATGAAAGCTCCTGAATCTTCATAAAACAGGGTTACTGTCCTTCGTGGTAACATTTTTTCTCAAAACTTGTCAATCAGGTGATAAATATGAGTTGTAACAAAAACAAATACCTGATTTTCAAGCAGTCTGACTAACCCCCCCCCCCCCCGCCTTGCTTTGGTAGCTGTGGAGATTTCATTTTTTGATGTTTGAGATGAACAAAATCTGGGGTTTTTTTGTGAAGAAGGGATAATTCAAAACTATAATTATTTTCTTTAGAGTATAATGTTGTCATGGTTCAACCCCAGCCACTGACCATAACCCATGCAGCTGCTTGCTCACTCTTCCACCCCGGTAGGATGCAGGACAAAATCAAAAGGGTGAAAACTGGAGAACTCATGGGTTAAGATAAAGACAGTTTATAGGGAAAGCAAAAGCCTCAGACATAAACAAAGCAAAACAAGGAATTACTTCGTTGCTTTCCATGGGCAGGTAAGTGTTCAGCCATCTCCAGGAGAGCAGGACCCCATCACATGTAACAGTTACTCAGGAAGACAAATGCCATCACTCTAAATGTCATCCCCTTCCTCCTTCTCCCACTTTATATACTGAGCATGATGTCATATGGTGTATGGAATACCCCTTTGTCAGTTGAGGTGACCTGTCCTGGCTGTTTCTCCTCCCAACCTCCCATTCACCCCCAGCTTCCTTGCCAGCAAGACAATATGAAAAGCAGAAAAGGCCTTGGTTCTGTGCAAGCACTGCTTAGCAATAGCAAAAGCTTCTTTATATTACCATCACTGTGTTCAGCACAAATCCAAAATATAGCCCCACACCAGCCACTGTGAAGAAAATTGACTCTACCCCAGCCAAACCCAGCACGAAAGTGTATTTGTTGTTGGCTTAATTTCCTGAATAAATGAGTTGCAGGATTTAAGGAAGACAGTGTAGCATGATGAGCATGTGAACTGTTGAAAGGAACCTCTTTTGATTCCTGGTTGTTCACAGCATTATGGCACAGTCTTGAGGAAACGCTTTAATCTGTCAGTGGTTCAGTTCCTATCTAGACAGCAAAAGTTTTGATGATAATATCCTTAATGATTGGAGATGCCATGCATGCTGTGTTTCAGGCACAAAAACACAAGGTTTGTTTTCACCGCTTATTGCAGGTTGTGGTTTTAAGTATCTGAATTGCTCTCTTGGTTAGTTCTTTAATCACATTTTTCTACAGGCAGGAGGAGTACCTGGTAGCCAAATGAATACCTGATGACAAGTGAATCTCTTCATAGAAAATTGTTATTCTTGAATGTATTTGTGTTCAATTTTGAAAATTTCCTGCAGCCCAAGTGTATCAGTGGATTGTAAATAGCCCACCGATACGATGGAGAGGTTTCTGCTTCCAGGAGCAAGGCTAGGAAAGCGGCAAGCAGGGCTCCCCTAGGATCAGGCTCCTTAGAAGCGAGGTCGGCTCCTCCCGCCCCCGGCCCGGCGACTGCCCCGAACGAAACAAGTCCGCACTTGCTGTGAGTCCACGAGGAAAAGCCAAGTTTAATGCCGCGTGCTGGCTTATAAGGAGAGCATGGGAATTCCCCAGATGTAGGCAGGGAAGAGGGGCGGAGATGGGGCGGAGACGGGGTGGAGTAACGTACTTCATTGGGTGCATGCAAACGAAGGGAAGGAGGGAGGCGAGGAGAGGCAAAAGGACTAATAGGAGAATGAGGTGGGCGGGGAAATTCCATCGTAGGACTTCCGGCACTCCGAGGCAGGGACAGCCCCCACCCGGGCTCCAGCGGTGCCTCGTGGGCGGCCCCACCGGCAACCGCCCTCATGGCCGGGGTGGGCCAGGACAGGGGAGTGTGACCCAGAGGGTTTTGTGGGAAGAGAAAACTTGGATAAGGAACGACTAAGGGAAAAATAACCAGGGTAGCCACATTAAGGGTATAACATTTAAACTGGGGAAACATCAATATAGGGTGTGAACTTATCAGAGTCCTTATAAATCTCTCGCAGAGCTTCCATATTCGGGGAGTCGGGTTCCTGGACTTCGGTGTCCTCGTCTATCCATCTCTTGTAGTATTTTTGCCACTGTATAAACCCCGGGTCTCCTCCGACACAAGTGGTTGTTTTTTCTGGAGGATCTCTCAAATGGTACTACTTAGGTCTCATGAGATCCCACTGGAGTACTGAGTCCAGCTCTGTGGCCCCCAGCATAAGATACCCACAGATCTGTTGGAGCAAATCTAAAAGGAACAATGATAAGCGGACTGGAGCACCTGTCCTGTCCAGGCAGGCTGAAAGAGTTGGGCCCCATCGCAGCCTCCCAGTACCTGTGGGACTGCAAGAGGGCTGGTGAGGAACTTTTTATAATACCATATAGTGATGGGACTGAGAGAAATGGCTTCAAATTAGAAGAGAGTATGTTTAGACTAGATGTTAGAAATAAATTCTTTACTGAGAGGATGGTGAAGCATTGGAACAAGTTGTCCAGAGAAACTGTGGTTGTCTCATCCCTGGAAGTGCTCAAGGTCAGATAGATGGGGCCCTAAGCAGCTTGCTCGAGTGGAAAGAGCCCTGTGCAGCTAATTTCGAACCATGCTTGTAATTTTGATTCTCTGGGAATCTCAGGCTGTGTTTTTGGTGCTCACAATTTAGAAATAGTATGAAAAGAACTGTGATAAGGAAACTTGTTGATGGGGTTTTTTTTGAAAATATTTTAAAAGCACTAATGAAAGTGAAATCTTTGCATTAATTTAGAACAGAGGGATGGATGAAAAGCCAGCAACATCAAAAGCTAAGAAACAGCTGAATGAGAATGGAAAACACTTGAAGAACTAAGGATTAGACAACTAGCTTTTTATTGCCTGTGAAAATATTTCATTTGATATTTAAATGAACAGTTTGGTCCCTTCACCATATGGAGGGTTTATATGTATAAGGGCAAAGGAAGTGGAGAAAAGGAAGGAGCAAAAATTTTAGAAATAAGTAGTCAGTAAACTGCAGTATATGATCCCCTTGCTGAGATAAAAAGTTGTTAGGTTAAGGGGCTGTTAGTGAAATCATAAGAACACCTCCTTTGCTTCATATGACCGTCAGCCCTATTTTATTGTTACTGTTCCCAGCAGCTGACACAAACCATTATTAAAGGGTTAGACATTTTACAGGGCTGTATTTCTACCTGATGATTACCCTGATGATAGGGAAAGCTGTGGTTTTCCTTGTCTTTTATAGTACGAGATCTGATTCTTGCTTTCATGAACTTAATCCCTTTGCTTTCTATGACAGCTAAATGAGATGCTTATATTAACTCATCTGAACCCCTACATTCCTGCTCCACTGGGGAGCTGGAGTCATAATAAATTCAGGTTCTAGGTCTTTTTATGGTAAGGCATCTAGCTATTGTGAAAAGAATTTCCTTAGAATTGCATGTTAGGGATCTCAGCTCTCCATTTTGGAATCTGTGGCAAAACCCATTTTTGCTTTTTTAGTCTTTCCTAAGTAGTCCTCAAATTGACAAGTATTCCAAATAGTAGAAGGTTAACTAGAAATGAAAGCTGATGTTTTGAAAGCTAAAATATTTTACACTGAAATATGTTTCTTAATGCATGCAGAATTCAGAAAGTATTGCCTGCTTTCTCCAGCTTTTCCTGAATTTTAGCTATTAAAACAGTTATTCAAATTAAAAAAACCACTTTGATTGTCCTTGTGGATTTTGAGCAGAGAGAATTTACAGAACTACAATGCCCCGAGAAGAATTTTTAAATAATTAGTGAATTAATTGATCATGGTACCAATGATTCTTGATCAATGAATTGACAAATTTACATGTAACTATGGGGTTGTAAAGTTTGAATTACTCTTGTTTTGGTTTTATTCTTTGGTCTGAGTATGCCCAAGATTTTATGTGATACTACTGACTTTCCAAAGGGAAGATAGGTGTGATATGCCTGAGATCTTAAAAGAACGCTAGAGGAAAAAAAAGAGTTCTCACCTTTTTATCTCCCTTTTAGGAATAAGCATAACCACACACCTCAACCCCACAAAATTTATGGGTTTATATATAACCTAAGATTATATATATGGCTATAAAATCCCAGCATGATAGGATATCTCATTAAATGACAGTGGTATTGAGAAACAGAGACCTAAATAATATGTAGATAGAAACCACTGGTTTACTTGACTTGAGCCATTGAAATATGAACATTTCTTTTGACCTTCTCTGTTGAAGTTTTATTTATAGATCAGATTAAAATGTGTCCCAATCTCCTTATATCTAAACTTGCATTGTAACTAATGTTGTACTGCTAACTAGTTTTGTAATAGCTAAAAAGACAACTTTTAATTACTTTTTGTCATGAAGACTCTTAGAGATTCATGCAGAATTTCACAGGCAATGTGATGGTCAAAAGGAATGACAAGTCAGAGAGTCTGCAAAAATTTACAAAGTTTTATTAGTAAATTACACACTTGGCATGGAAATTGATATGTTAGTCCCTTATCTAATATAATCACAGAGCAGTGGGGTTTGGATAAAGGGGTAGGGTGAAAGGGAAAAGAGAAAGGAAGAAAGGAAGACAGAAAAGAAAAAGAAAATATGAAAAAAGAAAAAAAGAAAGAAAAAGAAAGAAAAAGCAGTCACCAGTCCTGGTTCCAGCATTGGTCCAGCATCCCAGGAGTGTCGTAAGGGGACTGGGGGTCCTGGCCAAGGGCAAATTGAATCTGAGTCAGCAGTACTTTGGCAGCCAGGTGGGCCAACAGTGTCCTGGGGGGCATCACGTATAGCATCACCAGCCAGTCAAGGGAGGGGATTGTCCCACTCTGCTCTGCACTAGGATGGCCTCACCTTGGATATTGTGTGTAGTTAGGGGCATCACAACATAAGAAGGATAAGCTATTGAAAATCAGAAAAAGGGCTATGAATATGGTGACGGGTCTGGAGACAAAGCCATACAAGAGCAGCTGAGGTCACTTGGTTTGTGTAGCCTGAAGAAGAGAAGACTAAGAGGAGACCTCATTGCAGTTTACAACTTTCTTACTTGGGAAGGTGGAGGAGCAGGCACTGATCTCTGGCTGTTGCTGCAAAATTACTATAAAAATGTTTTGCACTTAATTTTTTTGGTTCTTTTTCTTTTGGTGGTAAAACTGTTTGTGGGACCGCACAGAAAGTCCCATAAAGTTGGCCACCATACACATACAGTAGAGTTGATATTCACCTGTGATGTAATACATCAGACACTGAATACATGCTAGTCTTCTGTGCAGGCTACTGGAAGTTACCATGCCTATGCTGATGCAATCACCATTGGTCTTTTAATGATTATAATAAGGGAAAGTTCAGTATTTGCTTGTTGTTGCATGCCATTGTCATAATAGTATTTTATTGAAAGTCTTGGCAGAACTTACTATCTATTTTGAGACTTTCCCAGTGATTGACTCATTCATTCTTCTTCATATATATCAATGCTACAATGTCTGTGAAAGTTGCTACTTACACTGATAAAAGACAAGTGTTTTATATTAGCAATTTAATTTCTAACTGTATTACTGATTACTCTGTACCTGGTCCTTAATTTTATCCCATGTTACTGCACTAAATTAAACTAGATATTTCTTGTTAATGGATGACCATGTTGTGTATAAAATTGGACTGCAGTGTGTGTGTGTAGGAAAACCAAAGTAAACTGTGAATACTTTGATTACTTGGATTTTTCTCTTTAGTCTCATAAGCTCATTCTGGAAGCTATGACATTTTAATGCAGATTTTGCAGTTTCATAAATCATTGAATTTCATATAATAGTTTTATATTATCAACTGAATTTACAAGTTCTGGCATTAATTTTGTCATACTTAACTGCAGACAATGACATTTTGCTCAAAGAGAATTCAGATGATGTGAAAGTTACTTTCATGTATTGTGAGCAGATATAACATATGTAAGTATGGCTCTTTCCTGAAAGAAGATGCAGTCAAACTGGAAATTAAAACTGGCAAAATGACAGTGATGATAAAACATCTGTTAACATTCATATTTTTAAAATATAGAACATAAGTTTTTGTAGCTGTAAATTTCATGGAGATGATGACTATTTAATTGCAGGAATTCTGCAGTAACGAAATAGAAATCTGATCTTATGAGGATAAATAAATCTGTTACATTTAGTGACAATAGACTCATAAAGCTCTCTAGCAGCTAATCTGAAGAAAAATTTATTGACAAATTCACATATAGAGATCTGTTGGATACATAAAATGTAGAAGTACCTTTCTAAAAGAAAAAAGTATTTTCACTTAGCCTACTATATTGGGACTTAGTTTAATTCTTATTTTCACATAAAACACAGGATTAGTTTCATGAATATATAACTTCTGTTCAGCTGAGTAATTCTTCATATATAATGTGTGGTTAGTAAGCTTTCTGAAGATATACTGGTTAGTAATTGGCATCTTATTGCATACTTTCACCAAAGCCTTCATTGCTGTAATGATGCCTATAAAAAATGTTAAGTATTTCTGCTAATGTAGGTAACTGATTTTGGACAGTCATGACAAAGACGTTTCTCTTGGTTAAGTCAGATGAACTTTCTTCATTGCTACAGTGATTTTTTTTGTGTGTGATAAACACCAAGGTTTTGCTTTCCTGGGGTACTCTTATTTTCTGCTCATGTCTAGATGTATCAAAACATTAATTTGGTTATAATAAAATGACACTAATAATTCTATACAATATAGGTTTGGAAGTGATAAAAAATACCAGTTGTCAACAGTCCTTATTCAGGATGGATAAGTCAAGAATATTGTTATGTACTTTATGGTCTACAGATGCTTTGTTTTTCTGTAAAGGTAGGTAGGCGTATTTGGGGAACATTTGCTTGGCATCTAGGTTCTGGTTAATGGTAGGAGCATACTTTCATGAAGTACCTAGAAGTACTGTGAGTCAGATGAGCATTCATGAGGTTTCTAGAATCTGAACATGATCTGAATTTGGTGGGTTGATTGGTTGGCTGCCAAATATCTACCTGCTGCTTTATAATTCCCCCTCCTCCACTGTGTAGGGGTAGAAAATCAGACAGAAAAGCTTGTGGGCTGAGATAAAAACAAGGAGATCATTTGCCAGTTACCATCACAGACAAAACAGACTCAACTTGGGTAAAGTTCATTTATTGCCAATTAAAAGTAGAGTAGAATGGTGAGAAACAAAGTCAAAATGAAAAACACTTTCCACCCACACCCTCCTTCCCAGGTTGAACTTCACTCCTATACTCCTGATTCATCTACCTCCTACAAGCCGTCCCTCAGCAGCACAAGAGAATGGGGAATGGAGGTTGGGGTCATAGTTTTTCTGCTTCCTCCTCCTCATGCCTTGCTCCTCTTCATGGGCTACAGTCCTTCGAGAAAAAATGAGCTATTCATGGGCTGCAGCTTCTTTCAGGGAATAATCCCTTGCTCTGGAATATGGTCCTCCGGGGGCTGCAGTGTGGATATTTGCTCTGATGTGATGCTCTCCACATTCTTCAGATACAGCCTGCCTCACCATGGGCTGCTGGGGAATCTCAGCTCTAGTGCCTGAAGCACCTCCTTGCCCTCTCCTTCTTCAGTGGTTTTCCTGTCTGCAAAGTTGTTGCTCTCACACTTTGTTTTCTCACGCTTGTCTCTCACAGCTTTTCCTCCCTGCACTTAAATATGTTATTGCAAAGGCATTGCCAGTTCCACTGATCAACTCAGCTTTGGCCAGCAATGAATCCATTTTAGAGCTGTGTGGAACTGTCTCTGTTCAACACTGGGACAATCCTTGGTCTTTCCCCACAGGCCACATCTGCAGCAACCCTGCCACCAACACCTTGCTGCAGAAACAATACACTGGAATAATAAAATTACACTATCAGTGTACACTACTAAACCAAATACACTATAAACAAAATTCATTGTAATATCTGGTAAAGAGGATTCTAAGGAATAGGCCTAAGATGAAGAAAAAACTGTTCTATCTGCTTTATTGGAGGTGGAATGTAGAGTAGAGTTGGAGTAGCAGTCAGAGAGTTCAAAAGGTTAAAAACAAATAGCCAGTAGCAACATCAGAAGCAACAAGATGAAGACTTTGAGGGGAGAATGAGGTCAGCACCAGCTGTAGTTGAAAGAAGCTGTAAGGCTCATGATTCACTGAAGAGGTCTGGAGCTAGAAAGTGTTCAGAAGAAGACTACATTAAACCCTAAAAAAAGGGCATATAACATAGAAATGTTTTTCTATTTTGTCCCTACAAGTGTAATATTTATGGCTACCTGAAGAATCACAGGCCTGAGACTTTGTAGAACAGGTGTACTTCAGGGATGCATCTCTGAAAATGTGAAATATGAATTCTACTGTTCACTAGCCCAAAACTCTTGAAAAATATGTACTTTAGTAGCAATACAATGTAAATTCTATGAATTTCTGAACTTGAAATTGGAAAGATCTATTGAAGTCCATTAGAAAGGGTTATTGACTTTTATTAGCTCATGACCTAATTAAACTTTTAAAATAAATTTTTCTTTCTCTGTCTCATTAGAAATATGAAAAAGGTGCCAAATAACAGTTTGGAACATGGATTGGCTGCACTTTTAAAGGTTGAGTTGTACTTGCTCTCACTCATAATTTTGGTCTTCTGTCACTCCAATATAACATCTGCCATTTTTGTGGATCAAAAGCTTTCTGTACTCTGAACTTTTTCTCTGTTGATTTTAATTGTTTTATACTGCATTTTACATTTTGTGCCTAAAAACACAGATGGTAGGTATTTGTCATATAAAAAATTATTATTATTCTGCTCACATCACATGCCAGGCACCACTGATGCAGTAAAGAAGGAATGCCTTGATCTGCATAAATTTGTTGCGTACATTTTAAGTCCATCTTAATATATTTTTTCTCACTCTTTCTTCTTCTCTAATTTTGTATCATATTTTATAATAACCTCTCCTGAATATTCCCTTGTCCATCTGTATATTAGTCCTTCATTAAATATGTGTTGCTTTGATTAGATGCTTCTCTTGCCAAAGCTACCCTGTTTCAAGTAAACTGGGATAGCTCAGTTCTACATTCCAGCATGTTTGGACCAGACATATCCTGACAGATGTCATCTTGCAAGTATAAATAAAAATTCAGGCTTTATATAGTTTCAGAAAAAGCTGCTGTAGTTTATGCACTAACCCAATGGCTCATTGGCCCTATGTACACATTTGGACATTCTAGAAGCTATTTGTATAGAAGCTTATGTTCAAAATGTGTCTTATGTTTCCAGGCATGTGATACACTGCTATTATGGACAGATTTGCTCCTACCTTTCTCTTCTAGGAGGCATTGTGTTGCTTCAGTATCTTTCAGCTATGTTCCTTAATTCATCCAACCTTGAGTGCATGTTAACCATCATCTTCTCTCATAGTAGTAAGTTTTCAAGATATGCACATATGTGCAACCAGATGTGGAGAGAGGCCAAACTACTGTAAGTGCAGCCAGCCAATACCTCATTGTTAGTAGTTCACATTAATTAAATATATTAAGATGAGAAAGGAAAACAATAAAAAAATGAAGTTCAGCCTATATCTTCTTGCTCATAGAGCTCATTTAATCTGGAGATAATATTTCCAAACAACTCTGGTTATAGCGGTCTGCTATTCCACTTCTCCAAATGTTCTGTATGTTATTAGTGCTGTAACATGATAGTAACACTGCAGTTATTAAACTTCTGCTCACCACCACAATATAAACTTTTGAAAAGCCACTGGGCACATAAAGTGTGCACTTTTGCAGTTACTTTATTTGTAGGATTTCTGTTTCAATGTGCAACTTTACAGATATTTAAAAGTATATTTAATCTGTTCGCTTGGCTGTCTCTTGAGTTGCTGTTCCTATTTAGTGTTGCTACTTGGTTGAGTTTTAAAGCATTCTTCCTTCACAAAGCAGGACCAAAGCATTATGGAGCTAATATGATGTTATGTGCAACAGAGACTCTTAATATGTGTTCACATTTTGGAAATGTTGTAACTTGAATGGATTCTCATGGCCTAATTTTAAACTGTTTTATGTCACATGCTGTTCCGTTGACTTGGCAGAATTCAGTTCTCTAAATGTAATTATACATCTGTAACTGAAATAGATTTTTCTCCCTTTGTCCTGTTTCTGTTCTCAGTTACTTGTGCATTCCTCATACAGCCACAAAAATGCAAAAGTTACAAGCCTATTATTTTTTAAGGGTGTCTACATAATGTTACAAACACAACTTGGTACCTACGTATATAAATACTTAATGTTTAATTTTATATGTTGGTGCATTGGTTTCCAGAACATGGAATTTTGCCTGTTAGTTCCATTGCCGTGCTAGTACTTTAGCACTTTTATACTGTATTGTTCTTTATGCTCGTGTCCACTCCTACAATATTATACTGGCATTTAATGACTGGGTGAATTATAACCAGAGTGACTAACATCTGTCTTTAAGATAAGAGTCACATATATACATACCTATATATGCATATAGTAGTAAACATTTCATGCAAACATACTTTCCTACAAGAAAATGCTAATTTCTTAAATTTTTAAAAATTTTGTTTGTAAAAAAATGGACTGAGGTAAAATGGATGTTTCTAGAATTCAGTGCAATTTTACTTTATTAAAGTTTTGGCATTCCAATCTGAGCACTTTTAGGAAAAAATTCTTGGTTTTGTTTTGTCAAAATAGTTCAGCAACAAATAGGGAAAACACCTCAAATACTCCCTTCTGTATTTTCTCTTGTCTTAAATTTTCATTACATTTACATGTAGCTGAAGGAGCTGATTCAGGAAGATGAAAGCTCTGTGGCTAGAAATCATCTTTTGCAAGTGTCCTATTTTTGAAAAACTGCCTGTACAGACACCTAACATGCTAGGAGCCTACAATCATGACAGCTATTCAAATACTCATATGTGTTTTGAAAATTTTTACTTCCTGAGAGTGCTGAGAGTGATTTTTATGTTCTAAGTAATGTGGAGGCATCTATAAATAATACAATGCTTGAAATCATTAGCAGGTCTGACGTAAATGGGTTAGCCTGGATCATAATAGTTGTAGTATAGGCATGGCCTCAGTAGTCCTTGAAATATGTAATAAAACTCACCAAGAGAATAGGTGCTATTTGGCACCTCACCATGATTTCTACTGCCTGCTTTTATGGTACTGCCCAAATTCTCTCCTTTGGATCTGTCGGCAGATCTGCACCACTTTGGATTTGCCAACATAAGTTGTGGCTGTAGTTACCTGCGCAAGACAATGATAATTTATGCCGAGTTTATCCTGAGCTGTCCTTTATGCTTTTTTCATTCCAAAGTCTGTATGACTAGGCTTTGCGAATGAAGATTTGTGAAGGGTGTGTGTTCTTCGAGCCTGTGCAGTAGATTTTTTAGGTGAGGCACAGCGTGCGCAGAACTGGCCCCACCCTTTAAATCCAAAGGTTCATCTGCCATGGCTGAGTGAGCTTGGACGATGACAGTGAAGTCCTCAGGACTAGAACCTACAGCCCCGGTATTCCCAGGAGGTCTCCCATCCAAGTGCTAACCAGGGCTGACCCTTCTTAGGTTCCGAGATCTGACAGGATCAGGTGTCAGGGTGGCATTTAACTGCCTTTTTGTAAACTCTACCACTCTGCCAAATTACACCATGAGATAATACTTGATACTTATAAAAGTTTCAGTAATTATTTATTTTCATATGAATAGTATTGATGGTCTGTCCTGTTCTGAGGTGGAATCACATCTCATACTTGAGTAAAAATATATCTTGATGTACCTTAGATTTCAAAAGAAAGCCCCTTATGCAGAACATGCTGTTCAGACAAAAAAAATATCACCTTATTGAAGTATGTTTGCAGAGCTATGTAGGTAAGACCACTGCATAGACAAACAGATTCTGAATGCTTACGACCTTTTTCTGATGCTGACAGAAAGTAATAATTTAATCATGTAAGTGGTAGACAATAAAAAATGGCCAAAAGTAAACATGGAACAGAAAATAGTGGTAATAACAAATTCAAAGACAAATCTCATTATTTCATGTTTCTTCAATGATCACTGTTTTGACAACTTTACAGTGCTGCTATTCATTAACAAAAATAAGAGCGAGTACTTAATGAATTTTATTTAAAAAATTCTAATATGTTGCCTATATGGCTTCAGTTTCATGATACATGCCAATGCACATATCCCTTGCAATGCAGGGAAATTAAATTGATTTATGAAAATGTTAACTTCTTATGGCTACCCTTATAGTCTATTTTAATCTAATTCATAATAGAAAATGCAGTTTCATACTTATCTATCTATATACATAAAGTAATGCCTGTAATAATAATTTATTTAAACATGATTATTAGAAAATAAATTTTGTATCTTAAAATAGAGTCAGAAAATCATGGAAAAAATGGAACTAAAATAGTATTTTCAGAGAGAAATGGTTCATGTGTCAGCATGGCAACAGGAGTTTAATTATGTATGATAATGTGTGCATGTAATTTCTTTCAAGCCTTTAGAAATTTTCTATATATGATTTATGAAGTATTCATTGCCAGATTTTGAAAGTTGCAGCAGTGGCTATGCTCTTTGTTTTGATTTTTCCAGAATAGAGTGTTTTGTGGAGACTATCTTACATTTAAATTGCAATAATTGAACTATTAAGCAAATTTGATTTGACGAATCTCCTTTTCTTTTGCTTTGTCATCTCATCTTTCTTTCCTGATTTAGAGCAATGCTATCAACAATTATCATTGTATTATAAACAGCTTCCGTAGGCTGATATTAGTTTTATAATAGTTTACATGGTATGGCATTTTTTTCTGAGAAAGAGACCAAGCAAATTGGGAAGTACATTTAAATTGTTTCTTGCTTAGATATGATTCACTCTATAGTGATTAGATGATTGAAGTAAATCCAGGGAATATAATATCTCCAGCCAATGCTCATAAAATAGTCAATGTGTCAAGCCATTAATATATGCTACTTTAAATGAGTTTTTCCCGGAGAGACTACAGTGACCATTAATAGTTTCTTATTTATCGGTTGCATTGCTTAGTTGTATCTTATCCAGACTCTTATTTGCACTTGTTCTCCCATTAGTACCTCCTAGTAATTTCCTGTGATGCATATTTTCTTAATCTGTTATCTGTGCATTCTGCTGAACATCCTAACATCCTGTTTTGATAAGGTTTTTCATTTTGATTAATTTTTTTAAATGCATATTGATGTATCAAAGAAATACAGCTGGCATCTGTTGAGAATTCTTGTGGGATAGCTCCACCAGCTACTTAAAATACGTTGGGTGCAATAGTCCTGTTTGTGGTAACTGAAATTCGTGGCAGCTGGGAGTACTTTACACCCTGAAAAATGAAGCCTAAAATATATAGAAGGGAGCAGTTAAAAAGGTAGTGACCAATTTTTGCATGAGAACATTGGTTCAAGTATCCTGAAAATAACAGAGGGAACACATGAACTTCTGCAGTGAATTTGTGAGAAATATTACCTTTAGCTTTTCAGCTATTCTATAAAAAAATGCACATTTCCTTCATTGTACAATTTTCTTAATGCTCCTTTGCAGAAATGTCCACATAAGGTTGTCTGCAATTGCAAACTCAACAGATTACATGACAAAAAAAGGCACAGCTTCCCCAATCTTTGGGAATCCTTTTCTTTCTGGGATATATATTATGTGGTGAAAAAAGCTAGGTATGCCTTCCTACATGCCTGAATCTGTAAATAGCTTTCTTTGACTTAGCTGTTAAAATAGACTGCCAACAATAGAAACTGATGCTTACTGTAAAATATCTTTTGTAGTGATGATGCAGTGGTTAGTTTATAACTTTACTGAGGACAAACAGTTGCCTGAATCACACTCCAAATAATGTCAAAACCTATTAACGGTCAAATGATCTGGATGTGCACTTTAGATCTGGAAAAAAGAGAAGACCTTTCTCCTTTAAGAAGTAGTTAATCAGATATGTCATCCTACTTGCTTCTCCATCACAATTTATTTGTTTGGCACAAGAGCACCGTGTGTGTTGATCTACACTTATTTGAATCATAAACAAATTAACTTTGCAATTGGAAAGATCACAGCTTTTCTACTGTAGCCTGTCATCCACTCAACATCTAAAAATGTTTTTTTCTTTTTTTCTGAGGACGTGCAAATAATTTTAATAGACTTGAAATGGAGAAAATCAGTGAAGTACTCATAAAACTATTCAAATTCTAATAGGAAGAAACATTTTTCATGTACACTTCATATTATAGTGGTAAAATTGAACCTAAAAGACTATGTATTTTTCTGAGCTGTGGAGATCAGAAAAAGGAATGCAGATTTTGAATTTAGAAGGTGAATGAAAAACCATGCAGGTCATATTTCTTTTCCACTTTGCACAAAGATATAACAACAGTATAGTGGTGTTCCCACAAAATGATTTAAATGCCTATCTGGTAAATATTTACAGATGAATGTACAAAGACAAGACTTCAAAATGTAAAAGATAATCAATGTGAATAAAAATTGGACTTTGAATACTTTATTGCAATGTTATTACTTCCTCTGTGTAGTGTGTTTCCAATTTGGAAAAATAAAAACCCAACAGTGAGCAGGAAAAAATATATCCTTCAATAGTGACTCCATTGGTTGAGAAGATCTAATGGTTTTATTTTCATGCTTAATGCCTGTGAAGTTCCACAGACCATAATTTCTAAATCCATCAGGAATACCACTGTTGCCTTCAAAACTATCTGTAATGGATTGCTTACTTTTGATTTGTAGAGTGACATGGCAACCAGGATTAACTTTCACCCCCCTCAACCCCCTTCAAACATGTATACGTTTTAGACCTCATTAAAAAAATTAAAAGGGGAAGTCATAACTGATAGATTAGATCATGGTTTTGAATTCTGGACTCTAAGATCCCTGCACCCAGGCTGTTAAAACTAGAAGATTGATATTTAATGTTGTTTCTTGCCCTTTGTTCCCCCATCTAAGCTATAAAGCAGATTTGACAAGGTCTTTTAAAAAGTGCTTGAAGAAAAGAAGACAAATGAGAGAAGTGAGAGAAGTGATGGGCAAAATAGGTTCTTAAGAAAGGCTTTGGAGTCTGAAGAGCTGAGGAATAACTTTTGAATTTGGAAAATCCACAAAAATATCTTATAATACATATATTTGATATAGAAAAGGAATTCTTCTTTCAAATAAAAGATGAGAGCTGGGTGCAACCTAGGTTTCATACCTAATTGTGTACATATTTGCTTCCACCAAAACACATTTTCTATAGGTGAAATATTTGAAATCATTTAATAGAGAATATAAGACATAATTTTAGGCATGAGAAGACCTTAATGAAATTAGGAGTTTATCAGAAATAATTGTTTCTAAAATTACAGTGATAGTTTTGCAAGTAGCTTTTACTGAAAAGGTTAAAGGGTTAGCCAAAGCTGGAGTTTCAAACTACTATGTGAAAGAATTGCAGAAATATATTGAGGGTTGAAGCCTAGCAAGTGAATGATACCTTTAAATTAGAGACAAAATAAATGCAAAAAGCTTGAAAGATCTGCTTATTTTATATTTACAAATGTCATTAATTTTGTTCTGTTTTCTCCGGTATGGGCCCAATTTCAGAGGCTCCTTTTATATAAGTTTAAGAATTCCAGAGGTCATCTCCACTTGTTTCAAATTTCTTTCTGTGCTTCTACCATTCTTTTTATTGGGGGAAAGAAAAGAAAGTTTTTCCTCTCCGGTCCTTAATGTAGACAAAGCCCTTTTAATAAATTTTTAAAATTTAAACCAGCTGCAATATTAATGTTCTAAATGACAACTGCTGCAGCAGTGGCTCTATCATGCAGGTTGTCAAATTACGTTTAAATGATATTATGTGTGTTAAGATCCAAAGGAGCAACAAATGGCATGTTGGACCACAGAGTGCTTCTAACCTCCCTCCCAAATCCCACAAAAAACCAAACACCCCTCCCCATCCCAAACCCCCAGCTTCATACAGATTTATGGGACTGTCCCAGAGGTCCTGAATTAATAATATATGACATGTGCACAAGAATGATAGATGGAAGAGGAATGGCTTATGTCTCTGTTAAATACCATGTTGTAAAAGTTGTACCAATACATGTTTGTCAGACGGGTCCTATTTCTCTTGCTTTCCTAAAGGTTGCTAATCTCTTGGGCAGATAAAGAAGGTTGTAGCCCCTGAGGTTTTGGATTTAAGAACCTTGTAGTGTACCTCATACTTGGAAGGGAAGCACTAAAGCCCCATTAAATTTTAAAATACAGTTCAGAAGCATTAAGTTTTCTTACACACAGCAGTTCTCAATACAAATGACTGATTTTTTGATTAAGGGAAACAGAAAAACCCAAAGAACAAAAGAAGTGCAAATCACCCAGGAGTTTGAGTGGGAGACAGGGATTATAGTGAGTCAGTCTGTATTTGCCTGTAGCTGAGAAGTGACAGCTGCTTTGTCTTAAAGGTTGTTTTGCATTTGAAAGTGAAGATCATATAGACAACACAGGAATGGTCTCCTTTCCACTTCATGTTCAGCTTATAGAAAGAGTCCTGTAAATGGGGAGAAACAAATTGGGGAAGGACTTCAAGTTTTTTTCTTCATTGCAGGTAAGATTAAAAAAGGCAATTTTTGGAATAGTGATATGAATACCAACAAATACTTTCAGGTTATAATCTCAATTTCACTTCTTTGAAAGGGTAACTGTATGTGTTATACAAAGTCAATTCAAATGAAAATGTACTAAGAAATGGGTCCATTATAGGAGAATTATAGAATGGTAAGGGCTGGAGGGCACCTCAAAGATCATCCAGTTCCAATTCCCTAGCCCATGGGCAGAGTTGCCATTCACTATATCAGGTCACTCAGGGTTCTGTGCAACCTGACCTTGAACACTTCCAGGGATGGGGCAAGCACAACTCCTCTGGACAATCTGTTCCAGTGCTTCATCACTCTCTGAGTAAAGAATTTCTTCCTAACATCTAATCTAAACCTGCCCTCTTTTAGTTTTAAATCATTGCCCCTTGTCCTGTCACTGCCTGCCCTTGTAAAAAGTCACTCTTCCTCTTTTATAAGTCCTCTTAAGGTACTGGAAGGCTGTAGTGATGTCCCTTAAAGTCTTTTCTCCAGTCTGAACAACCCCAGCTCCCTCAGGCTGTCCTCATAGGAGAGGTGCTTCATCTCTCTGATGAAGCCCCTCTGACAGGTCCCCATAATTCTTGTGTTCAGGACACCAGACCTGGTCACAGAACTACAGATGAGGTCTCACAAGGGTAGAGTAGAGGGGGACAATCACCTCTGTTGACCTGCTGGCCACTCCTCTTTTCATACAGGTGCAGTTGACCTTCTGGACTGCAAGCACATTCTGTTGGCTCATGTCCAGCTTCTCATTTATGACAATCCCCAAGTCCTTCTCCCCAGGGCTGCTTTCAATGAACTCTTCTTCTCCCAGTGTGGACTCATGTTGGTGACCACCCCAACCCCAGTGCAGTACTTTGCATTTGGACTCATTGAACTTCATGAAGTTCTTGTGGGCCTACCCCTCAAGTTTGTTCAGGTTCCTTTGGGTGGCACCCTTTTCTTCTGTTGTCTTCTGCACTGCTCAGCTTTGTCTCCTCTGCTAACTTGCTGAGCGTGCAGTCAATCTCACTGTGTCATTAATGAGTATATTGAAGAGCTTTGCTCTCAAGAGAGAGCCCTGAAGGACACCACTCATCACCAGCCTCCACCTGGACACAGAGCCATTGACCACAACTCTCTGTCTGTGTCCATCCAGCCAATTCCTTATCCATTGAATAGTCCACCTATCAAATCCATGTCTTTCCAGTTTAGAGCTGAGAATGTCAAGTGGGACACTATTGCAGGCCTTACAGAAGTCTAGATAGATATATGTCAGTCTTCCCTTGTTGACCATTGCCATCACTTCATCACAGAAAGCCAGCAGATTGGTCAGGCAAGATTTTCTGCTCTTAGTAAAGCCATGCAGGCTGCCTTGGATCTCCTCTGTACTTTTTTTATTCCTAAAATATCAAAATGGGATATTTTAGCACTGTTACAATAGCATTTATTTAATATTAAATGCTGATTACACCTGAGTCTACAGGGAGTAGAATAAACACAGATCGCTTGCAGAACCAGGCAATGTGGAATGTGAATGAACTTTCCTTTTATCAGGAAAGTATGAAAGGCTAAACTACCCAATTATTCAGTACGTTGAAAGTCATTCCCAAATCAGTCATCATCTCAATTTGAATAGGGATTTTCAAGGTATTGTTTCATCAAAACCTTCATATGTAGCAGAAATTGTTCACCAGGATGGACTTGTGTTTGAAGAGAACTTGCATTATTAATCAGCTACTGGAAAAGTAGGTTAACACAGCCTATTTTGGAGAAGTCAAGCAAACTTAAGATGAGGACCTCATGTTGTCAGTTAAGTTATCATATAGCTGGGAACCTGAAAGTGCAGTAAGAAGGCTTTTGGCACTATGGAATGGAATGGAATGTGAAGGCTTAAAATCTGCTCATCCTAAAGAGACTGTGGAGCCCCATTCTAAAACCTGCACAGCACAGTTGAGTGAGCCTTTCTGCAGTCTAACAGTACAGGAGGCTGCTTCACAGCAGCCATTTTCTGCGTTTCCTTGCAGAAAGATCATAGAATTGAAAAAAAAAATCTTTCATGGAAAATGTGAAGGAATGCAGCAAAACGTATGTTTTTAGACAAAAGAAATATTAATGTATGAAGAAGTGAAAATTCTATTTGTTTTTCCTTCTGATATTAGAACTATTTTTTTTATCAGTTACAGGGCTTTCTACTAATGTGGCAGCTTGATCAGTTCTGTCATTTATTATCAGTCCACTAATGAATGTCTGGATTCTGTGCTTGAGACCACCCTTGCAGAAAAGATATTTCTGATGGCACAGTTAACAAGCTGAGGTGTACAAAAGCTAGACATGTACAGCAGAGAGACATTTGTAACAACAGTTTGCACTTTATTCATAAGTAATATAGAAAGTGATGGTATTTTACACTAATTTCTCATGGTCTGCATTGAATGACAATTTGTGCTCAGCAAGAACTGCTGCAAATTGACCAGTGGATTTTTCTTGCTCAGTATGGCCAAATCTATTTTACCTTGAAGATCAATACAGGAAAGTGATGCCAGCAGGCATTAAATTGTAATAGCAAGCAAGAGTGAACCATCCCTCAGGCTTGCAGACAACAAAATAATGCGTACTTATACAAATCACTTCTCCTGAGCTCATTTATCCACAACTGAGACTGTGTAACTTCTACAACAGGTTGTGAGTGTCTTTCTAATTACATTTTTATAGTCTCACACTCGGTATCAGATTAACTTGAAATTCAGTATTCCCTTTGTTTTCCCTTTTCCACCCTGTAAACTGTTATCCCCCACACTACTGAAGTACTGGGATTCCTAGGAGAACTCAATTACCTGCAGAGGCAGATGTGCTAAATGGCAATGCAAGGATGATTTGTTGAAACAGATTTGAAAGCTGACATCTGATACTACCTGCAGCACTGTCAAAAGAGGAACATTGTCAACAAGCTTTTAAAAATGACTTTTAATGGCTGAACAAAGTAGATGAAACATGAAGAAAATCTATTTGTTCTTACTGGTTGCCTGATTTAAATGGCACAGTTTTATTGCTGTTTTCAACAGAACAAAATCAGACTTAATGTAACCTCACTAATGTTGGTTCCAACAAAATATATTAATTTATTATTAACTTTCTTGGTTAGAAGAACTCAACCTCATTAAATTTTTTTGATGCAGCTATAATAGACAAAGTTCCCAAACCTTCCAGCTATATGTAAACTCTTGGTTATGTTAGTGTGTACTTAGTTGAGAATCTAGAGAGGACTGTAGGAAGACCAAATAACTTACTTTTAAGGCTGAAATTCAAATTCTAAAATCAAGTACAAGTATTGGTATTTTGGAGATACCATTCTGTAAGCTTTTCAGCCATTGAGACCTCTGTGATTGTTGCAATGAGTGAGACAAGGCTTAGTAGATTTCTTTGATTACACAGCTTTTTAGAGGCCTAATCAGCTTCCAGTTTCATGTAGTTTTTTGATGACTTAAAAACCCAGATGGCAAAAGAAGATGATAGTTTAATTTTGCTGGATTAGATCTTGTGGGACTTGCAATACAGTGCATTTTTGTTTCAAGCAAGCCTCTTAAAATATGGTTTTGTACACTTCATTACTACAAGACATTTTGGATCAAGAGTAATCTTGAAATCCTCTTGTATCATTGAAATTTGATAATTTCCTTCCAAGGTTTATGCATTGACCACATGTCAGATTTATGGGACCATGAGGAGTGTGGTGGAAAGTTTATATAGATTCAAATAGTTGTTCTGTACTGAGTTTAGAGAGGACTTTGCTGCCTGTTCTTTGGTGTCAGTTGTGGTATGGTATATATTGGTGAGGAAATGCAAAGCTTTGTTAACACTGAGCATTTTTGGATTTTTAGTTTAAAGTTAGAAATATCACAGCCATTTGTTATGTAGTCATTCACCCTTAAAACTTTAGAGTGGCTAGACACCTCTGATTACAGTTCCTAGACAGCTCTTAGTTTTAGTGTTTTCTGTTGAACAGTGATTTTTATACAATACTGCAAAGTCCTGCAATTGCCATTTTACATTTTGTGGGTGAATTTACTGCTAGTGAAAGTGAAATTCCAAAAATGTCTCTTCTGACCAGGATTCATATTCATATGATGCCATGATACTTGAGGAGGCCTAAGTAAGTCTTCTTTTCCCTTTGCGTATGAAAATGTAGCCATAAACATTACCTCCCAGGTTTCATTAGTTGTAACATGGTATGAAATATCCACACTACACCATCTTGAGACAACTGAGAAATATTTTAATCAGTATTTTGAGCCTCAGTTTTCAAAGTAAATTAAGACAAAAGTATTAATAACCATAAATTATTATATTTTGAAGTGTGTTCTAAAACATCACTCTAAGTAAAACTCCATCGTAAATCATATTTTCCCAAAAATAACCCGCGTCTTACCTAGAAAGTATGGGACATACCATATTCAGAGTAATTCAAGTGTTACTTTTGTAACTCAGATAACTCAGGAGATTAAATCACTCACACACCACTCTGATAATGAGATAAAACAGCCATTGAAAGAGAAGAGATGAGAAATGATCTTCTTTCTCATCTTCATGGCATTTATCTGTTTTACAGAAAAGTTTTCTATATGTAAATATTGTGTGGTTTGTACAGCTCTGTCCATTTGGCAACACACATAAGGTGGCATTTTTAGCGCCATTTAGTCCTTTTTGAACAAGGCCAAATGACTTAAACAGAATTTCAGGTTTAGATATGTAATTGTTCAGAAACAATGCCTTTGTCTAGAAGTTTAATGTAACAGAGGAATAGGTAAGGATTCAGATGTCTCCCTTCAATACCTCCTATGTAATGCAATTTCTGGAAATGGGAAATGGACTGAGAAAGGAGAATTCTCTTACTCTATGGGAGATAGTCAACTTTGTGTGATCACTAGTTCTCCATGTTCTCTTTTGGAATGGCTGATGGATTAATTCACTGATAGAGAAAGTACTGTTGTGATGCCTCAAGGTTTTAGTGTGTATTTTGTAGATTTAGAACTTTTAGGATTATGTAGGTCTTCCTGGGTTGCTCACATATTAGGTATCAGTTGAACAATGGATATCAGAGAGGAGGATGGCAAGCTGGAGAAATGTGTTACATCTTTTTATGGACTGATATGGAACTGGTGTACAGGCCTCAAAGATGGTTCAGAATTGCTATTCCCAAGCACTATGTTAACTTTCAAACCAGTAAGCATCTGAATGCTGATGTTCAAACTGCTGTATCAACAAAAGCAGAGATATCTGCCTATTCTCTGACAGGCCATGCATAAGTAGCAAAGGAGAGGAGCTCACTCCAACTTTGAACCATTTTGGTGTATCTGCAAATAGTGTTAGGTATTATGTAACACTGAGATAGTTAAAAGACGTTGTATAGATATAGACCTCAGCTTCTTTTGGGTCAGCTCCTGAAATGTAAAACATCAATAAGGGGCTAATGCCCAGTTTCATAGAGTTGTGGATAACCTTCAGGACAATATGTTTAGTAGATCTGTAGGTATGTTAAACATATTAGTGTCCTAATATAATATTGCTAAAATTGCAGCAGTGATCTGTTATATAATTTTCTTTCTTTGAATCTTGTTTTATTTCTCAGGTTCACATTGATAAGGAAACTATGCCTTTATGATCTTAATTTCTCAATTCAGATTTCATGCATTTTTGCTGGCAGAACATGTCCATAGACATTTAAGACACAGAGGAAAATGCCAAGACAGAATTTTAGAAGGGAAGATTGTCCATTAATGCTTCAGCTTTTTGTTGCAATCCAAACAAAATTTAGAAAACCATAAAATGCAGTGAAATGTGAAGACTCTAGTTGGCAAGAGCAGTTGTAAGTGATCATTGTTAACATTCCAGGAGTGTGTCTAGCTTTCCAGTTTGATGATATATTACTCTATTGTACAAACTCCAGTTGTTTGCTTTTCATTCTGCTCTTTACTCTTTTTTAATTGGACATTGCTCTTACAGGGCTTTGTTGCTGCTTCCGTCTTTCAATGTTTGCAACATTCAGCCTTTGTTCCTCTGCCTTGTATTCTACTAGTGAAATAAGCCATATAGGAAGATGGTATGAGAGAGAGTTTGATAGGTAGAATTAGGAAAAAAACCCCAAATCTTATGGTTAGCTTGAGCTCTTCTTACATGACAGAGAGACACCTTACTGCTAAATCAGGCTTGACTGAACACTTGAAACAGGCTGTGAATGCTCTGATGTTTGACAGCTCCTGTTTAAGGTTTCCTTCATGAGAGCATGGTTCACTATCAATTGATCCACCCCTGAAATTGAATCTTAAAGCTTTCTGCAAGTACTATGCTACACTCTCATCACACAGGAGGAAAATAGTCTGTTGCTCATTCTGACTGTGAAATGAGCCAGTGCTATGTGATTACCCTTCAGTTTGACTCTGGCAAGTAACTTGAAGCTCACCAGATTGTGAGTTGTTTGGTTTCCCTGTGTAGGTACGCACTCTTTTCACAGGCTTTCTGAAGTGTTGCTGTAATTGCTGATTTGTGTTGATTTTTCTTTTCACATAACACCATATGCTGCAGTTGAGAGATGTGTTCATAACTTGTTTTCACAGACTAAGTTCTGAATCACACACATATTGTCTTGCTGCAATTTCCTTTGACAGCCAAAAAGCCTGCTACAGTTATGAACACATTAAAAGGCAGACTTGTGAAAACAAGTAAACAGAATCTAAAGCCTAACAAAGGTGGAATAATATAAAAAATGTGAAAATGAACTTGTGATAGTCTCCCACTTTTGTCAGTTCACACATTGAAATAATAAATGTTCACCCCCCCAAAAAAAAAATACTTTAGGAGAAATGTTTCAATTTTTTGGGGAAGAGAAGTGGTATAATAGTGGCACTGGGAGAAAAGTACTGTTTTCATGCAAAAGAAAAAGTAAAAACTCCTAAACAAAAATAGTGCTTATGAATTTGCAGGAGGATGAGTGTTTGTGGATAAGAATATCAAATGTGATGGATAAATCCTAGAAAAAGTGTTTGTTCAAATTTTTAAGTCAATTTTAATCAGTAGGGTGAGATTTTGGGTTTGACAGCTCACTGTGTGTCTGACTCTGATGGAGTTTTGGAGAAAAATAAGGGACATATTCAAGGGTAGGCACTGAGATCTAAGGCTAGACATATCCATTCTGACAATACCCACATTCCTGTAGCTCTCCTACCTTCTACCATACTCTCTATCATTGTGTAGACTAAAGCTATTTTCTTTAAGTCAAGTCAATAACTTGGCCATTATCAAAACAACTTGATGAGCCAGAAAGTCATTTTACACTGCCTTTTCAAACTCAGAGAAATAAATTCAATAAAAGTGCCTCAAATCTTTTGGGAGAAGTGACAGTCTAATCATTAAGCAACATGTTCATTATGAAACCCCATAACATGTCTCCCTGGGGGCACGAGGAGATATATTTGGCTGTTGAGCTTTCTTTTCTTCTCAAGTTTAGTCAATACCTGTATAGGCAGAATGAAAGCATTCATTATTTTGAGACTTACTTTGTAACCAGGATGTGCATGGTAAGGATGAGGGTATACTTATCAGTGGTAGTGATGTCAATATTATTGCCATATATGCAGTGGTTATTTTCTCTGCAGAAAGTTCAATTAATTCTTCTTGAGGTATGAATAAAAAATGTCATTAAGCACAACTGGCTAAGTTTTTTCAGTTATTTAATATAATTACCATGATTTTTAATTTTGAATATGCCATAGTGATGCAGGTAGACAAGAAATTCTGTTCTACTAGGTTACAACACTGCTGACCATTGGGAATGTTGTATGGATGTATAAAAGTGAACATAATGCTTGTACTATTTACTTGTTAGAGTTGTTAAGCCACTATAATTTCCACCGAAAGGAACTTTTAAGGCTGTTTAAAACTTGGACTCCACTTCCCCAAATTCTTGTTATCTGGTAGTCTGATTCATCTTGCAGGAATGTGTGGTCTTTTAGTCACTGAATCTCTGTCTCACTCTAGTGTCCTCCCTTCTGGAACAACTGAAAAGGTCAGTGCCAGTCTGAGCTTCCTCTACTATGTGCATCTGTAGAGACTGATCTCTTCTTGCTCCTTCTCTGAAGAGAGCCTTTTCTTGAATCTCAAGTGCAGTAGAGAAAGGTCAGTCTGTTTTGTGGAGAATTTTTCTAATTCAAATCTTTTTTCATTCTGATACAGAGTTAAACCTCTAGCTTCTGAAATTCTCTGTTGAAATTGAGACTGGTTGGAATAGATCACAAGGCTGACTGGTATGGAGATGCAGGTCCTTAAGTGTCAGGGAGCTGAGGAGCTGCCACAAGGTAATGGAGAAATCAGGCACAGAATAGTGCCAGAACTGCCCCTCTGCAGCAGCCTGCCATGGGGAGGGAGGTGCATTTTTGGCATTTCCCATTAATTTCTTAGAAGGATGGTGGGTGCTTGTTGTATAAACTTTCAGAAAAAATGTAATCTTACCACAAAATTTAAACTACTCAGAACACTTTTTGTGCTTTTGAGAATCTCATATAATAAAAAGTAGAACTTAATTGCATATTAATGTCATATTAAGAAATTTAGATTAAAATCATAGACATTTAGGTGTAGGACGTGTGGACAAAATTTGAACTTTTCCTTCTTAGTATTTCAGATTTTTAATGCCATTGTATTTTTTAAAGCAAATTTATGGTCTCCTAGATAATATTGCATTCAGAGCTTTTCTAGTGTTTGATTTATCAAGAAGACTGGCACTGAATGATTATGTATTTATCCTAAGTACTATGAGGGTAAAAGAGAGAAGACGTCTGTCATAAAGTGATTCTGCTGATTGTTTTTTTCTCCTTTTTTTTTCTGGAATTTTTGTTTTTTTCTCTCTGAGCTCATATATTTACACAGCTCCTTTAGAGGAAAGTCACTATATTTTCTCCTTGACTTTCTGTATGACCTCTGGAAGTCACTTAGCTTTTCTGTTCCGTGGTTTAATTACATGTAGAGGGTGGAGATAGTACCACCATTGAAAAATATTTTAAGAATTACTCCTTTAAAAATGAAAGAAGTTTTAAAGGGTTGTGGAGTGAGTCAGAAGGAGTCCAACCTACTGATTAATGAAAAAAACAAAAAATTGACCCTGCTGGATTGACAGCTGTGCAACTTCACTTGTAGTTTCCTGAGCTTCCCATTTGAGAAGTTGTGAATGGGTTTTGATTTGTGTCTCAAATATTCTCATTTCTGCTGAGACTGAATATGCAGGATCTAGTCAGTAATTCAATCTATGGTATTTTGTAAGCTTGCTACCAAGAGGGAATATTTCTGCTGTTTACTTCACAGGGAACAATCAGGAATCACAGTAAAACAGTCTGAGCTTATCATTTCCCCTTTTATTAAGTCAAAGAGTGATCCAGTTGGATTAATTTAGATTATATTTAGTTAGAATTTGCAACCATGTTTGAGACTCTAAGGGATGTGTTGACTTTGCTGCTGGAGTTACTGGCTGTATAAAAGTAGAAAGAAGTTGAAAGCAGTGATGAGTCTGTAATTTGCTATGCAGTAGCCTTTTGCCATTTATGTACCTGGACAAAAACAAGACACAATTTATGGCTCTAAAGTATTCCTGAGAAAGCAGAGAGCTGTTGACTCTACAGAAATAATAGCCTTTTTTAAACATTTAGTTAGTACAGCTGTTAACAGATTGGCAAAATGTAAATGTAAATGGCTCTTTTAATCCTGCTAAATATTTTCTTTGGCTGATCTCATGCATTTCATGCTAAAATTGATTTTAAACATGAATATAAGCAGTCAGCTCCTTAAAGATCACTGCAACCTGTACCTTCTGCAGGCAGAAAGAGCATGTACAAAAAGAGCTATATGAAACTGGGCTAGATATTGATTTTTGACTCTGTCTTCTTTCCTACTAATCAATCAAGAAGACATGTGTGAAAAGTTCTATTTCCAAATTGTTATTATGAAATATTTCTCAGGAAAGCACACAAAAGTTTTACTTATTTTTTTATTTTTACAAATACTGTACAACAGCTGCTTTCAAATAGTAACCCAACCTCACAGATTGTTCCCAAGAATAAAATGTGTGGTGTAAGAGGAATGTTTTGGGTGACATTTCTAAAATGGGCATTACTGTCTGAAACTTGAGGTTCAAGGAGCAGCTATGGCATTCAAAATTTCTGAAAGCAGTATATGACGAATACACTTAAAGTGTGCAAACAATTGAAGTCAGATTGCCTCTCTTGCCCTTGCAGAGTAGGTACTGCAAGTATTTCATTGAATGTCCTTCCATTCTTCTTCCATGAATGGTAATTATGTAAGTGAAACAATGATTCCTCAAAGCCATTAGAAATGAGATGGCTTAGCTGTGGTCCTAGGACTTTGTTTGATAGGACTTCTGCAGGTGGTCCTAGTGGCTATGCTTAATAGTTCAGTTGTACCTCTGCAAAAGGGATTTGGAAGTGGAGGCCACTGTGGCTAGTCATCTGAGAGGTGAGGACAGACTTCAAACTTTCTCAACGTTTCCCAACACGCAATGAACCTTGTCTGGAAGAAGTCTAGATAGCACCTTTGACAGGTAACTGAATACATGCATAGGGTTAGGTAATCTTCTGGAGTTCCTTGCAAAAATGTGAACAGCAAGAGAAAAGCCTGACTAAAAGGATTGTTAGTTTTCAATGAGGTGACGGTCATCTACTGGTGTTGTCCATTCTGCTTTACAGAAAATTGAGAGTGGATTGTGGTTTGAAATGTGTCCAGAAGAGAACAGCTTTTCCCTGTGCTCCTGAGCGCATCTGTTGGTTTTGGGGTTTCAAGGACAATTTTCAGGAAGTTCTATGCTGTATCTCAGTTCCCTAAGGTGCTGTATCTCAGTTCCCTAAGGTGCTGTATCTCAGTTCCCTGAGGTTCTGTAACTGGCTATGGTGAGAATTTCCACTGTACTACACTGTGGAAAAATCAGAAAGAAGTGTAGCTGGACTGAGCAAAGAGAGCTTCCTTCCACAATGGCTTGACCACTGTGCATTGACTAAAAGGAGATGTTGTGGGTACATTGTGTGGGCAGGAAGACTGACCTGCTGACTGGTCATTCTGATGGGTACCATAATGCAGTAGCCACTTAGTTCTATGTAGGTCAGACTCTGCACCCTGTGTCTGTTCAAATACTTTTAGAGTTGTATCAGCTAGTATTAACAAAGCATAACCTTTTTTTAATCCACTAGTTGTGGTTTTGAAAGAATTCCCTCATAACCACTTCTCTGTGGTGTGTTAATCCTTTTGAATCCTGAGCAGCAGTCATGACACCTTGCCTCTTAGTGTGACACGGATTGCTTTCACATACAAATTAACCAGGTTCCACAGTGATGAATGGCATGCGGTAATGTGAGACTCTTGTGGTAATGTCAGGCAGACAACAGTACAAAATAGTAACTTACAAACTTCAAAATGATTCTCCCAAGCTAAGTAAAGTTTTAGGAAGTGTAGCTTTCTTACATACCTTTTTTGAAATGTTGATAATCCACTTGCTGTGGGTGGATTTGAACTTGTGATAAGATGTCCTTGTTCCATACTAATACTGAAAGTTTGTCATGATTATTGTTTATATATAAATAAAAAAATCTGTTGTGTTTTAGATTGCTGATTTTGTATTTACCATATCAGAATATTTAAATATCTGATGTACATTCCCTTACAATATATCAATGCTATAATGATATATTGTCTGAAACATATTTATTTTCATTTATTTTTAACCTCTACAAGCATTTATAGGCTTTTGGATATACATTTTAGGAAAAAGCCTGAACTTCAGCAGTAACACGGAAAGATTCAATGGCTAATTCATAAATTTAAATTACTTTACTAGTGTGCATTTTATAATGTATTTGCACCGATTTTTTTAAAAGTTAATGTCATGTTAGTTTAGACTTCCAAGCCTCTGACAGCTAATATATTGTCATGTTTATTTTATTTATTAATATGTTACTATTTTGACATTTTAATTTCATTAAAATGTGAGATTTAATCTCCTGTTGGTCACTGTGGTTGTCCCACAAATAAACAACTGGGTCTTTTCCTCCTGCCCTCTCTCTCTCCTGCCCTCCAAGTCCAGCTATGGGGGCTCCAAATATTTGTTGTTTTGCTCTACTTTCCTGCTTAACATAGAGGTTATTTTTCATACCTAAGTTGACTGAAAAGTCATGTGCATGATTGGGAGACTGTACAGAAGTTTTGTTTGCTTCTTTGAATTGCACTTTGATTTCTTTGGTGGAAGAGAATGTAGTAATTGGACTACTTTCATTTTTGAGTCTAGATTTAAATAATGAATTGTTTTCCTTTCTTTAGTAATCTGATATTTTAGGGAGCAGAAAACTAAAGAGCATCCTAGCTGGTGGTGTGTGGCACTCTTGAATTTGGGAAGTCTCTCTGAAGGGCTAAAACAAGAGCTGATAAAAGTTTCTTTATATATTTGTTAATTTATTTTGGTTCACAAACTGGGTCCTCAGATCTCTAGTTTTCCTTGTGAGTTTTGGATTTTGTGCCTCTAGGAGATGAAAAGGCTGATATTTTAAAGCATTGCAATTGTCGTCTTTGTGAGTGGAAGCTTTCCCTTTGCTGCAGCCATGCTTGTCTTTTAATGCTTGTTTAATGAGCAATTTAAGGCTGACAGAGTCAGATTTGCTGTGGACCGCTGGCTTTGCTCTGGTTTAGGGAGTACACATGTGCCTTGCATGCTTTCCGCTTGGAAAGGGTGACATGGCCTTGAGAACTGGAGCATGCCAAGAAACTTCAGAGGAGTGAAGCAGGCCAGACATGCCATTCAGGTATCCTGCAGGAGAGAGTCACACTTGAGCTGTGTTAGAACCATTACAAAGGCTTAGCTGGGAAGTCTGTGGCTTTTAATGCCATTTCATGGTAGTAAAAGATGTTGTCCCACCAGCTAAAGGAGTTGGTGTTTTAATAGAATAAGCATTTGATTAATGAAACAACGTGTATTGTACAGAAGAAACGATCATAAAAAGCTGCTTTTTAACTGCCTAAAGTACCTTTTGCAGCTTGGAACCTTTTATCACCTTGTAAATCGCCCCTTGAGATGAATAGTTGAAGTTAGACAAGGCACACTTCCATTACCAGCATATCCTCCTTTGGATATTTTTATAGAGCTTGGGCAGCAGCTGCTTCAAAGCTGCCCTTCTCACCAACACATTTTTACATCTTGCTTTCATTATGCCAAGACACATTCTGTGTTATTGCAGTGGCTTTGCTTTTAATAATCTTCTTGATGCAAACATTCGGAGCTGAGGGAGGTCCACTATTTCTCCTTATCCTTCTCGTACAAGGTGGTGACCATTTTTTGCTACTTTTGTTCTGTTTTATAGATAGTGTTCAAAGGTGCTAGCTAACAAGACTTAAACATACTCAAAAAGAGAGGAAGAGGCATAATAAAGCCTACTGTAACCTGAATGTAGGAGAGAAAATAAAGTTATGTCATTTTCATTATGGAAGATTGAAAACTTCTCATTGCTTTCAGTGGGTGTATAAGTAGGAAAATAAAAGACATGACCCTAACAGAAAACAGATGGCATTCCCTTTTCTGTGATTTTGTACACTTTTGAAGTTGTGGAGGAACCTCATAAGCAGTCATGCTTTCAATTATTTTCCCCACTAACAGAGGCAGACACAAAATTTATTTGTTCTTTCTGACTGATTATTCTTCCATTCCAGTCAGCGTGTCTGAGCTCTAAATTTTCTTCTGTGAAAGAAAGAGAAATAAACTTCAGAATCTTCTTGGCCTCAAAATCAAAGGAAATATTTGACAAAGTTTAAATTTTCATTTTTCTAATCTCTCATTTTGCCCCTCTTAGGAATTAAAATGGAGGCTGCAATGATATGGCTTCAATTTAGTAGAGATGAGCACCCAGAAACTCTGCTTTTCAATAAGAGGCAATGGAAAGAGAATAAATGGAAAAGAGTTGGAATATCTTGGTGGTTTTTTTTCTCCTTTCTTTATCCTTGCTAAAATATAAAATGGACAGCAAAATTTAATCCTTTCCCTTCATAATAATTGGAAGAAATCTGTTATCTCATGTTACTACTAACCTGAAAGCATAACCTTATAAACAGAGAATATGGTGAATCCCATAAAGACTCTAAAATGGAAACACAATACAATGTCAAAGCAGTCAAAATTAAAATAATACATTTCCAGTATGGTTTCAAAACAGCTATTTTGTTTCAGAGTAATGATAATCTTAGAAACAAGACTATTTTATGTTTCTCTATACTTTCCTGCAAGAGTCTCAAAGCACTTTACAACTGCAAATTAAGCAGTGTTATACATGTTGGGGGAAGGAAGTCACCATCTTGCAGATAAAGAAACAAAAATAGGAAAGGGACAACATAATGTAACCCATAGTTAGAGGCAGAAGTAGGAAGACAAGCACATTTTTATTATTGATGTATCTAGAGTCTATGAGCTTGACAGTTATTCCTCACAAAACATATTTTCATGTAGTTTCAGAAACCATTCTGCAACTACCTATTCTGTTATAAATCAATGATAATTGGAAAGGAAATGATATATTTCTCTTGAGTTAGACTTCTGACTCTGCTATTGATTTTCTACGCACCTATGTCTTGATGTAGCTCTGTAGTTCACTTGTCCTTTGTAAATTCTTGCAGGTATCCTTGGATGAACTAGATAAGTGCAAACAGCTTTCCTTCTGTACTGATGATCCTAGTTGCTATCTGTCACATCTCTGTGTGCAGCTTCTTCTCCTTCATCATACTCCAGAACTGGTGATTAAAAGTTGCATCCTGTAATTTCAGAAACAAATGGGAGTTTTTCACGAACTTGTGTTGGCTTTTTTTTTTCAGACCATCAGGGTACAAAGAGATAAAAACTAGCTATGAATACACTGTACAGGGCTGTTTGTAAAAATGCTACAGAAAGCCTCTTTGCAGCATTAAGAGAGATCTGATTTCTTTTTTCCTGGACATCCCTGATGGTGCTAATCTGCATATATTGATGAATACTTTACATTTTTGCTAGACATTATAAGCCTTGGCACAGCACACATCTTGTCCTTGTCTTAGGATGTCTTGGATAGGTCTGAGGATTTGTGCCTCTTCATGTCATCAGAAGATTAAAATGACAGTGTGAGAGGTAGTCATCTACACTGTTTGCCTCTAAAGTTAGATTACTCAAGCAAGCTCTACTCCTGGATGGCATAGCTTACTTTTTAAAAACTGTTTTATCTATAGGTCTTGGTTAAAGTAGTTAGACTCTCTTTTATATTCTTGGCAGAAGTCCAAGGACAAAATCTGCAACAAAAACTTAACAGTCTATATCAAGCATTGTTTCCCACAGAATGCAAAGAAAATTAGTTAAAACTGAATGGAATGACTATATTCCCCATGCTTTATAGCATTTATAATACTGCACTTTCACCAAACAATGACTTTTTTTTTTTTAAAGTCAGACTTTTCTCTGAGCCACTGAAACTTCCCCTTTCTCCTCTCTTTTCCTCTTTTATTAATTTCCAGGGTATTGCATTCTTGATCATAGAAAAATTTCCAATAAATAAATGTAGCAGAATTCCCTGTAGTGAATCTTTAGTGAAACCTTCACGTCCTAGTCAACCACAGTTCCTAATTAGAAATAAAGAAATCTGTTCCACTTCCATTAATTTTTCAGTGCAACATTCTTGCTTTGCTCTTTATACATAGCATATTCTCTGAAGTTTCATGTTTTGATGAAAACAAATAGTATTTCAATGAAATGCTACAACTTTTTTCTGAAATGTAGCCCTATTATTCAAGCTTCAAAAATAACTCCCCACATGCTTTTAGACATTCTACTAATCAG
This sequence comes from Pithys albifrons albifrons, assembly GCF_047495875.1. Classification (NCBI taxonomy): domain Eukaryota; kingdom Metazoa; phylum Chordata; class Aves; order Passeriformes; family Thamnophilidae; genus Pithys; species Pithys albifrons. Next base: position 44,606,462 of record NC_092462.1, on the reverse strand, counting down.
TTTGCAGTGTTAATGATGTTGGATTTAAAAATGGTCCAAAGAGACAAATACCATGTATGAATCTAATGAGACAGGAATGTTGAAAGAGAATTTTAACTATTTTATTATCTTCTAAGAGAACTGAGGGATAACATCTGTGTTAAAAAGGTTTTGCTAAAAAAATTCAGAATCAGAGGTAAGGTTGGCTAATGCTGTTTGAAAATTCAGCGTGTTCCATTTTTTGACACTATGCCTGTGTCACAGAGATTTAAGATCTAAGCGAGGGGTTCCATTGTGGAGTTACAAACAGTGTCTTAGTTATAGCATTTCTTTTCAAAGAAATGAGAATAACTTGGCTACATAAGGAGGTAAGGCATCTTAATGAACTTTTTAAAATTAATTTAAAATCTGTCTCATGAAGTACTGGTCATGCTAAGGTAATTTGCATTTCTCTATGTAAGCAACAGGAAGAATGACAAGAGGTAGAGCAATAGTATATTTATTATGGTACTGTGCAGGTTTTCCTAGTTGCACCTAGCAAAGTCAATATAAAAACCTGTGATAGTTGTAATCTAAAAAAATCAATTATCTGTCTAGACATGACAAAATTAATCTTGCACATCTGAAGCAGCAAGCCACTTCAGACCTCAAAAGGAAGTCGCCCTACTGATTTAAGTGGTCAATGATCAGGTATTTTGTACATTTCCCCCAATATCTTTAAATATACAGCTTGAATAATCTTTGCTGATTGGAACTGATGAGGAATATATTGATCTTATAACTTTAGGAATAATAAGAATGGAGAGAAACTTCCACCGTCACTGAGAGATCAATGGTCTTGGCCATCACTGTATCCAGTCTGGGTCTAGCTTGCTCTTTTTGAAGCAGGTCCTTATTTCCAGTCATTCTTATGTAGTTAATTCCTTTTTGTTTTTCTGTCTCTTTACTTGTGGTCCTTGTCTTTTCACATGACCTTCCCCAGCATTGTTAGCTGTGAATTACATTCAGAGGCATTTGAACTCCAAGTTACTGTGAACATCTTGATTTGTGATGAATCGTGATGTGTATTCAACAATTTACATATATTTAAGATGCATAAAAATCATAGAATTCCTTTCTCTTTTCCTACCTCATGAAATTTGAGTGATTTTTAAAATAAATGTTCACTGATTGTTGTGTTAAAAAATCCACATTTCAGTTTTTCATTAGTATATGTAAAAGCAAATTGCAGTAAACAACTAGTTTGTTATTAAGTCCTATAACTTCTTTGGCTTCTCTGAGAATATGTATTTTCTTAGTAACTGTCAAATGTTCATTTCATACCCTTCTCTAGATCCTACAAAGTATATTGCATTTGAGTTCACCGCTTGTAGAATAAGTTTGAAACCTATGGGATTCCAAACACTTGGAAATACTTGGGTTTTAACACCTGTATAATAGGGAATTTGTAGTGGGAACAACCATGGCACCAGAAATACTGCGATGATGTTGGTAGTAGGACTGTAACTAACTGAAAGATGTAAGATAATGCACTGATACATTATCCTAAATTATAGCGAACTTGTGTTTGAAATTCTGTTGCTGAAATCTGACCTTGTTCAAGAAAATAATAGAATGTATATCAGGATATTTTTTCTCTTGCTCTCCCAGTATTTTGGGATGTGCTTTTGAGCTAGAAGTGATTGCCCCAGCTCCCTGAATGTCTACAGAAAACAGACAAATGAGTATCCAGTAGCTTTGGACTTTCAGCTTTCTCATAAAAAAAATAGTACTCTCAGATAGATACAGCCCTACCAAGGCTGACTGCAGCAGATTTAATTTGATCTCTCAAGCATGGATTAAAAATATTGTTCTTGTTCCAGTTAGAACATTACCACTTAAGTTTCAATACAAAAGGGGCTTTTTCATCATCCTGAAGCACACATACTCAAACATTTTAACTGACAGTGGTTTAGTATTTGCATTATCTTTTCCTGCTTGTGCATTTTTCACCAGAGACAGATGATAAAGTTTATGTGAGAAAAGATCTGCAGTAACATCAAGAAAAGACTTCATATTCTGTTTTAGGGACCACAGCAGAAACTGGTGGTGGCTAGAAATTGTGTTCAAAAATTATTGCATTTTCCATAAGTGAGCATTTTTGCATAATTAGCTGATGCTGTTGTTTTGCAAGGAGGCAGACAGCATCAATCTTGTTTTAACATCATAGGCAAAGTTGTAGAGAGTTCTAAAAGATTCTTCCAGTATCCATGGACCTAGGAAGATAATTTTTGTGTGGATTAAACATGGAATTAAAAGTTGATCCTATCTGTAAATAGGAGTAAGCACACAGATGTAAGATCAATTATTTGAAAAAAATAAGGGTGTCTAAGGCCAAACCCTAAATTTGTTGGTGCCTCAGGTAGGTTTGCTACCTGAGGCACCAACAAATGTTTCATATGTTTTATATTGTGTTTTTATTTGGCTAAAATGGAACAGCATTCCCAGGTAAGTGCTCGAGTCACCATCCCTGAAGGGATTTAAAAAACATGGTTTAGTGGTAAACTTGGTGGTGTTAGGTTTGTGGTTGGAGTTGGTGAGGTCAAGGGCCTTTTCCAACCTAAATGATTCTGTGAATCTGTGGTGTGGAACTGTAACAGCAGTATCCAAAGGAGAGCAGCATTCTGCAGTGACACGGTTTGGTGCTTGAGGACCTCACATAACAATCCTTCCTTTGATGATGTGTTGATACTGTACTGGCCATCTGAGAGGGCCACCTCATTGTGCTGTCATGCATGATGTAATGCACACTGATGGAACTGCATAGATGTTCTGAGCATTTGGCAGTGTGTTGTAAAACAAAGTGTCTTCAGTTATCTTGATTGATTGGTATTCCATTCCCATTTCTGTGTGATCAGCTGGATGGGTGGTAAATGTGTAGAAGTGGCCAGACAGTCTGAATGCATTGACTGTCTAAGACTCGCATGTTGCAAAGCATTACTATATTTCACATAATTTATTAGGCATTAAAATCTCATACCTGTGGAAAATTTTGTACTGAGAGCTAAAACAGCACTGTATAAGGACTGCTTTCAGAGAATGAAATGTTGATAATTCATCCCTGCCTAATTGTAATAGATCCCTCTATCTGTGGGTTTAATGTCTAGTCTCATTAATAAAAGATGGATTATAGTAGAAGCATCAAATCTGTCAGAGAAATCATCAGCATGATTGTATGGCTAAATTTTCAGGCCTGCAGAGATCTTTGCATGAACAAGCAGATTCACATAAGCTCTTGGCTTTTAAGGTGTTAAGTGAAAGAGCTCTTACAACCTTCTGTGAGATGTTGAAGTGAATGCTCAGTGTGTTTCTGTTTTGACCTAGGACTTTATTAGACAAAGGAACAGCCACCCAAGCATAACAAAATTATCATCTGTTGTTTTGTTTAACATGAAAATTTAATTTACATTAAGGTTTTTGTTTTCATCTTTTTCTGTGAAAAACTAAAATTAGGAAGCTGAAATTGAGACTTTGTAATCAAGTACCAGTAGGATATCTGTTCTTATTGATTTAGATGAAAGAGACATTGTTGCATTTTACTGTTCTGTAATTTCTAGCCTCTTAGTTTTTATGATTCACTGAAGCAAATCCACAAGAGAAAGACAACATAGTTCCTGAAGCCATGTGTAAAGAACACTACCAGTAATCAGGAGCTGCAGTGATTCTGTAACTGAGATTCGCAGTTGCTGAGAGATGTTGGGTGATGCTATTGCAGGCTTGCTGCTTCTTTTATCTCCCTATAGCAGCAGTGTTCTTTTGAAAAGACGTGTTTAATGTCATCAGGAGTCGCTTGACATACTCTTCTCTGCATGAATCTCAGTGTCACTTTAAGGAACAGCAGTTTAAATGATCACGTTTGCACAAGTAAATGGACAATGCCAGCTTTCCAGAATTCCCAGTCTGAAGATGTTTACATCCTACTTCAATTCAAGGAACTCCATCCACCAGAAGTTTCCTACATTAATTTCATTGGGAAATGTCTTATAACATCCTTATGTATGACATCCTTATTTAATCTCCATGACAAGAACTGGCTGCTTTCCCTTACTCATGAAAATACATATTCACCAAAAAATTGTAGTATAGAAATAATCATAAGAATGACTTCTGGCTGGAATGACATTGTGTTTACAGCTCAATTTATTAAATAGTCTGAAACGTCAATTTCACAAGCTGAAAAGAACATCTTCTGTAATAATGTATGTTCTTACAAGATTAAAATTGTCTGACCAGCTGGGGAAAATACATTTGTAACAATGCAAGGCTGCCTTCCCAAACACATATCTATGTATTTTCTATCACAGTACAGGAATAGATGAAGGAGAATTATGTCATTTTGCTTTTAGGCATAGACTCTCAATATGTCAGCTTTCCCACTCATTTATTAGAAGTTACCATCTGTAAGGGAATTTATTTTTATTTTAAGTCTTGTGATTTTATAATTTCTCAACTACCAGATGTGTAGCATTACATTTATTTTGCTTTATTACACTAAAATATTGTTCTTCATTTGGGTACTCATTTGAAAATTATGCCCAGGTCTGAATAGATCTATAAATATGTTAAAGTTATAACACTGTCCAGTATTTGGAATTCGTATTAGTTTAGAATGTCTTGTACCATATATCATAAAGCTCTCAAAGATAAGAAGCATCAGGTGGTGATGTACCTTATTCTGGATCAGCTCCTCCCTTGAGTTGTAGAACTTCTGATTTATACCATTATGATATCAGACTTATGGCTTCTGTGGATTATCTTAATTTAGTTAAAATGAAATGAATTAAAACCAGTTTTGAAATGTTTTATCAGAATCTACATGCTACAGTATTATTTTGTATTATAGACAGATACTTTGAGGACATTAGAAATTCCTTCTGATATAGTGTGTGTGCATACAAGGAGGTGCAGCTCAGCTGACTTAGTCGTAAGTTAGTTGTGAACAAAATTTGTCCTGTTGCTACCAGTTTTAAAAGTTTTATATATTCAAGTAGTTCTCCAGGAACTAGTGGTGCCATTTTTTATTAAGGACATACTTTAATTAAATATCCCGTTATTCCTTCAGTAGTTGCAGGCAAGAATCATCATCTTCACTTTAGAGGAGAAAACTGATACAGATATAATTTTCGGAAGAGAAGTCTTTTATTAGAAGTCCTTTCTTGATTAAGTAATATGAGATGTTGCTAAACATTCTTATTCATAGCCTCAGTATGTTTGAAAGCTAAATATTCTTTAAGGATTGTCCACTGTTTGCAAATATCAATCCCATCTGTACTTAGGAAAAAAGATGAGTTTTATGGTGTACCATAAAGAAGGTAACTCCAAAACTCTGCCTTGGGTAGTAAGATGATGCACTGCACTGGCTGTAATGGTGTCTCCCCAGCAAACAGAAACTTTTGTTTTTTACATAGGATATCACAACAGAAGGATAAGCTAGGCATGGTGACTCCCTTTTGTTCTCCAATGACAGTAAATGTTGTATTCAGGAAAATCTGAGTGTCTAAAATCCAATTGCTACATTCTGTAAAATCTTTACTGAAACAGCTGTTACTCTTTAGTTGAAGAGGCAGGAGGATGGAAAGAGATTAGATTTAGAATAGCTAAAATTTTACGGAGTTGATAGTTTTCTGTTTAATCTACAGGACACTTGTTGGCTGAGAAATAGAAAGTATTTTCTTCTTACTGTTTTAAAAATTCTGGTAGTGCCTATGTAAACATAATTATGCTCACTTTGTGTTTCATGGGCTGTAATATACTGGCAGTGGTGGGCCTGTGGTCAAGACATATTTCTACAGAATGGGTATTTCCAGATCTGATGTTGATTTGGTATCTCAGATCTCTCTATGTCTCATTTCTCCCTATATCTATGAAATGAGGATAAATGAATACATTTTTAGAGTTCATAGTGCTAAGAGCTGGTACATAGTATATGTAGTAATTACTGCAGTCTTGTATCAGATGCTACTGCCCTTAAACCTAATGAATATTCTACAAGGTTTGACATAGTCATATTCAGATTTTGAGCAATGTAACATGACTTTTTTTGCTGTAAATCATGTTTTAAACTAACAAAGTCTCAGAGTGCTCAACATTTGGCTAATTATTTTGTTTTGTTTAAATCAAGGGTTTAAACTAGCAAGTCTATTTTATTTGTAAATTTTATTTAACTCAAATATATTTTTCTAAGTTTACAGAGGTTATTCATTTTGTATGCATGAATAAAACTTCCAGTCAGCAAACTATAAGCGACTAAAATCCAAATGCTGCACTCTAAAATCTTCATTGAAACAATGATTTATTGATTAGTTCAAGAGGGAGAATGACAGAGATAAGATTTAAACCAGTTAAAACTTGATAGACAGAGTGCCATGTTTTCTAATCTCTTGATATGAATTTAGATACAAGTTTGTTTCTATACCTGCAGGTATAAATGATAGATAAGCATGTTTTTATCAGTGAATTTTGCTTAATTGCTTTTCTATGGTATCAAACACTATTGCTAAAACAAATCTGTTCCTGTTAAAAGACAGATTGTAATTACATCTTTACTTCCAAATTCCAAAACAAAGCATTAGAGATTTCTTCATTTTAGTCTTGGAAATTTGTGATGTAGTAAATAAAATCCACAGTCATACAGCAGTTATATTTTAAAGTTATCTTTTTTTAATTTAAGGCAGAAGAGAGCTATAATCCCTTCTGCTATGTATTTATATAGGAATTTCAATTTTTGTTTTTGAAGATATTTACTTGTGCTAATTATCATAGTTATAAACACAAGAAATACAGATTATGTTATGAGTTGGGAGGACTGGGAAAATATTCCAAGTGTACTATATTCTGAGTGCTGAATTACATCAGATTATTACCATTGCACATGTAATAGAATATTAAATAAATTAAATCAGATTGGGAATAATTGCAACATTCTGATCAAAGTATTCAAATCACAGTTTCCTTTTTTTTTTTTAATAATATCTACCTGTTTTTATGACTGCAAGAAAATCTTATTCTAACCAGATATTTATGTCAATGGTGGTTTCCATTTAAGGTGGGAGAGCTCTTCAAAGATAAAGCTGATGTTGGCACAAGTGGAAGAGTCTTGCCATACACATGGTAATCCAAGAATATAAAATTCCTACCAAATGGGCAGGATGCTTGCATAGAATGTGAGAAAAACAAGTATGAGTTCTCATCTTGTCCAAGCTGGATCAGTGATGAATCCTGTTCTCTGCATTTTGGATGAATGTTCTGACTGTCTTGTTTGCATTTATTATGTGGTCACTGCAGTTCTCTGGTGAAAATGCAGATGGTCTGAGTTTCATGCAAAAGGAGAATGGGAAAATCTCTGAGATCTCAGGAAGTTCCCAGAAGGTTTCCAGGGTTCCTGAGTACACAGGGAAGTTCACAGGGTTCACTGATGAGTGACCAGCCCATGGAGCCCACTCCTTCCATCTTTGCTGCTGTTGTGAAAACTCCGAAGTAAAAGGACCAAGAGGTAAGAAAGCTTGTGACACTGCCAGAATGCCGAAATTCAAAGGGATGGTGAAATATTTGCTTTTTACCAGCTCTCCTATCTGCTAAAGAAGAAAGACAGAAAAATCCCTCTACCTTTGTGAAAGCATTTTGTCCCACTCATTTATTAATCAACCAATGAGAAAACCCTTCCCATTTCTTGGTATTTTCCAGCACTGAAACATGTCCTGTATATCTCACAGACACCAGAATAGTGGATTTTAATTAAAGGATTCTGGAACTTTATAGGTGAAATTAGACAGATTTTTTCATACTGCTGTGACTCAGTTTGAAAATCTAGGACTGGAATTTTCTACTAACTTCCGACTAAAAACAAAGATTTATGTCATTTTTACATTACTGAAACTTCGATTATCATAAAAAAACCCAATTGCATCAAAATATCCGCTATTACATTTAGGAAATGATCTTGCAACAAAAGAGAAGGAAACAGCAAAGACTCTGTGAAGGAGGTCCAATTTACTATACAGTTCCTGGAAAACAGATTAGGGTTTTCTTAAATTTATATTAAGGCACTTTTTTCCAACCCCAGCATACAACATATCAAGAGTGTAATGCTAACTAACATCCTGGGCCTTATAAAATTTGGAATCTGCTTGCCACTGCATCATTTCACACAGCAAAGCAAAATCAGAAGGGAGTAATTCAGGCCCTTTAACTTAAACTTAAAAGATTGTTATCAAGGTCCCCTGTCAGCCAGCCTTATTTTTTCACCCCTGGGAGATAGCTACAAGCAAAAAACACCTGGCTACCTTCCTTTCACAAGCCTGTAGAATTTTTAACATGGCACCAATGTGTCCACATAAAATGCCATGTGGTAAGCAAAAAAAGTCTAATGTATCAGAAGCTGCTATGCTTTGTTTTAGGTAATCCATGAGAAACCAAGGTAAAAAATCACCTAGTTAACCAACCCTTCCATTCTTTGAAAGTTTGCTGGTAGCAGGGCTTGGCTTATTGGGTTTCTAATCTCAACCAGCAACCTCACACAATTATTGCCACTTCATCTACTTAAAAGCAGCATTTTTTATATATATGTTTTTAGGAATACTCATCTAAAAATATATACCTGTAAGCATTCATAGTATCTGTCACCCTTTAGACTTTCATGTCATCATAGCGACATGAAATGGGCGATTAAGAAGTCCATGACTAGGCACAGACATATGAGTTTTTCCTGCTTGTATATTGTTTGGAATGTCTGCTCTATACTATAAAGAGCCAAATGGAGAGGTGAATATAATTTGGGTGAATAGCCCACAGACTAATATGAGCTCTGTGTAGATAAAAAGGTGTCCAGATTTGTATAAACCTATTTACTCTCTGGTTAATTTATTTCTCAGTTAGGCAGAATCCTGAGTCACAGAGTGACCTGAAAACACTTTTCACTGAAACAGCATATATTTTGCTAAAACAAAAAGTCTATAGGGCAAGGTAGCATTATTTTAACTGCTTAGCTGTAAGATCTACATAAGCACTCTTAACAATCTGCAGTTTTGTTTTGGTTTTGGAAATAAGCAATTCTTTGGTCTGTTGTCCTCTCAGATAGCCACTAAAATCTATATGAGAGTAGGACAATGAAGTCATTTTATATGCATATAATATTAAGGCAGTCTAGTTTTACCAAGTAACTTTATGTAAAATCTTTTGTCCCCAATATCCATAACAAAGGCAGTAAATTACTGAAGCTTTTTCTTCATCAATTTTACAGTAAGACCATCCCCACACTATTGACTATGAACTCAGCTAACTAATCAGTGTATTGGAAAATTAATTCAGGCAGAGCACTCATCCAACAGACCTTGCTTTGTACTTATGTATTTGGTTTTATTACTGAATTTGCAGAAACATCTGAGTTACTGTCTTCACACGGAGAGCAGGAGTTCATAGAAAATGAATATTGCTATAGATACATAGCAATTGCTATATAGTGTATGGTACCGTAATTCTACTTGAAAAATGATGGCATGGTATCAGACAACTAATGCTACTATGCAGAAAATTGAATTAACAGAGACTGTTCTGCCTTAGAGCTGCTGTGTTCTTTCAGTTACCCTCTGTGACAGCTTTTTGAATTTGGAAACTTCACACATCTTTTGAATATGATTTTTATATTACTGGAGTACAACGACATGTCAAGTTAAATCTGGCCTGGCTGCTATTTGCATAGAAACATGCTAATACGAGTTTTCCTCTACAGAAAACAAGAAGTAGTAAAATATTCTCATTTTACTGAAGAAAGCCTGAGGTGCAGAGTTTTCTGATAATCAGTCATGGTTTTACTGGAAATCTGTTATACATACCTTGGGCCATAAGGGAACACGTCAATGAGTCACCACTGGTTATTGGTCCTTGTCTTTTATGAACAAGACTGTCCTTCTGTTTTCTTGATGTTTTTCTCTGAAGTTACCAGAAGCCATCCATCCTTCTTTGGTCTTCAGCTTTCAAAGACAGACTTATTCTTCTCAGTGGTGGCAACAAAAGCTAGCCATTTCTCCAAGAGTCCTGAAGTAGTACATAATCATTTCCACTGAAAGTAATAATTTGCATTTTACTTCCGACATTGTAATTCAACTATTTTGTGTGAACACCATATGTTCTCCAGCATTTCTGTTTCTGTTCTGGTTTGCCTTGAAGACGAGACCCCCAAAAATGTGAACAATATTCCATATTTGAGAACAACCTCAGGCAAATAAGTTAATTGCAAGAGTATATGAAGAACTGTAACCTGGGGAAAGGATTATACATTTATTAATAAAATGATCACTGATCATTTTTTATAGTTTCCCTTAGCTTGAACTGATACAGAACTCCACCAAAAGTAGTGCAGTACAAAACAGAGGTCAAAATTGTTACTCCAGGAAAATAGTTTCTTCTTCTTTACTTACACATCCTTTAACTGCTGATAGTGTCAATTCATTTGTTTTACTTTATGCAGTTGCCAGTTAAACAACTTCAAAGGCTCCAAACATCATTTTGCTGCAGACAGACAAGTGGCCTAGAGACTATATCAGTGGAATGAAAAATGCATTTTAATTCCTAAAGCAATTGCATAGAAGTAATTGTAAAATAGTAAAAATATTTTTTTAGCAGGCAGTGGATACAGGCTTATTGAAAATATATTTTTTAACTCTAGTGGAGTTGCATTTTCTTCTCTGTTCATTCATTTCCCAGTGTAGACTGCAGATAAAAATTATTCTCTTGCATGAATTCAAAGAAACTGTGTTCCATAAAGTAGTTTTGTTTTGGCTGTACATTGTGGTCATTCTTTTATGTTGTTTCTTATTACTCCTTCAAGCAATGTCACTTGATTCCTATATTGTTAATTACCTCTACAAATTCCCTCTAGCACTTCTTAAGAATATGAGTAATTTTAAATGCATCAAAATTACTTCCATCTTCTGTGCATTTATTAAGAATAAATACACTTGACCTAGGAATTAAACAACAAAGAAATATGTAACACTGAATTTAAAAAGCTTTTTTTTTCAAGGTTACATCGTGCACGTTTAGCTCACAGTGAAACATTTCTTACAACAGTAGTGCCATTTATATCGGATTAATGATGTTGTCTCTTGAGGGAAATGTAGTAGTTTAGACTGAAGGAGTTTTTTCCTCCTGAATGTGGTGCTTTGCTTTATGCAGGAATTCAGGTCAGTCCTGTGACTGTATAGTACAGGAGTGCAGAGCAGGTTATCACAAAGATCCTGTCTGATTTCCCTAAGCTGTATGTCTAGTAATGGATGGATTTGATGTATAACAGATGTTATTAAGAACCTACTGAAGTCAGTGAGTCTGCATGTGAAGTCGGTAATTCTGAGAGTTGCCAAATGGCCCATGGACATTAAAGCCTATCTTTGACAGAAACATTAGAAAGGCTCTTCAGGCTATCCTAAACTTCAAGACTTTCAAGGCACCATAGACCATTTCTTAGTATGTAATACAGGAACTCCTTTATGTACGTGACTGAGCCATCCAGTATGGCTCCTGTGAATGCTACTTTAAATATTTTTCATAAATAATGTGAGTTCCTGAAAAAAACCTCTTTGTCCTTCCTTTCTGCAGGATCTTACCTTGTTGGTTCTCCTCACTTTGTTGGTGGTCAGGTGTCCTTGGCCCTCCCCCCTGCCTCTGCCCTCCTGCTCTGGAGTCACCTGTGATTTCTTTGCACCCTGACAGTATCTGATCTGCACTCTCCCTTCCCTGAGTAAATCCTGCCCTCAGGAGAGATTTCGTCATCATGGCTCGGCTTCGTGAACAAAGATTTGAGAAGGGCACTACCCACGCTTGCTGCAAGCGTGCTGGTGGCTAAAAAGGCCGATACGGGATAGGCAGGTCCGGTCACAAAAGGCACAGCGGAACGTCTCCCTAGGTGACATTGGCAAGGAATGGTTCTTTCTGCGTTGTCTTTTCTCCTCAACACTGACTCTCCGTGCATTCTCAAAGGAAGCAGCAGCGTCGTGAATGGTGTGTCTCCATGAATCCCGATTGGAGGCCAGAGTGGACCATTGGTGGAAGTCAATATGGCCAAAGCTGAGGTGTTGTTTCAGGCAGTCCTTGTATCTCTTTTTTGGGGCTCCTCTCTTGCGGCAGCCGGTGGCGAGTTCACCATAGAGCACAATCTTCGGAAGGCGGTGATCCTCCATCCTGGAGACGTGCCCTGCTCAGCGCAGCTGCGTTCTCATCAGCATGGCCTCGATACTGCTGACCCCTGCCTGTTCAAGAACAGACACATGGTCACATAATCAGACCAGTGGATGTTTAGGATTGAACCGAGGCAGCGCTGATGGAAGCGTTCGAGAAGCCGCAGGTGGTGGCGGTAGATGACCCAGGATTCAGACCCATATAAAAGAGTAGACAGTACAATGGCTCTGTAGACACTGATCTTTGTACTTTTCTTCAGGTGTTTATTGGACCAGACTCTTTTATGGAGTTTTCCGAAGGCTCTGTATGCCTTTGCCAGCCTGTTGTCTATCTCTTTGTCAATCTTACCCTCTGAGGAAATGATACTTCCCAGAGAGGTGAACTACTGGACTGACTTAAGGTCTGAATTGCCTATGGTGATGTGAGGATGATGGAAGACTTCTTGAGGTGCAGGTTGGTAGAGAACTTCCGTCTTCTTCAGGCTGACTTCCAGCCCAAAAAGCTCAGCAGCCTCTGCAAAGCAGGATGTTAAGTGCTGCAGAGCTGCTTCTGTGTGAGCAACGAAGGCGGCATCATCAGCAAAAAGCAGCTCACGGACAAGGTGATTCAGGGTCTTGGTGTGGGCCTTCAGTCGCCTTAGGTTGAAGAGGCTTCCATCGGTACAATATCGGATGTAGATGCCATTTTCTTCATCGAGGTCTGCTGTGGCTCTTTGGAGCATCATGCTGAAGAAGATTGTGAATAGAGTTGGTGCAAGAATGCAACCTTGTTTCACACCACTGGTTATTGGAAAGGGCTCAGAGAGTGCATCGCCATATCTGACTTGTCCACGCTGATCCTCACGTAGCAGGATGATCATTTTGAGGAACTTGGGGGGACATCCTAAACGTTCCAAGATCTGCCACAGGCCTTTTCTGCTCACAGTGTTGAAAGCTTTGGTGAGGTCAACGAAGGTTACATAGAGACCTTTGTTCTGTTCCCTACACTTCTCTTGCAGTTGTCTGAGAACAAACACCATGTCTGTGGTGCTCCTATTGGCTCTGAAACCACCCTGGCTTTCAGGTAGAAGTTCTTCTGCAATAGTGGGTACTAATCTGTTCAGAAGTATTCTTGCAAGGATTTTACCAGCAATGGAGAGCAAAGTAATACCTCGGTAATTTGAGCAGTCTGATTTTTCTCCTTTCTTCTTGTACAGGGTGATGATGACTGCATCACAGAGATCTGGTGGTAGTTCCCCTTGTTCCCAGCAACGCACGACAAGCTCGTGGAATTTAGCATGGAGTGCTTGACCTCCATGCTTCCAGATTTCAGGTGGAAGTCCATCAACCCCAGCTGCCTTGCCAGTTTTCACCAGCTGTATGGCCTTGAGTATCTCTCCCATAGTAGGGGTTGCATCCAATTAATGTTTCACTGGTTGTTGTGTAATGTGCACAATTGCTGAGCCTTGGACTACACGGTTGGCACTGAAGAGAGTCTGAAAGTGCTCAGACCATCGATTCAGGATGGAGGTTTTATCTGTTAGAAGCATTTGACCATCTGCACTGAGTAGGGGGCTTTGAACCTGGTGTGTGGGTCCGTACACTGCTTTCACGGCCTCGTAGAATCCTCTTTGGTCACCCAAATCTGCACATAGTTGTGTCTTTTCTGCTAGGTCGAGCCACCATTTGTTCTGGATGTTTCGAAGTTTCTGTTGGAGCTTGCTGCATGCAAGAGGAAAGGCGGCTTTTTTTATATGGCAAGATGGCTGAGCAAGGTGTGCTTGGTGAGCAGTTCTCTTCTTCTTCAGCAATTCCTGGATCTCCTGATTGTTCTCATCAAACCAGTCTTTGTTTTTCTTGGAGGAGAACCCTAGGGACTCTTCAGAGGACTGCAGGATGCAACTTTTAATATGTTGCCAAAGCGCTTCAGGAGAGGGATCTATGGGATTATCTTTAAGTCTAGTTTGAAGGTTTCCCTGGAAACTGTCTCTCACTGTGGCTGTTTGAAGATTGCTGACTTGGAGCCTCCTCCTTGGAATGCTGCCTCTCTTAGGTTTCGGGCTTGAAGTGGAGGTTAAGTTTGCAGCGCACAAGGCGGTGGTCTGTTTGACATTCTGCACTCGGCATCACTCGAGTATGACGGACATCACTGACATTTCTCTGTTGTACTAAGATATAGTCAATGAGGTGCCAGTGCTTGGATCGAGGATGCATCCAGGTTGTCTTCAGGCTGTCTTTCTGTTGAAAGATAGTGTTGGTGATGGTGAGCTGCCGTTCTGCGCAAAACTCTAGCAGGAGGCGTCCGTTGTCGTTGCAGTTTCCAATGCCATGCTTGCCCAGGACTCCTTTCCAGGCTTCAGAATTCTTACCTACTCTGGCGTTGAAGTCACCAAGGATTATGATCTTATCATCTGCAGGAACATTTTGGGTGAGGTGGCGCAGGTCTGTGTAGAATTTGTCTTTTTCCGCTGGGTCAGCTTGGAGAGTTGGGGCATATACGCTAAAAAGAACAACATGTTGCTTGTTGTGTAGGGGAAGGCGTAAGGACATAATGCGATCGGAATGACCTGTCGGCAGATTTTCAAGTTTGGAGGCAATGGAGTTTTTGATCATGAAGCCAACTCCTGAAAGGTGTCTTTCAGTTTTGGGTTTGCCTGACCAGTAGAGTGTGTAGCCAGCACCATGTTCTTTAAGGCTGCCTTCCTCATGAAGACGAACTTCACTGAGAGCAGCAATGTCAATGTTGAGCCGCGACAGTTCGTGGGCAATTAGAGCAGAACGACGCTCAGGACGTCCACTATCCCCAGTATCAAGCATGGTTCTGATGTTCCAACATGCGAGTGTTAGTTTGAGCACACCTTTGCAGGCAAGTGTATGCCTTTGAAATCTCTTTGTTTTTGTTTGACCGCATGGAAGATGCCGGTTGGCCGCGGTTATCCAACCGGGTGTGGAGATGAGCTTTGTTTAGGCCACTTTTGCTAGGCCCCTCTCCGTGTGGAGCAAGCAGTGCTGTCCCTAGAAAAGGCTGCTTGGTCGTTCAGGATGCTGCCGCAAGAGACTGTCATCTCTGGGGTCAAGTCTCTAATGACCCATATCCTGAACCGCCTGCATGCAGGGTTGGGTCTGTGGCTTCCAGCTGCTTCCTATCACCTGCCGTTTTCGACCCTCACCTGTCACTACAGGGCTTTGCAATGTGGGTGAACCCTTCAAGCCTGCGCAATGGATTTTTTAGGTGAGGCACAGCGTGCGCAGAACTGGCCCCACCCTTTACTCCTAAGGTTCATCTGCCACGGCCTAGCGAGCTTGGATGGTGACAGCGAATACCTCAGGACACAGGTTTGTTTAGAGTATCCTTCTCTTAGATGGATGGCCTTACAGGGCTAAGCGAGCTCCATCTGCCCGGGTTTGGGGTTGGAGTTGTCCTTCTCCTAGGATGGTTGCCAGAGGCCTAGCGAGCCCATCCTGCCCGTGGACACACTTTGTCTGATCCTTCAGCTGAGACCTGTCTGGCATGGGAGACCCTACCGGCGGCACAAACCACCTCCAGCATAGCTCTCAACCTCATGAGGGCATGCAAGCTTCTCCCCCGCGACAAGGGGGTGTCCCCGGAGAAGAGGAGAGATTTAAGGATGTAAAATAATGACCTACTGTATAACAATTTAGATTGTAGCTGTTAATATTGCTTTTATCAGAATTTCTCCCAGAGCTGAAATTCTTTCCTGCTCAGAACTCAATATACTACATAAAGGATGGACATCCACAAATATCATGTTTATTTTGCCATGCTTAATTGCAATATTTGATTACTGTTTGACAAAACAAATATATGTAAATTAAGCTTCTGACTTTTAGTTTAAAAATCATAGTATCCCTGAGAGCAGACTTTCGAAAGACCTCCCAGGGGGACTGAAGTAGCCATACTCCTACTGTAAAAGCCAGGCCATCAGAACTGAACAGTTCTGGCAAAGGTTTTATGGAGCCAGGATTTCTTTCCTGATGTACAAGTGGACAGAAAGAAAGAAACTTTTTCATCCTGGAAGTATGGGAAGGGCAAGGTGGAGGAAGCATAAACCTATCCTTCCAGTATTTTTTACTTAATATTTTTATCATAGAAGTGTTTTGAGTTCCACCAGACCAGGTTTCTGCTATGGACAAATTCTTTTGTTCCTTAGACAAAGAAAATTGGTACTCAAATACCTAATATCTGCAGTGCCTTGATACCTTGACTCTGACTTGTGGGAATGCATCTGTAGTTTCTTTGTATAAAGAAATATAGATCAGGTATTGCTGATGTATTTTTCTGCATGGCCATATAAGAAGATGATTAGCATACTATTTTTCTTGCTTAATGAATTAAGAACTGTAAATAATATTTCATTAGGAGGTGTGCTACGTCCTGGTGAAGTTTTCCTGTGTAATATGCCACTGAGAAAGCTGGCAAGATGGTTGCACACTATTCTTGTGTCTGGGTTCAGGTATTAATGGTGTCTGTTTGAATATATTGTGGCAGGGAAACGTTCTACTTGATAGGGAATTACAGGAAGCAAAAATTAGATCATTTCCTGAAGATGCTATAAATTACATGGAAGACAGACTAGATGGTATCTGGAGAGCACACAGTTAAATATCCCTTGTACTGACCTCCATCCCCTATATACCTCCAATAATGGCTGTAGTGAAAGAGATGCATAAATTATGGTTTCCAAAAGACATGTGAGATTTGGACTAACTTTGGGCCAATTTTTCCCTCTTTTAATGTGTCTCCTTTTGAGTATACAACAGTCTCAAACATTCTTGATTTGGAAGACTGCATGCAGAGTATCTGAAAATCATCCCATTTATTTCCATTTTCAGGTCTCAGCAACAACATTTCGCTTGATTTTCTCCTGCCCACAAGATACCACTTTCTGTAACGATAATTTTGCAGCTTCCACTAGCAGACACATAGGTTATTGCTTCCAATCTCTCATCTAAAATCACTGACTGACAGGTCTGACAGAAACAAATAGCAGGTGGGTTGATAGATATTGTGTTTGGATTTCCTTTAAAGTACTTTTCCCTTTCTCATCCTTTCTTTTTTTTCTTCTGGTTCAGCACTTATTTCTATATATTCATTAGAATCACAACTTCCAGTTTGCTTGGTGTATAATCATGGGTCACTATACTAATATTATCACAGCTGTGGATGTTATTCCGTGTTACTTCCTTTGGAGTATCATATGCTCTTGTTTCTTTTTCTTTTTTTTTTTTTTAATATACCTCCGTATCATATTCCTTTATCTTTTTTCACAGAGCAATGTTTTTCAGTTTTGTTTCCTGTACAGTATTGCAGGACAGACCAGCAGCATGCCAACTGGCTTCTAGACTCTTGCTATTTTAATTCTCTTCTCAATAGGTGCACTTTTGTAGATGACAATAGATCCCATCTGTACCCTGGTTGTAATATTATGAATGAGTCAGATTAGAACTATGTGTTAGCAGAAATACCCAAGGAAAGTTGGAGAGATTCCTTTTATAGTCTGCTGGGTTCTTGTTCCACCCCAAGCTGGGCAGACCAGAAAGATCATTAGCTTCAGAGTTTGCTCTCTCTGTGCACCGGCTTAGAGTTCAGACTTGTGGAGTATGTTCACAGTTGTTAATATTTGCCCACTTTTTACAGCTTCTTTCCTCCTGGTCACAAAAATCTTGCTAGAAACTTGATAGCCTTATCTCTAAAATCAACCTTTTTTCTACGTATTTGATGATAATCTTTATTAATGAAAGAAGTATAATTGTATCAGAGATAATTTATGTTGATTTCAGACTCTAATGGTAAGTAGGTATGTGAGGCATAAACTCTTAGACTGAACTAGGTCAAGGAAATAGAGGTTTTTGTCCACAGCTGCCAAAATCTATCTAAAATTATAAAAATACACCTAATATAAAAGAATTTGTAAGACGTAGTTGTAATATCAGCTAATGACAAAGCAATTTTATTGCAACAGCTGGTGAGAGACTTTACCTGGAATTAAAGATTAGTATCTTTATTTTGTAGAAGGGGGAACTGAGGAAGAGAGCATTTAACTGGTTACTTCAAGATGGCAGAATAAATCAATGATAAGAATTCAATGCAGGTGCTGTCCAATAAGGAGGTCTGGCTCTATGTTACTCAGATTCCTAATAGGGAAAATCTGCCATAGAATGTAAATGAAATGTTGTAATTTTGTAATGTGTGGAGGTAATCATGGGCTTAGCACCTCTGGGAGGGAGAAAAAGAAACAACTAGAACATGCACCTTAAGCCAGTACAAGAAGATTCTCTTTAATTTTACTATGTATTCATGGAAATATTGCAGTTTTCTGATATGAGTGTCCACTTGTGAATCTGTCTGTATGTTATGTCTTATCTTCCTCCCCCTGCCACTTCTTCAGCAAAACCCAGGAGATGCACAAGGGTCATGCCGGTGAGTTGTTTCTCTTCTAATTACCAGCCATGAGGAAGTTACACTAATGTATTTTTTCACTGCCGTTACACTGATGGATTGCCTTCTTCTCCACAAACTTGAAAAGGTTACTTCAGAAAGGGGACAGGTTTTTTCTGTATGTATAACAGTACCAGGCATGCCACATGTAACAAAATAAGTATTAGTCTTCACCACCATCATCAGGATGAATCTGTGAATTTTAAATTTGTGAAATAAATAGCATTGAACTGTAATTTGAAATAGTGCAATACTTTCCTGTGGCAGAGGGGAGACTGCAAAACTGCAGAGGAAGCTCTAGAGAGGATTGGTGGTCTGCTTTTTTTTGTTTGTTTGTTTGTTTTTGTTTATTTTCTGCTTTTCTTCTGTTCTAAGGCCTACCATGTCTTTCATTTTTCAATTTTATTGATAATTTACTGCTCAAATTGTTAGGAGTTCAGTTTTAAAATCTAGAGGTAGGAGGCTTTAGGAAGACACAGCAGTGTGTTTATACCATTCTGTCAAAATCAGGTGTAGGGGAGATGAAATGGAAAAAAAAGCCACCAAAACAATTTTCTCGAGGATGGAAAGCCCACTGAAGTGGGAAGGTCTGTCTGCCCCATAACAGCTTCATTTTCAGCCTTCTCCCTTCAGAGTGGCAGATCCAGGAGGGAGTTAGGTCAGCATGTGAAAAGGTAACAGAGATTTGTAACTATGAGGAAAGGAAGACTGAAAGTTTGTTGGTAGGATAAGGAAGAAAGATGCCCAAAGTCTAGAAAAATATTAAAATTAATATACTTTTCCAATTCTGTGAATTTGCTGAGAATTCACTAGCAGTTCATCTGTCAGCATCTGCCTTAGTCTCCTAGGAGCTTTCATTGGTATGGATAGAAGTTATATTAACAAAGATGGTAAAACTAAACTGTATAAGTATTCATAAGAAAACAAATTCACTCTGGGAAGAAGCCTGTGGGAAAGTGTTTGCGGTAATTGGCTCTGTTGGAGAGTTAGAGGGAAGAGAATGTTTCACTTCCCTCAGTTGCCTTGAGACTCTCAGAAGGAACTGCTACATTATTAGTAACCAATTCATAAAAATCTGACATTAGAAGGATTTTTTTATTATTATTTAAATAGCAGCACCATTTAAAAATAGCTCTGTATAACAGCATCCTGGTACACATAAGTTTGTGAGTTTAGCTAGAATACTTTCAGCTAACAAGTATTAAACCTTTTATAAAATATTAGTGATCAGAGACTTCCACTTTCTGTCCTCCTTTGAAAAGAAACACTGATGCTGAAGGGATCACAGGATAGTAAGGACTCTAGATCACAAAGAGTCAGATTCAAGGCTGAAATAAAACTTGAAAATAGAAACATGAAGTATTTATTTATTTTTAAGGTCCTTTAGACTCCCATAAAACTGCACAGAAGTTTCCCAGAACAACATATAAATTTTTCTTTCTTTGTTAAGATAAACATTTATATTCAGTTGTTTTGGCATTTTTGCGGGGCAGTTTGAGGCCATCTAATTAAATAAGTTTGCAGTCAATTATCTCCTTTATTGAGTATTTGTTTTCTTTTGGGTGGTCTTTGTATTGTTTGCCAGTTAATTTTTCTGTAGTGAGGAAGCTCATTAGAGCTCTTACTCTACCTGCTTGGTAAGGACTTACTCATCTGAAACTGAAAATCCAGCTAACGTGATCTGAATTTGATTGGAGCTGTAAACAAGTACAGCTACCTTTGTTTCATTAAAATATGGAAAATCATGTGCCTGCTTTCATTATAATTTATAATTGCTTCCTTTTTTTCCTTGCTGCTTGATGCAAATAGGAACTGGCCTTTAATCTGACATAGAAGATACCGCATCAAATCAACAACTTTATCACATGAAAAAAATGGTGAAAATCACAGAGATTTCTAAGAAAAGACAATGTAATTTTAGTGCTAAATTACCCTTGCTGAAGGGTAATTCTTTGCTGAACCTCCAGGAGTTGATAGAGAATATGATTTTATTGTATATTTCTTGTTTGTGTCTAGGTTTATCTCACTAGAGGGTAAGAAAGAATGAATCTTTGTTTCATGTTGTTTAAAGAGTCAAAATTGGGCCACAGTATAATCAGTGGCAGTTTCAGAGCTGATTGTAGTGGGTCTTCATTCATTCAGTGGTTTGTGCAATTTATTATTATGTATAAAGTGAAGAAATAAAGTGATGAGATGGCAAACTCCTGAGCTGTTAAAACCAGTGACAAAGCTTTCCCTGATATGCTGAAGAGGATTCAGGCATCTTCCGTGGTGTAGTGCGACAAACATTCTGGGTCTTAAAAGATATTTCTCATTTTAGGAGATTAACAATAGCTGTTTCTTCTCAGGGACAAGCAGGAAAGAAGTATTGGTACAGGCAAGCTTTAATAATACCAGAATGTAATTCTTTCATCATGTGAATTGCCTAGAATCTTGATCTTAGAGTAAATGGAGTTTGTATTTAAGAATGTATACTTTGAATGGCTAGAAAGGGCACACTCTAATGCAATCTAAGTATAGCCAGGTTCCTTTGTTTCTTTGTTCCATAAGTCACATGGAAAAGTTAAAAAAGGATAGATGTTTAGACACAAACATCCTGGGAAACCGAGAACTGCAAACTGTACAGAAGTTGATAGTAGAAGTGTATTGTAGAGCCTCACAAAAAACCATACTGGCCCTGGGAAAAGAGTTGCTTTTAAGAAGTGACCGAAATATTGCAAGTCCTCAACTGCTGCAGAAGGCACACATGCAAATACCATAACCCATAAACTAAACACTGTTAGATTTGTGCTCAGACAAGGGACCACTGTGTGCTATAGAGGAATCTGTTCAGTTAGGTGGACACATGGCCACAAGATGTTTTCTCTGGGGTGCCCACCAGTTAGCCCTGTTTGTCATAACTGGTAAGAAACAGGTAAAAACTGTCAAGAAACTTGAAGACACTGCTGCATCCAGTGAAGCCAGCCTGTATGCACCCAGATAGAATACTGCTGCAGCTGAATGTGTCTGCAAATAATTATCCTGTAGAGAGACCATGTTGGTATAAAAACTCCTCTGATGCATTACTTTTTTGTGATGCATCCTGTCTAATTGAAGTAGCATGCCCTTTTCAGTAAGGCAGAAACAATATTGGCTCATGTAAATATGAAAATAAGAAGGCATCAGAGAACTTGCCTGTGGTCATTTGTGTGTTGGTGGCTCAATTTTTGATGCTGTTCCAGCTGAACTTTTTAATTGGAAACCTGCCGGGGCTCCTACCATTTCTTCTGCCCAACCTCCTCAATAGGCTGCCTGTCACCACTTCAGAGCAGAGCATTCCAGGTTTCCAGGTCAATGGTTCTCACTGGTTTAGCCATCACTTTTATATTGAGAGGTTGTAATAAATTGCCACAAATTTATTGACTGGCTTAATTGGGATTTTCTGCTTTATGCATCATTTTTTGAAACAAGGTAAAAGTTACATTTTTTGTTGCATCTAATTATAGTTAAGATTGAGTTCTAGAAGTCTATTGGGAATCTTTCTACATTTTCTTAAATGCAACACCTTTAAGCCAATTTATTTTTCTAGTTTGGAGAGTGTATCCAAGACTTTCCAAATTTAGTTTAAATGTATCCAGCTTAACTTTGTCATTTAATTGAGACAACTAATTTAGGAGCACCTACCTATCCCATTAAGTTCCTTGTCTGGTTAATATAGACATAGTCCAAATAACATCTGAATTGCCTTCTATACCTGTATCCCCTTCCCTATAGCAGAGGAGGATCCTGGAATGAAATTGTCAAAAGTTAGAAGGCATAGGTCTGTGCCAAAAATAATGTTCTTCTGTTTGAATTTAGATGCCTGGTTTGTTAGTTTGATTTTCCACCCTGATGAGCACTCAGTGGTTTGTTGAGTGCTTACTTTTCTTTTCTGTAAATCGGACAAATATTTTCATCTAGTTGCTTTAGTATTTCTGCAGCAGAGCTTTTAAGAATGGATGACAGAATCACCAGTTTCAAAAGTCAGGCCAGTGATCTCTTTTTAAAAGGTTTCAGAACCTTAGCTTTAATCATTTAGCTTGGAAAATTTCAGATCACGTTGCAGTTAGTATGTGTCAAGAGGATCAGATTCCATGCAGGTGTGTATATGATCACACCTAGTTGAGCTATAGTTACTTTAACAATTTCAGTGGTAAGATTTCTTTAAATGAAGTGTGAAGTTCTTCTTAAAAATTATTTCCACCTTTTGCTACTTGACACAAGGCAAATAAAAAGGTGTTTTGTAGATATTTCTAATATATGAGTGTTTTCTCTAGTTTTGGCTCACCTGCACAGGCGACAGGGTTTCCAGTTATCTTACAAGTACCTAGGCCATTTTCTCTATCTGTTAATTTGGAAATTCAACAAAATCAACAACAGGACTGTTGTTGGGACTGCAGGCTGTATATATAATGTTGCGTAATGTGCTCTTGCAATGCACTTAAATAATATGTAAACTTTTAGGAAATACAGAATTGATTTGAAACTCCTAGAGTTTTTCTTTTGACTTAACTGCACACAGTTTCAATGACTGAATGATATTGTCTGAATTAATGAAAGAATATAAAAATGTTTGTCTTAAAACAAGTCTGAAGTACATATGCAGTTATTACTCCACTCTCATTCATCAAGGGCAGTTTGCACTGAATTTCAGTGGGACTTCATGTGGAATGGATCGTTTAAATTGTAGAAGGATGGGAGCAGTTCTCTGCAAGTTGTGATGCCTTAGTTGCTCCCACATAACACAGCTGCATAGCTTTGAGCATGCTGTTTGAAGGATACTGAAGATTTGCAGAAAGTAATGCAAAGTTTAATGGTAAATTCAGTGGGTCAGAAGTTTCTACTCCATTCTTTAACTTTCATTGACAGCTATTCAGTTTATCTGTGATTTTGATGAAACTAACGACAGACCAGAATTCTATCAAGTGTGTAAGCTATTTACATTAATATTGTGTTTTTTTCCTCCTTATAAAGGAAAATTATTGAGGCAATAATTTTTAAATTAATGTGTCCCTGGATTCCCCACAGTTAATTCCAAGCTTGCATGCTTTAAAATTTAAAATAATTTGTAATTAAAAAAAGAAGGAAAAGAAATTAAAAAAGGAAAAAAAAAGAAAAGATCACGACACCATATTCTTAAGAGAATCTAATGCAATAAACTGTAACCAAGTCTAAATACAAGTACTTTTATGGGATAATTTCAACAATAGGTACCATCTGTTTAATGTGTTCATAAAACCAAATATTAATTTCCTGGTAAATCACTTGTAAACCAGAAAATATTATTATTGTCATTATTACAATAATTTTTGCATAAGATAAATGTCTCTGTGGCTCAGAAGGTTAAAGTTTAGAATAAGAGCTGGCATTTACTTTTCAATTTGGCTAAAATTAAATTGCCTGGTCATGAATGAAAGTCATATTTTATCTTTCATTAAAATAGAAAAGACCTGGAAGCAATCTGTAGACCACCGGGATGTCTGAAAGTTATTTTCCAGTTATAAAAATAAACTAGCCTTGAATTTATTCACCATCTGTCAGTCTTCTCTTCCTACTGGTGAACTGAATTTTCAGACAGGTTACTTGCAGTGGTAAGGAACAGCTGTAGGAAGCCAGAATACCAAGATTACTCTAATTATATTAGGACGCAGAGCAGCTTTTGGAAATTTGCAAGAGTTCAGTTACAGTGTCTGGGGAGAGATTTAACGTTTTGAGGATTCTCAAGAATGCACACATTTCCTACTGTGTCTGAACCTCAAAGGGTTCATTCAAATGGAATGGAAATTGGCAGAGTGACCTTCCCTGCCTTAATTGTCCTCCATATCAGAATCTGTGTGCAGGGGTGGGATGAGTATAGGTGAAGCAAGAGACAGTGTTAGTCTTTTTAAGGTAATGCTTGGTTACCTTGACATCATAACCTTTTGGGACCTACAGACTTTGACTCTCTTATTAGTCGTATGCTATTCTGTTTGAGAAAGAGAAGCAGAAGTTGATCTTTAGTCCACGAATAGTGATGATGACCATTTGTAGTTGGGTCAACTGTGTCACATGTGTATATGAGGATGCTCAGAATTACCAGCAGGAGACTGTACAACAAGATTAAGGTCACCTCTACTGCAGAGATGAATGTAATCCACCTGTTTGTGTTCTGAGATTTTTGTTTTCTCTTATAATTACTGTAGAGATGTGTCAGCACTTAATAAACGTAGGGGCAACTGCATTTGAAAAACCCAAATCTTATTCTGACTGATGTGGATTCTAACTGACACAGAGAGATGGTTCAGAAGTGGTTTCCCCTCTCATGAACAAAACAAGCAAAGATAAAGCTGAAAGGCACAGCAGAAGTGTCTCTATCTGTATCCCATGATGGATTTGGCTTCAACATAATAACAAATTAATAAGCCAAAAGGCTTTGAGTCCAAAACTATATAACCTTGAACTGTAAGAATGGCAGGTCAGATCTCCTTGGAAACTGCTAGAAGCATAAATGGAAAGCCTATTCCTAGATCACACACTTTTGTAACAAACTGAACAAAATTGCTTTGCAGGGTGAATGAAGCGCAAGGATAGTTACAGAATTGTTTGAACAGTATTTTCAGCTTGAAGATAAATGATTTCTCTATATGTCTTTCATCTTATTTCTTTTATTTGAACAAAAGCAGCTTAAAATTACCATGACATATTCAGGAAACTGCTGACAGACTTCAGGTCTCGCTACACCAGAAAATGGAAAAAAAAAGGAGGCATGAAGTATGAAGCCACGCTCTCTGTCAGACGGTAAGACTGAGCTGTGCACCAGATTTATGAAACAATGCAAATAACTTTCTTAGACTAAAATTTGGAAGGATATGTCATATTTTTCTGAAACTTTGTAATAATGGTCTTTTCCAAATCCTTGCAGCACAAGGTTGTCAGTTCCACAGCTTTAAGTACTGTGCATTTGAAAATATGTATGAAGAAAGGCTAGATGGCTGGCAAATAAGATATCCTAGTAGAGTTCATTTGTGCTACTGTTACTCATTGTTCTACTATACAAGTTGTCCTGCCCACAGCAGAGGACTCCTGTGAGTATTGGGGCAGAAAGGCTGAAGAACTGAATGCCTGACATTTTATAAAAATCTAAGGAAACAAGTCATTATTAGTACATTAGAACTACATCTCTGTTCTTCAGTCCCCTTAGTATCACTGCTTGGCATGGAAATTCTGACCCTCTTAACACTGGCTGAGTCTAAGGTTTATTTCTGGAAGCTTTTAAAAGAACAGCTGGGGAGTACCTTTCACTTTTAGTCACATACTGTGGCTTCTTTTTCATGTTTTAAGGTTGAAAAAAGTCCCAGAACTCTCCTTTGACCTTATGTGACTTCCATATGAAAACATCTGTGTTCCTAACCTTGTCAACTTTATGTGGTAGATAAAAATGGCCAAGTGGTACATCTATTTGATAACTTTTAAAAAACTTCATTCATATCCCATATCCTCCTAAAATTACCTTTTTCAATTTGCAATTTTACAGGCTTTGCTGGAAAATTAAAAGTGTATCCTCAGGCTTCATGCTGTGCACAGTGTTTAATCACAAATATGATGCCATGACTAGCTTGTTGCTGAGTCTCCTGGTGTTTTTATTATGAAGGCTTTGGGCCAAGGCTACCTGAATTTCTGAGTCTTTGACTACAGAAGTCCATCTTAAAATACAGATGTTCTGTGCAAATACGATGGATCTTTGTTGTTTCCATTTAGGTCTTCTTTCAGGAAAGAAATAAATGGCTATGTTAAAGCAGAACCTCTCTTCCTGGAGTCTTATAATTCAGGTTCATCCTTTCATCTGATCTCAAACCTCATGCATACTTATGTCACCTGTATCTTATTTTTACTTTTCACACTTGTAGAAAAAACTAAGTTAGATATGTTCCTGTCTTTTTGTTGGCACAGCTATCAGATTTTGGTATCTTCTCAGTTGCCAGTCTAGTTCCCTTCTTCTGCAGTACTGCTTCTAAACTGTTATGCATGGCCAGAATACTGAGCATACAAGTCTTTCTTGAAGTATTAAAAAATATATTTTTCACCTTTTAGCAAAGTGCAAAAATCTCTTGCTTCAGGAAAGATTAGTCTCAAAATATTTTCAGCTGGTTTGTCCTAATCTTAGCAGTTTGAGTAACCCTTCACTTTATTGTTTGATTGTATGAAGTTTACCTATTCATAAATTAATAAATTTTTTTGGATATACTTTTAGGAACATCACTAAATGGGAACTTGCTAAAAGAAATAAATAGAACACTTTGATCTCAAAGGAGCAAAGAGTTCCTGGAGCCAGCTTGCTGGCAAGTAGCTGAGCAGTAGCCAAAATTAATTAGTTCTTTAGATCCTGGTACTCGGAATTGCCCTACTACTCAAGATTGGTTTGGTGATATTTGTTATCTTTTTCACAGCTATAGCAACGTCAGCTGATATTTTCAAAGGTAATAAAAGACATAAACTGCTTGAACCCCATTAATTTGTAATAGAAGTTATAGGAATCCAAGTAAAGTTTTTCAGGAAACAAGCTTTTTATAAAGAATTAAAACTATAGATTGACTCTTGAATTGTTCATTTTTTGGTCAATAGGAAAAAAGGGAAAACATATATATTTCTGTTCAGTTTTGTCAAAATGAGTCATATCTACTTTGGTTTCAGAATTCAGCTTCATTTGAGATACATTTTTTTTTATAGCTAGATGAATAATATAATCCAATATCTTCTTTTTAACTTTTAGAACTCTTTCAAAGTGATTTATTTTATGGAATCAACCAGAAAACTCCCCAAAATAGTTAATCACACAGCTCAAGGAATTGTGTCAAGTTTTTAGACTCAATGCAAATCTTCATGGCCAACACTAGTTTGTGTAAGGACATCAAAGGAATGTGGTTGATTTAATTTGGGTTTTGTCCTCATTTTAAAGAAGAAAATGAAGAGTAAAAAGTCAGTACATGGACAGAAATCTGTAGTACATTTCTGGCAAGATCAAAAGACCAGTGATTGGAAATCTTTCCTTACACAATGAACGCATGGATGACAGTGAAAAATGTTATATCAATATTATCTGCATTACAGTGCATAACAGAAGTTTTGCCAGAGAAGTAGTAGAATTTATGAGATGGAAAATAAGTGAATCAAGATCAGGCAATGTTTTACATTTGGATCAGTAGCTTAAGACTTGGTTTCCTACAATTAGATAAATCCAGCTTTTGGACTTTGGTCACTCTCAAATATGTAATATGATTTTCAGGCATGCAGAAGACTTGTAGCTGTCATTTAAAACATGCATTGTAAACTTAGGTTGATACTGTAATTGAAATAGTTTATTATTATGAATGGTTTACTTTCATATATCATTTGTATATGCTCCATGGGTGCATTTTTGAAAGTAACTGCAATGTGCCTAATTTTTCCTTTACTGGAAGATTAAAGAATGAGAATTTTGGTAGAACTGCTAAGATGCTGACCATTGTAATATAAACCAGTACCAGCAAATCTGTAATGAAAATCCATGAAGAAAAGGAATTTTCAGTTGGAAAAGTCTAGACAGGAATGTTAAATCTTTGATATATCAATCTTGAAGTTATAAAAAATTAATAAGAATTTCCAGAAAAAAAAGAGAATAAGGGGAAGAGACTATGAACAGAGTTTTAAAATATTGTCTTCAGTATCCTTTATTTTTGTCTGTATGATTTTAACCTCCTTAAAGCTCAAATAATTACTAGTTAGATTACAATTAAATTAGATGAGAAATCACAGAATGAAGAAATATTTGAAAAAAGTTGACATCTCAAATTTCAAGAACACATGTCTGTACTAGTCTACTGTTTGCACTTGGTATTTGCATATTTCATAATTTTAGATTTTCTGAAATAGAACTATGCCAGTGTTATGCAAACATTTTTAGAACTCAGATTAAGTTTAGATGTACAGGTTTATTCATTATTTTAGAGTTTCATGCCACTTTTTAACCTAGTGCTCTAATAATGATTAGTAACAATAGATGTAGAAGTGGTATTTCAGTGTCTATTACTAACTTCTTTGTTCCTCAGAATTTGAATCATTCTAGAGAAATAATTTTTACCTGTCATCTGGAGAGTAGAGGAGTTGAAGTGGTAGCTACCTCTTCATTAATTGTACATACCAAGAGGTGGATTAGTGAATAGGGTGTGTTTTAGCAATTATTCATTTTTTATCAAAGGTTGGACGTGATGATATTGGAGGTCTTTTGATGATTCTATATGTTCTGTATATACTCTGGCCAGTACAGAACCTAGATTTTGAGAACCTTTTAAAAGAAACCCTGGATACCAGAAAAAGAGGAAGAAACAAAACCACAGGGAGCAGTGGCATCCATATGAATGTTTTGAGTATTTTAATCCTCCCATTAAACCCATGGAATGAGAATAAAGTTCCCAAATGCAAGTGAGTGATACTTGAATTCTTCCAAAGGACCAATCCTGTGAACAACTGACAAACATATGGTATAAATTCTAGGGTGCTCCTTCTGTTTTTTGGTTCAGATACCCAGCTTCTTAGCCAACTGCCAATGAGGGATTGTTGGATAAGGCTTGCCTATAAGATTGGTCCTCAGTCACATGAAAGCAAAGCAGATCTCCTTCAGGTTCAGAATGGATAACTTATTAGATCAAGTTAGCCAGCCTTAATTTAAGAAAAGATTTGGTCTGGCAGAGGTTATTGCAGATTCCTTTCTCTACCAGGTCCTTAAAAAAAAAAAAAGAAAAAAGAAAAATAATAATCTCTTGTCTTCATCTTTCTTCCACTTGGGTTACACAGGCCTTCAGGCAACCTCCAGGTGAAGTAAAATTGAGTGATTGTCACGTGAAAAGGAAGAGGGAGACAGAAATGCAAAGATTTCTAGTCTTAACTGTATTAATTAAAAGTTATTAGCCATAAGTGCTTCCAGACAATCAGATCCTTATGTACCCAACACTGTGTGGCTTTTAACTGACAACACACAGGATGGAAGGGGTTCTGACCTCTGATGTGAAGCTTCACTTCAGCCAGGGAGAAATATTAGCAATAAGCGCCTCCAGAAAAATTAGAGCCTTATGAACCCAGGACTGCCTGTCGAACTAGTACAGAACACAGGCTGGAAGTTATTCTAACCGCTGATATGAGGACCACACTTAAGACAGGGAGAAAAATTATTAGCAATAAGTGCTTCTAGACAATCAGAGCCTTATGTTCCCCAACACTGTTGGTCAACTAACGGACAGCCCACAGATTGGAAGGAATTCTGATTTCTAACATGAAGCCACACTTAATGCCAGAAAAGAACTTTTCTCACAACAGCTCCCAAAATAACATTTATTAATACAAATATGTTAATTAATACAAACAGTTATTGTAGGTTCTGCTTTGCTGGTGATAACGTTCATCTTCAAGATTGTATTTAATTGATAATAAAAGACCCCAAAAGAAACTAGCACAAAACACATTCTACAGAGACAAACACACTAAACTCAAGTTACAATACAGCAATGTATCCCATTTTCACAACAGACAGAAACTAGCAACAAAGAACTACTAACTAAAAACACAGCCACCTAAAACATTTATCCAGAACATAAGACAATAAAATATCTTGCACACCACTCTCTCTGTAACACAAAACAAAAGGGAAGAGCAGAGCTGCTTCTTATCAACATACATGTTGAAAAAAAAAAGAAACCACACTTTGAAAGTGAAGCAAGTTACTATAGAGCAAAACAGAGCTGGTCTTATAAAGTAAGAATAGCAAAAAGCAATGATAGCAAAAAGCAATAAACAATATAAAGTAGCAAAGTGTGAAGCAAGTTACTGTTATTAGTATTAAGGTAGCAAAACACATTTAGTACAAGAAATGCTTATAAAGTAAGAATCAAAGGAAGAAAGGAAGTAAAGTTAAGAAAGTAAAGTTAGAAAAAATAGAAAGCCCATGGTCTTCTCACTCCGACATTGTTCCAAGAGGAGCTGCAGCAGTTACCCTCACAGAGACATTGGCATTTCTCCCTCTCCTACTGGAGTTTAAACTCCAAACACTCTTTATACCTTTTTTTTTCTTCTATGTGGTTTGTGTGCCTAAAAGTCAGTCTAAGAGGGGGTGATGGTAATGCAGATGCCTGAGGGAGGTGGCTCCTTGAATGGCTCCTAGAAGATATCACAAAGGGAGGCCATGCTATTTCTTAACACTCCACCCTGTGTTAATCTTATCAGTTTGAAAGCCTTTGTCCTCGGCTGGAGCACCCCTTCAGGGGCTGAAGCATATCCTCCAACCCATCAGGCCTTATCAGAGGGGCCATCACCCCACAGTGATGTTGTAATCTACAGTTGAATTTCAGCCCAGAAGCCTTTCTGATTTAACACTGATACTTCTAAATCTCAGAAGTAATAATTTGAATGGAAAATATCATAAAATGGAAGACAGAAGAAAAGGCTAGACTTAATCCAGCTTCGTCCCGGATTTATTATGAGCTGAGCCAGATAAGGTATTATGACTAGTTTGTTCCAAGTACAATTTAATATACTTTGTCAAAAAGTGCTTCCATCAGCAAATGGTGGAGTAGCAAACTACATATAATGAAACATTTTGGAAGATTCAGCTTCATGGATAACATATAATAACATTTATTTATTTATTAAGTAGAGAAGTCTGATTTAATGGTTCACACTGAACTGTGGGTAAAATTCTTTCTGTAGAGTACGTTTTTAGTCACTCAATGCTGAGGTCTTTTATGAGTGTGTTGAGAAGCCTAGTCAGGCTGGGAAAACACTCTAGACTATCATGTTGCTGCAGATGAAAGTTTGTTCAGTCGGAAAAGATTGACCAGCTAATCCTATAAAATTATTGCACTCCCATAACTGCCTGGGAGAGGTCTGTCATTGCTTCAAGGCTTTAAGTGTTGTAGGACAGTAGTCTAAATCAAGGACATCATAAAGGTTTTACTAAGCTTGTTTTAATGGGACTTTAGAAGTGAAGTACTTGTTTTATTCCTCTAGTAACACTTTATTGGATCCTATCCTACTACAAGTAACAAATTGACAGCTGCTTTTTCGGAGGAAAAAATAGATAATTTTCATGTATGTTTCTTCTCACCACTGTCTTTTCTTTGGTATCCCTGCTCAGCCATTTGTCCTAAGGTCAAGAAATTTATGTGCAAGACCTTGTTCAAATGGGGCCTCTGATAAGAGTGGCTTAAGGAGGAAATATGGTCTTGGTTTACAACTTCCACTGAATAGCTACAATGAAAAGGAGAGATTTGCTGATGCCAGTAGTTGATTGAAATCCCCATAAAATTTTTTTCTTCCCTGACACTTTCAGATGTGTCAAAAT
Organism: Pithys albifrons albifrons; assembly: GCF_047495875.1. Taxonomy (NCBI): domain Eukaryota; kingdom Metazoa; phylum Chordata; class Aves; order Passeriformes; family Thamnophilidae; genus Pithys; species Pithys albifrons. Next base: position 44,574,469 of record NC_092462.1, on the reverse strand, counting down.
CAGTATTCCTTGTTTATCTTTCTCTTGACATTCAATGTTAAACTTCCATAAGAAACTCACATTGGTGTCTGGAGTTGTTACTTTTCCTGTCTTTCTTTCCTTTTTTTTTTTCTTTTCTTAAATATATTTAATATTGCCACGGTGGGACAGAAAGACCCATGCTTTGGAAGTTGTGATGCAGTTGAGCAATTTGAAAAAAGAAACCAACCAACTGATTTGGACAGGAAGACAATGAGAAATTATTGAGACCCTGTAGGTTATTTATTTAAAAATAGGATTTTTATGAGCAGTGTTAATGTGTGCTACCTCAGCTAGCCTGACAGTAAAGGCTTTGCAAGCTACAGTGACATCTGGCACAGGATCACATGTAGGAATTATGCAGAGGCAATAAAAAGTACTTAATTAGCATTGCAAATAGTATTCCAACATTTAGGAGATGTCTGCAAATTTGCATAGGGATACGTAATTACATAATTTGCAGCTGTTGTGTTTGTTCCATAAGACCTTGCCACTTTATGAGTAGATATGTAAATCAGGAATTAATCCTTTTTATCATCTATTTTCTCAGCAGTCCATAAATAAGTGGCAAATTATGGGAAATCTTGGACTTTCTCATCGGCACTAAGAATTGTGTGGAAACAACTGTATCATCCAGCTTAGTTAACTCTAAAAGTCTTTTAAGAGGTGTGTAAAATGCTGCTCATTTATTATCAGTTTTTTGATACGTATTAACGTCTGATACTTGCAGGGTCATGCTGGAAAGCTCTTTTTATATATTCTTTTCCAGTTTTGAAGAGAACCAAGTTAATATTTATTCTCATTAGTACCTTCCTGATACAGGTAATTACCTTGTGTTACATGTAAACAGAGATAGCTGGGAGGGAAGGATATCTGACCAGAGTGCTGTATAGGTAGCTAATTAAATTCAATGAGAATCTGGGCAACTCATGCCTAAAAAGCAAATATGGACTAAATGATTAGCTAGTAATTTCTTAATCCCTGATTTCTTAATATAACTTCTAGTTATATAAAGTCCCTAGAATATAAGATTTCTTTGCCTGGATTAGCTTGGGCAATTTTCACTTACGTACCAACAGAAAAAAATACGAAAAGTATTTATCCAAACCAGCTTTCTTAAAATATATTTTAATATTAACTTCTATTGTATTGCTAGCATTTTTGTAGCACTTTTCTTACATTTGTTTCAGGGAAGGTTTGCAGAGATAAGTCGATTAGCAAAAGGTAGTTCTGGCTACAGAGTTTGAACATTCTGAAGTAATGCATAGAGAGGCTTTTATTTTTTAACATGTTTTCCCTTGTGGGTTTGAAAGAGCTTTCACATAATCATGCCATTGTCCCTTCCATATGATGGAAACTTCTCCTTATTCATGAGTCCTTTAAAGGGAAAAGTTCAAAGGAACAAGGGAGTTCAGAGTAGGATGGATGATAAACCATCTTAGAAAACAGTGATTATGATGTCCCCCAGGAGAACTTTCTTGAATCTAGGTTTAATTTCTGCTAGGAAATTGACTGGATTGTGGACTGCTAGTTCCTTTAACACTCTTCCATAGATGAAAGTGGTTTGCAGAATGTAGCCTCAAGTATGTTTTTCTTTATTGACTATGTAATAGTTTCTCATTATTTTTTTTGTAATCTAAGTGACATGTACGAAATGAAAATGTGTTTCTAGAATAATTATAATTAACAATAAATATATCTTTAAGAGTTTTGTTGCTTTGTCTGAGTATGAAAATAGGAATTCAAAATTAAATCTTTCTGCCAGAATGACTGATCTGCCTTATAGGCATTGCCAGCAATAGTTTTTATGGAGAGAAGGCAGTTGTAGTAACTGAAAAAATAAAATAATGAACCTGCAGAAATGCACTAGACAAAGACAAAGGCAGGAGATGTTTCTTTTTCTTTTAAGTGAGTGATGAGCACAAGGACGAATGTTGTTCTCTTCTGATTGCTCTAGCAGAATATTGGTGCTGGTAGTGGCTCTATTGAAAACGGAAACAATGGAAACAGGTCTTGCTTCATATTGCTGTAGCCAGACCTGGTTTCCTACAGTTGATATTTAGTTTTTATAGGGGAGTCCATTAGACAGAGGATGAGCTGGGGGACTGCAGTGCAGATGATTCTGAGCTTTCTCTGCACCTCTTACTGCAGAGTAGGAAGTTGTGGGGGACTCTAGTTCAAAAATAAAAGGCCTCATGACTTAAGTCTGGTGCAGCCTAAATATTGTAGGCTGACTTCTAAGCCAGATCCATACGGAGATGGTATCTTAGCTCAGTGTGTATTTTGCTTCTGAGCACAGGCTTCTAAGGCAGCATTGTGTCCCACTGGGCCCCAGAGTTACATGTCTTCCATGACTTACACACCTTCAGATGAAGCTGAAACTCAAGCATTGCCATCTCTGTTGTCCTACTCCATCTGCTGTCCCTTCTTACTTGTCTGGAGGTCTACAGCCCTGCATGTGGATTCCATGTGCTCTTAAAGAACTTTTTCCATGGAGAGTGAGTGACTGCACAGAAGGGGCAGGGTTTGGGAATGCTGCAGACTACCCAGATGGAGGCTGACTTTGTGTTTTCCTGCTGTGCAGTGCTAGGGACACAGTCCTCAGTGATGGACCAGGGCTCCCAGCAGCTGCCAGACACAAAGACAAGGCAAAAGTCACTCCTTGATGAGTTTGTGTAGCCCAGAGCCTTTCCCCTTTCTCATGTGAGGTAAGAATCTTCCATCACTGGACAGAAGATGATTAAGGCTAATGGTACTTCTACTTTTGTTTTCTGGTTCTTTAAGCTACAGGTACTAACAGGTTCACTTACAGAGGACATTTCCTTGAAACAAGGGTCAATGGCATTTTTTCTCTTAATTAATCTGTGCATTTTTGAGATGCACACCAGTATTTATTCTTTGTAGAAGGTAGGGAGTTCCTGGTTTGAGCTGTTTTCTGAATTATTTTAAAGCTTGAAAAAAATCTTTTCTGCACATTATAACTGATTGTTTTGTTAGTGCCATGCCACATACCAGGTCTAGGCCAAACCAAATAGAAACACATATTTTTTGTTATCTGAACAATCTGATGCAACAAAGTGGAAACCTGAAAATTCAGACTTTTGCAGGCAGCAGGCTGTATGAAGGAATTGGTGATAGAATGCCTTTTGCAATGCTAAAGCCAGGAAGGAGTTAACTCACAGCTTGTGACCATGTGCCTATAAGTCTTAGGGCTTATTAGGAATTTCAGCTTGACAGAGGCCTATCCTGATCTAGGACCATGGTTTTTACCCCCTGGAAGTTACTTTGCTATTAATAGTAAAGAAAATGGTAGAAGTAACGTAATTTTTTATTGAGCTGTTGAAAAGGAACTGTAGCTATATATGTTTCTGCAGCAGCTGGCACAGCCCTGGTCTTTTCTGTCATCTCTAGATACTCTTGTCATACGAAACACTGAACTCACATTATATGAGCCAACAAAATAATTTCCTTCCTTTCAGTCGGGAATAGATGGTGGAGAAACTCCACTATCAATTTAATTCATCAGCTTCACTGACTGTATTCCAAATTTAATAGTTTTCAAATATATTTCTAATTTGCTGCTAAGAAAATTAAAATAAAATTCACAAATACCTTGCCAAAGGCAGCATTCAATACAGACTAATCTGCATCTCAGGAAGGCATTCAATTTTTTTTTGTCCATATCTGCACATAATTAGTCTGTCTGCAATAAGCATGTAATTTTTATAATCTGTGAAGAGTTTGGCAGGGTGAATACATCATTACCTGCACATCTAATAATGTGCAGTGCTATAATTCATTTTCTGAGATGCTATGTAGACTGAAGAAAAACATTGACTTTATCTCTCTCTTTTTTATTTTTTTAATAGAAGCAGAAGCCTAGCAGTCTGAAGCAGATGAAAAACAAAGATGGAAAATATGTTGGAAAGACATTTAGCTTAACAGTGTACAGTAGTGAAAAGCATAATCTAGTCCCAAGATCCAGTGTATAACAGCATATTTCAAAGACTCTGGGAAATTCAAAGAACAAAAAAAGTACATTCTCTTATCATGATCCAGGGACCTTGAATATTGATTTGCAAGTGGGTTTTTTAATACGCTTTAAAATAGCATAAAAAGTCGCAGGAAACTTGGACATGAATAAACATACCATTGCTTTTTACTGTTGGCTTTTGGGCCAACAATGTCCACTCTTAAACATACAACTTTAATATGAAATGGGGTTAATTATCTTACCAAATTATGGACATAACTGAACAGAACCATTCAGAAGAAATGTAGCTATGGACATAGGCACTGAGAACTGCTCAAATTTGGGTAATTATTTGGAAAAAAGAGCTTTGGATAAGGAGCAATAGTATGCTAAAAAAGGGTATGTGAAGAGGGCAAGGATGAAGAGGACAAATACTCCTGAAGGAGATCTTTTGCGAGAGTAACTCTGAGAAGTACTAGCCTTGTAGTTAGAGAGTCCCTTTCTCTATCGGTGTGATTCTTCAAAACATGTTGAGGGACCAGCAAGGAAGACCTATCTGGCTTTTCAGAGGTGGGACCAGACTTTTTTTTTCTTGCAGTTGGTGAATCCCATCTAGACCATGAGGCGCCCTCACAGATTGCTTGTCAGCTGTGAGAAAGCATCTGGAAGAGCTGGAGGGTAAATGTGCCAGGAAGCACACTGTGAATATGGCTGTTCCTTCATTCTCTTCAGTACATCATAGATCCACGCTTTGATTTTGAGTCATAGACAGAATTTAAGCAGAAAATTGCAATTCAGATTGTTACATTCCTTCTATTTGAAAGGACAGCAGGCATTTCTGGTGCTGTTCTTAGTTGGTTTTGATAACTTCATCACATTTGCACTGAATATGAAAGAGAGGAAAGAAAATGCTCTGAAAATAAAGCATACCAACAGGACACTTCCATGAAAAGGAAGCTCTGTAATTTAATATTTGAGATGAAAAACCAAAAACTCTTCAGCTGTCAGATATCCTGTGTTAAACGTCAGATCTGTAAGTCCCTTCCTTAGATGAGGAAATTCTGTGGGTGCAACTGGAACTTTGCGAGGCCAGTGGTGGAAGCTGATCTTCCTTGCCAAGGGAAATATGGATTTCTCCCATATAGCATGACTGTTCTGCAGAATCTAAAGAAAGTTTTTTTGAAAAATGTATATTTTATTCATTTGGGTTGCTAAGACTGTCTAGACTATAAATCAAATTCTGCAGTACCTTATTATGAATGCAAACAAAAAGCTGAGATTTTCTGTCTTAAAGGATGCTAGAATAGTATTTCAATCCTTATAGGTGTACCAGAAGAAAAATCCATTCATAAGTTTAACTAGTGTAGTTGCATGAATTGGCCTGAACAGCTTGTGACTTTTCAGATGTGTAAATGGTCCCATCTTCTCTCAGTACTTCAGACAGAGAATATGGCTATTCCTCTGTATATGTTATGTATGGTAATTGCTATTAATATACGTTGAGTGTGTGTAGTGAAACTTTTTTTTTATTTTGGATGGTTCTTTTGAAATCAGATCATATAGCAAAAAAAGAGCATATACAATAATATTGGAAGATAAATATCCTCTTTAGAAGCTTACACTGCAAGCTTTAAAATAAAAGCATGATGAAAAATTTGAGATAGAAGAACTATTTTTCCGGAAAATAGTTTTTCTGTTAAGAAGAAAATATTACCTGACTGTCAAAAATCCTTTATTGATTTCTGCTGCATATGTACATTTCTCTTTCCCTTTTTGAGCTTTATATTCAATTTTTATGTTGGCTATCATTTGAGACTAACAAGATAAAGTAACTTTTTTTCTTCAGTTTTTGGGAATAGCACTTGTGATGCCTGAGCCACCTGACTTTTACAGACTGAATGTTCTGCACTGGGAATTTAAAAAAAATTACAGTACTCAGTACGAGTTACTATGTAAAATCCTTGCCTTAATTCCAATTTCTCCTTGCTCTTTCAAATGTTGTTTTCCTTTCCATTGACTACAAATGTTTTGTCAGGAACTGAAATTGTGCTTTGGAAGTAAAGAGATCAAGAATGTTAAAACTATATTTATTAAAACGAAAACACCCAAATGCCAGAGAGCTCTGCCATTTCACTGGGGTTTTTTGTTTTGTTTTGGTTTTGGTTTCTTGTTTTGTTTTGTTTTGTTTTTTAAATTGCTTAAATGATGTGGTAACACAGAAGACTAGAGAATTAAACATCTTTAACTAAGGAAAACCACTACATATTGTAGTTTTACTAAAGGAAGTTCTATAACATTAGAAATGCTGAAAGCTTATCTAGAAGTGTTCACCCCCCATCATTAATGATTATTGATAGTTAGTTGTATATAATTAGTTACTAGATACATTCAAGGACCCTAGAAGATACATTTTAAACTGAACTCACAGTTTCATTACTTGAAAAGGGAGTTGTTCCTTTGATGGTTTGGACCAAACATAATGCTTGGAATGAACTGCAAGAGTAATTACCGATAAAAACTCTCAGTCAAAATGGAAATTCTTGGAACTATTTAGTGACATTAATTCCAATGAACTGCAAAATTACAGCCCATTCCTCTGAGACTATGCACCAACAGTTAGTCTTAAATGATTTAATCATGACTAATTATGTATTAACAGTCCTGATCTTTAACACTTAAATCCACCTTTAGTTGTGCTATTTATACATAATTTGTCTCTGTTTATGGTTTTATGTGATAACTGTGCCAATTTGCATTTCATTAAAACTGACAGAGAGATGGTGGGGTCTCTTCCACATTTGTTTTTTTAATACATTGATATAGAAATTAACTCTAGACTTGAATGTTAAGAAGTGCTGAGAGCTTGACTTCAAGGTTATTCAGGCAGTCTGTTTGAAGGACCTCCATGGCCTATGCAAAGGCTTCCAGTGGTCTCATGCTGATGCTGAAAACCCTATTTTCTGTAATAACAAAACCTGCTTAACATTTTTCTCTCTCTTTCTTTGCTCCACCTCCATGTTTTTGCTTTTAAGCTTCTTTTTCTGACTGCCTTGTAGTTCACTGGATTTTGTTGAGTTGCTGTGAAGGAGAGAGGGGAAACCAAACATCTCTGCATTCTAAACACAACCAGTTGTGTTGGGCAACTTAGAGTAGTGTGAAGTGCTGAAGTATGTGACGTAGATGTCACCAATAGTAGAGCAACTGGGCCCTGTTCAGCTGTTTCAGACTTACGCTACATTTGAGTTTATGATATATGCTGAGAGGCAGGGTTTGTTAGCTTGGATGATACTGTGTTATTGTGACTGCACTTACTGGGAAAAGATTGTACTGTGCTTCTCTGCCCTGTGAGACATGCCAGGTACTTTGGAGGCTGCTCTGAGATCAGTGGATCATCTTCACTCTGTGGAGCAGGTATGCCTTTCAACCACAAAATTCATGGCTGTGAATTAAACCTGTGGAGTCCTCATACAGCACACAGGAAGAGCTACACACTGCAGAGTGACACCAATAGAAGCCACTAATAGAAGGAAAGATTTGCAAAACCTGCTAACCAAAAATATGAATCATCTGGTGCTCTGACTAATTAATCAGAGTTGAGCACCTTCTTGCACGTAGAAACCCTCAGACAGAGTTGCCCCTCTTGGAGTTAATCTTCTAAAACTTGTTTGCTTTTTCAGTAGTCCATGACCTAGAGATCTAAAATTTCTCTTTTTTTCCTTGCAGGCAGTACCTCCTTTAGTTCACCATTCATTTCTCTGGCTTCTGGGTGTGGTTTGTGCAGGTAGTTACTTTGTGCGTTTCAGGCCCTTTGCTTCCTTAATAGTAACACAATTCCACAATTCTTTTGGCAAGGCTGATATATATTGTGTCCTAAATGTGTTTCGACCATACTGACAAGTTCAGAATTTTTTAATTAGGTAGCTGTTTCTAATCTAGTTAAAGAGGGGACTCTCAGCTGTTGGTTTCATACAATCACACACAGAGAATATTCTGAGTTTGAAGGGACCCACAAGGATCATCAAATCCAATTCTTAAGTGAATGGGTTTGTTCTATGACAATACAAAGATTATTTTTGTGGAAGGGGATGCTTCAAAAACACCAGACAGTAGCAACAGAGTGGTTTGGAAATTTGAGGATATAATACTGGTAGGAGAAATCTGAATGGCAATTTTCTGTTTGACTTCAGTCATGTTTTCTTTCATTTGTGGGTGAAAAACTGGCTCTTGTTAATTCTGGACAGAAAAGTGCTGAGTGGCCTGGTGTGGTGACCCTACTTCTGGCAGCATGCAAAGCTCATAATGCCAGTAACTTTGCTATTTGAGCTACTTATGTGCTCTCCACTTCTTCCTGAACTGGTCTTGAATTTCTGCTTGTTTAGAGATCACGGTGCTACACTGTGTTTCATGATGTAGATGTGCTGTCAGGATTGTCTGTCTATGTAAAATACAGTCCAAGATGTCTCTTTAAAACATTGAGTGCACATGCAGAGCCAAACCTTTTTGGTTTAGATCCCTTTTAGCATCAACAACATCAGCTGTGAATGCATCAGCTGCAAGGTGAACCCTGAAGTAATGTGCTGCAAGTTTCAGGCAGAATTCAAATTTAATTGTGGGAAAAGAAAAAGAAACAGGAAATGTTTTCAGTTTTTTGATTACAAAAATAACCTCCCATTGGGGATCAAAACCATGGTCCTTAATCCATGGTTATGTACATGAGTCATTTGTAATGTTTTTCAAATATCTTCTGAAAGTCAGCTCTAATGGAAATGGTTGGGTACTGAGACTTTCCAGATGCACCTGCAATATAGATTTCTGGTGATAGGTCAGATATCCCTTAAGAAAAAAGTAGCCTATGTTTTTGCCTTTTTTAACTGTGAAATTACAAATTTGTATTTAAACAGCATAAGTGTAGGAATAAAATATTCCCATATGATTATGGATTTAAACATTTCTGTTAATATTTGGGACAGGATCATCAAAAGCCTTCTACTTGAGCATAACAGTTTCTGAAGTTCTAAAACCAGTTTATTTTGACATCATGAGCTGTTTAAGTCCAGTGACTCTTCTTTTTGAGATAGCAATAGATGGGAAATAATTTCCTTGTGTAAAAAAAGATACTGAATCCTGCAATGGATAGATTTTGAGGTGTTAAAATAACTTCTGAAAAGCAGTAGTTTGTGCTTGTACAGGTCTCTTCAACTACAACTTTTATATGAAAAGAGCTAAGTTAATTGATGAAGTTAATTTGCTTTTCTTTCAGTATGCTCAGCCAAAGCTCTCTGCTGAAGAAATACAGGAAGCCTGTTATGGTGCTCAATTTCCCAAGAAAGTTCTGGACCTTTGTGCTGACCTTTCAAATCAAAGAACTGCAGCAGGTCAGCCATAATCCATTCTTCAGCATTTTAAATTTAGTAATACTAGATTATATATACATAGTTTGAGAAATAATATGCACTTGGCTGCTGAAGTAGCCTGTTGTATTTAGAAATACCAGAGGTGAGCACTAAATGACACACTATACCAGTTCTTATTTTTTTTCATGTGCATAACTTATTGAGACAGGAAAGAGTTCACAATCTTTCAACCTTAAATTACAGTTTTTCCTTGAAAAAAAATATTGATGCATTTCAAATATATGTGAAAAGAGGTACAACTAATTGTAAACAGTCTGCATTAAACATTGTCCCAGTTAGTCTGTATCAGTTGTCCTGGGTGTAAATCTATAGAAAAATGAACTTTGTTTAAACAGATTTTAGTTCACTTATGAAATTCCTCCTGGGGTAAGAAAGTGAGTGCCTAGAAACTTATGTTTGCAGAGCAAGTGGGAATCTGTTAGAAATTACCTCTAGATAAGGTGTATGAGCTGTGTAATGAAATGCTTTCAATACCAGAGAACATTTGTTTTTAATATAAAAGTAGTTAGACATGAGGATTGTCTCCCTAAAATAGTTCTTGCACAGGTGATTTTCTGCCACTAAAAATGTTTTTTTAAATTTTTATTGAGTTAGTTTCCAATTCCTGCAAACTAGTTATTCCAAGGTATGAAAATCAATTCTGACATTTCCATTTTTAACATTTACCTTAATGTCTATTTTGTAAAAAGAAAATTAGGAACTTTTGCGTGCACTTCTCTAAAAACTCTGAAAGCCTACAATTTTGTCCTTGCATGTGGTATGTAGTGGATGCTTAGGGAGAAATATGAGGGGAGCAAGACAAGTGTGGATTTACTTTTCCTCTGGCCTGGCAAGCAGGGAGAGATGGCAGCTACACAGTTTTTTCGATAGCCACCTGTAGATATACTATTCATGGAGTTGTCCTTCCTTTTTAATAACCCTTGTCAATATTCATTTTCCACAATGTTCCATATCTGTGTTTCACTGTTAAGTGTGGGTGATGCATGATAAACACATATTTTCCCATTTATTTGCTTGTCCTTGAGTATCTTACATTGAAGAGTAAAAGGTGGTTCTCTGTTAACTTTACCTGCACCATTCATGGATCTGTACTCTTCCTTCATATTAACTCTTCATTCATTTTTTGTCTAATGACTATAAGAACATCAATCTAAATGGGAAAAAAAAGTGAGAGGACTCAGAACATGCACTGGTGTGTTGCATGTTTGGAAAAAAAATAGAGCTTTCTGGAGAGCAATATAACAAAAAACCCACAAGTGACCCTAAAAACTATTTGTGTCATGTCTACTGAAGTAAATGTCTCTTCCAACATGAAATCTGACTGCAGTTATTCTGTAATTGTATTATCATTGTTTTCTTAGTAATTTTAATCACATAGAATTGGTTTGAAAGACCAGTAAATACAAAATTGGAAAATTGTCTCCTATCATGTGAGACAGAGAATGTAGTGCTGAGGTCTCCTGTTTAGAGTTAGGGCATTTAAAAATCTCTAGTAGTTATGTAGCTTACTAGATTTCACTAGACAAAAATCCTAGGCCAGATCCAAAAATTCCATAATTGCTCTCAGAAGGACACTGAGTAAAAAAAAGACCAAACTCAAAACACATTCATTTCTCAGTCCTGCAGGGACTTCTCATGGAAAACTTTCAATGAGTCTTGCCCATATCTGAACTAACAAACCTTGAAATATTGCAAAATTAAGCATGGTGAAAAGGACTATTTAGATAAGGACAGTATTTTTAACAAATATATTAATTACCTATATTAATCTCCTGGTAGAACTTTTGCAAAACTAAAATAAAATACAAAAAATCCTCACTCATAAAACTTTGAGATTTTGCATTTAAACTAGGAGCTCAAATTTTCTCCAATTCATTTATGGCCTTTCTTCACTCAGTAGATCTACATGACAGAAAGGAGTATCTTTTCTCTTACTAAACTTTGGTATCTTTGCTGGTGACCTAAGCTGAGTTTGTGCTATCATCCTGCTAAGAAATATGGTACAAATCCAGTAGGATTTCTTGACCACCAGTCTCCTTCTGGTGGACAACACATAACTCTCTACCCAGGTACTCAGACTTTCACATTTGCTTTTGTATTACAACATGCTCTCTTTGGATGATATGTCTCAGAATCTGGACCTTAAGTCTTCTGTGTCAACCCAAAGAGTCAGAACTGTGGTCTAGGTCACTGGCCTAATATTTCATGAGTGACAGAGTTTAAACTCTGAAATTAAAGCTTCAAGTGAGATACAGACCGACCTTTATATACAAATGTAAATCAACAAAGGTGGGTTAAGTTGTTCACTTAAACATAACATGCCCTGTGTTTTGCCTGTAGTTCTCTAGCTAAGCTCCTCTGGAAATTCAAGCTGAAGTTACAGATGCTGTGAAACTTTAGGAAAATTGCAGGGATATTCATACCTGTAATTAAAGAGCAGCTTTTTTCAAAAAATATGATAAACCATTATTTTCAAATAATTTTGAAACACAATATTTCTTAATTTATTTGCAAGGTTGGCCCTTGCAAAGGATCACTATAGACATAAAATCAGGTCCAGAGAAAAGAGAAATGTTATTTTCCATTTATTTGACCCCAAAGTTCTTGCCAGAAAAACTCAAAAATATCCCCAGCTTCCTGATTCTATCAGACTGTTTTTCTACCAGGTAATCTCAAGCATTCAATGCTGAGTGTGTTGAAATCAGCAGAATATTCAATACTTACCAGAGAGTTGTTGTTCCATTTCGTTGTATGAATTAGTGTCTGTGCAAATAGTGACTTTGTGTTTTGAATCCTCATGCATAAGAAAAAAAGAATAGCATAGCAGATGGGCTTCTCAGGAGATTCGTTTGATAGGCTATACTCATATAATCAGTTCCCTTTATCCATACAGATATACAGAAATACAAAACACTGTTCTGATAATGCCTCTTCCCTTTCCTCAGTTCAGCAGCTCCTCATTTCAATCCAGTCTCCAACCACAAAAGTTCCTGTAATAGTAATAGTTCCCACAGTGTTATGAAACTATTAAAAGCTGTCACTGAATAGAAAATGTGATGCTGACATGATAATCCTTTAAGACTGTATTTATGTCTTCTCTTTCTATGTTTGGTGGGTTTTTTTGTTTGATTTTTTTTCATTTTTATCTTAATATCTGAGCTTCACTTGTCCTTCTTCATTGCTGAATCCTTGAAGTCTATGTGGTTAAAAATGTGAACAATGCTATTGGCGAGATCTGATGAATAAATAGAATGAAGTCATGGAACCAACTTTAGTACTGGTCTAAGGCCCTGCTTAGTTGTTAACATAATTGCTGGCATGTGTTTTCTTCATGCCATTTAGCATTCTCAGAGATAATGTAGTTATTTGCAAAGATGCAGCCCCTCCTTTCAAATAAAAATCAGATAGAGATCTGGTTATTTTTGCAGTGACTCTTCTCTTCTTAATTGTTTTAATCTGTAGATTGAGATCTTGAATTTTAAAATTAGAGATATGAGAAGACAGAGGAAAAAAGGTTTATGAAAGTCATGCACTTATCCTCTTACCTGTCTTTGTGGAAAGTTCTAGGAACAAGACATGAAATGACATATGGCTTATAAGAGATAATGAGGTCACAGAATACTCCAGATCAGAAGACACTTCAGGTTTCATTTGAACAGGGCCACATGTGAGGTTGCTTAGTGCTTTATACATTCAGGTCTTAAAAATCTTCAAGAATCTGTTGGAGTGAGTCCAAAGGAGAGCCACCAAGTTGATTATAGGGATGAAACACCTCTCCTGTGAGAAAAGGCTGAGAGAATTGGTTTGTTCAACCTGGAAAAGTTTTGACATGACCCAATTGCAGCCTTCCCCTTAAGGGAACCTATAAGATGGTCAGGGACTTTTTAAAAGAGCATGTAGTGACAGGACAAAGAATGACTTCAAGCTGAGAGACAGTAGGTTTAGATTAGACATTAGGAAGAAATTCTTTACTTTGAGGGTGCTAAGGCACTGGAACTGGTTTCCCAGAGATATTGTGGATGCACCATCCTTGGAAGTGTTCAAGGCCCAGTTGGCTGGAGCTCTGAACAACCTGGTCTTGTTTTCCCTGCTCATGGCAGAGAGGTTGGAATTAGATGATCCTTAAGATCCTTTCCCATGCATACCATTATATGATTCAACGATTCTATGTAGACTGCATAGCCTGTTTGGGCAACCTGTTTGATTGCTTGACTGTCCTCATGGTGAAAATTATTCTTCTGAACATTTTTTTTTTCATTTTATGATCACTACCTCTCATCTTCCACTATGAACCACTGCAAAAAACCTGGCTCCATCTTCTTGATAACCTATCTGTGAGTAGTGGTGGGCTGCAGGTAGATCTCAAAAACCATCTCTTCTTTAGGGTGGAAAAGCTCCAGTCTTGCATCCCCTTCTTCCAGGATGAGTGCTTCAGCCTCTGACCAGCTGAGTGGCCATGTGCTAAACTTACCCCAATTTATCAATGTCTTTCTTGCACAACAGAATCCAAAACAAGACACAGTAGATAATGCCATCTAATGAGTGCCAAGTAGACTGGAATAAGTCAGTGATTTCTGGGTATGTTCTACTAATACAGCTCAGGATGCTGTTGCCCTGTTTTACTGCCAGGGAACACCATGGACTCATGTTAAACTCACTATTGCCAGGACTGCCAGGGCCTTTTCTTAAGCACTGCTCTCCATTCAGAAGCCATGAAGAGAGCTGCTTCTTTCTAGGTGGAGGTTATTGCATTTATTCTTATAGAAGAGACCTTGAAGCTCATTATTCCAGTCTGTGTCTGTCTCACTGAATGGCAGCCCTGACTTTCACAGAGCCACAGAATGGGTATGGTTGGAATGGACCACAGCAGGTCATCTGCTCCAGCCTCTCTGCCCAAGCAGGATCATCCTACAGCACGTTGCACAGGATTGCACCCAAATGAATTGACTGCCCCTCAATTCAGTGTCATCTGTAAACTGGATGACATTATACTCCATCATCTCCTCCAGCTCACAGATAAAGACATTAAACATCACACATCCCGGAATAGATCCCTGTGATCCTCCACTTGTTACTGTCCTGCAGTTAGACTATAACACATTAGTCACTACCCTATGAGTCCTGTCATTCCAAAAGTACTCCAAAGTCCACGTGCAGAAAGAACTAACTCTCTGTGTTAGTCTCCAGAGTTTCTGGGAGACATTGTCTGGTTCATTTCCAAAAGTTTAGGTAAACATATAAATGTTAATCCATCATGTGTTCCCCATGGCAGATACATACAGACCTATCATGAAGCAGTTCTGCTGAAATAGAACTTGATTCTGAATAGTTATTGGTTGCCTTGAGGAGCCTGTAGTGAAAGTCATCACTTCATAACAGCATTTTGCTACTTATCTTAAGGTGGAATGCAGAAAACTACATTACACTCTGCTTTGAAAATAGTGTGTTTGTAGCTGAAGGATGTTTCAGAAAAATGGTTGCATTGTTTAGTCAGTGGAATAAATTATGCTGTTCTCTTCAACTTTTGGCTGCCTTTAGGACTTCTGCTTTAGAATTCATATACTTCAGAAGTCTTAATTCCAATCTTTATTCCAATACGTTCTGTGAAATAACAAGAATACTTTTGATTTCAGCAAGAATGTTATTTTTCATTTACCACAGCAGTGGATCCATTCTCCATTCTAATGACTGGTATTCAAATTCCCTGAGAGGAGTTTTGACCTAAACTGGTACCTTATGGACATTTTGTTTGCAATCTCCTTTTGTAAATGGTTTAATTTTGTGCTTTAATATTGGCAATGTATTGTTGTCCTATTGACTTCCTTTTTTTTGGCTTTCTCTCCTTTTGATTGCATACCCCATAATACTCAGGGTAAGCTAGTTTTCTGGGCCGTATTTACTGGGGTAGACTATCTGCTGTGGGCCTTTTTAAAAACATGAATTACATTTCTGTTGACATGTGAGCTGATAAGTGTTGCTTAAGATCAAAGGTGTCTGATTTAGAAAAAAGTCTTGTAAGTGATACAGTGCCCTTGACTGTGGGTTAATGGTACTATTTAATCCTTGTCAGTGAGGGCAGGCCTACGGATTTGTAAGAGATGCAGCTGGCCAAGAATGAAGGCCACAACAAAAATGTGTGTGGAAATGCTTGAAATTAAAATTGTGTTTTTGTCATGGGAAAAGAAACAAGCTCTTTAGGAGCAAATGGAATAAGTCTTCCTTAGTGTCCTGAGAGAGCTTCTAAGATGTTATATTCAGAAAAATACAACAGGTTTGCTCTTTTTGGTCTCCAAGTGTAAAGAAAATTAATAATAGGCAGGACATTCCGTTATCTGTAAGAATCTGGCTACATAGTACATAGGGTATATGATCTAAAATAATGGAGATATATTTAGCTATTTCATTTCTTTAATTGTAGACTATATAGGGTTCAGAGTGGATAATATGCATCCTGTGGCATAACATTTCTCATTGTTTCCCATGCAGAGTAAGTGGACATGTTGTCCATTGCTGCAAACTATGGCTGTGAGTCACGTAATAACATGGGCCAATTCTGTCCCTGGAGTAACACTACTGAAACCAACACAATTATCTGTTGGGTGAGCTTTTCCATCGTGTGTAGTCCATAGAGTTTGTGTGTAGCCCATACAATTACTTCACTCTTAATTAACTGTCTTTGAATTTTCAGCTGAGTTTCTCTTTCACTTCCAATAGCTTTTCTGCTGATTGATAACATATAAACATTGACCATCTATTGCTAAACTTTTTCTTGCATGGCATTCCTTTAAATATCTAAAGCAGAAAATCATATGTCACTGCAACTAACATGATGTCTTTGTCCTATTTTCCTCTTTCTCACACAGTCATTCTGGTACATTCTGTCCTCCAACAGAAAAGTGTGAGGCATAAGCATCTTCTTTAGCCTTGAGAGGGGAATGAGAAATACCCATTAACATTAAAGGGATTTCAACATATGTCTTGAGATTTCCCTAGAGATACTATATGAATTTAATTGAAGTCATCATTACTTATGATCCTTTCCTTCACCTGAGACCTTGAGTTAAAACAACAGGACCTTCTCTCTGAATATCTGGTTTCTGCAGATGTGTATATTTCAACTGTGTTTTAATTAATTTTTTCCCTGAAGAAAAAAGTAGAAGTTGGAGGCAATGGGACCATTTAGTCAGTGAAAATAAATACATATCATACTTCTGAGCTTGTGTGAGGACTGTGGCACCCTGGGTAGTCAGAAGTTAGACTGGTAGATTTAGCTGCAATGATTTGAAATGTTACTGTTCCCCGTTGTCTGCTCTGGCCTTCTGCCAGACACCACTGTCTTCTTGGCATAAGTGGGAGAACGGGCCATTTGCCTGTGTTTCTACTATCCCAGACTACAGTTCAGCACTCTGTGTTGTTCATCAGCACTGTTGGGCTGGGATGTGTTCTGGTGATGCTAAGGTGCAATCACATCTTCTGTCTTTGTCAGAAAGAGTTCAGAGTAGTGTAGCTGAAAGCAAGAACAGCCAGAAGCTCTGCAAGAGCTCTTTAATGTATATTTCTGATAGTAAAGAAAAAGGAGTATTTTTGATTTAGGTCAGCAAGTCTGAGCTAGCTACCTTGAACAAGAACAGCAGAATAAATAATAAAGTTAAATGTAGAAGTGTTAAAATTTATAGGAGTGGGTTTTTTGGGAAAAAAAATAAGTAGGCTGCCAGCTGAAATTAAAGCCTGGTTGACCAGATTTTCATTGCTCTTTTAGCAATTGCTAGTTAATTGCTTACGTAGGTTAATCAGAGATTGAGAACTACTTGGGTTAAGTCTGAGAAAGTTTTGTTTTAGTGTACATTTACATTTGAAGAATTGAAATTTCTTCGTTTGTGGTGCTAAAGGTACTTTGCCTTTTGTATAAAAAGTTCTGACTAACATTGTATAAGTATCTCTTTACAATGTGTAACAGGAAAAAAGGTCTTTAAAACATCAGATAAAGGAAAGCTCATAGAAGAAAGCTGAAGCAAAACAATTCAAATTAGAGGAATAATCTTAAAGGAAGGGTGCAACTAACTACTGGAACAAAGTGATGTCAGAACTGATAGATTTTTCAGTTTTCATGACTTCAGTGAAAATTGGATGTTGTCCTGGGAGATAAGTTTTAGCCCAACAGAAGTCACATTTTATTCAAGTGTAAATTACAGACATGATTTTTCATTAAAATAAGTTTATTGGGTAAAATTTAAAGACCTACTACATAGAGAAATTCACAGCAGATCATCTAATGGATTATTCTGAGCTCAGCATCTATATATGTTTGAAACTACTTAGAAAATGGAAGAAAACTATGATATAGCATTTACATATATAGTATTTACAGTTTTATGAATAAACACCTCTCTTTGTGTACATGCCTCTCTGACACATGTGCAGCTGGTCTCCTCCTAATCTCATTTACACCCATTAAATGAACTTGATTTACTCTCTGACCAAACCAGTGGAAACCCTGTTATTCCCTGCTGATTTTAATAAGGATCTCCCACCCTATTGATGTTGTTGATATAATATTGCAGATAGGCAAGGGGCATTTGGTATTAGTAGTTTTTGAGTAACACTTCCAGGAAGGTAATTTCAATAAAAACTTGGGAGTTTGCATGCCACGAAGAGACAACAATCAATACTTACCCTTCCTGGCTTGTACTTTCCTTTCACTGTTCAATATTTCTGAATTTTCATAAGTTTCTGGCTCATCTCAGATTGCACTTATCAGTAAGGCCACCGCCCCAGATAGTGTTTCATTTTCAGCTTTCCAGGGTTTTTGGAATTGAGGTTTTCTATTTCATTTTTACAAAAGGCATATTTCATCTAATTTTATCCACTGTACTGTAGAGAGTGCTGCTACTACATAGCAAGGCAAAGAGTTGGCTCCTAGATGTGCTCTCTCATCTCCTACCATGCCATGAAGAAAACATCCCTCAATGGGCAGAGCCTTCTAGTTTCAGTTCTAGAGTGTCATTGGTTGATACATCACAGGTGTGTCTTGAATCCCAGCTGGAGACAAGGCTGGATACTGGAGCCCAGTTGCTTGACTGTAACCCTTGTACACTGTACAGCTGTAGGTACTGTACAGCATAGGCCCAAATATGTAGTATGGTATTTTTTATTTACAAATACTAACCAGGTTTGGCCACTTAGTATTTCTAATAGATAATTTTCTTCCTCCTTACTTCATCTTTAATTGGGTTAAGTGTGACAATAAATCTGACACTTGAAATTATATTTGTAACAGGTCTATGTCAAGTTCTCTGGGCTAAAGTTCATGTAAACTTTAACTGTTTAAGAAAAAAATCTATTCTGATACTAGAAAAAATTCTCCTATTTTCTTAGATTTTCTCTTAAAAATCTGGTGTTCTAGTTTTTATACTATGTTCTTTGTCAACTTATTTTAGAGTTTATGAATTAGGGACACAAAAGACCAAATTTGTGTCCTATTTATCAGACAGCTATATCAAGAGAAGCAGAAGTAACAGATTTACAAAATAGCCTGTAAGCTCACAAAACATGAGCCATGCATCAGGCCAAGATAGGACAGCAGTATAGATAAACCTTGTTGTGATCACAGATGTTGGGTTCCCTTGCATGTGAACTCTGGTCAATGAAGTCTGGTCAGCAAGGCATGTTGTGGTTTTGTGCCTGTTTCTATTCAAGCTACAAATAAAATCTTGTCTGACTGGAGTCTACCTTTCTAATATGGTTCAAACCCTTTTTTTTCCCCTTCACTTAGCTTTGTGTTTGAGAGAAAAAAGGTGAAAGGATATTCCTAATGGCACATTTTAAAATTAATTAAATTAAGAAGGTATTTCACTCTCATTGAACAAAGATATTCTGTTTCTGAATCAACAACCGAGTGGAGAGACATCAGGTAAGCATTTCCACCTTCTTTGCCTCAGTTTACGTGTAATGTAAAGTATGACAAAGAGCAACAGTTGTTCTTAAGGACTTCATTTGAAAGCAGATTTATATGCTAAGGCGTTTTCTTGTCCTTAATAGGCATATTGCAGATAGAATAATTAAAAAATACTGAGCGTGACTTACCTAAACTAAAAGAGACTGATCTAAATGGGGTCAATGGATGATGGTAAATTTCAATTTTTGTCATCTTCAAAAAAGCTTGTACAGCCAAAGAAATGATAATTTTGCTACTAGATGCCCAATAGGAAGTTTATGAAAATGCTGAGTCCTTTTGTATGAACACACAATAAATTTCAAGAGCGATCCCTTTTTCCCCCCCTTGGATAGTGTTGAGCAGCAATTGAGTTGTTCATTCACATGTTCATATTACCATATATCATGGTTCACATCACCATGTAATTTAGTAATTAACTCCTTTTTTAGACAAGAATAGGGATATGTTTCTTGATGAAAACTGTTTCTTTTAAGAGCTTCAAGAACAGTCTTTTATTGGTTGAGCAGCGTTTCCCCATGCCTGCTTTTTAAGAGCTAATTAAGCCTTTTCACAAATGCCAGGAATCTGCAACTCTGCAAAGTAAACCCTCCAAAAGAATGAATTGCATTTTTTAAAGAGGTAAATACTAGGAAGTTATTTCATTTGAGTGACTGCTTTATGCTATTTGGCTGTTTCTGCAGTGAGCTTTAAAACTAAAGATTTTTTTTGTCAGAGGACCAACAGCCTTTGGAGTGACTGGTTTTGCAACCGAACAACACAAGGAATCTTTTCAATCCCCCTTTTTTTTCTGATTTACTGGTGTTGAGATCAGCTGAAATGTTAATAATCAGTTAATTGATTTAACTGCTTTGTCAGCTGATATGCTCAGTCTTCAGTGATGAACTTCACTCAAAATGAGAACTATAGCACTAGAAAAAATAATTTTCATGTTATTTCAAAAATTAATTATGGTGAGCAAATGGTTTAAAATGTCTGTTTATGGTTCCTCATGCACTGCAATCTCGCAGTAGGACTTAATGAATAGATGTGAAAACACACTGTACTTGTTGCATGAGTAAGTCTGGACAGGTTGCCAAAAACTTTTGGCAGAAAAAGTCTTAGTCTTTTGTACAGGTCAAAAGTCAATGCTATTGAACATTGTAACACATTGCAAAAAGCTACTGTCCTTTAAAATTTCTCTCCAATGGTTCTGTTTCCTTAGACACTTTAATGGTCTGAATAAATGAGTAATGGTGTAATAATTAATTACCTCTTATGTAAGGTATTTCATCCAGAAATTTCAAAGTCATGGTTATGTCAGAAACCAAGCACATTAAAACCCAGTGTGGATTTTTTCTTTGAGACATAAAGTAGCCTGAAATTATCGAGGCTTAAACTAAGAAGGATTGAACTGTAGAGAATCAAGGCCATTTTATTTCTCTATGAGAGAACTGGGAGAAGGATGTAATGCATTTTAGCTTGTGCTCTTTAACTGCATACCTATATTTTAACCCACCTGAATAATAGGCAGAAATAGTGTTTCAAAATAGGGAGCCTGCTTTTTTTTAATCTGCAGATAATTCTGTAACGAACTGTTGAATTTAAGCAGTTTTCATTTGCTTTTGGTAGATTTTCTTTTTTACCTTCTGATAAAGGAGTTCTATGATTTAAGAACTATCAATTTCAATGCTCTAACAGCAGTAGCTGGACAAGGCTTGCTCAGGATTGATTAACTTAAACAGTTATTAATGTTTTTGTAGAATCATTAGCAATGTAATATTAATAAGAAGATATCAAAATGTAATATTAGTGAGTGGGTGAAACAGAATGGGATACCCAGTATGCAAAATCAAAAGCTTCTGGTAAAGTCAAAAGGTGCTTTCTTGCTCACTTCAGTGGTGCTTCATTTTGCTCAGCTGAATAAGCTAAAAGAAGCTAAGATTTTATGTAATTCCTATAAAATTTCCTAATTAAAATAAATAATCTACTGGAGAAGGACCCTCTAATGATTAATTGTAAGTGCAAACATCAAAACGACACATTAAGCACCATAATAAAAGGATGCATAAATCCATCAAAACTAGGTAAAAATTCATATCTCATCTTCATATCTTATTTCTACTTCTATTTTTCCTTCTGAGAGCAGAAATTAGTCGAATCAAGAAACTAAACAGTGACACATTCTTTACTCTTCTCAGAAGACTGAGTTTGCAATCAAGAAATTAATATTATAATCTAAAAGGTTTATCTCCTTCAGAACACCAGAATCTCTAAATGCCTGTGTTGGGTTGTCCCTGACTCAACTGGAGGTGTCCGCCAAAGCTGCTCTGTCATTTCCCTCCTCAGCTGAACAGGGGAGAGAAAATGCAGTGAAAGGCATAGGGGTTGGACAAGGAGAGATCACTTACCAATTACCATCACAGGCAAAACAGATTTGATTCAGGGAAATTAGTTTAATTTATTACCATTCTAATCAGAGTAGGATAATGGGAAATAATCCCAAATCTTGAAAATATCTTCTGCCTCACCCATCCCTTCTTCCTGGACATACTTTTACTGGATAATTGTCTACCTGTTCATCCCTCCACTTTCACAGGTGGTCAGGGAAGTGGGATTCTGGTCAGTTCATTGTGTGCTGTCTCTGCTGCTTCTTCCTCCTTAGTGGGATGATTCTTCATATTCTTGCCCTGCTAAAGCATGGAGTACCTCCCATGGGAAACAATCCTCCAGGAATTTCTCCAGTTTGAGTCCTTCCCACAGGCTGCAGTTCTCATTAACTGCTCCAGTGTGGATCCCTTCCACAGGGCAAAAAGTCTTGTCAGCAAACCTGCTCCAGAGTGGGCTCTTCTTTCCACAGGGCTACAGGTCCTGCCAGAATCCTGCTCCAGCACAGGCTGTCCTTGGGGTCACAACCTATTTTGGTCATCGACCTGCTGTGGCATTGGGTTCCTCCATGGACTGCTGGTGGATCTCTGCTCCACCATGCACCATCATGGGCTTCAGGGGCACAGCCTGCCTCACCGTGGTCTTCACCACAGGCTGCAGGGGAATCTCTACTCCGCTGCCTGGAGCACCTCTTTCCCCTCTGTGAGACAGTGGATTATTGTAGCTGTGAGACAGCCAATATTAATTATTGACTTGGACCAACTCAAATCTGTGTGTGTGGGAAGGGACAGGTTGAATTTCATGAAGGTGGAATGGCACTCTGCTCCATACCCCAGCCCCTTGGAGCCTCCTTGAGCAGCCTCAGAGCAGCTGTCAATCACTGGCACATCAGGAGCACTGCCCTATACCAGATCCCAGAGCCCCTAACGCAGCCTCAGAATGGTTGGCACACCAGAGCACTGCCCCACACTCTGCCCCAGAGCTCCAACCCACCCCCAGAGTAGCCAGTGGGCCAGAAGTCTGGGCTGGGGGTAGATGGGAGGTTGGCTACAGGGGGCCAGAGCAGATAAAACCAAAGACATGTTTTCTCTACCTTGTCATGGCCCTGCCATTTCCTGGGCTCCTGGTATAGCTGGATCTATGCTGAATCTGGGGTGGTAGCAATAATTCCCTCTTTTTCTCTCTTTCTTTACTTCTTATGATCTCCTTTCTTGCTATTTGGGTAACTTAAAGCCAGATGGGTTGGATTTTGCTGAGATGTGTAGGTTAGTGTGTGCTAAGTCAACGCTTTGTGGAATGTTTTATTCTGGTTGAATGTGTCTCTTCAAACTTTTGCAAAGTTCCCTTATTTTCTGAAGTTCTCTGGTAAAAGTGTGTTATTTAACCCCCTGAGAAAGGTGTGTAGAGTCTTCTCCTGTGCCCTCTCTCAAGGTATATAAAGAACTGAAGGCCCTTTTAATAAGCCAGTGGGTGGAGTTTTGGAACCTTGTATATATTTAAAGTAAAACCCCTTTGGTGAACTTGTGGGGTGGGCCTGGGATCTCATACCCTCCTTCTGCACCGACCTTTGCATCTGCAGATTTTCACTTGTGTATTTTAACTCCTCTCTCTGGCTGCTGTTGTGCAAGTTTTTTTCCACCCCCTTGTAAACCATGTTATCCCAGAGGTGCTACCACCATCACTGATGGGCTTGGCCTTGGCTAGCAGTGGGCCTGTCTTGCAGCCATCTGGCATTGGCTTCACTGGGCACAGGAGAAGCTTCTGACAGCTTTGCACAGAAGTCAGCCCTGTAGCACCCTCCATGCAAATCCAATAGAATGCCAAACATGTCTTCTGTAAGGCAAGCATATTTTTTTTTAAAAAGCAAATGTTGCTTGTGTGAACACATGGCTATCCAAACTTCCCCTTGCTACTGCTGCAAGACATAACTTATTTCAGCTTTCTCCATGAAAATTGTCTCTGGTTACTGCCAGTTATATTTTGTCAGCATTTATGATACTGTGATGATTTTAAAAGACTGACAGTATATGTTTCCCTCTGTCCTACTATAGAGAGATACAATTTTCATATTTGCAGGGAGGCTTTTAAACTTGCACATGGAATGTCTGACTTCCTAAACCAGATTATTTAGCTTGCTTTCTGGCTAAACCAGCAGAATAACATATTAAACCTTTGAGTTTTCATGAAAGAAAATCCTAGATATAACTTGAGCACATATAAGTATACTGATGACTAAAAGACTATAGTCCCTTTAAGGTTGCTGGGCTATAACTTATTTTAAAGAATAAGAAGTCCATCTCTTCTGATTTTCCCCCCACACCAAAATATCTTCATTTCACAAGCTAAATGGCTATAGATCCCATTAACCTCAACTGTGGATATTGTTTTGAACACCATTTTCTCCAATGTAGGAGGTCTTCTCAAGAAATGGGAACCCTACATTTGAAGACAGTTAAGCATGCTTTTTCCCAGCTGGTAATGGACTAAAAATGCAGTGCCATACGCATAGAGTGCAGAGTTATGAGAATTTCTGGCAAGTGAATTTGGAAGTGCTTCTAAAAGAATTGCCACAAAAGGTTTCAGATAGGATAATGTTAAGCCTTTCACCGATTTGTGTGAAGGCTGCATTACTGAGTAGATGCTGAAGGGATGGGAAAGAAAAATCATATTAATTTGTGTAGTATGAACAATCGAAAACTACTTCCTTTTCCAAAGTTTGTGTGACTGAATATCTGTTGTTTAAGAGCAGAAGTCAGTATTATTTGTGAGATGTGTTCACTTTCACTCTAATTTGCTAGTCAAGAAAACACCAGCAGCCTCCTATGAATACTGTATGTGTATTTTGCCTACCTGACACCATTTTTAAATGCTAGTAAGAGCTCATGATTGCTGTAGGACTCATCTTTCCTGACCCATACACCAACAGATAGAGTGGATAGAGGAGATACAGGGGCAATTGTAGTAACATCCCTTTTTGCTGTAAGTATATTTAGAATTATGCTATAAAACTTGCAAGCATAGACTTTATATTCAAAACAGCCTTTCTTCTATAGTTACTTCTAAACTATCCTTGTGCAAAGCAGAGCAGAAGGCAAAGTCAATGGTTTAGCAAAAGGATATTCAATGAAACAAGAGTACTATTTAGTCTCTGTCAATCTCTGAATCACAAACAAAACTTTTCCACCATGCAGTACAATTGTTTTCAGACTTTTTGAGAAAGCCAAGATTGATGGTTTTGTTCCTGTCTTAGAACATGAAAACACCAGGATAGATTATTGTTTGGGTTACCAAGGAGAAAAAAGACACAAGCTGCTCTTAGTTTTAGATTTGTTTTTGCTTTCATTCTTTCTTTTACAAATATAATGCTGCAATGAAATAACAAGTATCTAGCTTGGGATGTTCTGTTCAGTTACACACAATATTCTGATAATATCAGAAGACTTTGTCAAATAATCTTTGATATATTATATTGAGTGAAAATTTTGGTGTTTACAAAACAATTTGGTATCTAAAAACTTTTCTATGGTCAATACTGGCTGCTAGTACTGTATTTTATTACTCTTGTGGAAGAGCACCAAGTTCCTTTTGATTCTTATGCTCAAAGCTCTCTAAGCTTTACCTTTATGCTCCAAGATCTTCATGATTGAAGACCACCTATAACAGGTAAGATTATCAATAAAATAAGCCTAAGATCATATTAACAAATTTAGGATAGAGAGCCTTACAAATTGTTTCTTACTCAGTCTACTTCCAATGGATCAATGAATGCAATCATCAGTGCCATTACAGTTAAAAAGAATACATTTTCCTTCACCTTGGCTTTCCAAAGCAGCATTGTCAAGGAACAGTAAGAAAGAGTAAATAAAAATCTGTTCACAGAATGATGTGAGAAATGAACAGTCTTCTTTTTGTGTTAACTTTATTGAAGTGTTTTGCAACCTTGAATGCTGCAATGATGAACATGCTATGAAACATGAATATTAGGGTGTTAGGTTTCCAGTAAATCAGACTTCATTCTAAGCACTGAATTTTTAGCCTTCCTTCTGGGCTGAATAACAAAAGCATCTGTTAATATGAGCAATAATCATTTTGTTTTACCAAGAGTAAAGATAGAGGCCTAGTTAGATAGGCTAAAGCAGGAACTGAACCAAGTTGTCATGTGCTTGCCACACATCAATCAAAAGCTTTTTGTGGTCTGTGAAAGAAGTATTTTTTGTTATTCTTATAAACCTAGTCATTGTTATTCTTTTTCTGTAATTCTTCATTTGTATGGATTTAAGAAATCCCAAAATGATACATGTGAGGCTAGTCTTGTAATTTTGGTTAGCCTGTGGTAGGAAGCAGTAAAAACCTGATGTAGAGAAAGTGTGTTCTATTACTTTGAGTCGAGACTAAAGAGCTCTGGTAAAGTACGAATACATCTAATTATGCAGGGTACTAACACTTCAGTCTGAACTGGTCATTGCAGGCTATCACCTGTTTAAAGAAGTCCAAGGAATGAATACGTTTGATAGGCATGTGTGTGATCATGAAATTATTAGACTGAGAATAAAATAGGAAAATAAAAATGGACGTGCTATTGATTTAGTGAGGAGGGTTTGAGAGAAGTTTTAGACTGCTTAGGCATCTCTTCACAGAGGAATTTGAAGGAAAATTAGTCACTGAGTCTTCTCTGCAGGAGAGAAAATAAAAATCCATGAATGAGATCATCTGAGTGGAGGCGTGTGAGGAGTTCTGCAGGCAAGGACAAAAAAGTAATTTTTAAAACTATCAGACACAGGGTAGTATAGATTACCCAGCAGAGCCTTTTGAAAATTTGAGGAGAAAGTGTTCAGCGGAGTTAGTAAGTTTGTAGACTTGTAGGAGAGAAGTGCTAATTGCAGAATTGAAAGAGATGATTTCTAATTCCCATCAACCTGTGATCAAAGTAAGAATTGTTCTCCTGTGAGATGTGGTTGTGACTGCCAGAAAAAGAAAGACTGGAGGTGGTGATAGCTTGTAGCAATGTCTGTTTGGACTAGTGTTATACTCTTACACTGTTTATTCAGACCAAACTGGATCTGCAGCTGTTTGTAGTTAATAGTTAACCTTAGTTGCTATCCTTTTGTGTAGAATGGATCTAAGGTAACTGGCATACTAAACTCATCAAAGAATGGCACAACACTTTGCTTTCTTGAATTCTTCTTGAAACTTCTACATTTTCTTGAAAAACTTTATTGAAAACTAAAACAATAAATAGGCATCTTCCTTAATCAGAAATAAACTTGCATAAAACCCAGTAGAGGCTAGGGGAGATAAATTATAGCTATTAATATCTGGTACTCAAAGAAGTAATATGTAAGTTTAGAAATGGATATACTCAAAATGAGCAAATTTTGATCACTGTAAAACAATTTTTGTTGGAATGGTAGCATTTGAAGTTGAAAATTATGAACTGCTCAAACTAGCCAGCGGAGCCGTCTGAAACGAAGACTGAGATATTTTAGATGTGTCTTGCATTTAAATTGTACTGAAAATAAAAATACTGTGAAGAAAGCAGCTCGGCTGTATGACCTGTACATCAGGCATGCCTTGTGAAGTTAAAAGAGTTTTTTCTACAAGACTTGCACATAATTTTCCTTTGACTTGACTTGTACATCTCTGTCAAAGCTGTCTACTCATTTGACATAACCTTGCCTCTGATACATTGGAGGAGCAGACACTGTGAAAGATGATGAGAACTTCAGCAAATTCCATTAATGCATATCACATTAAAACTCAAGAATCTCCTGAGAAACTACTGAAACTACATGCTTGTCCATGCATATGCAGTTTTCTGTCATTGCTCACTCATTCAAAGGAGCAGCATCAGTTTCCACTGACAACAGGCTAGGTACTTTTTGCTACTATATAATTATTAGGTTGTTCATGTGAATCAAATACTTCAAAGTACATTAGTAAATGTTATTTTTAGAAAAACTCTTAAGCATGTTATATAATAGCACCAAGACAAATAAAATAAAACGGTAGTGATTTATGTGAATTTATTTGGAAAAAAAGAAGTAGTAACAACAACTATTATCCTTTGTTCTTAAAGTATTTGAAAAAATACAGCTAACTGCCTGTTCATCATATCCCGTTAGTTTTTAGTTTTATGGAGCTTGTACTGTGTGTCTCTAATAATGACAATGTTCATAGATACCAAAAAATTTCTAGAGCACTTCCATGTCAGATCAAATAGGAGGAAGAATATGAAATAATTCTCAAAAGTCTTGTGAAAATTCCAGCTCAATTCTTAAGCCTCACTGTTTTCATTTATTTGGATGAACAGTTGGAATTTTGAGTTCCTAGGTGGACTAAACTATAGTTCTGAACATTTATGCCATTCATTTTCACACAACCAGTATTTGCCCCTTAGCGTAAACCATGTTTCAATCTTACAAAAAATATGGAAAACTATTAATCTTTTTTTCTAGCTTTAAAAAGATACCTTCAACCCCAGAAAACAAGTATGAGATTGAAAAAATCTAGTGTTTCAAGTGAGAGTTACATGAGAAAGACGAAGTGCCTTGCAGAAGTGCATTGCATGAAGAATAAATACATGCTTAAGAAAAGAAATAAAGATAACTGTAATGTTTATGAAGAACATCTACATAATAATGGGAAAATGGTATTTTTAAAGTTGTGAGTTTGCCATTTTACTCCCACAGCATAACAATTCTATGTCATCAGCTCTTCCTATTTATGAATACCACATTTACACTTCACAGATAAAACACTTATACACCATTCACTGGGGAATTAGTCTTTATTTACAAAAAAGCTCTCTATAAAAATAAAAAAAATTATGCATATAATTTCTTTACTGCTAAGTCTGGTTTTAGCAAAGTCTATTGTTAATTCCTGGCATTTTAAATGTGTTACTGTTCCTGGAGTAATCCACATTTTATTTTTGTCAACGGCCAATGGTGCCCATGTCTAGAAAAATAACATTGTTAATCTGGCAGTGTCTCTTACAGTATCCTAATTTTTGAATTTTTCTACCAGACACATATTTCTCATTTAAGTAGAGGTGGTACAAAAATAATATTCTGCTGTTCTTTCCTTCATGCCTTATGTACCTTTCTTACTTTCTGCCTTTATTTTTTTTTTTAAAGCCAGAAAGGATTTATTTGCCTACTTATTTCCTGTAGGGTGCCCTACATGTCTCAAAATGCTTTGAGGATCAGATCCTCATTGCCTAGACACTAGCACTGTGAGTTTTGATGAAGGTCCTCTGAGTCTCAGAGATGACTTCAATGAATGGAAGGAGATCCTTGCAATACAGCACAAGTAACAATTGTAGCTCAAAAAATGAAATTGGAATCTGTCTGAGGCTGAATTTGCAGTTGTGCCTCACTCTTATTTACAAGCAATACTTCTATTTCTTATACTTTATGAAATAAGATTTTAGTAGTCCACATGTTCTATATGAAACATAACTATGTAATCCACACTTGTGACCTGCTCTATATTTCCTACATCATAAACAGCTTTACTCTTTCCTATAAATCAGTGAAACTGCAAATATAGTGGAAGAAAAATGGCTAGCTTGTCTAATTATAGAACACTAGGAAGATCAGAATTAAGTAGGTCTTTAAGTGGAAGGACATAATTTTTAAACCCTGATTGTAACAAGGTAGCATTTGCCCTTTCCCCGTGGCAATAATTGTAAGAGGGATGAGAAATTGCAGAAGCATTGTCCATTGTCATTAAAATGTGTAAACTTCTATATACCTTCTCTGAGTGCAGTGTTCATGTATATTTACAACTCATTACACCAGCTGTTTTTCAACATTTGAGTGCCAAGCTGAGTAAGGAGGTAACTTATTTTAATATGACAAGAAGATGACCAGTAAAGAACGATGTTAAGGACATACATATTCTTACTTTCCCATTTTAAATCTGATTTTCCCAAGAACAGTATAAGAATGAACTGTAGTTTTGCAGATGATTTACTGTTACAGACCTGTATGGAAAACCATAATTCTGTAATGTATGATACTTAGATTGTGATAAAACAAAGAGGAGCAGTTTGAAATAGGACTGTTAACTATGCTCACTTGTGGATAGAAATGTCTAGCAGGTTGACCCTGTTTGGACACCAGGTACCCACTATAGCTGCTCTCTCACTCCCCTCTGCAAATGGACAGAGGAGAGAAAATATAATGAAGGATTCATGAGTTAAGAGCCTGGAGAGGTCACTTACTGATCACCATCACAGGCAAAACAGACTCGAAGTCGGGGTAATAACTAAATTCAAGATCCGAGCAAAAGATTGAGAAGTAAAATACTCCTAAAAATACCTTGCCCCCACCCCTCCTTCCTTCCAAGTTCTACCTCCACCCCACTAGAGGTGCAAGGAATGGGTAATGGGGGTTACGATCAGTTGTTTCTGTCACTGCCAGGGAGAGCAGTCCTTCCATCCTTCCCCGGCACCCGAGGAGTCCCTCCCACAGGAGACAGTCCTGCACAAACCTCTCAGGCATGAGTCCATCCCACACAAAACTGCTACAATGTGGGTCACTTCTCCATGGGGTGCAGTCCTGCAGGAACAAGCTGCTCCAGCGTGAGTCCCCCACAGGGCCACAAGTCCTACCATCGAAAAACCTGCTCCAGCATGGACTCCTCTCTCCATGGACTGCTGGTCCCTGCCCTGCCAGGACTCTGCTCCATCATGGGCCTCCCATGGGATCACAGCCTTTTTCAGGCATCCACCTGCTCTGGCATGGGCTTCAGCATGGACAGGGAGCAGCTGTTCCACCACAGGCTGCACCATGGGCTTGAGGGGCCTCAGCTCTGGCACCTGCAGCATCTTCCCCCGTCCTTCTGCATTGACCCTGATGTCCATGTTGTTGTTCATATGTTCTCACTCTGCTCTCATGTGAACAATAACTTTCTTTCCCTTCTTAAATATATTATCACAGAGGTGTTACTATCACTGCTAATTGACTGGGCCTTGGCCAGTAGCAGAAAGCCCATGCTGAAGCTGGCTGGTACTGGTTCCAGCCAACACAGGGACAATGTCTAGCAGCTTCTCACAGAAGCCACCCCTGTAGCCCACCCTGCTCCCAAAAACCTGGCCACAGAAGCTCAATAGATAGTGGCAACCTGAAAAATGGGAGACAGTTCTTGGCAAAACCTTCAGGATAATCCCCAGGTTAGAACATCTTACACTTCCTTCCCTCTGGTACATCAGTTTGTTTTTTCATTGCAGATCAAGTGATCACTTGAATTCTATGGGGTCTTCAACAAAGATGCCACTTTTTTGTAGTCTTGGGATAGCAGTGGCTCAGAATGCTTTTTTGTCTAACTGTAAACCTGTGGCTGCTCTGTATTTGTGAAGAAGGACAGACATGGCTGCTCTGGTTAGCTTCTTCTGTGTGTGCAACTCTTGTAAGAGTGAGGCCTCAGGTAGGAATGGTGCTGAAGTGGAAGGGTGCTTTAGAAGGCCTACAACTTGCATGTTAAAAATTATTTCTGGAGGACTGTGGTCTAAACACATGACAAATATGAGTAAAAATAGAAGTAAACAGTGACAGAGAGAACATATAAGATGAATCTGTAGTGCCATTTTCCTATCTTACAGGTTAATGGTAATCTTAGGTTCTTATTTCTGATAAAGGTATAGTTAATTAGCTGATAACTGCAACAGAACAAACAGCTTAGATTCTCTCCCTTTGTGGTTCTATTCCTTCTTCCCATCTGTTCAATTGGTTATTGCTTTTTCTATAATGGATCCTTGCAGTATTATAGTTCATAGTTATGTGAAGCAAATGAAACCCCATTATGAAAATGGCAAAGCAATGAACTTGGATAAAGCAGAGTTTTAGAATTTCCTACATGACGTGAAGAAAACTTGCTTTACTTTAGTTTTGTTTGATGAATTAAAGTTATGGTATGGTACCAGGAATTAAAATTTGAAAATAAAGAATAGAAAAAAAATTGGATGAGTGCTGCACTCTGAGTTACAACTGATTTGGATATGGTGAAAACTTTTCAAACTTATACAATGTTCTTATGACATTGTCAGGATATTTATTTCTGAAAATACCTACCTCAAAGTACTCTCTTCATGTTGTCAGATGATGTTAAAATATTGGGGGCTTATAAGTAGTTCCACAGAAATAATGTTTTTTTGTCTGTGTGAAATAAAATTTCATCATGGTAATTCTAAAAATTTTTAATTGTGTAAAATGTGCATCTCATTAAGGTACATTGTATTGAAAGGTAAAATATAGAGAGCCGTGTCTCTATGTAATTTTTTTATTGTGGTACAATTTAGCTTATGGTTGTGACGCTGTGTGTGGGATTGTGAACAGTAAGTGCCTAGTATTTTATCTGTGATACATTCCAAAGTTAATCTATCAGTTAGACACTTCCTTTCATGTAGGCTAAAGTTGAATTATTTGATATTCGCCATAGGCTAGAATAAGGCAGCTGAATTGTGATGGTTCCTTAACCTTGTTGGGCTGTGTGAGACTTCAAGAGATCCTAATGTGGTCACTAAGATGTATGGTGGTGATTTGTTTTGTCAGTGATGCCAGACCCTGTGTGAGTTCCCTGGTCTCCAAGATGAAATGATGTAGAAGAAAGAGCAAAAAACAGTGCAAAGAAACCTTCTGTAGGATAAGAAGGTAGAACAATAAGTCTTGAGATTTATAGCTGGGGCAATGTCATCTGCATGGAAGTACCTGACCTTTCCATAGTGCTCCCCTCTTCTTCCTCTTTTATATAAGTATGTTCAGTGAATTCACTAAGTTCATGGTCACACAAGCTCCCTTCTTTGAGGTAAATTATGCTGCAGTCTACAAAAATGTACTTGTTTACATTTAATGCCTTGCAAATACTGAGCAATTGTTGTGATGATTTTAACTACTTAGCAGTTTTGCAACATATGTTTTAACTAGCTATCCAGGAAAAGGTGAAAAAAAAAGAAAAAGTTCCTACAAATACATTTCAGTATGATACGATGACATAACCTTTTTTTTTCCCCTCCCTATGAATCTTACATGAAGGAAAAAAAAACATCACAAAAAACCCATGTACCTACCAGGGTACTCAGTGAAGAATAAGTATCAAGTTGCAATTGACTAGTATGTTGAAAATACTAACTGAAATGGCAGAAAATCAGCAGTCTGTTGAGGCATAGCAGTATAATCTGGCAACTGAGTTACACACTTTAATTTGCTCTAAGGCAATATATTATTGAATGGTAATTTATAATAAATGCATGCTATCAAATTTAAATCAGCTAGTAATATAAATGCAATTATGTTTTCATAGTATGCATTGTTATAAGTTTAAGTTTTGTGGTTTTCTCTATGTACTTGTCTCTGTTGGATAAGCTCTTTGATGTACAGTACCTAGTTTGAGCTGTACTCCCCTGATGATAAATTAGTGATTATTTATTTATTGTTTGATCACCATGCAAAGAGAATGTCTAAGCTAAAAGTCTTCATGCAGATTCAAATAAGAATCTATACAGAGAGTTCCCAGAAATAAATTGAGACCAGTTTCTCTCTCACTTCCACTCCTGTTGTAATGATTAAGGGTTTTCTTGAGAGCATTGAAGAAATAAAGAAATATGTTTTAAGAAAAGGGGTAAATGGGGAATTGGTTGAAATATTGAGCTACTGTTGTCTTCCTTTTTCTTTTTTTTTTAATATTTTGAGACTTTCTTGGACTTGATGGAAAAAGTAATTTAAATTTAGAAGTTTAAATTTCATGTGACAGAAGACGGAGTTAAAGAGCCAAGTGTTGTGGTCTGACTGGAAAGGAAGTTAATCTTAGCAAGTCAGCATTGAATTAATTGCAACGGAGCAATATTCACAAGTCTAAAAATTCAAATACATAAAGGTCTCTCCAGATGCCCACCACAAGTTGTATCTTTAAAATAATAACACGTTTCAGAGATTTATCTTTTGCTGTCTGATATTTGGACAACCAGAATCCAGGTTTTCAAACATATCTTGTTTATTGGAAGTACTTCCAGTACCTTTATTTTGAGCAAATCCTGGTCAGCCTGAAGTCCTCATATTTTCCTTGTCAAGTTTCTGAGTGCTAGCATTGCTCTGTATGATCTTTAGTTTAATCAGTGCTCCTCAATGACCAAAAGCACCTCCATTTCAAGAAAAGGTTATCCAGACTTATGGTCCTTTGCTGTTAGTCCTGTTTCCACACTGAATTTCCAGGCAAGGGGAAACTAAAAGGACAACAAAAGTTTGACTAGCTTAGCAGCCAGCAAGCAATTTTTAAAATGTTAAGTAGAATAGCACAGAGTAGCATAGCATAGAGAGTAGTTCCTGTAGGAAAGGACCTACAGCAATCATTTAGTCCAACTGCCTGACCACTTCAGGAGTAAGAAAAAACTAAAGCATATTATTAAGAGTGTTGTTCAAATGTCTCTTCAATGGTGATAGGCTTGAGACATCAACCGCATCTCTAGAAAGTCTGCTCCAGTAAATACATATCACTTGTTCGTAATATCAAGCCTAGTTCCAAAAAAATATATGAACTCATTCTGGGAATTATTCACATTTGCTTATGAAAGATAAGACAATAACAATTTTACTGCTTAATTCATGTCTCCTGGTGACAAAACTAGGAGATCTTGCTTACATAGAGTGCTCATGAAGTCTCTTAACAAGGAAACTTACAACATAGGCACAATGTATAAGAAGCACATAAGGAAGCACATTCAGCTAACATTGTGCAGTTTGGGTGCCCCAAGAAGAGAAGGATATAAAGCTGTTAGAAAGCATCCGAAGGAGGGCAATGGAGATGGTAAAGGGTCTAGAGGAAAAGCCATATGAGAAATGGCTGAGGTCTCCTGGCTTGTTCAGCCTGGGGAAGAGGAAACTGGGGGGAGACCTCATCACAGTCTTCAAATTCCTTGTGAGGGGAAGTGGTGATTTTCCACTCTGGTGATCAGTGATCAGTACTCAAGAGAATGGCCTGAAGTTGTGTCAGAGGAGGTTTAGGTTGGATATTAGGAAGAGTTTCTTCACACAAAGGGTGGTTGCATTCTGGGACAGGCTTCCTAGGGAATTGGTCACACTACCAAGCCTGACAGAATTCAGGAAGTAGCCGGACAATGTTCTCAGGCACATGGTGTGATTCTTGGGTATGTTCTATGCAGAGCCAGGAGTTGGACTCGATTATCCTTCTAAATCAGGCTATGATACTAGAACATTCATTTATGCCTTTGTGTGTATACGTGCATGAATTCATACAGACACTATTAATAACCACTGTGTAGCTACTCCTACTGAAGACTATGCTTTAATCTGACAGTCATGTGTTTGAAATAGCTGTGTATCTCAATTTGATGTCATCATCTTTAAATGAAAATAATTTTGTCTGTATTCTCTTTATGTAAAAAAAATGTACAGAGCTGTTAATTCTCTCCCCTCATAATTTCCTCAAACCTAAAAATGAAAAAAGAATGCCAAAACTATTCCTAAACACTCCAGATTTACTGCATGTAGCATAGGAATGTCACAGATATTAATTATTTTGAAACTTCTAAGATTACATATTGCTCCTTCTGTTTAGGATTACAATTTTTAATACACTGATAATCCCTTGGCAGCTCTGAGATCTATCTGATCTTTGAATTTTCAGTAGAGATATTTAATCAGATTTTAAAAAATTATACCAAACAATGTTCTTGTTCCCTTTTCTTGCCAGTTTTCTTGAACTTACGAGCTGTGATTTGAACATCTTTAAGGAGTCATGGAAAGCAAGACAAGAGGAAGAAGGGTGGTCTTTAGAAAGCTGTAGACAGCAGGCAGATGGAATATGAGAACCTTGGGGAACATTAGAGAGATTTTTCCAGTCAAGAAGTTTGGCAGTTACATCAAGGTCAAAGACACACTTATAACACTGTCCCAAGGTAAGCTGTTCGGTTCTGATGCACTTAGCAATTTTTTTCCACTGCTGCCTTTTTTGTATCTTTGTATACTCAGACTGTGGTACTGTGGGAGCTTGGGATGCCTTTGGAGCAGAGATATCTGATATTTCCAACCAAATCCATGATACACAGGGAACTAACTTTATGCTGGCCTTGTGTCACACAAACCAAAGAGATCAAGATATCTCAGTGTGAGGAAATGTTAAAAAAAAAAAAAAAAGGGAAGGAAAGATAAGAACATGAGAAATCCCCATACCTATAATTCAAATGAGAGGACCAAGAACATTAAAAGCAGAATAAATGTAAGAAAATATTGTCTAAGAATGGCAAACCCTATTTGCCTAGTACATAGCTAACATCCTGGCATGTTTTTCCATAATTATAAACTATGTTTTTTAAAGGCTGTGAAGAGTAATTTGTAAAAGGAAGTACTATAAAAATACCATACTATCTGAAATGATATGATCCTTATTCCAGTCCAAAATGCGCCCTTTTGGTCTGGATGCCCATTGATGATAAAAAAAGGAAAAAATATTGAAAGAGATTTCACATGGCATAGTAGCAATATCTGTTTTCTCTGGGCTCAGTGAAGATTTTGTTTGGATCCACTGATGTGGTGAAGGGGAAAATAAAAGGGCACGGTTCTGTCTGCAAACCATGGAAAACACTTTATGAGGATTTCTTTATATTATAATTTTAAAACTTATTGAACAGGACTTCTTAGGGCCTGGTTTACAAAGTGTAAAACCTAAAATACTGTAAACCTACACATCAAGTCTCTAAAAATATCAAGGCCTACTTTTTGTAGTCCTTTCTTCATTGCAGAAGTGGGAGGGCAATCATCAATATGAACTGAAAACTTCTTCCTGCTTTCTCTGTGGCAAAGACAAGATAAAACACTGTGACTCTGAGCTTCTAATCTGCCTTTGGTCAAGCAAAGTCCTGCTGGCTCAGTTTTGCCTGAAGAAAGACTGGAGCATTGTCTTTGGTTATAATATAACCTCATTCTCTCATTTAAAAACATTTGAGACTAAAATGGGCATTCAAAATAAACGGCTCAGAAGAACAGAATAAATTACTGGAGAAAAGGAGTTTGACTGAAAAGAAGCCTGTGCCTTTCCCACTAAAAGGGAAGGCAGCTATCAGCATGTTCTTTATTAAGACTCATGCATTTTCTGCTGAGGGAAGATAAGACATGGTGGAAGAGAGAGTAGAAGTTTAAATTAGAATTGATATCAGATGCAACAATTAAGTATTGACAGTTTTTCAGGCTTTGGAATGGTTCCCATTTGCAGCTGCAAGGCACGGCAGCAGCTTTAGTATTTACGAGCACTTGGTGAGTACTCTGACAGGTTTATTATTTGTTGGCTTTCTCCAGCATTGCACAGTAAAAATTGTTTTCAAGGAGTGTTCAAAAGTGTAGCTGGCTGCCACTGTATCAAAACCAATCAATCCACCAATGTATTTCACATTCTTGATTGATAACTGGCTCAGCGGTTTGGCATTTCAGGGAAGAAGTGGAAGGGGAGCAGGTCTCGACAGTCATTAATCCTTTTTCCCTGAGCCTCCCCTGAGCAACTGCTTGTGCCATTATCCACATTTCTTACTGCCGATTTCCACAATTCCACGGCTGCTTGAACCACCACAAATTCACTGCTGTCCCTTTCACTTACTGTAGGCCTTTCATCACACCTGACTCAGTAGCCCTCCTGGGCGGATAGTGGTCAAGGGAACATCTCTCTTTTCTTTTTTAAACCTGGGCCATTAATATGGTTTCTTACCTCAGCATCCTTTCCTCCCTCTAAATATATGTTGTTTCTTATTGTACAAGAACATGAGGGCATGAATGTACTTCCTTTAAAATATGTTTATGTGGGTTAGGGTAAAAGATGACTTATGGTAAGTAGAGATTCTGGCTGCCTGCTGTTCCACTGCTGGCTGAACTGGTTATTCACGATGTTTTGTTCATTATGGTCTGTGTTACCATGAAGCTGAATAAACTTATGTTAGTTTCTGGGGAGATAGGCTATTTATTTATTTATTTGTTTGTTCATTTATTTATTTAAATGCCGCAAAATTGTGAGCAAGCTCACAGTGTGCTGACTGAAATGTCAAAAGTAATTAAGACAAACTCTTTCCAATTGGAGAAAAAAAAAAGAACATCTGTCATTATAAGGACCAGATATCTATAATTAATTAAGAGCTTGAATGTTCAGAGAGAAAGGAAATAGAGACAAAAAGGGAAAACCCCCCACATTCCAACTTATTTTTTTTCACATTTTTCTTGTGTTGACCTCATTGCACCAATGGCACTGAATACTCCAGATGGGTTTAAAAAATACAGATTTGAGTTCCCCACTGAGGATTCAGGATCTTCATTTGCCAGTAATCTGGTGTTATGTGTAGCTGTGCTGATAGGAGACCTGTCTTGTGTACATTTATTATTATATTAAAGCACAAATGTCTCCTCCACCTGTCCTGTAAAGAGTAATGTGTCCTGGAAAAATCTGTTCCATATAATATATATTTAACTACCTTTATCTTTGAAGGCAGAATCCATGTTAGGAAGGAGTGAAATAATCAAATGAAGGGAATTAATTGTGTGAGGAAAGGGAATTCAAGTGAGGAAGGCAGTGTAAAGAATTTAAAGGAGAGGAAACAGAGACAAGGAGACAAAGAACCTCACTGGGAAATTATGTAAGAGAGTCAAATATTATGAAAGAGTTGAGCACGCACAGGAATCCTCCAGTGTTTCTATAAATTGCAAATAAAAACCTTCCCTTGAAAACCTGTCCCCTGAAAGCTTTAAACCACGTCAAAGGCTCCACTGAGCCCACCATAATGACCATCCCTTAGTCAAATTTGTCTTAACAGTTTACAGGTCTTGGGCCAGCTATCTCAGATCTTTATTTTGTCTGACAAAAATACTATGTTTTATGATGGGGAAATTAATAAAGAGCAAATAGATGAACTGTTAATGCATATGGACAAAAAAGGTTTCATGTGGAGTTTGGGCACTGCATCAGCTTGGGCCAGAAATTGAATGAAAAGTGATCAGTGATATAGGGAGTATTGCTACTAGTGAATAACCTTGATTCTGTGCAAGATAGAGCAAAATACCAGACTACCTAGGAAAATGGGCAGAATGCATGAGAACTTACTCGGAACTGAAATGCCACCCCGAAAACAGGTTTGCGTTGAGGCAGTGCTGGTATGAGAAGGGTCTGTGCTTTCTTGAGCAGCCTTTGCAAGCAATATTGGTGCAGAGATTTGGGGCAGCTTGAAAGAAGTGCAGTAAGCTTAGCAATTTGTGAAAAAAACCCACTATTGTTTTGTAAGCAGTGGAAAGTTTGAAGCTCGGCTTCCTATGGGTTTGTATCCCAAGGTGAACTGTTGTGTGAATGCTTTTGTATCCAAAAGAGATGAATTAATTTTGTAGTGTGTCTGCCAGTAGAGGCATGTCAGAGATCCCATTTCTCTCATATGGTATTCCATTTTACCAAATTTACAGGGATTTTAACATGTTTGAGATCCTGATCTCAACTTAATTTGAATGGGTGAAGGGTACAGAAACTGTTGGGGAACAAAGGCTGACTAAGCTCACAAAACTGGACTAAATTATTGTTTATATAATAATATGCAAAAGGATCTTCTGGGGAAGATTTCTGTCCTGTTGACTGATTTCCCTCTGCTCTTTATCTGGTATGAGCCGGTATAGCAGGAGGAGACCTTATTTCTTTTTTCACCTTAGGAAAAAGTAACACAAAAAACCCCCTTGATTTTTCATATCACCCTGCCAAAAAGCCTTTCAGAATACTGACCAAGCTGCTGTAATACTCAGATTCCCTTGTTAGAGATGCCTTGTACTCCAGAATAACCCTCCTATCTGAATTCTGCCTTGCTATTAAATAGGCCATGGCTGGGGGACGATGCTGAAGACCTTGGCTATTGCCTTAGGAAAAATTGTAGTGCATTTAACAGTTTGGAAATATTGTAAGACTCTAAAAGTGCTGGATTTAAATTAATGTGTCCTTCATTAATGAGTTGTATGAAAATACAGGCTTTTATGTAAACATTTTTTCCCAAATATCATAGTTTGAGAACTGGGCTATTTTTTGGGCTGCATGCTAGCAAAGGGAATGAGGGAATTAAACATTTGACTTGGCTGTGAGTACCCAGTGGAAGATCCCATAGTTACCATGCATTTATTGCTAAAGCTTGAGCCTTTAGTGCTATGTTCTGAGTATTTGGATGTGTCAGAATATTCACAGCTTATAAATGCTAACAATACTGACAGGTTCATCAAACTCATCTTCTTAGAGCTAGGACAATTTATTACAACTTTTTAACCTGAAGGAGTTTGTGTAATTGATGGATTTGGGTTACATTACACATAGAAAATAACCTTGAGAGAATTGGTACCCACTGCTGGAGCTGAATTTGATAGACCTGAAGCGCCATTCACCCGGGGCTTCAACAAAACTGATAGCTCTGAGTTCTATATGACCAACTGAAATTGTTTGACTAAAATTACATTTTCTGTCTTAAATATAGGACATGCTGATTAGGTCTGAGGAAATGGGAGTGGAGAGCATGTAACTTAAATAAAACCTCCTAAACTGGTAGAGATTCTTCCCTGAGGAATTTTTTCTCTCTTTTTTTTTCCCTTTATTTTGAATATTAAGTGATAGCGATTCTAATATTCAAGTAGGATCATCAAAAACCAAGCTCAGCATTTCCACAATAGAGAGCCCTTTATTCTTCATGATGACTGGAATCTATGTTGTCATCCATTTGTATAAGCCCTTAAGAGATTTTTGTGTTAAAATAAAAACTGGAAATTATCTTAGACATACAACAGCTTTTGTTTTAGGGTAAAATAATGTTTTCCAAGGGACAGCTGAGGGACTGAGAGATTGAGTAACTTGACTAAGCTTACACAGTAAGTCAGTGGCAAGGCTGTGGCTAGGCTGTAGACTGCAGGGGCTATGAGATATGGAGTTGGTGCTGTTTACAAAACCCATTTCCTTCTCTGCAGCTCTGATTGGTTCTTGAGTGCTGACTGTGCCTTATTACACTAGGCTATGTGGTAGAAACTAAATCCAGGGAGAATATAAAGAAGAAAAGTAAACTTTAAAGCAAAATGCAAAAGCAGTAAAACATAAAGTAATGTTTTTCTGGTTTACTGTTTCATGGAATAAAAAAATTATGGTAATGTTCCTGGCATAAAAGCAGGTTTTAAAACAATCTGTATGGGGTTTTTTGTTGTTTGATTTTTTAAAATTTTTATTTTAAATAATTGCATGATTTTAAGTTCAGTAAGGTATTGGAGGTGGAGAGTGGGACAAAAGTTAGATGAAGGGGTGGGAAGGTGATTTTGAGTGTCCTCTGGTTTTAAAGGAAATTTAAACAGCCAGAAGACTCCAATGGAATAGAGATTGCAAAGTAAATGAAAACTGAGGCATGCATGATCTTGAATGGAAGGGAGTTCCCTGCTCAGCAGTGTTAAAGATTGGTGGGAGAAAGATGCTGTTAAATGACTGTTTCGCTAAATTATCTGCAAGCAAGCACTTTCACATCCACTTATTACTCTGTTTAGAAAAAAACCCAAAACCACAAATGAGACTCCTAGACCATGGTACAGAAACTATCTACAATGAGTAGGATTTTCCTTAGTTGTGAATTCAGTTTCTAGATATCTTGGAGTCTTTTATCAAAATGTTTTATGCTTTTTTGCAACCTTATAATCTAAGACATATTGAACCCATTTTGGAAATGGCTTGAAAAATAAGAGATTAATTGAATGTTCCGAGTTCCTCTAGTCATTTCATAAAATATAAACAAAGTTTTGAGAAGAGAATCTCTTCACAACACTGTAAAAGTGATACAGATGGCCAGTGAAGCAGTTTGAGAAACTGTGCTTTTCTCCATTGTAGGGAATGACTGAAAAATTCTCAGCTATTCTTATTTTATTTTTTGTTTATTTCTCAGTAAGTTTTTTAGGTGGCTTTGTTAGGTTTAGAATTTTAAAATAGTAATGATTATAAAATAATACCATTTTCACTGTGGCATTAGCTCAAACTTATACACACAAACATGGGCATATGTTAGGGAAAAAACCCAGTATTACCTTAGAAATGGTCTTGAGTGTGATGTTTTGAAGATAGCATTGGACAGCTCTCTCATCCAATAGGGTGGAAGAATGGGTTGCTCCTCTGAAACATCCGCTCTGATAGATGCAGTAGGAACATAAAGTTGAAGGTAAGGAGGTGATCAGTTCTGTTGAGTGATATTTCCTACCCGTAGGTAACAAGTACATATACCTACGAGAGGCAACAAGTATAATATATCAACTTTTTATCAGGATTTCCATATTCATGTCACGCTGATGGTATGTACATATGCAAACTTTATATTTTGGAATAGATACAGCTTGGTGTTCTGTGCTATGTAATTTTGCCTAGAATAATTGCTAGCTGAAAGCCTTATATTCAAATAAATCATATGTCTTGCTCTGATACTTGTTAATGTTACTACAGCTTTATTGCAAGACTGAAATCACTTATTTGTCTATCTAAATATTCCAAGCACAGGTCTATTAAACATAAGATATGTTATCATAAACCTGTATTTTCTGATGAAGTATAGCACTCATCTACATGAACATAGTTATAAATACATGTATATTTATATATATAGGTGTGTTAATATTCAACTTGAATGATCATGTGTTTTCAAAACATCCTGATTTACTATAATTGTTATCTTGTTTTCTCTTTGAGGATTATGCTTCTAGTATCCAGTCATCTTCCACACTCCTCACATCTGTCATACTTTTTGCTCTGCCTCATCTTTGTCTTATGCAGAAAGAAAATATCTACATTAGGTGGCCAGAAACTTCTGATGAGGATGCTTTTCTTGAATTTCCTCTTCCAGACAGAAGCAGCTCATAAGGGTGCTTTGCATTCTGCATTGGAATCTGTTCTGTTGCTCCTGGCACTGCTTGCTGCTCTGACTAAAAAGTTGTGTGGCTAACCAGGTAACTGACTGCTGATTACACATTCTCATTTTGATATAGTTACAAAATATTTTCCTTCTATGTTCTTCACTCCTCTGGGTGCAATCTGCAATCTGGTCTATTGTGTGATTTTTCTTCCAAAAATCACAGAATCACAGAATATGCTGAGTTGGAAGGGACCTACAAGGATCATCAAGTCTAACTCTTGGGTCTGCATAGGACCATCCCCAAGAGTCACACCCTGTGCCTGAGAGTACCAACCAAATACTACTTGAGCTCTATCAGGCTTGGTGCTGTGACCACTTCCCTAGGGAGCCTGTTCTAGTGCCCAACCTCCTTCTGGTCGAAGAACTTTTTTCTAATATCCAAC
This sequence comes from Pithys albifrons albifrons, assembly GCF_047495875.1. NCBI lineage: Eukaryota > Metazoa > Chordata > Aves > Passeriformes > Thamnophilidae > Pithys > Pithys albifrons. Next base: position 44,531,424 of record NC_092462.1, on the reverse strand, counting down.
CTAAACCTCCCCTGACACAACCTCAGGCCATCCCATTGCATCCTGTCAATGATCACCACAGAGAAGAGACCAGTGCCTGCCCCTCCACTTTCCCCTCATGAGGAATTTGTAACTGCACTGAGGTCTGCACTCAATCTCCTCTGTTCCAGGCTGAACAGACCATGTGCCCTCAGCTGCTCCTCATATGGCTTCCTCTCAAGGCCTTTCACCATCTTCATTGTCCTCCTTTGAATGCTCTCCAGTAGCTGAATGTTTTTCTTATATGGTGGTGCCCAAATTGCACACAATATTCAAGGCGAGGCCCCACCAGTGCAGAGCAGAGTGGGAAAATCCCCTCCCTCACCCATCTGGTGATGCTTTGCCTGATGCCACCCAGGACACAGTTGGCCCTCCTGGCTGCCAGGGCACTGCTGAGTCACATTCAACTTGCCATTGACCAGGACCCCCAGGTCCCTTTCCATGGCACTGCTTTCCAGCATCTCATTCCCCAATCTATATGCACATCCAGGGTTGCCCCATCCCAGGTGCAGAATCTGACACTTCCCCTTGTTGATTGTGATTCCCTTGTATGGTTGGTGATTGTCCTCTACTTTGTTGAGGTCTCTCTGCAGGGCGTCTCTGCCTTCAAGGGAGTCAACAGCTCCTCCCAGTTCTGTGTCATTTGCAAACTTGCTCAGTATCCCTTCCAGTCCTGTGTCCAAGTCATTGATGAAGATGTTGAAGAGCTCAGGGCCTGAAATGGAGCTCGGCAGAACCCCACTAGTGATAGGTCACCAGTCAGATGTTACCCCATTCACTGTCACCCTCTGTGCTCGACCTGTGAGCCAATTGCTCACCCACCACATGATGAGTTTATCCAGCTGTGCTGGACATTTTGTCCAGAAGGATCCTGTGAGAGACAGTATCGAAAGCTTTACAGAAACCCAAAAAATATTGCATTGACTGGCTTCTCTCAATCAGCTAAGTGGGTTACCTTGTCATGGAAGGAAATCAGATTTGAATGAGTGAGACTTTCCCCTCATGAAGCCTGGCTGGCAGTGACCAGTGACTGTGTTGTTTTTCAGTGCCTCCCAGAACAATCTTCTCCATAACTGTACCAGGCACAGAAGAGAGACTGACAGGTCTGTAGTTTCCAGGGTTCTCCTTCTTGCCCTTCTTGAAAACTGGGACAATGATTACCAGCTTCTGGTCAGCTGGGACCTCTCTGAATTCGCAAGACAGCTCAAAAATCACTTGGAGAGGTTTTGTGATGATATCAGCCAGTTCTTTGAGGATGAACCTATGAATCCTATCAGGTCTCATAGACTTTTAGGGATCCAGCTGGAGCAGCAGATCCCACACAACTTCAGGGGTGACTGGGAGTTAATCATTCTTGCAGTCATGGTCCTCCAGCTCAGGGCACTGAGTCCCCTTTGGTCCATCATCTGTGTTGAAGACAGCAGCAAAGAAAGCATTAAAAACCTCTGCCTTATCTCTGTCCCTGTTTGTGAGGTGGTCACCCTCATCCTGTAATGAGCCAATGATATTTCTGTACTGCTTGTTGCCATTAATGTATTTGAAAAAACTCTCTTTATTTACCCCCATCCCTCCCGCTGCCCGCCTCCCTGCCCCTTCCCCTCCACTCCACCCCCCCCCCCCCCCCCCGCCATTTCTGGACATGAGTAATATGAAGAGAACCATTTTTCATTCAAAACAGAATTTTGTAAAGCTGTGATTCATGACAGATTCTGTGAGATGGAGGATGTCTGACTAAATTGCGTGTTGGAAAATTTGCAGATTTTGATTCTGTTTTTACCACCTTTTTGTTTCATTATTAGTGTTCACAGATGTGGTAGGTTTATGATGGGTTTTTTAGGGATTTTTTTAAATCTGTACTTATTACACCATGGAAAATAGCCATAAGACTTTTGTGACAAAACCTATATTTGAACTTAAGCTTAATGAAATTGCTGTAGTTTATAGTGTTATATTTTGTTACCACTGTCTTTCTTTTTTAGAAAAAAATCTATGAATTTTCCAAAGTAAAAGGACACAGGTGCTGCATATTGTAAAATTCTGGTAAGGCTGTAATTGCCATACAAATAAACATACTTTTAGCTTTTAACTGCATCAACCAAGTTTTTCAAGTAATGGAATTATTATCTTGATGTTCTGGTCAAATTCGCTAAATTTTTCCTGTCAGTGCTCTCCTGTAGCTTTAATTCAATATGCTATTTTCTGACAGTTATGAGCAAGTTCAATAGCTTTTGACCTTTTCATGTCAATTAGATTTTTTTTATTGCATTAACTGTTACTGAATCATGATGCTTTTAAGAGTATTGCTGCCCCATATTCTTAAGTGATACTACTGAGAAGTAGGAAGTATTTCTATCTTAACTCACTCTTTTTTCTGTATGTAGATGTACAAATGGGAGAGATGGATAGTATGATTTCAGTCTACTTTATGACAAGGTATTATGTTTTCTAAAGAGAAAATATTCCATACAGATGAGATGAACCACAATATAGATTGACAGATAATGCATTTTTTTTCTTTTTTTTTTTGACAGTTCCTGATACATATATATATATATAAAGATCCTTTGCTGCTTCATGGCTCACAGGGCAGGGTAAATAATATATCTTGTTTAAATACAAATACGCACAGTTTCATAATCTCTGACAGTATTTATCAACACTTGCTGTTGTAGAAGGCATTTAGGTATACAGAAAATATCTTAACCTAGGACAAAAGTCATAGAACACTATAACTGAAGAAAAATTTCTTACTGACTTAAGTGAGGCTTGGACTGAGTCTATAAATGCCGATCTTATTCATAGCTCTAAACACTAGGAACATACTACAAATGGATGCTGTATCTAGAGCTACAGAAAAACAACGTAAGTATTCTTTCATGCATTTTTACTGTTGGTTTTGTTGATATTTCTTTGTCATCTGCTATTTCCATTTGTAGATGAACTTGAGAACAATGTAAATTATTTGCTTAGCGTCTTGTGACTGACCATCCATTTTGTGGGTAGCATTTTTATTTCCTGGCCTCAAAATGCTATTATTTCTGGTTCCACCTATTACAACTATAGCCATGTGATCCTAGGAGAGGTCAAACCCACATTTTAGCATTTTTCCTCCTTCAGCTCTTTTATTCAAGTTTATGGTACTGATACGTTCATTGTCTTCAGATAATGTACAGTCCTGTTGACAGAACAATGCACAGTGAATATGTTGTCTAATGTATCATTGAGCTTTTAGTTCTCTGACAACACAATTAAATGCTAGACTTTAAAAAAGTATCTTATATCCCAAAGTCAGTAATTTAGTGAAGTATTTGGGTAGTTACTAGTGCTATAAAAGACTGAGTGTTATAATAGAGAGGAATTTTGTCTGGCTGTTAGAAAGGTAATGATACTACCCTGATTATTACAGGATAATTCTGTCTGTTACCAAGCTCATACAACTGAGTGGACATTCTGATACAGTATGTTGATTTTTCTGTTTAGGTATTTCTGTGACCTTAATAAGAATTTTGGCAAGTAAAGGTCAAAATAAAAGTTGAATGACCTATGCATATAAGATTTAAATTGTTATTGTGACATGAAGGACATGATGTTGCAGGTACCATAACAACTGCATTGTACCTATGTAAGTAAAGACAGTGAACAAAGTAGATTCTAAGCTACTGAATGTTTACATTGATATTACCAGTTTGTATTATAGTTGATGCAGTATCCTCATCTGATTAGGGAAAAATACCTGTGGACACAAGTTGCCATTGCAGCTAGAATTGTTGCAGGCCAGTGAGTTGGAACCAAACTATCATTTTTTCCCTGTCTTTTCTGAATTCTTTCTGTTTTCTAATAAATGGAGTATAATGAGGGAATTTCAGTTCATTCTGGAAATTTTAAATGTCAAAATATTCTTAAGTGTGGTAAAACAAAGAAATGGTGTTTGTCAGTGTTAAATAGTTTTTTCCTAGTTTCTTTGGAGATACTATATATTTTATTTGTAAAGCACTAATATGTGTCTATAGTGAAGACCTGCACTGTGGTCTATGACATGACTTTAATTTTTACATTCGCACCATGTTTTTATGTTAGCTGTGTATTTGTCTCTCAGCTCACTCTTTCATAAACAATGTAAGAAATTTGTATCAGAAGATACTGGAATATAGTAAAAAGAAGAACACAGAAAATGTGCTTATAATCTGAGAGTTAGAGGGGTACCTTTCTGATGTGCTCTGCAGTTAGGCCAGTTCATCCATAGTGTCTATTGTGAAAAACAACTTAAATGTTTGTGCTGGTTTTTAGTTTGAGAAAGCCATAGACTGAATGGGCTTGAAAAGAGACAAGAGAAACTCAGGTAGCAACATGCGAAAAAAATTTTTAGCTTTTTTTAAGCATTGGAGGAGCAGCAGTCTAAACAATAGTGCTCCATGTCAAAATGTCTGCTAAAATGTCAGGAGAAAAAAAAAAAAACAGCCTGAATGAGGAATATGCTGTTGAGCAATGGATAGAGATGTGCAGAAGAGATAAAGCATGTATAACAATGATCTCTCTAAACAACTGATTTACAGTAGGACCTCTCTATTTTTGAGTTACTGGGAGACACCATTGTTGAGCAGTGTGCTTCATCTGCTGTACTTTAAATCCAGTAAATCCCCCGCACTACAACCTTTTGAGAGAGAATGTGAGTAATGAGCATTAAATGGGAGTTGACCTCTGGTTACTTAATGCAGAGAGAAATTAAAAAGATAATTTGTACCAGCTTTGGAAAATGAAGAGGAATATTCAGCAGCTTTCAAAAGATGCATCCACCGAACCAGCTTCAAATTTGGGAGTTGTAATGGTTTGACCCATGTCTTCCTCAGTAACCATTGTCTCTAAGGAAGTTACAAGTATTCCACACGTGTCTTCCACGTAGCAGGTGGTTTTGTTTTCTCTTCTTCCTTGGCCGAGGAGCTGGTGGGAGGTGGTTAGAGCCTGGTCCCTCCGGTTGTTCGTGGTTCTCCTGTCCTGGGTGAGATTGTTTCATATTTGTTCCCCTTCCTCGAGGTTCTCAATTGTGTTTGCCTTATTCATTTGTTTCTTTTGGTTCGGTTTGTGTTCTTCTCAATTTTCCAGGGTCTCAGTCCCCTATTCCCCTTCTCCCTTTCCCCTGGAGATGGGATCCTACATACTTTGTATGCAGTGTGATTGTGAATGTTAGAAAGTATAATTTATTCTTTTTATTCAGTTCAGTTTCTTTAGAGTGCGTTTCTTTTCAGGTTTTTTTTCCCTTTCCTTTGCTGGGAAAGTTTCTGGGAGGGGGAAGGGGGGCCAGTCCAGGGTTGGTAACAGCTAAGCCAAACCTGCGACAGGAGTGCAGGTTGTTGGTGTTCTTGGTGTTCTTGCAGAGCAGCTTGAAACTGTGACTCCTGCTAATGCACTTGGCAGCCTGTCTCCAGTGTAATATTGGACAGTTCAACCAGACAGATAGAGAAGTGTGGTAGAAAATAATATATGAGACTGACTGATATGTGAAAAAAAAGGTAAGGCATTTAAGGCATTGATTTCTAATTATTGCAGTCTGTAAACAATGAATCTCTGCAACTAACATTTCAGATAACTCGATACTTTGCTCTTCCTGTCATTTTTAACACTCAGATTGACATTTCAATTTGTGTCTTGCAGACCATGTGTGATTGGTGAGGTATGAAATGAGGATCTCTGGGTGAGGACTGTTTAAAGAGAGGACATCAGGGGCTACAAGTAGACTCCAGGTAGCAGTTCTAGCACAGCAGAAGTAGTAGGGCAGCCAAGAAATCTGAGCTAGAGCTTGATCAATCCTTGAAAATAGTTATGATCAGAATGTTAATGTGTAAAGCCTGGTATTGATATGGAAAGAATATTTTGCATACTGTTTTCTGGTCTTGTTAACCGACTTAGTCTTATTCGACAACAAAGGTGACTGACATGTATATTAGTATGTCCTTATCTGAGGACATGAATGCATTCTCACATGGTGTGATTGAAAGTCATCATCCTGCTGAAAAAAGGAAATGATCCTGTAATGATAAAGAGCTTTAGGCTATTCCACATTTGATTCCAGTGCAGTAACAGGTATATGAACTACTGCTATTAGTTTAAGATTAATAATGTTGGGGATCCAGTAAAAGTTCAAAGAAAAGAATTCTAAATACATATGAGAAGCTGTCCAAGGGGCTGTTTTTCTGATTTGTTGAGAGGAAAGAGAGTACTGATCATTTGCAGTATGTGGATTCTAATGGTCTTCTCAGCATTATACTCCTAAAATAATACTGTAATAGACTTAAGAGATGCAACTATATGCTTTTGGATGCATTTCAGCTTCCTGCCAAATGTTGACCTGAAGGCAAAACTATGACTTGAATAAACTTTTATAAATACTTATAAACCTTGTTCTTGCTAGCACTACTTCCACCTATCAGTTAACACAAGTCAGCCATTCAAAAGAATCGCTTGATGGGATGGGCATAACCTGGCCTGGCTCCCATGTTTTGACTTTAATAAAGCATTTTTAGTGAATTCTGTGGTGGATCCATTGGTCATATCTTGTTTGCAGAAAAGAAAGCAGGAAAAAAAGCCATGCATTAAGATGCATTTATATTCATACTGTAAGCACATGCAGAAAGTTTCAATAGTACAATGTGCTTTATGAGTGGTGTCTGAAGGAGTAATGAAATGATCTGTTATTCGAGTTTTAAAAAAGACTAAAATTCTGTTCGTGCACCTGACACACTGTAGGCGTAAATAAAGTAGGTTTTCAATATTGTTCTCTCAAATTAAGGAGGTGGCAAAGATAAATTAATCTCTGTGTTCTGTCAGGAAGCTCATGCTTACTCTTTTCACGCCTGCTGTGTGTGAGGACTGTGACACAGGCTGTCAAGAGTGTGTGTCCTTGCAATTATTCAACTATTTTCTATCAGAAAGTTGAGAAAATATCTTACAGAACTAGGCAGTCAGACTAACCACTTTAAAAATCAACACAGTTAAGTTTTGGGTTTCACATATGCCAGTCATTCTTCAAAGAGTCTAGTGGAACTTCCATGGGCTGGCTCCCGCTCTACACCAATATTAATCTCATGGGAAGCCAAACCATGATATCAAAACCTACAGCAAACAAATAATAGCAGAAAAATAATAGCATTTTCTGGCCAGTAGTGTAACTAAAGCTATTCTGGCTCATGTACATGTGCTCCTTGGAACATCCACTCTCATTTGTCTGGACTTAGGCATTAACAGTCAAGAACATGATCTTTCACTTCTGTGTATGGGGCTGGGAATGAGCATGGTCAGTCTCTCAGGGAGTAATTACAGATGCCAGATTATTGCAGTAGATGGATTGCAACCCTTTGAAGTAAAAAGTCTGTTTTATAAGATGGACCAATGTAGTCTTTTGAATGAGCTGCCCCAACAGAGACCTTTCAGAGCTGTGGCAAAAGTAAGCCTTTATGGCTTTGACATCTCTATGGAAAACGTAAAAACACTAAATAGAATATTATAAATGTCAGATGCTGTAGGTCACTTTGTAAAGTGACAGGTGACAGGTCTTAGCAGAATGGAGACTATGAAAGAAAATTAGCAGAGCAAAACAGTGTTTGTGCATTATCTCTGATTTGGAAGGGTAGGACTCCAGTGCTGGATTGAATATGTGTCCATAGTTTAAAAAGTCTTGTTAGAGAATTGAAAATACAAGATAAAAAAGCCTCTGTATGTTGACAAGGCCAATAACAACCCAGACAGCAAATGCTTAGTTATTTGGGTTATTAAGATGAATTGATATAAAAGTTTGGCCTGCCAAATGATGGATGAATCATTTATCATCAACAGGAAAAACATGAGTGGGAAATTCACAGCATTGATGGTATCTTTTTAAATTTTCTTTCACTGCACCTTACAATAGTGTCTAAATCTTGCCAGAAGATGTCTAACAAAATAAAATTCTGACTCATAAATAAGGTTTCCAAAGTTAATACAGGGATATATTTAGCCTCTGTATAGAGGGTGACAAATAAAGTCAAAGAAATATTTTGTCCTGGTAACAAAGAATGTGTTTTAAATACTTTACCAAAGATGGGTGGGATGTGCTTAGCTACCCTTTTCACTTTTATGCAGTTTCTATTATAGACAGAAAAATGATAACCTATACCCTCTTAGGCAGATATTCTTTGTTAACTGTCCCATAATATCTATATTAGCTCTCTATTTTCTCTAAATTTAGTGTTAAATATTGCAATCATACTTCTGAACAGTTGGTGAGTCAAAATCTAGTTTAGGATACCTTGGGATCTTCATAGTGAAATTTAGTATGCATGTTAAATAGATAATAATAAAAATTATGAGGAAGTTTCCACTTAACATAAACCTGCTCATGCTACTGGTATACGTCTCTGTATGCATGTTCTATCAGCAACTTTGAATCCTTACAAGTTATCTTTGGAAACGTTGTTCTAGAGGCGAATGGAAATTTGAGGTATCTAGACTACAGCTTCTGTAGGGTAACAAGTCAATCCAGACAAAGACAGTGCTAGTGATCTTATAGAGTAAAAGAGAAAATTTTAATTGATTTCTCTTAAGAGGAACAAACAAATATTTGGTTTATGTTTGCTTAATAATTTATGTGAAAGATAAAACATAGGAACATGGATATCTCTTTTACAAGAGAAACCTTCAAGGAGCTCTGTGTCATTAAAAATCAGCTTCTCTGTGAAGCTGCAGAGACTTTTAATGATATTTTGTTAAAAAACAGTAAGATAAGGATATTTTTGGATTACAGACTGTTCTGAGTTGGAAGGGACCCACAAGGATTATTGAGTCCAACACTGAAGTCAATGGCCTATACATGGGATTGAACCCATGACCTTGACAATATGACAACCAACTTTTAACCGACTGAGCTAATATCAGGGATTCTTACATAATTGAAGTCAACATGAAAAATAAAAATTAATTAAAACAAAGTATTAATTTGATCCTGTGAAAAAAAACAGGTTCACTTGGTTAACATACAGTTTTTAATGACATATGTCCTAGTTCAGCAGGTGGGACCAGTTTATCGCTCTGTGGGGGTGACCAAAGCTATGTATCCTACACCCTCTATTCATTTCCCAAGAACTGTTAACAATGGACCATTTGCAGCAGCTGCCCAGGGCACACCCGACTCCACAGGGTGGGAGCTGGGTGTGAAAGACACCTGTGAGTTAAGAGCTGTGATAACTCCCCTCCAGGGAGTCATTAGCACCTTCACACCCAGCCTGAGGGGGTGTGTCTGCTAATGGGCCAGGAACAATTCCGAAATAGCCCATGACTCACAGAGTCAGATCACCCATTGTAGAACTCTCCGTCCTGGGGGAGGTACTGGGTGCTCCCACCTGGACCTGAGTGTACATAATCTGGGGGTTTGAAGACCTTGGAGGACCACTGGTCAGATCCAGAGGAGGACCAGAATCTCGACAGGAGACCACCACTTTTCACTAGCCTGCAACTGTCAGCTGTACCAACAGGTTTTTCACTTCCTTTTACTTTGGGAGAGCCACATCAGATTCAACACAGGGGCTAACAAATCCCTTTGTGTTTGTGCCCCAGGGTGCTGGGTCATACTTCTGGGTTTTGTGGGTTAAAGCCAATTTCTCTTTGTGCCATTGGATTTATGGTAATATTGTTATTAAATTGTGACTCTGACTTTTGTGTTGCGTTCATTTCTCCTGCTGGTTTACCTTTAAACCATCAAAACATATGAGGTTACCATATGCAAATCAACTTGTTTTTTCTGCAGTCTTTTCAGACTGCTTGTCAAATATGCTGCATATTATTAATAATTACATTATTAAAGCAATACAGTACAAAACCTTGATAATAAAGGACTAACAGAAGTGTCGTGTCAGACACCTCTTTGTGTTTAAGATTCTGAAGGGAGATTGTCACAGGTGTTACACAAATAGTAGATAACTGGAAATCTTTAGTGGTACTTGCCTGTAGTGTTTTGAATGTTGTCAGATTTGCAGGTGTAATGGCTACCAATTTCACAGTAAAACAATCTTTTTTTCAGTGCAATGATTCAGTGCCTGTCAGCAGCTGAATTCCTGTTTTGCGTGCTCTAACTTTTTCTGTCTCTGTTTTTCTACTCATTTCCATTGCTACCTTCATGCTATCCCTTGTCCTTGAAAGAATTTCCCATTTGCCTTTTTTTTTTTTTAGTTCTTTTATTCTTGTCTTTAAAAGCCTGCTTGTCCATATTCTGTCATTTATAGCAGATCAGTCCCAACAAATGATTGGCACCAGAGCCCAAGCTTGGCACAGACAGAAATTTTTAAGCTAGCATCATGACTCTGAGCTGCAATGCTGTTTAAAATAAATCGGTAATAGACAGCAGATGGGTGTGCTGTCAGGGAGCTAGATCTAGCTGATAGGCTTTTTGATTTTTTTTGGTACAGCAAGTTCATTGGAGGACATGACAGTTTTTGAAGGTGTGCTTGTAACTTACCGTCCTATGGAGCTACTGGGGTGATTGCACCTTAGGCTTGATGAATTATTGAGTAGGGGTATAAGAAAGCATGAATATCTCAAAGTCAGGAGAAGCTGTAGTTGGTGCAGCTCACTATCAGTTAATTACTTCCAGAATGTGTAACAGACTTCAGCATTTGAGGCACAGGAATACCAGTGCCATAGCTATCTTGATGCTGTGCTGAATAGAAAATTATTAAACATTGTTATGCTCTTGAGGGATGTTTTTTCTACAATGGCCAATGTTCTTCATAGCTTACAGTCTCAGGGTTAACAACACTCCACAAGCAATGAATAGTAGGCATTGTCATACTCGGTGCTTGAACAACCTGATAGTGTTACCAGTCTTACCAACTTCTAATGGAAGCAAATACTATCACAAACTAATGTACATAACTGAATGTAGGCTAAACACAGCTTCTAAGAGGTTTTCCAGATCAAATTTGAATATTTAGAAAATATATGCTACCATTTGTTTTTAGCAAACCATCTAGAGAATTTGTCCCCAAAGTGATCTGACATTTCTTTGGTCACAGGATGCATCCTAGGAGTAACTCCAAAGCTCTGCTGGCTATTTCACATTTGATTTGCTTTTTAATTCATTGATCAGAGATGCTCAACTGTACCATTTCTGTAAGCCAGCCTTGATATGAAAGTTAAATAAAAAGCCTCTGACAATATTCCCTGGTTTCTAATTTCCATTGTTAACAAGTTTCCACTTTTTTGTGTTATGGGAGAGATCCTGTTCTGGTCTCAAGGCTTTTTAGAGGACATCACCAGGATGCTGTGAGTGCTTCTGGCTCTATGGGAGCTGGTGTCTTTCCTTCTATTTCCAGGGCAGCTGGGGAGTAGAGGGGGACATCCAGGGAAGCCTCAGCCACTGTGGCAAGGCAAGGCCATGGTGAAGATGCCAGCACAGGCGAGACTCAGGCCTCCTGGTGACACAGTGGGGACTTTAGGTGCCTAAAGTGAAAAAATTCCATCCCTTGATTTATGTACACTTGTTCAGAAATATATTTTGCATTTGCTGATTTGCATATAGCGTGATCCTGAGTTTGTAATCATACAACACAGAATTTTTTAGAGGTGTTTATTTTTACATCCTGTTTATATATTATTTAATGGCATTTTCATGTTGGCAGTCATATGGATTATAAAGTGTTTCCAACAGAAGGAATTTTGTTATTCCTGTATGTATTTCCCTTTTCTTTTTTAAAAAGGAGTGAATATTTTCACAAGTTTTGAGTACGAAAACAGTATTTTTTATACTAATAAAACAGAACTTAGTGTTTGGGGATCTTTACCTGGCATAACACACAGCCACAGTGCATATGCACTGCATCTCTTAGGAGGTACTCAGTTCACTCCCTGCAGCAGATCCATTGCAGCACCTCTCCTGAATTGTACCTGTCAGGCCTGATTTCATTTGTTTTATCACTTAGAGGTACCAGGACGTTGCTCAGCCCCGGGAAAGTCTGTGCATCATGGAAAAGTGAAATAAATAGACAGGACAGAGAATCACAGGGAGTTACTGTTTCCTTAGGAGAACATGGGGTATATTCTAAAGTGAAACTGATAGTGAAAATGCCGCAAAAAGAACTGCAAGAGAGTTTTGTATTCCATTAGCAGCAGGTATGTATTACTGCGCAGGGAAGAGAGACAGCTAATGCTGCGCAAACTCACTTCCAAGCACAAGTGCAAAAGCAAGCTAACATATACATCCAAACTAAGTGATTACAACATCTTCTTATCCATTATTCATGTATTACAAGATCTCATTACATATTGATGACAGGCAGAGTCTGGGTGGAGTCTGGGCGAAGCTGGGGTGGTGTCTTCTTCTGGCATCAATTTTGGGTAGGGGCTTTTGCTCTTCATCCCCACTTTCAGGGGTCTGGGTAGGTCTTCCTCAGATTGACCTAGTTTATTCCTTTTTATAAGTGACCCAGCCAAACTCTGTGCAAAAGGTCTTGGCTTGCTACTATTTTGCCCTATTCATATGTCTACTGCTACATGATTTCTAGCTTCTAATCCATCATACAGCCAACTCAGTGAATTATTTCCTTTTAACAGCTAAATTTTCCACATACTAATATCATTATTAAAAAATGATTTCAAAAAAATGTGTGAGTAAAGTATTGTGGAAAAGCATAAATACTGCAAAAAAACCCAACAAAAACAACCTGACATAAAGGCTAATTTTTCAGCACTGTTTTAACAAAAAAAACCTAAGTATGGAAATCTCTGCATTTATTAGAAAAACAACAATGCATATCAGTTTTTCACAGTCACAGGCAATTTTGAAGAAAGAAAGCCAGTGTAGGTGAGAGCAAACAAACACCTACTTATGTGGTAGCCTGGAGGAGTTTCTAACTTTAACATTTAACTGAGATACTACTGTAGCAGAAGAGACACTGTGTACACAGACATCAAAACTCTTTGCAGTGGCTATATGGAGACAGAAGAGTGATGGAGTTCTTCACTTCATTATGTTCTGGAAAATATTATGTACGGGAAAAATTCTGCAAACTAGCATTAATCCTGTCTTTTAATCCTGGCAAGGCTTATGGCTTTTTAGTCTCTGATCTGTTTTATTGGTGTTTCCTTTTAAGAATAACATCACCAATTGAAATAGACTGGCATCCATCACAACAACTTCTGTTGTCAATGTCATACCAGTTTTAATTTCAAATGGCTGAAATCCTGGTCCCCTAAATAGAATAATTACCACATGAATGAGCAGATGCTGACATGGGGAGCATCTGACACTTTATAAATGAATGCCATCCAAGCAAAACACGAGCAAGATTGGACATGTTTAGGTAGTTAAACATCTGAAAAGATGACTTGTTTGCAAATCATTTAGAATAAAAGCTTATTAGTTGTTAGAGAACCTTGGCATACACATGACAGGTCTGGGTCTAGACCTCCTTGGGATTGTGCGTTAGCATCAGATATGTACTCCTGAACACTTCTGGCAAGGTGAACTCCCTGAAGTTTAGGCTAGCACAATGGATCTAGGCACAACTCCAGCATCAAATCACATGCTGTGGAAATCTCAGCCTAGACACCTCTAATTGCCTGATGGCACTTTGAATAGGTTCAGGTCTCCATGTTTATACCACCTTATTCTCATTAAAATGAAGGGAAAGTGGAAGTACCACTGCAATAAGCTTTCCTGAGAAGTAGGAAATATTTGTTATAAAGCAAACTTGATGTTATGCAAGTAAACATTTGCAAAGTTTGTATGTAGGTAATGCTTCCTAATTACATTACGCTGTCTTGCTCTCCCCAGACCAACACAATTATTTCTAAGCTTTATAGACATCAGGAGATCCCTCACACCTCTTCCTGTGAGCTGTGACAGACCCCACATAATATATTCTTGTTCAGGCTAGGGAAAATATTTGCTATGTGCAGAAACCAGATCTGAGGCTTTCAGACAAGGGCTCTGACAATAAGGTTAAAGAGAAGGCATTTTAGTTTTCTCTAATAACTACTGAGTAAAAGCTGAAGACAAACCAAACTTGAACTCGAATAATTAACCTGGAAAATTCTCAATGGGAAGATGGTACATTGACTAATATGTGAGCAGGCTTGATAAATGAAAGGCTTTAAAACCACCTGAGGCTGACTATAAAGAGCAAGGCATTGCGTTTTTCCAAAGAAAACCCTTTTGCTGAGGGTTGCTTTGTGGGGTTGAAGGGGTACTTCTTTTAGTCTACACATCACAAATTAGAGTTGCTGCTTGAGAAATAGAAGATGTATTGATAGTAAACAGGTGGGTTTGTTTCAAGGAGATTTGTTTAGTACCATTTTATGATTGAGCTGATACTGTGACACATTAAGTGGAGCTTGTCACTCTCCCATCTGGTCTACACAACTGCTGGAGGCGGAACTCATTTAGGAGGTTGTACATTTCTTGCAGCTGTTCCAGGATGTTTCATAAATAACTAACAGAAAGCACTGATTCATTTGGCTTTATTAAACCTATCTTAGGGGAATCATGTCATTGTTCATGGAGAAAACTGCACATATTGCATGGCATTTAAGGGACTTGTTATCAAATTACAGTGCTTTACAGCCTTAGTGCTAATGGGAAAATAGTAAAGTACAGATCAGGACTTCTTTTGGCCTGATTATAATTTAAAAGACTTATATATGTGGCTGCACTTGATAAAGAGTCCTTCATCCTAAGTAAAATGCTTTTAGCCTGCGGAACCCAATGGTGTCTTGTTTTCATCCCCCTGTGGATGCAGTTTATCCTTGGGTCTTATCTGGAAGGAGCAGTTGTTGCAGAATTGTGTGTTCACTTCATACATCATTTAAACTGGTTTTGTTATTGATGAATTGCTTTTTTAATTCACAGATGAAAGTGAACATTATAAACAAGGCATTCCCATATTAGCTTTTCAGTGCTTTGCCCAATGGGCAATTTAATGCGACATCAAACGCGATAATAGCTGAATGACAAAAAGAACCTTTCCCTAGCTTGTTGGCTTCTAATAGCTTGATTTAATTTTTAATAGGCTGTTAATCTTCAGCAAGTGTTTTGCTCTGTATCAAACATTTCACTGCAGTAAGCTGGGTTGTTTGTCTACTTTAGGTTTATGTTGTGTTCAGTTAACACTCCCTTTGGAAGGCACTTGGTACACATAAGATTCCTGAGATTGACTTTGTGGTAGGAAATTTTGACTCCCCTTGACAAAACTTTCCTATCTGTCTTGAGATGACAGGCTAATAAAACTATTCATGTGCTAAGTTATAATGATATCTAATATGTTGATAATAAAAGACTACCACATATTGAATTCAAAGTAAGCAGTGTGCTGCACAGAAACAGAGACGCTGTTAAATGTAAAGGAGGTCTTAAAATGTATTGCTGCCTAGCTTAGGGCAAAAATTAAATACAGTGACCTGTCTGACCTGAAGGAGTCACACAATTATTTTGCATTCAGTTACTGTCCAAGTAGCCTGTTACATCACAGTGAATAAAGAAAGGCTGTAAAAACTGCTGAGATGTTTGTGGAGTTTAAGCAGATTTTTTTTTTCTAGATGAAAGAAGAATGTCACTGATAGGTCTGTGTTATAAGACATTTTATTTTTTACTGATATGGGGTCTGATTTATTTTCACTTGATATCTTTAGGGACTAAAATCAGTGTCCTCTCAGAACTGTCATGAGCCAGAGATATCTATGTTTGAATAAGCTTCCATTCTGTGATGTCAGTACTTGACTGACAAATGACTGTCGAGGGGATAGGGAAAGTTCTCCAGTGCCTCCCATGCTGCTCAGAAGAGACATCCAAGTGTCTGCAAATCTTTTGTGAAAATTGGCTGAGTGCCAGTGGGTAATGTTCTGTTACTTCTTCATCAGGTGCTGTCCTTCATACTTCCAAGGATTATTTAAAAGTTATGAAAGGTTCCTACAGAATACAGAGAGAGACCTTCTGACTCGTTGGGTCTAGTCCCACTCAGCTGTGTGCTGGTTTAAAGTTAAACTGCCAGAAGAAATGAACCCAATCCAAAAAGAGATTGCAAGTCAGAATTACAATTTAATAAAAATATTATAATAAATACAATGATACAGAGAAAAACATTGATTTTAACCCACAAATCCCCAGAACTATAACCCAGCACCCTGGGGCATGAATAATATTGTGTTCTTTAGCCCCTGTGCTGAGTGCCACATGACCCCCCTGAGTCCAAAGTAAAAGGAAAGGAAAAACCTATTGGTGAGGGTGACAGTCGCAGTCTGGTCGAGAGTGGCGGTCACAGCCCTGTTGAGTTTCTGGTCCCTCTCTGGATCTGATAAGTGGCACCAGAAGTCCCAAAACCTAACACTTATATATTCTCAGGTTCAGGTGGAAATGCCCAGTACCTCCCACAGGGTGAGGAGTTTCACAGTGGGTGATTTAATCCTGTAAGTTGTGGGGTATTTTTGGAATCTTTGGTGGCCCATTAGCAGATGCTAATGACTCCCTGGAGGGGAGTTATCATGGCTGAGGCATTAGTGTGCAGACCCTATCTCACAGGGTAAACACCCAGCTTGTAGCCTGAGGAGTCAGGTGTGCCCTGGGCAGCTGCAGCAAATGATCCACTATTAACTCTTCATGAGAACAGACATAAAGGATGTAGAATACACAGTTTTTGTTACAGCCAGACAGTGATAAGGTGGTCCTAGCTGCTATACTAGAACAAACTGCATAACTGACAATCATAAATGGATGAATTCCCCTATGAAATGTACATAGTTGGGCAAAAGAAAATCAGCTACTCTCAGAAAAATGCTCCAGAACATGTCTTGTCCCCACCTTCCCTGATGGTTAATTTTAAGCCCACAGTTATTAAGCAATAGCTTATACTTGTGTCCTTGGATGAAATAGTTCTTCCTCGTGCCTGGTGCTTACTTAGTTAAAGATGTCTGCTTTTGTTGTGAAATGTGTGAAGTAGTCCTAAGCCTAATGAGAAAGGGGAGGGTCACAGGGGCTCAGATTTTTACAAATTTACAGTTCAGCTGTGTGATCAGTATTGTATGATTTCATAATATTGCTTCAGACCCAAGCTGAAAGCATGTACTGAGGGTATAGATGTTTCCCCAATATATATCTGTATGGCTGATGTCTTCCATAACCATACAGTTCCCAGTGGTATTTCTTTAATAGTGTTACCACAATATCTGCTGCTGGACAACTGCAGGATTCCTCTAGCTCTTCTGTGATGGACTGTCTCTTATTATTCCTCTTGAATTTGTTTTAAAACAAGATGCTTGATGCACCCTAGCTCTATTTCTTTCCAGTTGAAACACTCTATTCAGTGTTTCCTGTATGTATCCTTCCTAAATAATACGCCTCCATTCCAGTCCTCTTGTGTTTTTGCAGTCTCTGCATAGTTAGCTTTCTCTTGAGCATCAGTAACAATTCCATTTTTTAGTATCCTTGTATAATATAGAAAAACTTCAAATTTATATCAGAACTATGACATATTCCTGAGTCAGATTAGTTAGAACACTTGTTTCAACTCACTTGGCTAGTATTAGTGTACTTTTTTAACCCTTGTTTTTTACTTCTAACGTTTCTTTATTCAGTGTTGAATGTCTGTTTACCCTGGGTTTATCTTCTACTATATTTAAATCAGGATTTAAGATTATCTGAGTTACTTCCACCTTTTCTCTTATTTTCTTATTATGAGAAACCCTTATCTCATTATATTCCTATCTTTCAGCATGTCTCAACATGCAAGAAAATTTTCAATATCTTCCTCTGAGTCTCATTAATTAGTGTTCTCTTCTAAAAGTATTTATACAGCAGATGAGATTTTCTTGCCTTATTGTTGTCTGGTGGGACTATTGATAAGAGAAACCTACATTGCTAGATATGAAGATTATTTTTTACACATTCACTTGCAAAGAGACTACATAAAAGCAGCTACTAATTTTCCTGTTGAAGTCTTAAGGCACGTTAAAACCTTGTCTTCTTACCCAGTTAATCTAATGAAAATAATAAAGCTTACATAAAAATTGGGCACATCATGCACCTCAATTTCTGTACAAGCAATCAGTTTGAACAGGTTATCATCAGTGTCAGAAATAGCATCTGTTTTTTCCTAATTCTTAGTTCAAAAAATGGTATGATTTGATAGGTTCCAAACTTTTGTGATGAATAGACCAAGTGAAATGATGAAAATGTAGGTATTTAGTCTTCCCTTGGCATTGAATGAATTCTAGAATCCACATGTCAAACTGCAAGATTTTACTTTACTTGGGGCCATTTTAGACTTCACTTTAAATCATGTGTAGCATTTTGATGGGTCATAAAGAGTAATAGTTTCCCTTGTCAAAACATCTTTCAAATAAATCTGGAAAAGATAGAGGGCTCTGAAATGGAAAATGCAGAGCTGATTTATAGATGCTTGAAAAAACACTTATCACAGGGCAAATGAAATCTGCTACACAGAGAAATATGTGTTCTCCATAATATATTAATCACTGATAATTCCTGCTTTATCATTTCAGGATGTTTCTTTGCAAAAGTGCGACTCAATCAATAATCAGTTTCTGTTTCAGGCCTTGACTAAGTATGGTTTTTATGTGTGTTCTGACCAAACATGTCAAAAATGATTATGATTAATTTCCTCTGTAGTTCCCATAAGATTGCATGTGCAAGAGACCAGAGCTTAGCAAACAGCTTTCCATAACATCTGAGATTGAACCTGAGCCTGTTCCCTTACAACTCTTCTTTTCTTAGATAGTCTGTGGATAATTTAAAAAAAATATTGTTTTCTCTATTTGCATTTCACATGCCGTTGCCTGTTTTGTTTTAATTGATTTCTGCTGGATTTGGTCTTGATTCTGCTGTTTAATTATTGTCCTAGTGAATGCTCTCTTTCCCTTTTTGCACTCATTTTTTGGTTTGGTTTCTGGTTATTTTGATGCTCAATAAATGAAAAGACTGATTTTAATTAAATTACTGAATTTGTATACAAAAGAGACAATCATATCACATCTATAAATACAGATTTATTTTGATTCCCATTTGATTGATTTGCAATTCTATGTCACTTATGGTTTGCTTTGACAGCTCTGGGTTTGTCCTTGTTTTCAGTATTTTACCATATGCCAGCATACACATTATGATGAGAAATTTACTATGTGCAAACACAAATTCAAAAAAAGAAACGTGTCCTTTCCTATGTTCTCCAGTAAAACGCATCCTACTTAAATATTATCTAATATACTATATAGAAAGCTTTTTTTCAATGGAAAAAAATGCCCATTATATATGATGTCACTTCCTCCCAAAATATAACATACAAATGCATTTCATTTCTTTGAGGTAAGCAACCTCTCTTTGTGGCGCTAGGCTTACAACTGCAGCAGATTTCAAGAACTATGATTCTTTCTATTAAAATATTTTTGATTTGCATTTGTTGCTCAAAAAAAAGTTGGTTTCATTAGTCAAAGCTTGGCATCCTGAGTAAAACTTGACTTAAAACTATTGAATATAAAGGTTACATTTTCTTTTGCTTTCTTCTGAGAGTAGACTGTGAAAGAGTTTTTTTAAATATTTTTCTGCAAACATAACAATCTGAAAATTTTAATTAATAAGACAATTACTACATTATCATTTTATGCACATCAAGAGTCCAGAAATTATTCCACAAGATTTTCCAAGAAAATTGATGGAATATATTTTATGTTCAACAAACCTTAGCTGTGCAAATTTGTTTCAGTATTGCTGTGGAAAAGAATCACAACTAATATTTTATTTTTAAAAAGTAGACTAATTATCTTTGAAATGATATGGAATTATTACAGCCAAACTTTCATTTGGATACACATTTTTCTTGATTATTCAGTTTCATTTTTCATTATCTGTCTGATGGACGAAAATACTGCTAAGTAAAAGTCTAGGGGTCTAAAAGATACATAAATCAGATGAAGAAGTGATATTGGTTGGTTATTCCATTTGTTCTTATATTTTGATTGCTGCTTTGGACTATTCCTCTCTTTGTCAATACCTCTCGGTGATGGTCCATGTCTACTTTTACAGTATCCCTTGCTAGGTAAATATAACTAACCATAAAAATATAATTGTACAACATGTTATCCCAGATATATAAGTGGCCTAAAGTTATAAAAGTATAATTTTAGCACAGTTGTCACATCTCACACTTCTGAGGCTCATGCCCCAAGGTGTAAATACCTCTGAGTCAAAATGGATAGGATCACCTGAGCTTTCAAGTGCTGTACAGAAAGACACCCTGGCTGGCTGAGTGTGGCAGTACTCTCACAGATTTGTCTAACATTTCACCAAGATCTGTACATCCAAAACCTGTTGAACTGTTTTAAATTTGTCACAAAACCTGACGTACTTAGTATTTCAGCACTGCTGAAAGCCTTGCTCAGGCTGAATGGACACAATCTCAGAGCATGTGTGCCTTCAGCTGAGGGAAGTGAACTGTAATGCACTGCCTATATATTTGTGTTGGACAGCAAGTTCTGTGCTGTTGACCAAGTGCATCCTGATTTACTAGCCCTGATCTACCTCACAATATGCCTTTCATTTTGGTCTGTGGCCACTGATGCTTTGCTGTCTTATTCATGAAGAAAGACATTGAGACTGTATTTATATGTCCTTTATGTTTAAAGGAGCCTGGGATTTGTTCATATAGACAGGCAGTAAATGTGAATTAGGAATTTCAATGTCCTTGTACCTCTATTGAGTTCAGTTTTTCTGGTGTATACTGGTAAGAGCGCCATCAACATCAAGTTTTAGACCTTTACAATACTCTCCTAAAGGTAATTTTTCAGTTACTAAAGGTGGTCAGACTTTCATAAGTATATTATCCTTGTGAAAAAAAAAATCCCAAACTCTATTATTCAAAAGTCCTGTGTTACTGATCATTCTAACTTGACTAACAATTAACCAAGTTGCCAGTTCTTTCTTTCTTAGTAATACAAGAAGGAAATATTTTGTGCTCAGGAGTTCAGAACAGAAATGTAGATAGTAGTTTCACACCAGCTTTCTCTTCGACTTGGTATCTAGCTGTCACTGCTGGCTTAAGTGTCAAAGTAGAAAGCACATTTTCATTTTTGTGATGAAGCCTGTAAAATCAGGGGAAAAATCAAATCAGGTTGCTTGCTGTGTAATCTGAAAAGAAAAGCTTTCTTAGGTTTTAACAGTTTCAGTTAAAGCAATGTTTCTTATCAGTGTCTCAGCTATTGGCAAAATGCTCAATCTTGCATTAAAGACATTTCAGAAACAGAATCAAGGTAGTTTAGCTTTTTCCCCTCTCGCTATGTGGATTAATACTGTGAGCTAGATTCTGATCTTTCTTCCACCAATGTAGCTCTAGGTAATTTGTCAGTTTTTCAGGAGAGCTATCTTGACTTCACTGAAATCGCATTTTGGTGTCTTGTGGTAAATCCTCAACTGCTCTTTTTCAGGAGAACTCTTCTTCAAGTGGATTGCATGAGTGTATGTTGATGATGTTCTCTTGGTCTTAATTTAGTTCCTAGAGCTCTTTCTGAAAATCTTGTATCCCCTCCAATTACACCTCTTTGCAGAAAACACTAAGTTGAGTGGGACTGTTCATCTGCTGGAGGGTAGGAAGAATCTGCAGAGGGATCTGGACAGGCTGGATTCATAGACTGAGATCAATGGTATGAGGTTCAGTAACATGAAGTGTCAAGTCCCGCACTTTCATCACAACAACGTTTTGCAAAGCTACAGGCTTGGGGAAGAGTGGATAGAAAGCTGCCCAGCAGAAAAAGACCTGAGGGTGCTGGTCAACAGCCAGCTCATGAGACAACAGTGCCCAGGTGGCCAAGAAGACCAGTGGCCTCCTGGCTTGTATCAAAAATAGTGTGGCCAGCAGGACTAGGGAAATGATAATTGTCCTGTACTTGGCACTATTGAGGCCACACTTCATATACTGTGTCCAGTTCTGAGTCCCTCACTACAAGAAATACATTGGGGTGCTGCAGGAAGTCCAGAGAAGGGCAATAGAGATGGTGAAGAGTCCAGAAAGTAAGTCATATGAGGAGCATCTGAGGTATCTGGGCTTGTTTAATCTGGGGGAGAGAAGGCTCAGCGGTGACCTTGTCACTCTCTACAACTACCTGAAAGGAGATTGAAGCTAGGTGGAGGTCAACTCATCTTGCTTACAACCTTCCCAGGCAACTAGCAATGGGACAAGAGGAAATGGCCTAAAGCTGCACCAGGGGAGGTTGAGGTTGGACACCCTGAAGAACTTCTTCACTTGAAAGTGTGGCTAATAATTGAAATGGTCTGCCCAGGAAAGTGGTGCAGTTACCATCCCTGGAAGTGTTCAAGAAATGACTAGACGTGACATTTAGTGCTGTGGTTTAGTTGATGGGGTGGTGTTTGGTCAAATGTTGGACTTTATATCTTGGAGGTCTTTTCCAACCTAAATGATTCTATAATACTTTCTGTATAAAACCACCTATTTGTTTAACATACTTCAGGTTAACAGTGCCAGATTTTGGTTATTATTCAGTATGGTCTACACCTCATAAAAGCCTTGCATGTGCCCAACCGTTGAGTAGCTGTTATGCTGTGATGCTTTTAGCAGAGAAATGTTTTTTACTATTTTACTGTTTACCATTCCTTTTTTTCAAGATGTAGTTGATTCTGGCAGCCGCACAGCCTTTATGGCTCTCAAATGCAAGAAATATGAACATTAGTTTGTTTGCATAGTACCTTGTTTCGGTTGGTTGACTCTCACTGCGTGCCAGGTAGCCACCAAAGCTGCTCTGTCACTCCTCCACTGGACAGAGGAGAGAAAAATATAACAAAAGGCTTATAAGGGCAGGAAGAGATCACTTAACAATTACTGTCATGAGCAAAACGGACAGGACATGTGAAAATTAACTGAATTATTACCAATCAAAATCAGAACCGGACCATGAGAAGTAAAACAAATCTTAAACGCATTTTTCACTCACCCCTCCCTTCTTCCTGGCCTCTACCTCCTCCCCCTCAGTGGCACAGGGAGACAGGCAATGAGGGTTATGGTCAGTTCATTATTTTTGTTTCTGGCACTGTTCCCTCCTCAGAGATAGGAGTCCTTCCCCTACTCCAGCATGGGGTTCCCACTCTGGGACACAGTCCTCCATGAACTCCTCCAGTCTTAGTCCTTCCCATAGGCTGCAGTTCTTTCTGAACTTCTCCAGTGTGGGTCCCTTTCCACTGGGTGTAGTCCTTCAAGAACAGACTGCTTCAGCACGGGTCCTCAACACTGCCATGAGTCCTACCAGGAGAACTTCTCCAGCATGGGCTCCTCTCTCCATGGGTCAGCAGGTGCTGCCAAGAACCTGCTCTAGCATGGGCTTCACATGGGGTCACAGCCTTCTGTTTGGCATTCACCTACTCCAGCATGGGTCTCCTCTGTGGGCTGCAGGTGGATCTCTGCACTGACACGGGCCTCCATGGGCTGTAGGGGAACTGCCTGCCTTACCATGGTCTTCACCAGATGTTGAAGGGGAACCTCAACTCTAGTGCCTGGACCACCTCCTCCCTCTCATTTTGCGCTGACCTTGGAGTCTGCAGAGCTGTTTCATTCACAAATTCTCACACTTCTCTCCTCTGAACTAAATTGCTTCTGCACAATAACTCTTTTTGTTTCCTTCTTAAATATATTATCCCAAAGGCATTACTATTATCTCTGATTGACTTGGCCTTGGCCAGTGTCAGGTCTGTTTTGGAAGAGGATGGCATTGGCTCTGTCAGACATAGGGGAAACTTCTGGCACCTTCTTACAGAAGCCAACCATGTAGCCCTCACTCCACTACCAAAACCTGGCCATGTGAACCCAATGCACTTGTCTTTTCATGTGAGGAGTGGTTTTGGAGGTATGATCTTTGCTGCCTAGATCCTGGCATGTTTAATTTTTGCAATAGATTTATAGTTGTAGAGGTGGTGAGGTTATGACTTGCAAGTAGATGTTGATGTGAAATCTTGGGTTTTTTTGCCACTCTCCATTGGTTTAGATCATTACACCCTGGAATTTTCATTTTATAAATTTAAAATTCAATTTTTAAGGCTTCTAAATTACAGAGCCAGAAAAAAACTGTTGTCATCGTGCTTCAATATATCATTAGTGTACTAACGGTTATTGAAATCACTTGAGCAATTAAAGTTCACAGAGGGCATTGTCAGTCATTATGGATTAGTGAAAGAACAACAGCGTATATCGATCTTTGGCCTATGGTGTCTGCTAATGTCTCCTTTAGAGACCTTTTTAGCTGTCATATTTCAAAAGAATGTTTTACGACACTTTTTTGTAAGGTCTATTGTATGGTTTAAGCAGTGCTAATTGTGGTGTCCTTGATTTCCTTTCAGTCACAATCAAGGCTGTTTCTTCTCAGTTGCTATACCCCTTATGGCTTTTATCTTCTTGTTTATGCACCTTAATGTCTTCTGCCATGTTCTCCAAAAGTCATTAATCACATCAAGCAATAAGATTACCTTCATGCAAATGAATTAATTTCTAATAACTTGAAGTTTGGCCACAGATGATTCAAACCCTAAAGTGAAGTTTTTTACAGTTCTGACTATTGGCTGTTCCTTCTGGCACCTGTCTCTTGCATGAGCCACTGTGTTAACCAGCATCTGGGCAATACTGTTAATAAACATTTTGACCCTTATTTAAGGGTATAGTTACTCACTGCTGAATGAGGATATGTTCTGAGTCTCAGCTCTTGAAGGGACAAAACTTAGCCTTTCCACACAGTTTGACCTAATACTGTATTTATCATGCACATTTAAGTACAGAAAGTAGTAAACCTGGTGCTTCATATTCATGATCTGGCAACACTTGGCGGAGTCCAACTATTCAATAATCAGGGCCCAAAGCTATTAGTCTGCAATATGCTTTGGATTCCATCTTCATCTTCTAATTGATTATCATGTGTTTGTCATTTATTTTCAGTTAATTACTTTGTCCATATTTTAAGCTAGTTCTCAGATTCTTCTCATTAGCAACACCATATGTTCAGTTCCTGCTATACAACTTTAGGGTGTGTTTGAGCATTTTTAGGTCTACATATCTTCATTGTACAATACCACAGATGTAATGAGTAGGCATTTGTTAGTCCTTTTATGGACTACATTCACCTCATTATACTTGTACTTAGCTGCTGACCAGTCACACTAGCGAGTCACTCCAGCTGTACAGCTACAGCATTTGGTTTTATCCTGTGAGCTTCTAATGCTCTAAAGAGTGTAGGATAGCAAGAAGGAGGACTAGGTTTTACAGAACAAGGTCCACTTTAATAAGTATCACAAAAAAAAAAAAGAAAAAAAAAAGAAAAAATGAGAAAAGAAAAAGCTAATATATAAGAAAATAATATTACAAGACAGAAAGAAACAGGGCTCATAAAATCAAACAGAAATTCTGAAGTGGGAAAGACATTGTCCAGATCTTCCCAGAAGTGCTTTAGGAATACATTTGTCAATGATTAAAGGTCTCAGAATAATAAAAGAATGCAGTGCAAGTATTACTTCATGAATGCAAATAGCTTTACATTCTATGATATCTCAAACTTCACTTCTCCTTCATGCATCTGCTTTGGCTTTGTGATTTTCTGTTTATTCTACAGTGCTTGAGAAGCTGTCCCTTAGACCAATAGCAGGTGAGTATTTGCTTCAACAAGGTATAAGACCATTAATGACCATGCAACAGATGGAGATAGCACTAAACTTTTCCACCCATCTTTATTACATTAATTAGATACTTTATGTACTTTAGAGGTTGCTAAAATGCATGCAGTGGACTGCAATGCAGTGGGAAGACAAATGCAAGAGCAACTGTGTATGAAAATACTCCAATGTGATGAAGGAGTGTGTTCAGTGTTTGCTGACAAAGATCTGTCCTGGTTTCAACTGGTATAAAATTAGTTTTATTCTTAATAGCTGGTGCAGTGTTGTGTTTTGGATTTAGGATGAGAATAATGTTGATAACTGTAGTGGGTTGACCTTGGCTGTACAACAAGTGCCCACACAGCTGCTCTATCATTCCATCTCCAGCTGGACAGGGAAGAGAAAATAAAATGGAAAACAACTCCTGCATTGGGATAAGGCAGTTCACTAAAGCCAAAGCTTGTGTGTGCAAAAGCAAAGCAAAAAAGTAACAAGGTTTATTCTCTACTTCCCATCAGGAGCAATGTGTGACCACTTCCCAAGAAGGAGGTCTTCACACGGGTAATGGTTTCTTAGTAGGCAGCCATTGGAAACAATGAATGCTACTCTTCTGCTCCTTTCCTTACCTTCTATATCTGAGCTCACTGCTTATGGTATGGAATATTCCTTTGATTATTTTGGGTCAGATGGCCTACTTGTGTCCGCTCCCAGAATCTTGCCCTTGTTTGGGGAAAGAGTGTTACAGTACTGCTGGTGTACTCAACAGTAGACAAAACACTGGTGTGATATCAACACTCTTCTAGCTACCAGTGCAAAGCACAGCCCTGTAAGGGTTGCTATGGGGAAATGAGCTACATCTCAGACAGACCCAATACAATAACGAACTGATGTTTTAAGTGTTGCTAAGCAGTGCTTGCCCTAAGTCAAGGACTTTTCAGTGTCCCCTGCTCTGCCAGCAAGAAAGTGCACAAGAATCCAGGAGAAAGCATAGCTGGGACAGTTGATCCAAACTGGCCAAAGGGATCCTCCACGCTCAGTATGCAAATTGAAGAGGGTTGACTGGAACTCCTTGACTGCTGCTTGGGGACAGGCTGGTCAGCAGTCAGTGAGCAGTTGTATTTCACATCACTTATTCCAGCCTCAATCTCTCACTCTCCCCTTCCACCATAGTTTAACCCCAGCCAGTAACCAAGCCTCATACAGCTGCTTGCTCAGTCCCCCATCAGTGGGATGGGGGAGAGAATTAGAAGGGTAAAAGAGACAAAACTTGTGAGTTGAGATAAAGACAGTTTAATAGGGAAAGCAAAAGTCACACACACAAACAAAGCAAAACAAGAAATGAATTCACAACTTCCTATGGACAGGCAGGTGTTCAAGCATCTACAGGAAATCAGAGCTCATCATGTGTAATGGTGTCTTGGAAAGACAAACACCATCACTCCAAATGTCCTCCCATTCCTCCTACTTTTCCCAACTTTATATACTGAGCATGATGCCCTAATGTATGGAATGCGCCTTGGGTCGATTGGGGTCAGCTCTCACAGCTGTGTCCCCTCCCAACTCCTTGTGCAACCCCACCCTCCTCGATGGTGGGGTGGGTTGAGGAGAAGAATAGTCCTTGATGCTGTGCAAGAACTGTTCAGCAATAACAAAATAATTTCTATATTCTCAATTTTGTTTTCAGTACAAATCCAAAATATAGGCCCATGCCATCTACTGTGAAGAAAATTAACTCTAACCCTGTCCAAACCAGAACACTTCTTCTCATTGCAATTATTATCTCAATTAGTATTATTACTACACAAATTTGTTTCAATTGTTAAAATGTTGTTATCTCAACCGATGAGTCTTACTTTTTTTTTCAGTCTCCTACCCATCTCACTGACAGGGGTGGGTGAGATAACAAGCCGCTGTGTGGTACTTAGATGTGGGCTGGGGTGAACCATGACAAGTCCTTAACTCAGAACCTTAACTCAGAGTGAGAAGGGTCACCAAATGCCATTCTGTCATAAGCATATGACAATTTTACTGCAGCTTTCAGCTGCCCATAGGTCATAAGAGTGAATTCTGACCTAATTATCTCATTTATTTTTCCCATAAGGTCCCATTACACCCCCGAAGAATAAATTTTGTCCTTAGGAATCTGCTGTTGAAAATTGTCTCATTATGTTTTTGTTTGAAGATCCTGTGCAATAATGACACAATAGCTACACCTCTTTATCAACTTTAACTATACTGCATTTCTTGTTCAGAACTCCTACAACAGGAATAGCAGTGGAGTTTTGGACTCTTGCATGCTTCTGTGATGTGTTATGACAGAGTTTCAGATTTTTTTCACGGGACTTGAGACTGGCTGACATGAATTGGACACAAGACAAATATTATCTGTATCAAGGTTTCATGACTGTTGAGTAAAACCTTGCTTTTATGGGCCAGTTTATTTACTGAGTAGGAGGTTCTGATGAATAAACACTAAAATACTCATCTGAAAGTATTTCTTGATCTGCTCCCAAGGAGTATTGAAAACAAGAATAAATCCATGCAATTGAGCAATCTGCTTTGTTCCTTTCTAATTATGAAACCTAATCAGTCAAAGCAATGATTGTCTCAACCTAAACAAAGTTATTGTATCCCCATGCACAGTTTATGCAAATATGGTGTTTCTTAAAATATGCTAACAGTTTACTCATTTGGAGAACATCAGTTTTATGCCAAGAACTGAACTGAAGGGAATTACATGATAAAATATGTGACAGAAGGCTTCTCACAGCTGAACTTGATATGATTACGTGGTTCTGTGGTTGCATAATCATGTTTCTAGTATATGAGAAACATATATATTTTCCATCTATATAAAAGTCTTAGCTGGGGAATTAATTACAGCTTAAATTACATTTCCTACTGCATTTCAGAAGGTCACAGATTTACATACATTTTTCTGCCATGGGCTTAAATTAGTACAATCCCTTTTAAAATTTTCTTTATGCTTTTTGTCAGGAAAAAAATATTTGTCAAGAGAATAGATTCATGTCATGTCAGTTTGTGTCCCTACTACAAACTGTGATAGGAGTGAATGACCAGATTTTAACTACCCAATTTGTTGTGTGCTGTGTGCCAAATCGGTATGCCATTTTAGCTTCTATTATGGCTCTTCATTGGATAGATATCTTACTGTCACATACCTATCAATTACAGTTTGAATGAGGATTAATGTAGTGGTTATCAAATCAGAAGGAAGCACATTGATAAGGTTGTGACATAGAACACAAAATTTTAATTCAGAGAATATCACTGTATTATCTTTTAACATAGATGAAATTACATGACTGAACCATTTCTCAAAATTAAGCATGTTTAAAAATGGTGCTGAATGACAATTCATAGAAGAGATGACTCATAGATGGCAGATTCCTTCCAAAACTCTTATCTACTCCTATCTAAATATCTGTGAATGACTGGGATAAGCAAATTGCTATGCTAGTAATATTCAGAATTAACATAGTATGATCAAGGGAGTAGTCAGAGTGAGAAAGAGTGGCTGAGCAGTATCCAGAAGTAACAAGTAAGATGAGATAAATTAGACTCCTGAATAGCCAAATGTATAGGCAAAGGTGGACATTGAACACTCTATTTGAGGTCTGGAGCAGAAAAAGGAGAGGGACTGTAGTCCACTTACTGCCTGGGGACAAAACTGAGGTTTCAAATCTGTTTTGCGAGAGTATGTGTACATTTTGTGTTAGTATTATCTGTCCAGATAAGTATTTAACTGTAAACTGATGCCTTCTCTCCATTTAACAAATGCCTGAAGTGTTGAGAGTTGCAAAATGGTTCCGTTTTAACTGAAATGATGAAACACATTGTCCTTCAGGCTATGTCATGACATAGTAGATACGATACTCTGGTTTATGCATGATGTAGCTTCATGAGTGGGTGCTTCTGTGGAAGAGTCCTATGATGTGGTATGGCAGATTTAGACTTAAATTCACATGCATTGATTGCTCTAACACACTGAACTGCTTAAGGGACCTTAAACTCTGATGATGAAATTAATTTCAAGGGCAGTGGTCTAATAGCTTGAGCAATTAAAGAAAGTAATATTTAAAGAATTCATACTGGTTTGAAAGTTTTATACTGGAAAAAAGAGGGGAAATAACAAGCTTTCCTAGGCCAGCTGATGGTGAGGAGATGAATGCGGTGATCTCAATCTTACTAACTCATGCCAGTCACTTGTCTTCATCACCTCAAGCATTTTTTTCTCTGTAACTATGCCATTGAGCTAAATACCTTTAGAGAAGATGGAAATAGCAAGTTATTCTGACAAAATTATTCTTATTCTAATGTAGCATAAATCAAATACAGTACTAGTATGCATGTAATTTAAGGTCTTCACTGACATGAACACTTAGCTTTGTCTGCATTCCTAATAGTTAAGATGACAAAACTTTTACCTATTGAACTAATGTGAATTAGCAAAGAGCTAATCTTCAAATAATTTCTTTGCCAAAGTGCTAGTTTAACCTCCATTTTTAGCTTAATGGCATGTAAATGTAGGGAAAATGAATAAATATAATGCATATTTATATATAAAAATAAAGAAATACATGTATACATACTCCTTGCCTTCTTGCTCTGTGGGGCTATTGCATGGATTTTTCAGAAGTCCACTTAAAGAAAATTTCAATGGCCCAGTTATTTAAAAGATGTATAGAAACATTTGTCTGACTTCTTCTCCTACCTCCTTACTTCCCTCCAAAAAATTAAACTCCTGTAAAGATTTTTTCTGCCACTTTTCCATCACAGTTGAAACTGTTGAGATGTGCTGCCTGTCCCCCTGATCCTGTATTACCTGTGATATGTGGACAGATTTGGCAACTTAGATTTGACAGACAAGCTCTTCAGACTCATATAGATTTTTGATGCATAGCATAGGTTATAATTACTGCCAACCTTACACATTTCCTGTGAAATTGTTCCTTCCTGTCTGGCACAGTTCTTGCTCCAAAAGCCTCACCCAAAAACCTGTCTATGATAAGGTACCACTAAAGGGATAATTAGGAGCTCACTTGCAGCTCTAGTCACAAAACCATCTGCTTCTGAGGACGCAGTCAACACCCTTTAGGATTTTTTAGGTGTATATGTCTGTTAGACACCAGAGCAGTGATTATTGGGTCAGAGCCACCTTGTGAGGGTGCGTGTGTGTGTGTAGGGCACAGGGATGGGTCGAACCTCACAAAGATGGAGTGGTGTCATATCCCTCATGGCAGCACCTGGAGCCCACACAGGGAAGTCTTGGAGCAGCTATCAGTCACAAATAACCCAGGAAAACTATAACACCCCACAGCTCCTGGAGCCCCTGATCAGGCTCAGATTGGCAGGGACAGTGGGAACACAGTCCCTCACCCTGGCCTGGGATCCCAGAGTGGCTGGTGGGTTGGAAGCCCTGCCTGGGGAGCTCGGCCATGGAGACCAGAGCAGATCTGGGGGCAGTATGACGTCTCCACTTTGCCCTGGCCTGTCCTCATTGGAGTCCTCAACATGCGACCTTCCAAGTGGTAATTATGATTTTTTTGACCTCTTTTTCTCTCCATATTCTTTCTTCTCTTAATCTCTCTTTCTTTATTCTTTTCTTCCTTTTGTGGGCAACTTGAACACTTACTTTCTGTAAGTTGTGGGTACCTCACCTCAGTTACATAGAGTTTGTGTTTGCTGGGCGTAACAAAGGTTCCTTTCTGTGGCAATCTTTGCTAGTCTTGGTAATCTGTTGTAATGCTTTTGTGAAGTTGTGTGTTATTTCCATAAAACCCTTTTTGCCAAAACACCTATTTTCTCACCAAATTAGAAGAAATCTGTTAGTGAAAAAATGTGTAGTTTTTCTCCAGACATGGTCTCAAGTAACCAAAGAGCCAAGGGCTTTACAAGGGTTCGTGTAGGCAAAATCTCTTGAAGCCTGAAATGAAAGTTTTACACCTGGTAAAGTGGGGGCTTTGGGACTTGGGTTTAACAACATCCAACTATTGCCAAATCAGATAGAGAATAAGTTAGTGAAGCAGGGTTATGGTAGTTTATTTCCTAGATTTACTATGAAAGCCTGGTGTTTGAGTTCAAATGAAAGGATATTGCCATAACAACACCTAATGAGTAGCAATTGCAGGAGTTAAGGTAGTTATTATAATCCAAATGGAAATATTGCATGTAGCCATTTGCAACTAACACATTTGAAACAAAACAGAAATTGTGCAATTATTTAGACTGCAAATGTGTTTTTTGGATTATCCTTATTATCCAATATCATTAAGAGATTATGAAAACCTGTAAGTAAGCCAGAGAATCCTGATATATTAAGCATAGAAAATATATGCTTGATATATATGATGGAAAATTGAACTGTGGCAAAATTCTCTAAGAAATGTAAATGTAAATAATTGGAAAATTATATTAATTTCACAATTTTTAAGCTGCACTGGAGATGTAATACAAAATATTGCTGAAAAATGCATAGGGAAGATTTGATAATTGGGTAAAATATAAAATATATATTCCTAACTGAAAAACCTGCAAAGTGGGAAGCCTTTACCAGAGGTACCAATGTATAGATATTAATTGTGTTTAAAATTTTTAGTATTTCCTTTTAATGAAAGGTGTGTTGGAGCTCTTAGTATCTACATCCATCTGAGGCAAGTCTGTATATTACCTGAAAGTGGAACAGCCTGAAATGCCTGTTTTTGAGAAGGAATGTGGAACTAGTAATGCCAATGTATCCTGGAAATGAGGCTGTAAGAACATTAAACCCAAATTCAATGTTTGTCTCTTGTTGTAATACATATCTGCAACACATATGTGAAGCATTCCTTTCAATTTATACCTATCACAATCCGATTTATCCATATTGAGGAGAAAAACACCTACTTTAACTGCTCTTTTACTTATAATAGAGTCTTTCAAACCTAAAGACTAGAATGAAGTATACCCAGATAATCTTTCTGTTGATGGCTGAATGCATATGTCTTAGGTCAGAGCCTTACCCTATGAGCTAAGTTAATCCCTTCATTAAAGAAATAGAATTACATCAGGGTGAACTTGGCTCTGTGCTTTTTGTTCTGTGCACAATGGTCAGGTCTGTCTTAGATGAAGTGTGATTTCTGTGATTCTCACATGAATATGAATGCAGTCTTAAAACTTCTCATAACATGACATATGAGGCAGAAAGCAGATGCAGATGATTAGATGATGGGTTCAAAAATAATTCAGCTGGCAGCACCTTCACTGCACCTGGACTGGGCTGTGGCCACTTGTGACCTTGTCAGCTGGTCTCATGCTGGACCATGGACTGTACCTTCTCCTCCTTCACTCCTTCAAGCATCAGACTTCTAATAAACATGATGTAGACCCTTAATGGACATATCCTTATGTCCTAATGAATTTTTAAGCTGTATGTTATATGCAGTTGCAGGACTTAGCGCTTTCCCCCCAGTTAATATGTAGTTCATCATAATAATCTGCTTGTTTTTATCCCAGAGATTTAAACAAAAAACAACCAAACCATGCTGATCTAAACACAGATCAAGATCTGCTCACTATATAAGAATATTTGCCATGGGAAACTGGCATTCTTTTTGATCAAGATCAACTTTTTATCTAAAATAATCCCAGTGTGTTTGAAGTAGGAGGCTCCCTGTTGTTTCCTTTCATAACAACCTGCTTTCAGATCCTGGGAGGGGGATCCCTGTGAATTGCTGTACTGAAGTCATAAGTGTGTCAAAGATTAGAATTACATATCTCAACATATTGTAAACCTTATCCATTAGTTTCAGATCTGGGGAAAGAAGAGGAGAAAAATATCTCCAAATTCTTATGAAAGTTGATTGCCAATTCTTGGGATGTTTTGACTTATTCCTTAATATTCTCATTTAAATGGCTTCATCTTGTTTTGAATATGTTTTTTATGGTCATATTTTTGCTCACTGTGTAGCCTTTCAATTAATTTTAATAGAAGGTAAATATGCACAGTCGATAGAAAATTGCAACTCCAATCTGGAAGTACCTAAAGACCTTTTCAGCACCAAGCACATGTTCACATTAATAGATTGGGTCCAAGAAGAAATTCCATTTCAAGTGAGTCACACTGGCAAGCCCTTAAATCACCACATAACATATTAAACCCAATTCACAATTATGGGAATACTGCTATCAGTTCATCTAGCAACTTTAGTAGTACAAAAGCAAGAAACAAGAGAACTTCTCAGTTTGTCTCATTTCATCTTGGTGATCAAGTCCAGAGTGTTCAAACAGAAGGCCTGATATGCCTTTACAGTATTAAACTGTTGACAAAAGAGCAAATATGACTGTTTCAAGATTGAAGAGAAAATCTCTAAAGATGTGCTCAATTCAAAGGAAATGACACTGACTCATAGCAATACTTTGAAAGAATAATGGCCATGTAATGTTATTTTCAGTGTGCAAAGTTCAAAGTAAGATGAAGGTGAAACAGCCTGAAAATCTTGGAAATGAAATTTAAATAATTTTTGCTCTTGAAGCAATTCTTGATTGTCGAAATATTTTATTAGTCATAATGAGTTTAATTTAAATACTGGTTCTCTAGCATCTCTGCAAAATTTGCATACATTTTGTACAGGTTTTATAGAAAGATTTTGAAAATCATATTGCACAGAGCATGCACAAAGATTTATCTGTATCTTATCCCTTCTTTCATTTGTGAAGCCCAGCCATATGATAAGATTTCCTCAAGGAAGGACAAATGTGTCTGGACCCATCAGGAAGGCTGATGGAGAGTATGGCTTTCTGATTTTGTTTCCTGATTCCTAAAACTCTGGTGCAATTGAGAGTACCTAGAAATACCAGGCAGTAGGGAATCTAAGGAACTGATGCAGCAACATATCACACCTTTTCCCATGCTCTTGATGTGCTTTTAATTTCAGCAACTCATTCTTTTATGGAGCGAAAAAATTTTTTGAAATAGAAACTGGGTAAATTACTTTGCTGAGAGCTTTGTCCTGCTGTATGTGGAGAGGGAAAGGGTTGGCTAAGGAAAAGAAAGTAACTATCTCATGCACCATATTTGTATGGTATGACTTTTAAACTGTCAAAAATTCACAAGATAGAGCAGCTATACTAAAAACCTCGCAGTTTCAAAATTATGGGTATTCTTCATCATTTGCTAATTATGATGATCTCAAACTTTGATATGTAATTATATCTATGTTTGGTCACTGCAAGTGTAGATCCTAATCATACATTATCCCAGTAAATTACCAGGATATTCCAACTCTCTGTGCTAATGCAGCGCAATATTCCCTTTTCTACAAAGGTTGCACATACTGCATTATGCATAAAGTGTATTGTGACGTACAGCTAAACTTGGGTTAAGCTGTTGGCTCAATATATAGCATAAATACATAAAAATGTCAAAGTCCTGGAAAATTTGATTTATGTTTTGCACCTCAGGCAAATGCCAGCTAGACATACAGTTTTCAAATTTCTGTCTTTTTCTGCAGGGAATATTATTTTAGTTGCTAAGGAACTACTAGCTGAGAATATACTGCACCAATGAAGATTTAGCTATTTCTTCTTAGCTCATAAAAGCAATCATGTTATTTTGACCATTGTGTTGCAATGGGAATATTGAAAAATAGTTAATTTTATTTAAGCAATTACATTGCCAGTTCTATGAAATCTGCACATAATTTTGCAAGCAGAAGGCAGAAATCAGAAATGAGGATCACAGCTTCTTATATTTACAGGAGCCTCGAAACTGGTGAAGGTTTACATTTGTAGAAAAGTGTTATAAAAAAGGAATTTGATTTTTAATGCTCTACTGACTCAGTAAATCCTACTCCAATAAATAGGTTAAGTGCTTTTGCTGCATTTCTCTTTCTGAACCTATCTGTATATTGAGAGGGCCATGACAGACTCCCCTTGGGCTTGGTCTTCCTTTGCTCACCTCTGTGGGTGGGTCAGCCCTGCAACCAGGCTCACCTGCCATCTCTTTTCTAGGGAGAGAGACATAGAGATGAATGAGGGGTGGGAGGTGGAAATATATGAACCTATGAATGTACTAGGCAGGTCAATTTAAAATTGCTTTTTCTATAATACACCAAATGGGGCACAAATATGGTTAGATGGAAAAGAAATGTTTTCCTTACACTGTATATATAAATCCTGAGACTCATTGTCCTAGGATAATGGCTCGAAATATAGTCCAGAAAAATATCATTAAACAAAAAGGCAGAGATATAGTTCTTGACGCTTCATGTTTCTGAGTAGTTTTCTGCAGGTAGAGGGAGTGATATTAAGAGAAATATGATTTCTGCTTACTTTATCATTTGCTTAAGTAGCTGCAGTTGGCCACGTGTCACGCAACTGCTACAGTTTGCTTGCTATGTTGTTCTTTTTGTTCCTACTGTGAGATGATGCTGAAAAGCTAAATATTTAAATGTTTTCCCATAATTTTCTACTAAAAAAGATCAACTATAGCCAAATGCCTTGTGACATTAGTAAAAAAAAATGACAGGGAAAATGTCATCCCCTTGAATGGAGAAGGGAAGAAGTACTTAGATGATTTACATATCAGGTCTATTATGACAGACTCCAAATGACAAATAAATAAAATGACAGATAAATATAACTGGATTTCAGTAAGCAGGATTCAGGTTAGATATTGGAATAAAACTCCCAACATTCAGAAGAGTAAACTTATGTCTTAGAGTCCCTGGTGACAATGAAGGCGCTATACCTGGAGAGCTTTTAGAAAAGCATGATCCTGAGATAGTTCAGTTGCTTAAAGCATGGTGCTGTTGTGGGTTTGAACCCTGTAGGGGCCATTCATTTAAGAAGTGGACTGGATGATCCTTGTGGGTCCCTTCCAACTCAGAATATTCTGTGATCTATCAGCACTGATACTGCTACAGTTGTTTGTGCAGTAGGGCAAGAAAGTAGTGTGTTGTTCAATCATCCTGTAGTCTTCAAAATACAAAAAACCTGGTAGGTGAAATGTTTCTAATAAAACAGCAAAACCCATACAAATCCATTCTATTGAACATGAGTAAACATTGAAAAAATTGAAATAGGAAAAGCAGTCAAAAGTTTTTCTTACTTTTTCCCCTCATAAATTAAAAAATACAAGGTAGTCCATAGATATATTTTACTCTCCAAAATATTTCAGCTGAAAGTGTAATTACTTGAGCTAAATAATCTCTGAAGTCCTTTATAAGTGTGTAGTTGTGTAACTTATGCCCCCAGTGTCTGTATAGTTGGTGGACACATACGGTCAAAGGCAGTGGAGCATGAAGCCTACTCCTCACCTTTCTGCCATTCTCCTTTAACTATAAAATGAGACAGAAGTAAAGACATTCTGAGCTTTGGTACACAGGTACATCTAAGGTTTGCACACAGAGGACCTGTGAGGAATGCTATGAGTTGATGTACAGTTTATTGATGGATAGTTACAGGGGGGCTGTGATTTGGATACATTAGATAGCTTGAACAGAATAATTATTTTCCAAAGAGAAGAAAATATTTGGGCATACTATTTATGGTGTATTATGAGCATTTTTTTTTATTATTTTAAAGCACATATAAGTTGCATAGATGTCTGATGGATTGGAAGGAAGAAGTTAGTCAAGGTAATTAAGTACACACACCTACTGAAAAGCTATATTCTCAGTAGAACAGCAAAGTGCATAGTTTGCCTTCCAAGCAAAAAGAAAAACCTAACTGGCAAAATTGAAAACATAAGGCAGATAGATCTTGCTGCAAAATAAAAATTTAAAATGTGAATTTTCAATAAATATAATGGGAAAAGGGTTTCTTTTAGCAACCAATTCCAGTCCTGTATATGTGAGAGACAAAACAAAAATTCCTATCTGGAATATAAAGAAAACCTCCTAGAAAATAATGAAGTTACTCTTTTCCTTGCCATTGAAGCTATACTTTGTTTCAACTAATCTATATGCATTGTTGCCAGGTTCAGTTTGCACACTGATAATGATAATAGACATCGAGTTTTATAAAGGGCAGTTGTGAGCATGTGATTTTGCTAACTGAGAGTTTATAGCACTTCTTAGCTCAGTGCTGGCATTGCTGATATACTGTTTCCATCAAAGTCAGTTTAATTCACAGTGCCCTGTAAAAATGATTTGCAGAGGTACAGGCAGAACAGAATGTAAAATTTTTCGGAAAAGAGCTTTGCAAAGACTTTTAGAAAATTTTTCTGTGTGGCAATGTGGCCTCCACAAGTCCTGTCCCATCTTTCCTCTTAGTAAGTTAGAAATTGTTCCCATGATTCACACTCTCCTGCACCCACCTGAGCTCCCTCTGGTCAGTGAGGCAGCACAGAGGCATGTGGCATGGGCTGTACTAATTGGTTACACACCCATCATACTCATCCTTGGAGGATTTTCCTTTTAACCACATCGAGTTTTGTTGTTGTTGTTGTTGTTTTGGTTTTTGTTTTTTATACCATGTTACTAAAAAAAAAACAACAACAAAAACCCCCCACAAGGAAACAAACAACCAGATAATGGGAAAACTGACAGTTTGATGGTTATGTTTTTATTATGGATTCAGATCCCTTAAGCTACATTTGGGACTATTAAGTAAAAATTTCATATTCCACTCAAAGACTAAATCAGCAGACATTCTGGAACATAAAGTGAGTAGTATACTCCATAACAAAAATAAATGCTTTCATAATGATTTCCATGTTTACAGCAATAAAAGTGGGTAATGTGCAGTAAAGTCAAATTTCAGTAAAAATGAGTTAATTAATCCCTATTTTAAGTCTAAGGAAAACAAATAAGTATCATGCATGGCTAATATAAATATTAATTGCCTTCAAGATGACATCTAAAAGCATAATACTGTGTTATAATAATGAAGCAAACTTTAAAATAACAGACTATTGTTCACCACTGCGTCTGGCAGTGTCTATACACTGTCAGTGTGTGGGAGAAAGCTACAGATCTTGTAAATAAGGTCTATTAACTGGGAAAAAAAGCCCTTTTCTATTTCACAATTCTAAAATGCATCACAGAACTGAAAATGCCTTTGTAATCTACTCTGTGTGTGTTTGTGCATGTGTGGAATGAAAGAAAACAGTTTCTCAGCATCTGTATCAAACCACAAACTTATGGTCAGTTTTCTTGATATTGAGATAAAATGACCCTCAAGAAAAAAAGAAGTTTCTAGAGAAAACATAAATTTTAAATAACTATTTTTTCCTTTCTATCAGACAAATCTTTCTATGAAATAACATCAAGTGAGGGACACATTCTGTGCATTTGTCTTCTTGCAATGTCATTAATCTTTTCACTCAGAATGCAAAAAATCAATACTTTGGGGATGTTACTGGAAGACAAGAACATTACAAAGTTAGCTTCAGCGTTTCACTGCTTATCTTCATCTGACTCAAGTTGATACCGGTCACTGGAAAATCGTAGCATTTCTTTGGACTTGGACTGGTGCATTGGTTTGCTTGGATGCCTAATGCCATAGGGTGCTGGGCTAAATGCAAACCACATGCCCCTCTCTGTAAGAGATAAAGGAAAGGCTTTTTCTTTTGCTGTTCTATACGTTTAGTTAAATACTCTTGTTCTGCTTCTCAGATGATGTAAGTTGAAGTTTTGTTGAAATCAACTTGAATTAGTGAAGCTCTGCCATCTCATACCTGCCCACAATTGTGTTCTAAAATATTTACGAAATTATTGCTCTAGCTTTGAACTTCCAGATGTGGTAGGAAAGCCATACATCAAACATAGTATAGAGACTTAGTTCAGAACAGTTCTACAGATATTTGAGGGTCTGCTTGAAGAGTGAATGAATAAGTTATTCCCGATTCAACTCTTAAAACACTAAGAAAAAGTCCATGTCTGCAAAGAAAAAAACATATAAATTCTTGGCAACAGGATCTCTTTACTGTTTTACTACTGCTGAATACTGCTGGTGGATTTCCATGTGCAAATGAAAATAGCAAGTAGGTGATTAAACAGACTTTGCTATGGTGTAACTACACAAAACAAACTATGCTTCTGCAACTGCATTCCTTAGAGGGTGATTATGATCCTATTGAAAGTATTAGCTGTACCTTTAATATACTAATTTATTCTGCAAACATGTCCAAAATATTATTTGGATGATGGATCCTCTGTATAGTATAGTTTTAATCACTTGTCTTGTCTGCGCAGTTAGTACAAACTGTTAAATTGTAAACCAATCATAAAAAAGACTTATTGATAAGATTTAATTATATATTTATAATTAAAATATATTTCTATTTATTAATTAGTCTTATTTAAAAAACCACATTATCTATAAAATCTAAAACAAGGAAAAAATCTACTTGGGTATTATAGAATAGAATGTCGATTCTAGTAATCAACTACCTTCAGGCAGATTTTTCCTAACAAGCTAATACATACACATTATCAGCCTCATTTTTTAAAATAATCTCTGGTTCCTTACTTTTAAGATCATTCCACCTCTGAGGATTTTTTATCTGGTCTTGGGGTCCAAATGACTTTTGCAGATTTACAAAGGTGTATCTGTGACTTTCATCAGCAAAGCACGCACACACAAAGTCTCATTGATGAGACTGGAATGAATAAGTAAGCCCAGGGAAGAGAAGTAAATCTGGATGGCTCCCTCATTAGATACCTGAATGACCATAAATACATGGTGATAACTAGGAATAGAAAGTGGAGTGTGGATGAGAAAAATCTGGAGATAAAGAATTAAGTTTTAAATGGACCAGTCTGTCAGATCATGTGTCTTCTGCAGTCTTTTTGACTCTTCTCATGTTAACCATGTGACAAAGATGTAGAAAGAGAAAAATTGCACTCATCTAATACTGAAATTTGTTAAGATAAGGGCTTCACTTAAGTATTGTGTCTTCACACCCCCTCTTTCATACACCCACACCTCACCTCTGCCGTATTTTAAAGCTTGATTCCTTGTATAACTATTACCTGGCACCTTCTCCAACCAAACATGGCTTATGGAGACAGATGAAAAGCAGCAGCACACGCATGCTGGCAAGTTTAGTGGGTTTGCCAAAAAGTTTGTTGAAAATAATTATGTCAAAGGCAATACTGTTGGTGTGATTTTGCAACTCAGCTCACAGCTAGCTTTCTCTCTTTGTACATTTGAAGGCCACTAATGAGACAGAAAAGATTTCTCTGAAAAGTAAACATGGAGCAGATATACTGTCTAGTTGACCTATGGTCAAAACTGTTTTTAAAATCAATATGTGGTTTTCTTTCTTCCTTTCAATTTCTTTCTTCTCTAATAGCAGCAAAATAAAGCATTTCAGATGTGCAAATATTTCAGTTTTGTGTATTCTTAAGTTAATCAAAAAGGTTGTCTCATACACATGATACTTAATAACGAAATAATGATAATAACATTTATCCTGTGGTCCATTTCAAATTAAATGAGAACATACTGCTTTGACTAAATGATAAGCAAGGTATTAAGCTGGAGTTCTTGGGACTAAGGGATTCTGGAAATGATAACCTTGGTTATTTCAGTTAAGCAATAGTAAAAATTCAAAGGAAGGCACAGGAGCAAACAGGAATGATGGGTTGTTGTACATTTTACTTCCAGAAATTCCTTTTCAAATACTGATAAGATGCAGTGTGCTGCTATTGCTCATTGCATTGGCAGAGCTACACACCAATTACTTATCAAAGGTATTTTCAAAGCAAACGTGGAGCTTCTTGATTTTTTGGCTTTGCTATTGTTATGAGCCAGAAAAAGGGAGGTAATAAGCGGGAATATCTGAACCAAACTGCATTTTTTCCCAAATGAAGAAAAATTATTATTATTTTTCACATTGAACAGAAAGTATAACTTCGCTTGCTTGAAGCATTTAATCTCCAGCATTTGTACAGAGAGCCAAATAGTTACAGCCCTTTTAAAAGCATCACCTCGACTCCAAAGGAGACACTGGGAATGTGCTGTGTACCCTGGCACAGTGCCTCTCTCCTACAGCTGGGGTGACAGCAGTATCCTGGCCTCCTCTTCACTAGTTTAGGAATCTGAGCATGGAGAAAAAATCTGAGGCAAGACTGACAATACAGTTAACATAAAATCATTATTTTTACTGTTTAAGTCATCTGAAGTCAGATTTTGGGTACCATGGCATTCCCCAAAAATGCTGTATCTGGCTCTACTGTGCACCTGTCACAACTACTGGTAAAATTTCTGCATAGAGGCAAAGGATTATTCACTTGCCTGTTGCTGTGAGGCACACTTATAATGGCAGCAGAATTCAGCCAAGGGCA
The DNA here is from genome assembly GCF_047495875.1 of Pithys albifrons albifrons. NCBI lineage: Eukaryota > Metazoa > Chordata > Aves > Passeriformes > Thamnophilidae > Pithys > Pithys albifrons. The sequence continues at coordinate 44,489,448 of NC_092462.1, read as the reverse complement.
GGCCAAGTGTTTAGGTACCACCAGCATGTTCCTCTGGATACTTCAATAGAACAGAGAAAGACAACTATGTTACAAAATATTTGGGGTGAGCACTCATCTCCACTGACTTGTGCTGGGTTTATTGCAGCCACTGCACCAGGTTATGGAAAAAGGGGAAAGAAACTCAGTGGTGGCCCCATCTGCTCAGCTTCAATCCAGGCTGGTCAAATAGGGGTGGAGTAATTTTAGTTCTCTCTTCCTTCCAATTCTGCACCTGCAAAACAGCTAATCATCATCTTAAGACATGTTATTGAGCCAGAAGGAGAACAAATTAGAAGCTGAATTTCATGCAATAGTTTCCGGTGTATACAATTAATATGCCTCCTGGGGAAATGCAGCTGAGAATTTCTACATGGAAAACTCTAAGATACACAGAATTGAGATATGCTAATCTAATTCAGAATTTAGGACTGAAATATAGATAAATTGATAATTATACAAATCGGATGTGAATGTCCTAACTGGCGTGTGAGATGCAGAGTACTGCCAATTTTTAATTTCCAGTAGAATCAGTTACAGCTATGATACCTACTGTGAAAATTTGTGTGTTACTGAATATGTGTTTTTAATGAAACCACCAGTCATCCAATGAACAAAAATTCATAAGCTCACCCTTGTTATTTGAGGTCGTGAAGAACTGAGTTTGGCATCCTTCTTGCTGTAATAAAGGAAACAATGGAGAGTTTGGAAACATATGTCTGTTTAGTATATGACATTTTGGTGGTTTCTGCCTTTGTAGACAGATGATGTGGCAAAAGCTCCGGTTCCAGTACCAGAGCAATCTGGCTGATTGTGGTTTGTCAAACAGACCTGGAAGTGCTCAGTGTACCTCTGACTAATGTGCTTAGCACAGCATGAACTTACTGATAAATGATATCACTTCGACTTGTTCTCAGTAGTATATTTTGATATGAAGTGGTTCATAAGAGTTTTTTAAACAAAAGTATGGGTAAACTTAGTGCCCGATGCAATTGGTTGCCTCTTTTCATGTGTATGAGTGCCATGTCCAGTTAGATAGTTTTGGAAATCCCAATAACTGTATCCTTATTTTTATATCTGATTTTGCATATATTGCCCAAAAATTAAAGAAAAAAGAAATCAGAAGTAAATACTGGGGAACAATTTTTATTTTTTAAATTTTTTTTTAGTACAAGCCCCTTGAAATAAGTTCTATTCTTAGCAGACTGCATGGATTTGCATTCCTCTTAGGGAAGTCTACCACACATGATGGCTGTCATCTAGCTCAAAAATGGTCATTATTCCTGTTTCTCTGAGGTGCACACACCAGTATTCTTGTGGCTGGAATGTCCAAGGCATGTGTGATGTCTTTTAATGAATTGAGGAGAAATGAGCCTGGGAGTGGTGCACAGGCAGGAAAGGACAATGTCACTTCAAGGACCTCATCTCTATTTTGACACAGTTGTGGATGGATGTGAACTAGTTTTTACAGCAACTAACCTCTGTACAGAACTGTCTTGCTTCTTGCTGCATGTACTAGCCTTGGACTGCTGACCCATGGACTGTTACATCTCCTTTGCTGCTTGCTTGATGTAGTTTTTTCACAGGGGATGCACCTGAACTGCCTTGCTGTGGCTCCAGTTCTTTGAGGTTTAGCTTACCCTCAAGACTAAATTATGTACTCCAGGAACCAAAAGAATATATTGAACATTCTGTTCCTCCTTCTGCTGCTGTTTTGCAAGCCCTTTTCACTCATGTTAGTATTATTTTGCCTTCTAACTGGAAGAGGATTTTCACTTTTTATACCTTTTTTGGAGGTTAATTAGAGTTAGAGAGAGAAATGCTATGATGAGAGAACATTTGTTATTTAACTATCTAGTAATGAGGTTTCCTTGCTGAGTTAGTTACAGATTTTTTTTATAAATAGTATGAACTGATTTGTCACAATAGAACAAAGTAGGATGATTAATGAATGACATTCTTCCTGATTGAAGATAAGGACTCTTCCTTAAAAGACCAAAGAATCTGCAGCTGTCTCAAGGTGTTGGAGGACTATCCTAATTCCCTAAAATACAATTTAGGTAGCAACTGAGTTCAGATATTCCCTGTGTGATGGAGTTTAAAGGCAGAATGAAGTCGCAAATTTGTTTAACTCTCAGGTTGCTCTGAAACTTGGAACTTTCCATCTTATTCCAAAACTTTCTTCAGTAGATTTTCAAATTAGTGAAGAACTTGCCTGTGGCACAGGAGTTTGTGCTGTTTTCCAGGCCCATTCAGCATTCCTCGTAGCACAAATCATTACCATTGAGATAAATATTGATCCTCTGTCATTCTTTGTGTCCTTTACTGATTTTAATACCTTATAACTGTATTTGAATTAATGAGTTTTAAAGACACTGTACATTGTATACTTAGCTACAGTCAGGCAGGACAGAAAGCACAAAAGTAAAGTGTAAAGTAAGAAAACACTGAAGAAAATGAGATTGAAAAGAAATTAATATAAATTGCATTATATATATATTCACACATATCTATTGATATGTATTAGAAAACAAGAGCTCAGACTACAGCAGGACAGTGGAAGAGCAGCACAAGTGATGTACATGTAGGAATAATGTGTCAGTGCCCCATAAAAAAGAAATACTTCCTGGAAATTCGAAGGGAAATCATGAAGCTTCAGAGTAAAGAAAATTGTACCAGATTTCCTGAAACACGGCATTTTGTCTCTACTGCAGGAAGAGGTGAAGTACTTTTTGACCTTAAAGTCTGCTTCTGAAGTGACTATAAAACCATGTCATCATAAAGAGCCCTCTCCATTCACTGCTAATGACTTTCTTATCAAAACTGTGCAGTTTACAAGCCAGAGTATGATTTTTTGTGATTGCTTACACTCCTAACTGCTCTTAGGATCTAGGAATCGAGCTGCTTTTTGTGCCTTTTACATTACGACCAGTAATAAAGAACCTGCAATTCGACACAGCAGAATTCATTCCATTCTGGGAACTCTTTGCAGTGTTAACTGAGGCAAAAATCTTGGTTTTATCAGTAAGTTGATAGGACTCTGAGGCTTAAAGGGTACTGATGGGAAAGAATGTGATATTTAAGAACTTGCTTGCTTTAAAATATTTACATTACTTTTCTTTTTCTTCTGTTTATAATTTCTCAGTCACTTATTTAAGATAACTGCCTTCCTTGGAAAGAAAAAAAGTTGATATCATCCTAACCAATAATCCTGCAGCCTCTGGATACAGAAGTCTTTTTAGTAGAAGCCTTTACTGTGTGTTGTCTGTCTTGTACCAGCTGTTTCCCTACTACTGTTGCATTTTTATGTGTGAACCCACGTTCTTGATTCAGGGCATGCACTTGTGTTTCAGTTTCTGAAAAGGAACTTGGGAGGCAGTTGTCATTTAAAAGAAAGATTTTGTGAATAGATATCAAATGGATTTATTCAAATATACATGCAATGGTTGTCTTGGTAGTAAAATCACTTAGCTTCATATGGAAACTACTTTCAACATAAGACCTCTGACGCTCCCTTTTCTGAGTACATATTCTAGGGACTTTAAAGTTATATAGGAGATGCATGGTTGGGAATACACATCACAGCTTGGCTCCAGGGAGTAAGGAGACATCCAGCCTGGCATATATATTTCAGTATCCACCTAGATCTTGATAACATTTCTTCTGACACAGTGAAAGGACAAACAATTTCCACTGCAAGAGTGTAGCAGAGTTATCACAAGAAATATTGACTGCAGCTTTGTTGGGCAGCATTGTTATGTAAGTATTTTTTGTTTGTTTAGGGATCTTCACAGGATTTAGATGAGATCCCCCAGTAGCCCATAATGCCATGCATCATCTTGATGGTTCACATGCTCTGTCAATGTGACAATCTCCAGGAGACACTGTAGTCTTTCAGCAATAGTAAGCTTTGTTCTCTCCTTGTATCTCCACTATCTTATACCTGTAATAAAATGCCATCAGAATGTTGGCAGAGAGACCAGCCTTAAAAACAGGTAAAATGTATTTTGCAAACAAGGCTAATGATTTCAGCAGTTGAGGACTAAATTGTTCCTAGCCTCCTTGTAAGACGTCCACAAGTAGACAAAATACTTTTTAAATTACCCAAGGCATCCAAAGGAATACATAAACTAATAACATCATCTTATGCCACATGCATCTATTGGAAGAACTTTGTCTGATTGCTCTGATAATATTTTTCATTTCCTGATATAGAAATTGATATTGAGACATAATATTTGTGGTTTGAATATAGTTGTTTACTTTGCTATAAATTTCAGCTAGATAAAAGTTCATGTATGTTATCACTGGAACTTAATTTTCTTTTGCATATCTTAAGCATTTTGTAAAGTCTGAATGTAATGGAAGACAGTAATGTACTAATTGTTGTTATTCACTGAGTTTGGTTACAATGTGGTATTTTGCCTTACAATACACCAAAAAGATAAAGACAACATATTTTTGCACTAAATTTTTTTCATATATGCATATGTATGTGTGTGTGTGTGTGATTGTGAAGTGTATCCAGTAGCATCTTGTAAAATTTGCTATCTACTGCTCAGTACCTACTTTGAATGTCAAAATAACCAGTAAATACTTAATTTTCTTACCTGAGTGAACCTGACATTTGGTGTGTGTGTGTGTGAGGAAAAATAACCAAAACTTCAGATACAATTTCTGTTCCATCCTCCAGTATTACAGCTTTTCTCTGTCACTGACAGAAAATTCTCTTTTTTTTTTCTTTTTTAAATATTTCATTGTGAGAGAGTTCATTATTTCTAGTTAAAGTGAGTACCTCAGAAATATAACTCAGTTTTGAAAGGTATAAAAAGAATTTTTTCTAAAGCCTCTTCTTCTGATATAATTGTGATAGTGGCAGGATTTCTCTGTTCAGTTTCTGTTCCTGTTTTTTGCCCACAGATGTATCTCCTATCACAGGTCTATATTAACTGTTCTGTCACAGGTTTATATTAACTGTTCTGGTGGCTGGTAAAGTTTGTGTTTGCTTTTACATATTGGGAGGCGATGGCTTAAAATGATGTGTTAGTGTAATAGGTTCCCTGCATTTGAGTCATACACCAGAGGCAGTTTTAAGTGTCTGAACCATAAATACCTTATTGTTCTGAATACTTGAGAAGAGTTGGAAAAGATAATGTGATGCATATATAACACCTGTCACTTTGAAGAATATGAAAGTGCTTTATAAACTATAATACAGGTTTAGAGCTTGCTTTGCCCTCTGTGAAATGCAGCTTTCTCAGGTCACAGATGTGGAGGGAAAAAACAAATGGTTAACAATGCACAGCATTGGTAGACAATGTTTTAGGAAATAATTAAGGTGCACACAATTATACACATGAGTGCTATGGTGACTCAAATCAATATGAAGACCATTTTTTAATCAGCCTTTTTTTTTTCCTGGCTGGTTGTGCTTTTTATTGTTTGATTTTGATTTCACAAATGCTGAAAGAGAGGATTAATAAAACGATACGAATTTCTGAAATGACATATAAAAGACCTACTCAATATTTTGGGCCCACCTGAACTCTATAAAGCTTTGGAGTACCCTGAGGCTCACATGATTCTCACTAAGGTTCAAGGAAGGTGGTGTCTGCTCATCTGTACTGCACTTCTTCCTGCCATCACCACACAAAAGCTTCCATGCTTTTGTGAAACTGGTTCTCATGATTTGTTGGAGCTGAGCTAAGCTAAGCTATTCACCCAAACTGTGACCTTGAGTATACAAGGCTTTCTAACCCCTCTTAGACACTGCTGTTTACTTGTTCTTTTTATGATAACCAGGTAGAAAATTGCTCCATTGTACTGCTGAAGAGCGGATCGGTTTCAAATTACTCTGAAAGGCAGCCAACAGAACAGCTAGCACCATGGGGCCAAGGTTTTAAATGGCCTTCACTCCGGCTTTCAAGTTTGTGTTCCCAGGTTTGCACTCTCAATCAACTGTAGAAAAAAGTAATTTCAGGCCCAATTAGCTGTGAACCTCCATCTATGAGGTTTAGAGAAAACCGAATAAATTTATGATTGAAAGGATGGTGGGAAAATGAGATAGCACTTGAACTTCCCCAATGTACTCAGTATTAGCATTCTTTTATTTAGACAGTGTGGTCTTTTTAAGTTACAATAGCATTGCATGATGCTGGTGGCAGCACACATCTCTGCCTCTTTAAGGATAAGAAACATCAGTATAGTAATGAAGGAAACTGTCAGCGATTAAGAGTTAAGGAAACTTCCCTGTCTGACCATCCATGAGTCACTTTGGCACTCTCACATCTGAAACTGGGACCAAAGCCCTTTCGCAGCTACACAACCCACACTCACAGACAGACCAGGTTTTCTTACCAACTCAACCCCAGGATTTCTATAACAGAGTCTCAGTCGTCTCCATCCTTAAAATAATTTAATTGTGGTGTAACAAGAAAATAACCACTTGAGCTGTGTGCTTCCAAGGAGGGATCCTGAACAAAGGAATCCCTGGGCTTTTATGCCCTTACAGTTTAAGCATGAGAAAATCTTGGGGTCCTTGAATCCTACAGTGTCTCTGAGTGTCTTGTCCCCTGGCTGGACCACAGGTCCCCAAAGCCCTTTGTTGTGCAAAAGGATGTTTCCAATTCATGGGCTCTTGCCTGGGGTTCCCCAAACCCAGAGCTCAACTTCCAGCTCACACTGCAGCTGCACAGTGAGCTACTTGCATAGAATGTATTCCTCAAAGTGAGCATGTTTCTCCCTTTACCTGAGTCTGTGGTAATAGCCTGAATTGAAAACAAGGTGTCAGTGTTTTCAGTTAATCTGCCAGTTACTTGAGCCAAGATTTCAACTCCAGACAGTGTAGGTAGGGAAAAATGTCAGGTGTGTCACAAAAAATTCAATATTATTTATCAGGACAACTGTTAAAATCCTGCTTTGTTCTGCAGGGTGCTTCAGATGTAGGACAAGAGTACAACAGCATGCCAATAAGAGAGACAAATTGGACCAGAGTGTGACAAGTTTAGTTTCCAGGATTTTGTGGTGCCCTGAGAACAGCAAGATTAACTTTCTTGCCCTTTTCTGTGTGTTTACAGACCTTGCAGCCTCTCCCACTAGAATAAAAGATGGAGCACAGAAGAAATTGAGAACAGCATGATTTTCAATATAGTCTGTCACCTAAAATAATTTTCCTCCTGAGAATCAATATTGTCCTAATTAAGGTCATCCTAAGGACTGATGTTTTTGGCAAATCTCCTTTTACAAAGACAGCTCTCTTAAATGAAGTTTTTGATGGGTCTGTTTTGTCATGATTATCAATACTGAATTTCTCATTTTCAACTATGAAAACAATTATGGAAACTCATGATTTCTGATGGAATAAGTTTACTGTTAAAACTAGTGTACTATGCAAGCCATCAAACTGAACCTCTTACACAGCAAAAAGTCAGTGGGCAATGTTGTATGTATCTTCTTTTCTTACATTGATAGACCATTGCTTATAGTGACTAAGTACCTCATGTGAGTAAACAGTATTTGCTCAACTTCGGGAAAAGGAAGTTGCAGTCTGATATTTTGCTGCTCCCCAGAAAATCATGTGAGTCATCCAGGAGAGCTTTCACTGCATTGCACAAGTGTTGTTAAATTTTCTTGGAAAAGGTTGGCTTCCAAACATGCTGACTTGATGATTACTGTGAAAAGAAGGGTGTGTGTCTGAAATCTTGGTGGTAGAAATCACATGATTGGCATAGTATTTCTACCCCTCATCTGAGGAAAGGAATCAATATATTTTCCATAGAGCAGATATCTGGTCTCAGGACCACTGGCTGTCTTTTTAAACCATAGCATTTCAAAATGAGTTGACCCTAGTGAAGAATGCTGCTGTACCCTATCTTCCTCATGAAACTGAATACAGAGGCTGCCTTCAGGGAAGCTGGCTGCTATTTCTTTAAAATACACCTGAATCTTTAATTATGCGTGACATAAGACATTTTAATTTGTGAGAAATATTCTTTGATGTGTATTTTGGTTTCCTTCTGTAACTGTCACTTTCTTAGGATTTATAACAAATCAGCAAGCAAATAAAAGCATTCCCTTTGTCAGAGAAGCCTTTTTTCCATTGCAGGAAATATATCACCAACTTACTGTAAAACAAGAAAAAAGGATATATAGAGAGAAGTTTACCACTGACACCTGAGTCTCTATGCTGGTGGTTCATAAGGATTTGATCTACATTTAATGCATCCTTAAAGTATATAATGAGAGGTATTTCTGTCCTCTAGTGCTCTATAAGGAAGGTCTTGCAATCTTTCACAGTCACAATCCTGAAACAGACAAATCAAACAATCTTCTTCTTTCACGGAGGTGTGAGGCTTTTGCACAAGACAATAATTACCCTCACATGTGCAGTACAAAGTCTTAATTATAGCATCAGGGAACATTAGCAAGTAGCCTATAAACATGTCTGCATCCTAAATTTGGCAGGAACTCTTTTGGCAGAGGCTGACAGTGGCCTTACATTGGTCACTTCAGTCCTGAACTGCTATCTGACAGATGTGCTGGAGGGAACAGCATCAGGCTGTTAGTGTTCCTGATCTCTGTGGTAGGCTTTCAGCCACCAGATGTCTGATGGAACTCACAATCTCTTTAAATCAAAAGAGCCTAATAAATATAGATGAAGTTCGTCCAGTCTCTGATTAGTTTAATATATAGGAGAAAGAAGAAAGCAAGCATTTCTCTAGTGATATTTAAGGTATGAAAGAACAGTTCAAAGCAGGCTAACGTAAACACTAAGTAGATAAAAAGTTTAAGCTGCTTAGAACTTTCATGGAAAGGAAAAGAAACACCCTTTCTTTTGAATACAGCAATTTTACGTTGTTTTTGGTCAGTTCTGCACTGCAGCTGTAAAGGATTCCAGATCCCAAGCTCCAAGATGCAATTACAGCACAGCTTAAGAGCCCCGTAGCACACAGGACTGAGCCATGTCCCCATATCCGGGACACATTAGAGGAATAGAGTTAACCCTCATTCCTTAGACAACTTAGAAACAATCCTGTAATTGCATCTGGGGACAGACAGGTTGGACTGGAGCTCCCTGAACCAATTATAGTTGTAAGTCTGACAAAGCTTGGCTCTCAAAGCAGGTCAAAAAGCTAAAGGGACAGATTCCTGTTACATGCTGAGCATGAAAGCTTCTTTTAAGCAGATCTACAGTGCTCCTACTCAAAGTTCAATAGGCACTGCGCCAGTCCCTCTGCTGTATCCCATGTGAACTTTACATTGTTTTGCTTATTAGTGGCATTTAGAATGCTTGATGTATTTTTCATCATTCTGACAGTCTTGCGGTATAAAGTAAATCATATAGTCCCTTTCTTTAGCTGCTTTTTCCAACTTTAAAAGAACCATCTGCAAAATCCTTTACTTTTACCAGTGGAGACTAAACTTTCTTTTGTAACAAATAAGTTCTGTTTTTTTCTGTTTACTTATATGTCTATTGCTCATTGCATTTAAATGAGGAATTAACTTGCTTGATTCAAAGCCAAATCTTTTTAAGCTATGCCTCATTGAAGGAGAGTATCTAAGACTAAAATATGGAATAGATCTGCAAGTAAAAGATTCAGTTACCCCTATCATAAGAAAACAGTTGGCATGTGCTTCAGGGACATTTATGTAAGTAAGCGCATGTACACTTATATTTTGCAGTTGAGGGAAGCAGGTGTTGAATTTTCAACTTACTGGGCTCTGATAGTTCCTTAAAAGCCTTATGTTTCCTTTTCTTCATCATGTTAAAAGTTTAACTAGCCTAGAATGACACCTCAGGTTTCCTTAGGCAGAATTTGGGCTCCAATGGTGTCAATCAGAGTCTTGCCATTATTTTCAGTGTAACCTGCTGCTCAGTAGCCTGACTTTAATATGTCAAATTTTCATACAAATCTTTGTGGAGATTTTAAGCTCACTAGAGTGAAAAGCTTTTGGTTTTCAGTTTTCAAAAGTGTTAAGTTCTTTAATAACATATATTCATTCAATGTACTTAATAATTTATACTCATACAGTTGAAAGATGTGAAAAATGGGAAGACTGGAGACTATAAGGACAGGTAATGGAGGGGTACTCCTCAACAAAAAGGCTATTACTTGCACTAAGGACCTCCTAAGAAATGCTTAATTCCAGGTACTGTCTTTGATCCCACACATTGCTGGTGAAACATGAGGCTAAAAGGGCGAAAAGAAAAAGACCAGCATGGTAAGAGCATCTTAAGGCACATTTTGAATGAAAACTTGTGATACTACAGTCATGAGTATGCTTATAGCTGATCTAACACATGGATTGTATTCAAACTTATATAGCTATTTCAGGTATCAGTTACAATGAAAATATGGGCTCTAGGGCCCTGCCGAAACCTCTTGATAGATGGCTACTCATCTGTTGTTTGGGCTAATGCCCTGTAATTGATACCTGAGCTAAGCAGGTTGAAGACAGATAACATCTATATAAGAGACTGCATTGTTTTGTACAGATAGCTAAACCATCATAAAACAAGTTACCATGAGTACTGAAAACAGCCCTGAAATGTTATGTAGAGCTCGGGGTGATCTAACTTAAAGGACTAGGGAAAAAAAACCACAAAAACATGTGATTTGAGGAAAGAGAAAAGAGTGGGGAAAAAACCAAACCAACATGGCTGAAATCTTGCTGAAATCAGGGAGTGCTAATATAAGGGACTAGGAAAAACTGGATCTTGGTTGAGAAAGTAGAGAACAGTGGGGAAACAAAAACTAGCACATGACTGAAATCTTACAGAAAGGAATGAGGAAAAATGAAAAAAGAGAGAAAAAGAAAATTAAAAAATTGAAAAAAAAAGATTTGTATCTACAAGAAACAAAAACTGGGAAGTAAAACCCTCTCAAGTTGTCAGAAAGGTGCTACAGGACTAGCATTAAAATGGAGGAAAGGGAATAGATAGCAGAAAGTGAATAAAGCAAGTAGACAAAGAGAATTCACAGAGTCTTGTGAACAGCATTTTCCTGTGCATGTGCTTTTCTGCAGGACCTCAATTTTGTAACTTATTTTCTGCCTCTGTTGCTGGAGGAGCCAAAGCTTAAGGGCAGGAAAACAGGAAAGCATTCCATTGAAATCAAATCTAAATCCAGGCATGAGCCTGGTTTTCAACTTACAGCCTAACTCTAAATCCTTTTAAAGTTTTCTTGTAAGTTAATTGCACTACAAAACCTTGGCAGCTTCCTCACATCACAATTCTAAGCTGTCAAAGTAACTAAAAGTAGATATAAACCCCTTCTAATGTCTGTCTACTTTTAGAAACCTCTTTCTAGCTGCAATTATGTACCAAGCAATAAGTTCACTGTGTTTGGGTTATGAGGCCCAACCTACAAATTAGGGCCCATCAAACTTATTTGGGCCTTGCTTTATTATGTGGCACTTCTGGGACAATAAAATGCACCTTTATCATATCCAGAACTAGAGTCTTTGATCTCAAGTTTTCACATAATGCATCTTTGTTTGAACAGACATACAAAGAAAAAGATAATTAAAACAACTAAAAACGCTCTCAGTTCACTCTCAAGGGGTAGAAATGCTCTTGATTACATGCATATGCAGTGGAAAAAGTTTTAACTGGGGTATTTCCTAGGGGTGTTAGGTATATAGAGCACCATGCAGCACTATGATAGTCTCACATCATCCGGTAACCTATTGGCCTCATGAAGAAATAATAAGGTCCTAGATAACTCCTATGACAATTTATGGAATATTATGGCCTATGTTACCTTGTGGATGTAGTGCATCACTCTGTAATAATTACGCAATAACTGAAAGTTATTTTACCATTGCATTGAAATTTTGTAGTTTAGATGCAAAGCTTAGATACTTTATTGTTCACTAGAGGGAGCAAGTATGGGAGCAGGGGATTAAATAAGGGAAACTTTTCTGCAATTTTATTAAAAATGGAAATAAGATTCAGGTTGGTGATTACTATTCTGCATGAGAAAATACTGTGGTTTCAAATCAAAGTGTTGCATCCGCCATCACTGTAATTAGGGAACAACAGGGTGGACTGGTTCATATTTCACATACTTGCACTGTACCAACAGAACTCAACTGATTTTAATGACATTTACCTCTGCTTTGGAGTGATGCTTATGCTTATCATGCACTACTTACTACTGTTAGGTATGTACAGGTATATTTACAAATGATAAGTATATTTACAAATATCTAACATTTAGTACACTTGCACCACAAAACATTCGGTAGTCTTAAAATCAGTTTGCTGAGAATGGACATGCTGAGCATGTCTGCTCATAAAAACCACAGGCCTGATTTTTATAAGAGGAGAGCACAGTTCACTTGGATTTTGTTTTTCAAGGGTATTTGTTTGAACCCAGAGAAATGTCAGGCTGAAAATAAGGAGACATATATACATATATATGTATTTATGTATATATATATACACACACATATATGTGTGTGTGTGTGTATATACATATGTATATATATGTGTATATATATATATATATAAATATTACTGTTTTCATAGAAATAGAGGGTTTCTTTCCTATGTGTTTTTGAAAGAAATATTTACAGGTACTTATTTGGGTTCTGTGTTGCTATGGAAATATCATGGATGAGTAAGCAAAGAAGAAGGATAATTCTGTTTATAAAGAAAAAAGAAAACACGTGAAAGAAAGAAAAATAATTATCTCTCTTTTACAGATGAGAAATTCAGCACAACAAAGAGCCCAACATTTATGGAAATGTATCAATTCTTATAGGTTCGCCTGTCATTTATGCATCCCTCTGCCTTCAGGGTATTCACAGAACACCTATAAATCATTACCCTCCCCTCACACTCCACCTTTCACTTGCTTCTGCATTCAGATCCACTCCTTCATCATAGCTGTCAAAACTCTCTTCTGTAAAGAGACATGAGAGTCACCCCACCATCACTTCTAAAGAAATGTAGCAAAACTCAGGGATCAACAGGATTTCTTACAGCAGAAAGAAAAGAACTGGCACTACCAGTAACAAGATGTTGCTTTCTGTCCTACTGCATGTCACAGTGTGAGTGTGGGCTCTCTATTCACAACATGTCCCAGTAACTAGGCAGTCTGATCTTTTTTGTTGTTTCAGAACTGCTGCTGGAGGAAATGGGTAGGTCATTCACTATGTTCATAAGTTTTGCACTCTCTTGTGAATGGTGAGTGTCAGAAACATGTCTAAGCCACCAAGAAGAGGTTAGAACTAAAAAAGGCATTCCTGACCCTTGCATTCTGCAAATGATCAGTGCCTGAGCCTGGACGCAAGCAGATATTCAGGGTCAGCAGAAACTGGTTCAGAGACATCAGTTAAGAAATGCACTAGGAGAGGAGAGTGGAAGAGATACAGGGGAAGGTGACTATCTCCATAACATGGGCAAGAAATGAAGTACTTAATAATTCAGATGGTTTGGTGCCACAGTTCTTTGGTAGAGCAAGGAGTCTGGAAAATTAAATCCCACAAAATGCCATCTCTGTGTTATAATCCAATCCCAGTAGGTAAATAAGAAAATTGTCCCTCAAGAACAGAGTAGAAATAACAGAAATTGTTCCTCAATAACAGAGTAGAAGAGGACCTTCTGCACACACTTTTTGCAGTTGCTTTGCCAAACAGCCTATATTGATCCCAAGCCAGAGAACGTGATTCAGGACTTTGTGACTTTAAGTGTGGTCACATAAGCTGCAACTGTGGCATAAGCAAACAGTATCATAGCTGTGTCTGTACATCTTCCTCTGAACTTTTAGTGTATTAAATCCTGGTGTGAAAAAGTGTTTGGAAAAAACCACCTGACTAAGGACTCTGGAGTCATGCAACAAAATGGGCTACTCTCTAGTCAGAGAGCTGGACGTCAAGAAATATCTAGGAAGAGATTACACTGACTCTACACTTAAGAGATGATGCTCATCTGCCTGCATTTCACTTCCACGACACTTCCACACTACAAGACAGTCAACTCACATCCTGATGTTCTTGGATCTCAATTGTGCAGTCCATAATTCTCTACAAGTTGTATATTTCCTTTGTAATGAAGCCTATTTTTTCTTGAACTTCCCTCTGTCCTTGTATGCCTTTCTGACTAGAGCTGTGTTCATCTTATCTCTTAGGTGAAAGAAGATGGAATGTCCATCTACTGAGAACGTTATCATCTAAATAACCCTGATATAATCACAAGAACCCAGACTGAGTCACAGACTCATCCTTGGGCTGAGAATTCTTAGAGCCTTTTTCACCTAAAATGTGAGGCATGTGAGGCTTTTTATATATTCATCAAGGAGTGCATCACTGAAAAGATGTCAGAGTGTTCATAGATGAGGTCTAGGAAGCTGAAGCTGGTAGAAGGTTTTGCATTTCTTCCAGAACTTATAGGTGACATATTTCTCTAGTATATTGGCTTGCCTCAGTGGCATATCTCTCATCTTTTACTACATTTGCGGATAGAAATCCAGAGTACTGTCATATTTCCTGTTCCAGTCCTGCCCTCACTGAAATCTGAAATCACTATTGCTTCCTTTCTAAGCCCCTAAACTATCTATAACCTTGCTCTTAGTCCTAATCACTCACATCTTTTGCCAGCCATCCCAATTCAAAGAGCCACTTCTTGCTAATCTCATCTGGAAATATCCTTCCATTGTTAAATTGTGTATCTCACTCCTTACTAATCTGTCAACCAAGACCTGAAGGAATCAGTGCTTTCATCTGGTGTTCAAGCCTCCTCTCTGCTTCAGGAATGTCAGCTCTAATCCGGTAGGCCAAAGTAGTTATAATTCACATATAACAAAAAACTAGGACCTTAAGTACAGCAATGGAGGAATGTAAATATCTTGAAAGATGGATAAAGACTACAAAAAGGCTTGAATGCAAATTTGAGTTGTGAAGGCTGTCAGAGTTTTGTTCAGTGGTCTGTATCAGGAAGTATACTCCAACTGCTGGAAAATACTACTTTATTAACAACTAAATAACTACAAGCAAGCTCAGAGGCCCAAGCCTGTAAGCAACTCAGTCAACCTAAGCAACCCCCCTTAACAGAAACCTTAACTCTTTATAGTCTTTGTCTCTGCCATGTGCACATATATCACTTTTAATTGGCTAAAGTTTCTGTTCACGTGCCTTCACTTGAGTCCTGATAAGTGGCTGATACCTCCTGTGTTGGCAGTTCTCAAGCTTTGTGCTTGATAATTCTCAAAACATAACTTGTTATTTTGCAGGTGTTCTTCCACCAAAATCCAAGCTGACTGCAGCCCAGATTCCATCCTCATTTTGTGTGGTAAGAATGTGTGCAGGGTCACCTAAGAGGTGGAAGAAACTTTAGACTTCTAAATGTAGATGTCAACATAAAATAAATGCCAAATGACTGACAGGAGTTTATGAGCATGTGGAGAAGGAGAAAAGAAGAAGCAAACAAAGTTTAGGTACCAGCACAACCTGAAATGTGTAGTAGGGCTGAATCTCATGCGAGTTGAAAAACTCCAATGCAGCCAAGAACTGAATCTATCACCTGAATGCCAATTCTTCATCATCTACAGCTGCAGCCTAAGTCTGCTTCAAACAAGCTACTATAGCTGATAATTTCTAACAAAAGTAAGTCCAAGGCTATTTACTTGAAACAGCTGTTATGTTTAATTTCCTGATTCAGATAAGAAAAATTCTCTTTGGAACTGGTGTAGCCTTGCTGTCTTGACTGTCATTGAGCCTGTCTGTGCTGCAGTGGGGAGGCAAGAGGAAGCAGCTCAGGCTTGCAGCAGAGCAGTTTCTGATCTTGTTTGGATGATGTGCAGGCAGCAGGTGTGCATCTCTGCCTACACCTTAATAAACAGTCTAGCAAAACTGAAAGAAAAGCTTCAAGACTTCAAAGAATAAATCCTGAAGGTGGGTTTGGCTTCTAATTCAAATCCTAATCTAATTTTCTCAGTGTGCAAAATTTGGATTCTTAGCCCTAATACTCTATAATAGTAAAGCTGCTTATGGGTGCTGTAGGTTACACCACTTGCTCTTGGAATGCAGTGATTTAAAATCCAGAAGGAAAATTTCAGAATGTTTATAGTCTTTTTCTAAACTCCAGTATGTATTATGCCTTCTGTTTATTACAAGATAGAGAAGAAAAGAATGAAAAATGAAAAGGATGTATAATACCTTGAAAATAATTTTAGAGTATTATAATGTAAAAAAAAATGCTGATAAAATACAGGGATTAGTCCAACATCATTGATGTACTAACATCACTGGAAACTGCAGTATGGGTCAACTGCTTGAAAAACTAATGCTGCAATCATTATGGAAGGTAATAGAAAATGGCCTAATCTTGGAAGTGTACCTGTGTAAACATATGTGCTTGCACATATAGACAGGGCAGTCAGAATGCAAGTCAATTAGGCAGAAAAGGGGAAATCACATGTCAGAGAAGTGTGATTTGTTTCAGGAAGAAGCTGTTCTAACTATGATGTTCACTTTTAAGCCAAGCAAAGAAGGGGATCTTGGCAGTTAAGAATCTTTGATGTGGGTTTGGAGCATGTGTAAAATGTCAGTAAATCTATAAGAGCCACTAGAGTTATAGCAGTTTGGAAAGGGGTCTGTATGAATTTGAATGCTTTGTTTGTAGAACTGACTACATCACTTTGCACTTTGACTAAACCAAGGTGTGGCTTCTTTGGAAAAACTTATCCAGGCTTAGTTCTGCACTCAGTTTGGTTATACTTTGTGAGAAAGCAGAAAGACTAAACCTATGGCTCAGATTAAATCTTTCCAGAACACAAAGCCATAAGTGATTAGCTTATTCTTTGATATAAAATAGTTAACTTCTATATAAAATGATTTGAAAAGTCCTCGTTTTGTCTTCCTTTTTTAGGTAATATACTCTAAGAGAGAGATGAGGGAGAAATCAGTAGAGTAGGAGTCTTTCTGCTAAGGAAGATCCAGGCACAGGCATAACAGGAGGACTTTTGGGGTTGTTAGCAAAAAACCCCTCAAGGATCAGATCTGCTATGCTCATATTCAAAGGAAAAGGAGTCAGGGACAGGAGTGCATTTCAACTTTATAACTGAGGATAAAGGATCAAAGACAGACACTGAACTAAAATAAAAGAATTATGTAGTTTTGGCTGCTTCAAGGTGAAAAGACCCTCTTCATCTGCTCCCTCCTCTTTCTTATCATTCATCTACAACATAAAAGACTGTCAGTTAAGGGAAGCATCTCTGTAAAAGCAGAGGGAGCAGAAATATAAGTATTTTCCTTTCTTCAGAAAAGGAGAATTGAACCCAGTTATAATATTAAAACAGATTGCTGAGAAATAAATATTTTACTTAGCTATTTGCTGAGAGAAAATACTCATTTTTGCATTAGCCCAGCTAGAAGAACTTGAAAGGTTAAATAAACATAAATTCCTGAGAGGTAACAGTGTGATATGGGCTAGAGAGAGGATAGCAATATGAAGCTAGAATCATTTTAACAGTGCTCCTATAGAGCATTTGCTGTGCTAACATTACATTATACTATAAATCGATGTATCTTTTACTGTATTTTGCTAGGCATTATAGTTTGCATTTGTGTTTGTGCTGGTTTAAAGGCGAACCAGCAGGGGAAATGAACTCACCACGAGAGAGATTATAAGTCAGAGCTAAAATTTAATAATAATAATATTACAATAACAACACTGATACAAAAGGGAAATTGCTTTCAACTCACAAAACCCCAGCAGTATAACCCAGTGTCCTGGGGCACAAACCCAAGGGGGTTTGTTTGCCCTTGTGCTGAGACCCCTGTGGTTCCCCCAAGTCCAGAGCAAAAGGAAATGGAAAACCTGTTGGTGCAGGCGAGGGCTGTGGTCTGGGCGAGAGCAGGGATCTCCTCCTGTTGAGGTCCTGCTGCTCCTCTGGATCCGACAAGAAGTTCCCGAGGTCTTCTTACCCACCACTTATGTACCCTCAGGGAGCACCCAGTCCCTCCCCCTGGGCGGGGACTCACACAATGGGTGATTAACTCTGGGAGCCAGGGGGTGTTGAGCTGTTGATGGCCCCTTAGCAGCTCCGCCCCCCTCAGGCTGGGTGTGAAGTGATAATGGCTCCCTGGGCAGCTGCTGCTAATGGCCCATTGTCCTTGGGGAATGAATAGAGGGGGTAGAATACACAGCTTTGATCACCTCCACACAGTGTTAGCTGGTCCCTCCTGCTGAACTAGGACAGTGTTGTATACTTGCACTGTGTTTTCCTATTGTATATTATAATAATATGTGTAATTCTGCCACAACAAAACAACATGCAATAAAGCTTGACTGATTGATGCTCCCTGTATATTTTAGACTGTCATTTGAAATCAGCCTGAATTTCCAAGTTGACAGTAAATGAATATTGATGCAAAAGTTATTCATGTAGCACAAAGCTTGTTACTGTATGTTCTAGTAGCATTTTCTTTACTTTGGCTGGATTTGAGAGGTCTCTTAACCCATCTAACAGGAACAATAGGAGTAAATGTGTTTACTTCTGAAAGTTGCAGGATGCAATGATTCTGATTGATTAAAAATATAACAAGCAAAGGAAAAGATATTCTTTGGAAGTTAGATTATTTGCTGTTTCTTTATGTCATTTTAGCATGATATCCAATGTCATATGAAGATTCTACCTGACCAGAGAAGGTAGAAAGTTTCTTGAAAATAAATGTTTCATTCTCTTTTGTCATCTATGAGAGACAGGGGTGGATTCTACTTCCACTCATTGTCTATAATTGTGTGACATCAAAGCAAGGATACCCTAAGGTGGGGAAAGAGGAGGACTGTGTCTTTCCCTAAAAAGACATGAGTTTTTCCACTTTCAACCTCCTTTCTCAGAGAATCTAGAGAATGTCAACTTCGCTAAACTTATGTAGGCAGCACAGTTTTTTATGAGGAGATGGTAAGATGCCTAAGAAAGTTTATTTTCTCTTAAGAACAGGAGGAAGGAAAGCCCCACTGAAATATCTCAGCAATATGAAGGTAGTAGGATTTCCTGGGTATATTAGGAATATTATAAAAAAACCCAAACAATATTGATAATAACATTAATCTTCAAAGATCCTTTGAACAAGATGTTACAAGTTCCCCTCTTGGGTTACAGAGCATTGTGTCTGTGGGGCCTGTCTGACATAATAAATAGCTCCCTGACATCCATCCAGGGTTTCTCAATTTCTTCCCTATAGCCATAATCCTCAAATCCCCCCACTTATATTTACCCATAAAGTTCTTTGTTGAGACTGATGTGTATCAGGAGTACCGTATTTACATTTTATATAAATCTCTGGAGCCCCTGAATATTTAAAAAGGCATTCATAGCTTTCTGTTTCCTGAAAGACTGAGTTTTGGAATGTGTCTGGTTTGAAAGTGACTTACATCTTTTCCTGTTAACAGCAATTGCCCCCTTTGAAACTTCTCTGCTCCCCTTCCTTTCTTTACCATGTTGGACCTTTCATCAGTTGAGTGCTGAACAAGTAAAATGATTGAATTAAATAATATTCCATGATATACCAGATTTCAAGTAGTTAGGAAAAAGTAAACCTAAGATTCAGATAGCACACCTAATATTCTTTAAAGGCATGATGGCTAAAACTCATTGCTAACACTGGTGTGCTCTCAGAGTGAGCAGTAACAGACCTATGGATAAATAGATTAGCTATTCTTGAAGAGCATTCGGTTATCAGGTTCACCTTTGGTGAATTCATGTTGACTACTCTTGATTACCTTCATATTCTTCATAAATAAGCATTCATGAACAACCAAAGAGCCTAATGAGATTTGAAAGACTTTTAAAAAAACATGAGGAAGCAAAAATTGGTTAAGGTGAACATTTTTTATACTACATACCTGAAAGCACTCCAACAAGTGCTTCAATTCTCAAGGTTGAAGCAGATACACCTAAGAATTTGCTTGACCGTGAATGAAATATTCATATGTTTTATCATTCTTTTTTAAATGAATAATGCATCTCTCCACATAGTTACCATCTTTGGTCAGCTGGAGAGCTAGGACATGGATTTCATTTGTGACCTGTAACTAGAGAGATAAAACAGAGTGTGCTTCTGCTTCATTCTCTCTTGTGTTTCCATGCAAGAGACAGATGCAATCTCTGCAGTCATTTTCTTATCAGACCACGTCTCATCATACATGAGGTAATTTCTTGAAATGCTGTGGGGGATGATCAATTCAAATGTAAATAAATATATGTATGAACTGATGTTACAAACAATTTTAATAAAACAGGTGGTGTACAGCACCTGTTTTATTAAAAAGCAGGTTCATGAAAGCACAGTGCAAGACAGTGTTTAAAAGAAGCTAAAATGGTATAGTAAGCCTACAGAGAAGGTAATCCCATCAGCTATAGACCTTTGTTTCTTCTGGAAAAGGAAGGGGCTTTTACAGCATTCCCAGGGCATCTTAATAATAACAATTTAGCTTGTACAATCAGGCTTTCAAATTGTCCTGACTACTTCAGAGCAACATTAAGATATATCTGAGACAATAAAAAAGTAGATATGATCCCATTAACTTCTTAAATAACTACAGGACAGTTGAATTCAAATCTAAGCCAAAACATCTATGGACATTAAGTTAGTGTTAAATATTGTTCCTTTTGGCAGAATTAAAAGTATAAAACTAAGGTTTTTTTCATGATGCAAGGGTGTAGAGGTTTGAACCAAGTGTTTTTGCAATAAAATGTTTGCTAGCTACAATTCTGCATACAGTTTACTTAGCAACCAAATGTGAGGGTGATATATCGGGTTTTGAATGAGCCCATACACTACATAATGAGAAAAATATATGCAAATTAAACTTTCAGTTTGCTTGTTTAAAGGAGAAAAATAGAAGAAAAGTATTTTCTTAACTTTGGGAAAAATGTTACTCCACAACTTGATATCCCATTATTGTAATCATTATTATGCATAATGTTTTGTTAACACTGATTTTTGCTACAGCACACACATTTAAAGAAAATAGTTGTGCTCAGTATTGTTGAGACAGTACCAAGATTATTCATCAGTTTTTTTCATGTGTGGTTGGTAAATGATGCACTCTTCTAACTCAACTGAAGTCCCTAATCCGAACTTAGTTTCCCTCCAGTTCAGGAGCACTTAATTTCATATTGCAAAAATAAGAACAAACACCCTCTGATTATGTCCTAGCTGATAGCACATGGAATATTAGTGACTTCTCTTATTTTTAAAAAAATGTCTTCACCCAACTGCTAGGCATGAGAAAGTCTGGTGTCAAAAAAAAAAAAAAGAGGAAAACCCCTTTGAGGTTCTAAGCATCAGTCAGTACGGCTTAAATTGGAATATAAATTAGCAAGTTTCAGGGACAGAAGTCAAGTTAGGCCAGAGTGCATCAACTGAGCATCCAGAATGAACAAAATATTGTGTGCTTTGTACTGTTGTTATCTTATGCGAAATCTTTGTTGCACTCTGACTTTTGTGTCAAGTGTAATACATGAGCCTGTTGAAATCTTTTGTAACAGTAAGGTTTTTGAAGGTTTATAGGTGAACTAAATATAGGTGATGCTAAATCATGCAGGCTGGTTTTCCCCCATAGTGAATTTGCAAATGGTGAAAGGACACTGAAAGCTCAGAATATTCTTGAATCTGAAAGCATGGAATAAATAAAAAGAATATCTAGAACTAAACTTTTCTGTAAATGCAGAGGTTATTACACCAGCTGACAGCTGTACACAAATATTAAGCACGTTTTTCTAGAAATATTTTAATGTTTCTAGTTACAGGAACACTGTATTACACAGCAGAGAGCTACTGTGAATTTACATTGGCGTTTGCTATATTTAAACAATACTAACACTTGCCTAGAAGGGAAGCCATATGAGAAGTGCTGAGGTCACTTGGTCTGCTCAGTCTGGATAAGAGCAGACTGAGGGGAGACCTAATTGCGGTTACAACTTCCTTATGAGGGGAAGAGAAAGGGTAGGCATTGGTCTCTTCTCTATAGTGACCAGTGACAGGACCTGACAGAAAGGCCTGAAGTTGTGACAGGGGAGGTTTAGGTTGGATATTAGAAAAAGGTTTTTCACCCAGAGGGTGGCTGGGCATTGAACAGGCTCCCCTGGGAAGTGGCCAAAGCACAGAGCCTGCCAGACTTCAAGAAGCGTTTGGACAATACTCTCAAGCACATGGTGTGACTCTTGGGGTTGGTTCTGTGCAGGGCCAGGAGTTGGGCTTGATGATTCTTGTGGGTCTCTTCCAACTCAGCATATGCTGTGATTCTGTGAGCTGGGACAGAGAGCTAGCAGCTATTGTAGTTTTGTATACTTATTACACTTTTGGCTTAATGAACAGATATTGATATCATATATTCTAGTATTCTGTAGAGAGTTATAGTGGTTTTGCTCATAAATCACAGGATCTTATAATAGTAAGTCTCTTCTTGGTTCTGAAGGAAGAACTTTCCTTTTTACTGGGTCATGTTTAGTGACTCAAACCATGTTAGAGCTGTGTTGCAAGAGAGAGATCAAATTGCTCAACATAATTTCTTTCAAGATCCTACTTTGAAGTCATATGTCCTTACTTTCCTCTTGGCTTAGGAAGGAAACTAATACTGTGCAAACCTTTACTGAATCTGTCTCAGTGTGCCAAAAAATTGGCTTACTTGAATTTAGTCTTTCCTAGTGTTTCTAATGCTAGCTTCCATCCTGCTATCATAGCCAGTTTTGCTCTTTGGAGACGTGTTACTCAATTATATGAGAAATTCCTCAAGGCTGTGAAACTAATCCCTGCCAGAGGACAGTGAGCTGTAATTTTCATCATCCTTCAGAAAGCATTACTGCCAGCATTTCAGTTTGCTTATTGTTTATTATTAAAATAATTCTCATCCATTTAGACAGTCTGGCTACAAGTTCTGTGGCTTGGCCTGCCTTCCAAAGTGGTTTATGACTTTGACATGTCACTGAATACCAGGGGAAAGGCTTATGCCTCTAAAATGCTATCCTATTGCATTTTGACTCTACTGATATAAAGGATTTGTGAAGTATATAAATGTTGCTCATGGAAACGGCCTCTTTCTAATTTATTTTTTAATTATTTTTTAAAATAAAATTGAACTCCTTTAGAATTAAATATTCTCTCCATTTAACATGATGGAGAAGAAAACAAAAATCAATTCTCTAAGATCAAACTATTTCCCTATCTCCACCCTCATTGGAAGCCCCATAGAGAAGTAATTCTGCTGTTTCAGGAGTCCCACTATGGAGCATCCTATACAGCCCTGGAAGAGATGTGCTAAGTAGAATCAACTTTATTGATTCCCAGTCTTTGCAACTTCTTTCATCCCAACTTTGTAGGACAGGGAGGCTTGTTTGATTACAATGGCTACAGCAAGTTTAATCAAGATGTCAGCTGACCTCCATTACTGAAAATGCTATCTTAGATTGGCTCCAAAAAGCTATCATGACCCTTAAAAAGGTAATATTAGGAAGCTATGAGTATGAAGGCAAGTTACAACATGAATGTATGACAGAGTCTGCTGAGTTCTAGATTTTCAAATGCAAGTGTCATAGGCTAAAGGAGGCAACTACAGCTGTTCTGTCTGGCTGATAATTTTTTTTGGTGTTTGGATTTTTTGTTGTTGTGTTGTGTTGGTTTTTTTCTTTGTTTGTGTCCTAGGTGGTGGTGATGATGTATTAGGGGTTTTTTTATGTGTTTTATTGTGGTGGTGAGGCAGGACATGGGGTTGGTATGCTGCTGTTTGGCATTCTCTCTGATAGCCTGAAAAAAGTTCCTGAGTTCACTGTAGCCAAATTTGAAAATTAGTCAGCTCCCCAAATCAATGCATTGAAGATTTCTATCTATCAGATAGGCAACTCCTGTCTGGCACCCATCAATAAATTACTTCATAAACTACATATAAGGCATAATTAAAATCTTGTTATTTCCTTTTTGTGTAATCCACAAGAGTAATTAAGCAGTAAAAAATGAAGAATAGAAAGTACTGTTACCATGTAGGAGACATGTTCCCAGCTTTTAGATACTGAGTTATTTACAATAGGAAAAGGAACCTGACAGTTCCCTGACCACACTGGCAGTGATTTTCTTACTCTGATGGATTTGCTATTCAGTCTTTTACAGAAGGTAGAAAAGCCTTAGGGATAACAATCATCATGAAACCATTGTTAGATGACACTGCTGAATGATTAGTACCAGCCACCTTTTCCTTTTTTTAATAAAGTAAATAGTTAATGCAGAGTGAAGACTCAGAGCTGTATGAAAGACTTTGAGGTATTTCCCCCCTTCCCAGTTCAGCATCAAATATACAACTATTTCTGTGGACGTACATCTAGTTTTCTGAGAGACTTCTCCTGGTAATTTTGATATACTTAAAATAGGTCTGGAAATCACAGAATTTCTCTGAAATTGTCTTCAAATTATTTTCCTCTGAAAACGGAGTAGGAGTTAGTCCTTTGCTGTGACAACAGGCTCTTACTAGCTACAGCACTTGGTCTTGGCTGTAAGGTATTTGCCTCACTTTCCCAAATGAAGACCCAGTCAACTGGCTGCTGTCAGCTCTTAACTTCTTTGATGCTGTGCTACTTTGTGTTCAGTTTTATATTTACTAGAGATGAGAAAGAGAAAACATTTGTCAATATTCCAGACAATACAATGAGTCATATGGAATACAAAACTTTATGCTTCCTGTTCCAGAGGCTGTTTACACATTTTATATTCTATAGTTGCTAGATAAACATATAGCACCTAACTAGTCCTCAGCACAGGGTAAGAACTCAGATATTTGTCCGAATTTCTAAAGCATTGGACTAAAATGTGTATTTCTGGTCTACATTAATAAAATTTTAAGTCTCTTCTGTAAAAAAGTCCTACTCTAACAGGTAGAAAAAGTTGCTCCCTGTGTCTTTCTTGGTTCCAAATGTTCTACAGCTCACAGTAGCTAGATGACAGATATCTTGGTAAGGGAAAAATGGAACTAAATCTCACTAGAGGTCTCACTAGAGATTTCGCTCAAGAGATTTAGCATATGTGGAGGTTTTAAACTTTGGAAGAATGCTGTAAACAGTACTTCCCCTCTCTACCACAATTTTTGGATGCCTTTGTCACATACTCCTTTCATATGCTTCTTAATTTGAGAACTGTGGCTCATTCTACTTTTAAATTTATTCACTGTATCACCCATTTTGGTATTGACTTTTCATTATGTGTGTCAGAATTTAAGAAACCTTTATAGAATTAAAGAAGGTCATAGATTACAATAAGATTTGTTTACAAGAAATGAACATGAAGTGGTTTTTTTTGAGAAATAGTTGAATTGTGAGTTGTTCATCCTTGATTTTGATCTGCCTCGAGTATTGCATTATGCATTTTATGCCTTTGAGTGTAGGGTGCTGGGAACAGCTGTGTGCATGTGTATGAGCACATCTTCAAATGAAAATCACACTCTACAGAAACCAAGGTGGCAAAAGTTTAAAAAACATCCTATCTGATTCAGAGTGGATGCCAACAGATCATCTAGTTCTAAACTGCCAACAGCTGTTTGACAGTGCACAACAAAAGTTCACAAATATTAAGGGCAGAATGATACATGTGTTTGATACAATACATTTTGGTTTGGCTATATGTAATTCACATTGCCTCATTCAGCTTTAGATCTCAAAATATATATTTAAGTTTCAAGATGTAAAGTAAGTATCAAAAACCATTTGTTACACTGCTCTAAAAGAAATTGTTTGGAAATAACTAGTAACAGAAATAAGGTCCAAGTGTTTCTTATTGTAAAGTACAGGGTTAAAATATTATTCTTTACTCTGGGGATGTTTTAGTCCCATGATAGTTTCACTGGTCAATGTCTCCCACTGATACTTGCTATTGTTATGGTAATAATACTTATCAGAGTGGTGCCAAAGCTGTGGCTGTGTAAGCATTTCCTAGGAAATGACATGAGGGAGCCTTTTGTTCAGGCTTTGGTCTGTAGAACTCATAAGGCTCATAAATCAGAAGAACAGTGTTCTTTCACACTATTGTTGAAGCAACAGTGACCCAGTGAAATTCAAGATCTGTTCCAAGGGGAACAGTTTCCCTTTTAATCTCCTACACTTGTTAATTCACACTTGGAAAGCAACCTCACACTAATAATTTTAGATTGAAAGAAAGCAAAAAAAAAACTATTGTCAGTCAGTGAGTGCACAATCCAACTATAGTTCATTTTTAGGGCAAGTGCCAGTTTCTGCAAAATTACAAAGGGTATGGACAGCTCTTTGGCTGTCATTAAGCTGCTTCCTTGGTCACATTGATGAACTACAGTGATGTGTCATTCAGTAACACCTATTTTAAAACAAGCCAGGATTCAATGCCCTGATACCTCCAGGATATACTTTTATCTATTCCTGAATGAAAAATATTTTTAGAATTAGACTATTAGGCCATAATCGAAATGAAATCTAAACACAACTTTTTCACATAATTTCCAATAAAACCCCACCACGTAGTATTGAATGTACTTCTCTTTGGATTTTGAAAATAAATGATGCTTCATTACTATATTTACTACTTGTTAGTTATCAAAATAGGATCATCATGCTATGTATTTCAGACCTGGTATGGATGTGTAATATAAGCAGTTAATGTTAGTCCCACTAGAAAAACACAATACCTATACATGTTTTCATCCTGAAAACTGTGCTACTGACTTGCAATTTTTATTCTACAAAGCTGCCCAATTCTAAAAGGTCTTTTTTGAAACACCTTATCGCTTTCCAGAAGCTATGAGTCATAAAACCATGGAATGTTTTGGATTGGAAGGGACCTTAACGACCATCTAGTTCTAAACTGTTGTTATGAACAGGGGCATCTTCCACTAGATCAGGTTGCTCCAAGACTCATCCAACGAGGCCTTGAAAACTTCCAGGGTTGAGACATCTGGGTATCTTGTTCCAGTGTCTGACCCCTCTCACAATAGAGTTTCTTCCTAACACCTAATCTAAACCTGACCTTTGTGCCAAGGAGTGTGTCAAAAGACTATGCAGTTGCTCAACATGATGTGAAGAAGCATGAGCAGAACACAGCAGCCTGAGTATTGTGTGATACTGCCACACAAAATATGTCTCTCTACAACTTCTATTTTATTTTGGAGTAGCAGTAAACTTGTGTTAAAGAGAAAAAGATAAATAAGGATTAGGGAAGAGGAGTAAAAGAATATTTGTTTTGCTTAATTGTCACAATATCTAAACTACTTATTTAGATCTAATTACAAATCAAGTCAAATAGGTTATATGACTTATTCTCTATGAATGCATGCTGTTATAATTGGAATCTTATTTAAGTATTAAAAAACATGTTTCTAAAACTATTTTTTTTCCTGAAAAAAGGATATTCTGGTTTAAGAAAGCAATCCTAGGAGAGAGTTCAATCTTGAAAATCATGAAGAGATTTAATTTGTTACACCCGAGGGATGAAGTAATTTTTTTTGTAATCCTCACTTCCCAGTTTGAAAGTCACCTTGTTGAATGCTTTCAATACTGCTGCTGGGTGCCTAATTTTCTAGGTGTTTTAAAATTAAATATGGCAGAACTAGCATCTCTCTCATAGAATTATCCCTATATGGTCCTAGGAAGTGGGGCTGTTCCATATTAACTGAAATCCAGTTATAAATATTTTTGAAAGAAATGTTTGACTTCTGCCTTTACTTCTATTTTTTCCTTCAAGAGTGCATTAGTTTTATGAATGCTGGCTAGAATTTGTCTCTCCATGTATTTTTAATATCAGATTCAAATTTTTCAGTGAAGCCACAGTTATAAGTGCATATTTCAAGATTATACATTAGGCAAGCAGTCTACGAATATAATTGACCTACTTCACAATTTGAATGACTTCTCAGTTTCTGAACAATTCCTCTGTCTAACCCCTATCTGTAAATGTTTTTCAGCTGATCTAGCTTAAGACTTTTAATTTATGCTTTTACTTTTTTGTTGCAGGTGGGTGGAACAAATTACATTGGTGCTTTTTCCTGGTAATTTGCTGTCTCCAGAGATTAGGGGACTGTAATTTATTTGCACTTTCAGTCATGTCTTTCCTTGTCTGCTAGATATTTTCATGACTGATAAAAAGACTAGTTGACTAATCTAATTCAATATAAACACATAGAGAAATTCAAGGATATCTAACACTTTCTCTAAGCAACTAAGAGACTTAAGGGTGTGAGGATTGACTTAAAAAAAGATTGACTCAATTCAGAAATACAAAAAAACCCACAGAACAAATTTTGAGTTGCTTGCAATGAGTAAAGAATCTGGGCCATGGAATTTCAAATGTTCTGACTTTTCTGTTTGTTTCTTCTCACTTCTTAGTGTTTGTTTGTCCCCTTCCTACAGCTGAGAGACTGGCTTTCTGTGTCTGAAGTCACATGCCTTCATAAGGTTTCTTTGTATAGAGATCTCTTGGCTTATTCCTTTTTATTAAATTACTGCATGGACTTTGTTTATAGGCTGTCTTCAAACAAAGGTTTCTTCAGCTACAGCATATTTTGTTTGGCACAGCTTGATTGTATCATAGTAATATTGGTATCTCACAATTACATTGTTATTTCACTCAGAACAGAGCCCAGTTTGGAAAAGTTACAAATGTGTTTCACTACTACTAATGTTCCTTTAAATTTTTGAAATTAAGAAGACTTTCAGGGCAAAGAGTATTAGGCCATTTTTGCCACAGCAAACAATTATCAAAAAATCTTAAGCAGTATAGTTCTTGTGGTGATCCTGTATACAGGATAAAACATACAATTAGCAGTGGAGGCTGATTTCTTGATCTGAATTATACCGCATAAAAAGAAGTAAGGAAAAAAAATGAAGGGCTATCTTGCTTTAGCTTTTATTTTCTTTAATAAATATAAAACTCTGCAAACAGTCTTCTGAGGTATTGTCCACACTTTTTTAAGTTGGTTTTAGTGAAAGAAAGGCAGTGGAAGAATACATTTCTGCATGCAACATGTTTGATTTTGCTAAGGCCTGGCCAAATAAAAGACTATTGTTCTTCATGGGCCACTGTATGAGAATACTTGTAAAATTTTGAACTATACTGCTTTGACTGATATATTTGCTTGGTTATTCATGATGTTTTGTCTGGGTGATCAGCCAGTTAGTGATTTGCTGTTCTCTAAAACTGAACATACATGGATTTTTTTATGATACCAATGTTAATTTTTTTCTTTTCAATTCATGATAGAGTGTCTATAGTTTTTTATGGCCTCCTGATGTTTTTTTTTTCTTCACCTACTCTAAAACTCATAAAAATAGAATATTATCTTCCTGTTACCTTTCACTGTAAGGATGGTAGGACAGCAGGAAAAAATCAACAGTAGAGATGGATAGCCTGAAATCTATACTATGCCTATTCATTTTCTTGGAAGGAAGCATAGAAGTTATTAGGTCATCTTGCTAACTTGATGAGAAAACGAAGATGAAAGAAAAATTTTACAATATGTTAAAAAATACAGTCTTCTCAAAGATGAAGTAGAAAGTAGAACTTCTAAAAATGAAAGGAAAAAAATTATTGATGCCACAGGGAGTTGTAACTATAAGTGAAATGAACTCTAGAAAAGATGCCACCATAAAACACAACTTCATGAGAAGAACAAGTAGTCCTGTAGAACAAGATGATTCCCTGGAAAAAGTGACCAGTAAATTAAGGAAAACCATAAAGCTAATAAGTCTAGGAACATATGAGAAAGAGCCAGGAAACCTAAATAAAAATACATCTCTAACCCAAACATTCATATTTAAATTGCACAGGATCTAGGGGTGGTGGGAATAGACAATGGACAAACTGCCTTAGTACTCCAAGGATTCCTGAGCAGCTGGAAAGTGCCAGAATGAGTTGTTGAATGGGTTGTGTTTTTTCAGAAAAAAGTGTGAATTAAATGAGAACCTGTTTTTGTTATAACTCTCTATGAACAAAGGTTCCAACTTCTAGATTTCTAATAATGATTTCTGGATGTTTCATGAATATGAGTGCTAATTCTGGGAAACAGAAGAGATGATTTAGTTCAGATTGTGGTGTTGTCTAGACTAACACCATGGACATTTTTTGACATGTAAGTCTTTATATTTAGGAGTAATTAAAAAGCTTCAGCTACTAAGCCCTCAGTGTATTGGATAACACCAGACCTATTTGTCAAAACCTGTAACTCATTCTGTGTAATCTTTTTTAAATCCATACCACGTCCGTCTTCTTTGTCTACTGGAATTAAAATGAACCTACTCTAAAAGAATATTTGGAAGATACCAGAAACTTCAGTGCGTATTCTTACATGTTTTGTTTATTATGCTCATTATAGGACAGTTGCTAGTGATAGAAAACTTGAGCTTTTTTTAACAAAATGCTCCTTGCTGAAGCTCTACTCACTCATGACAGAAGGGAATGGAAGTAGAAACTTTCTAGTACTCCACAAAGCAGGGTCTTACTGTCCAATAACTTTTCAGTGTCTAATTGCTTTTCTATATCAAATCTGATTGGATCTGACATTTAGTTCTTCATATAGTGACTGAATGTGGATTTTAATCCTGTGGATTGAAATAAATGGTGTAGGAATTCCTTGGACCAACATAACATTTAGAAATTTATGTTTAAATTAAGCAGGTATAGACCCATAAAACAAAGAATCATAGAAATGAATAGAATAGAAAAGAATCATTTAGGCTGGAAAAGACCATTGAGCTCAACCATTAACCTACTGCCAAGTTCACCACACATCTTCTGAATACCTCCAGGGATGGTGACTCAACCATTTCCCTGGGTAGTCTGCTCCTGTGCTTGACAACCCTTTCTGGGAAGAAATTTTTTGTAATATCCAGTGTAAACCTTTCCTGGCACAACTTGAGGCCCTTTCCTCTTGTGCTATTGCTTGTTATCTGGAAGAAGAGACCATCACATACCTCATTAGAACCTCCTTTCTGGTAGTTGTTGAAAGCAGTAAGGTCTCCTCTGAGCCTCCTTTTCTCCAGACTGAACAGCTCCAGCTCTCTCAGCAACTCCTCATAAGACTTGTGCTCCGGCCCCTTTACTACTCTTCACTAGTTTTGTTCCCTTTCTTTGGACACACTCCAGTGCCTCAATGTTTTTCTTGTAGTAAGGGGCCCAATGCCTCTAACTTGTCTTAATATAGGCCTTAAGACAAGTTAGAAAACTCCTTATCTCTTATGTTACTGAGATAACTTGCCAGCACATTTAGTTCACACATTTTCCCATTTCCATCTTATGTGACTTCGTAATAGTAGCCCTGCTGATTATTAGCCATATGAATGTGATTAACAGAATTTTAATTATCTGAAATTAGTCTGAATTCAACAAATTCTAAAATTTGCATCAAAGTGGCAGAGGGTGAACTTTAGAGATGAAATAAAAAAAAAATACTAAAGGCAGAACTACTAGAAGTAATAAAAAGTTCACTCCATATAAGTCATAAACTAACAGTCTACAGAGTTTTTTTGCTGGAGTTCTGTACCACTCAACAGTAAAGCAGATTCTACAGCAAACCAAATAATTTTAGCATTTATTAAAAGCATTTGGGGATATTATGATGTTTAGAGGAGAATCAGGGCATTTCAACTCTACTGATTTGTGGTTAAATTATTTTCATGATGTCAGAGCTGATTCATGTCTAATGACATTTCCATTTCAAAATCTTCATTTTTTAAAAAAGTGTCTAGACCTTTTTGTCTGCAAATAATTCACAATTACTTCCACACATGTCCTGCACATAGAAGAACAATGAGTAGATTTTCCACTTGGATGCCATTACTTAATTTAACCTATGTAACCACAGCCCTTTGTTCATAAAAAATCTGGAATGTTTTAGCTAATGTCATAATTTATTTAATTGTATTTTAAAGAAAATGAGAGTTCAAAAATTCAAGTAATCTACTTTCTGAATTCTGAAATACAGACAGTATGTATATTAGGATATCACATTTTGTTATACACTTCTAAGAAGTCCTCTGAAAATAGGATAGCCATCAATTAAGCGCAATATGTCTTCATTAAGACTTGTGCTCTAATAATGAATTAAAATTTTACTATGCCTCTCTCTGTCTCTCTCACTAACCTTTAAGACTGTAAACAGTAATTATTTGGTTACCTGGCAGATTTACTGGACTACTTCTTTCTGATTTTGAATAAAATCAGTTCATGGAATAATGTAAAAAATATTAATGAAGTGTTTCCTTATGGCAACAGTTAAATCCCCAAACTTACAGAGTAGTGAAATATCAATAAAAGAATGTATGACCAGAGAAGCATCCAGACAAACACTTATCAAACAGCATGGTATAGGTAAAAACCTTAACAGAACTCTAGAACCAGGTCCTGTGGGCCAAGAGTTGGACTCAATGATCCTTGTGAGTCCCTTGCAACTTGGCATATTCTGTAGCTCAGTGATTCTGTGAAAATTCCATGCAGCCTTCACATATTTTAGCTTTTATAGTTTCTTAGCTTTTCTATTGAGCTAGACATTGTGTGGAACATTAGTAGTCTTCAGTGGAAACTCTAGGCATGAATGTTAAAACAAATATTTTCCTTTGTCATAGCGAGAACTGAGTGTATGTTTTATACTGAGTGCATATTACATACTAAGTGTACATACTGTAAATATCGTATTTTTACTGACATACAGAATATAAAGCTAAGAAGTTCCTAATTAATTATCCCTAATTCACATTCTGTTCTTGTAGTTTATCCTTAAAGCAAATCACAGCAATTCCTCTGCTGTGACCCAACTTTTAAATTATGAAGGAAAACAAACCTTCCTTAGGTAATTATTGCCAAAATAGTTAAAAATGTCTACTTGAAAGGAATGTTTCAAATATCTTTTTCACTCCATTCTCTTAGTGTTAATAGAGGGTTCAAAAAATGAGATCTCTTAATTTTAATTGGCTGATTAGCAGTTAGACTAAGATTTCTGTCTTTCACTGTATTAAAAAGTAAAAATGTAAGTCTATTCACCTAAAGGAATTTATCTAGCACAACGTTCTACATCCACTGGTGGCCATGAAAGAAAGAGTATGAAAAGCATTTGTGCCTTCCTCTATCTGCCTGTCTCCTCTTCCCAGATAATCTGTGCCTCCAAAAGTTTTCATCTTGCACTTCTTGAAAACATTAGTCTTGTCTACTGTTTCACATTATTTGTCTGGCCTTCCCTTGAATCCATGCAATCCATTTGCTCCTCCCTAATATGTTACAAGATCATCTACAGTAGCAAAGATTCCATTGTAGGAATGTGTTGTGACCCTAAACTGTAGGGATAGATAATCCTTTTAATATTTGCTATAATGAAATGTTCCATGACCCTAGCAGTAAAATTTCATCAGTTTTATCCTGCACTTTAAAAGTAAAATTAATCTGTCTATTAATACCTCTTGAGTTTGTAAGTAAAGTAAACTCCATTGAGATGCTTTTTCCTTCTCTGTAGTTGGTTGCAAAGTCTTATTTCTGTAAATATTTTCATTATTTTGGAAAAAAAAAGTGAAGGATATTTGACATTTGCACGAATTTTCAACTACACTTGAAGCATAGTATTAAACTGACTTGTTTCCAAATTCTCCTCTCCAATATGGATTTTAGAGTGCTTAGATAACCATTGCCTTCTGACGGTGGAAATCTTTCAGGAGTCCTGATGTCTTAGAGCCATATAAACAGTGCAGATGGAGGCAAAATGCAGGTGCTTTTTGTTTGTATTTAAGGGAACTGATGTGACATGTAGTTCAGATAAGACAACAAATTTGCAATTACAACTGGCTCATATTTGTAAAATGACTGTTCAGTGATAATAATAGGAAAGTATATTTCTGCCTGGCAGCATTATTGGACTGATTAAAGGAAATACAACATACTGGCATTAAGAATATATTTGTAACAGAAAAGCAAACTGAAAAAAACCCTGCAGACCTCTTTCCTATTTATAGTGCAGTCCTACAGAGTGCTTATTGTCTGCTTTGTGAGGAATCAACATCTATTATGTATCAGTCCAGGGAAACAAGCCATTTTCTGGGCTTGCACTATTCAATCCTGAAAGCAGTTTTGTAGAATTCAGCAAAAAGAAATATTTCATAATCAAATAATTGAATTTTCAAAGAACTTTTCAATGCCTTAGGCACAGATGGTACATGGTTGTTGATCACATTATCCAACAGATATACAGTATGTTATGCTCTTATGATCTATTGAAATTTTGCTTGGCACAATAAATTCTTCAGAAAAATGTTTGCCCAAAGAAAGCACTCTATTTTGTAAAGAATTCAGAGAGTCTGCCTGCCATATTTTCAAAATGTTGATAACTGCTTTTGCATTAACATTTTTGGTTTTGCATAAAGTTTTCTTCCTGCATTTACAAGTGGATATGGATAATATCAAGAGATTAGTCCATTACCTGCTCTCATCTACATAGACATTTAAAAAGTTGCAGAGTGACAGGACAGCCTAGCATAGTATCAAAGGATTAGAAGTCACCTCAATTGTTATTTAATCCACCTCCTTGTCCTAGGGCAAGATCTACTGTGCCTATGTCCTTCCTGTCAAATGTGTGTGAAGGTGTAACATAACTTGTACTTGCCACTCCATTTTCTGATTACTCAGTTGTGACCAGGATTGCTTTTGAAGAATGTTAGAGATAGACAGCTTTTTAAAGACCTTGTATATCTTTTTAATTAGACTATTATTAGCATCTTATTTTGTAGATGAAGAAATTTGTGCATTGAACAATCTGACCCATTATGCATTGAAAAGTTCTGTCCTGGAATAAATCGTTGTCTAATTTTGATATGATAAAACATTTTGGGGAGTTGGATTTCAGTCTGTATTGCTAAGCTCATTCGCACTGCAAACAGTACAGGGAACCAGTTGTAAGCTCCTGCTCCCTGTAACTGGGCTGTGGGACTTGGGGCTGCTGCTGGCCATGATGAGATGTTCCTGGGCACTCTGTGGGGAGGCCATGACCCATCCTGACTCTCAGGTGAGGGTCTAGCCCTGCCCCTGCTGGCACTGTTGCACCTACGCTGGGGTCCCTGTGATGCCTGCAGCTCCCACCATCAAGAACTCTCACCAGTGGTGCCTGGGCTGACATAGCCCAGACCAGGTGGCCTTCCCAGTCAGCAGTTTGTAGGCAACCACTTTATTTTGAAGAGCAAGAGCATTTGGTTGTATGCTTCAGGCTGTTCCCTGCCAGCTGGTGTCATTGCCCAGGAATGGCCCCGGCAAACCTTGCTTCCAAGTCTAGGTGTAGCCTTGAGGCACTTTGTCCTGACAGGCACCTGACAGTGGGTGCCTCCAGTCACGGCAGTGACTCCTACCAACCTTGCCACGTTCAGTCAACATCCCTGCCAAAACTGTTGCACTTAATAATTAAAAAGAGGAAATTTGTTTCAGGACTGAGTTTCTGTGTTTCCTGTGGGAGCATGCTCTGATTATGAGGACTGGAAAGAACATTTCAGAAGGTGGACTTATGAAAACGACAGTGCTGTGGACTAACATGGATCAGACAAACTAGAGGCTTTCACTGTTGAAATGTAAGAGTTGCATATTTTATTGTTCTTGGTTTTTGAAGGTTTATTGTTACCCCCTCGTGGTTTTTCCCCTCATGGTTATTCCCCTTGAACTTCTGTCCCTGGTTAGTCACCATGTTGTCTTCTTCCCCTCGTAGCTTTTTCCTGCCTTTGCCCGAATTCCTGGATTCCTACTGGTTATTTTTCCTGCCTTTTGCAACGGTTGAGTGCGGGTCTCTAGGTCCAGGGCTTAGCTCATTACCTAGAGGGGTGTGCTCCCCCCGCTGTCCCCTACCACGTAGCCCCCAGAGAGCCCACAAGGACTACACAGGAACCACAGTTGAGGGACGAGAGAGAGTCAGAGCCGTTTATTGATAACAGAAGAGGGTGTTTATGGGTTCAAGGAGGATCAGAAAATGACCAACAGGAATCCCGAGGGACTTTGGACTTTTCACCAATAGAATTCAAGGGTTAAGAGCCAATAGAAAGGGTTAGATGTAAACCAATAAGAAAACTTTCTGAGCCTTCATCAAGGCTCAGACATTCCAAAGTGGGAGATAATGTTAACTACGGGGATTTTGGGACGGAGAAGAGTGAGTTAGCAAAAAGAAAATAGACTTCATCTTGCACATTTAAACAACATTAAACCCCTCAGTTTTTAAGGCATTAGACTTAGTTTCTTCATTTACTTCACAAGTCCACTTCTGACAGGACTTTTTCCATCCTACATATCGTAAGTCGATTGCCACAGCCTTTGACGAGTTGTTGCCTGTTGGCTATCTGGTTGCCCAGACACACTCCACCTCTACCCTTACCCAATCACATCCAAGTTCCAGAACTTTCCTTCAAAACCCTATATAAATACCTGTGTAGTCCTCTAATAAATGTCTTTTGTGCCTTCATTTCCATTTGGTGCAGATTGTGCTTTGGGTCATTTTCCTCATGGTCAATGGCTTGTCAGTTTCCTTCTTTGTATTAATGGTAAGAGAATAGACTTAACATTGTTTCAGTTAAACTTTTGTAACAAAATATACAGAACTTCATGAGAGATTAAAATTAAAAATGAATTTATTTGCAGAATCTGGGAGGGAATGCAAGAATGAATTACAGTGCAGACTGAATTTCTGGCCTACAGAATCTACTCTAATGAGAGGTATAGAAATATCTATAAATAATGAACATATCCATTAAAAAAATCAAAACTTTGACTTAAACTCCTCTTTCTAAATGTCAGCATAATTAAAATTTGCGTCAAAAGAGTTTCTACCTGCAGATGTAATTGTAAATGAGGATTTCAGATTGAAAGTAAATGTGATGCAGAAGATGAAAAAATAGATGGCTAACAACTTCTTTAATGGGTACAATAAATATCTAGCCATCATGTCTTCATATAACACTAACTGCTGAATAAGGTTCTGGTGTTAACAATGTTTCTGACCTATAACATTTAAATAAAGCTTGTTATTTAGTTTAGATTTAGTTCAATAGTGAAGTATGCCATTTCCCCCTCCTCCCCTCCCCCACTCCCATGGCAAATGTTGTTCAAAAAATGCAAAAGTACTCAGGATTAATAAATATTAAATGTGTAGTTCTGTGGCGATACTTGGCCTGAATAACAGCAAATGTTACATTTTCTACTGTACTTGGTAAGCATAACTAGACAATGACTTCTCTTTGATTTGAATACTATTTTTTCTATTATACAGAGATAAAAATAGGAGAATGGGTAACTGTTTAGTCCAAACCTTATATTGTGTTGTCAGGGAAAGTTAGAATGCAGGGCTTTGTCATAGGTGAAACCCATTTCTTCCTGCTGGGGAACAGTTAGTTATAATATGACTGCTTACATAATGAAAATATTGTTTAAGAACTTGGGATTTCTTTTTGAATTCTTTTGGAATAGTGTATCATTCAAATGTAGAAAAATTGGAGTGCACATTTCAAAAGAAGACACTGGTGATAATAAATGAAGAACTTTCCTGTACTGCAAGACAGATGAGAGGGGTTGTGAGTTTCATTCATCTGGAATAATTGATTTACATCAGTTCTGCAGAGCTTTAGAAAATTGTTATTTCAAATCAATTTGATCTAGTTATAAAGTACAAGACAGTTTAGCTTATTTTAACTGCTTTGAGAGATGGATATGAAGACATTTAATAATATTTGGATTTTAAATTCACTAAATTGTGAAAGTATACAACATCTATCTTAATTATAAAATTGAATCTACTGATTGGGGTTTAGATAGCCAAATTATATTGTGTGTATTTTACAACTGCAACTAACATGAATCAAAAGGATGTGAAAAATCACTTAAGGAACTTGAAAATTTCTCTAAGACTTTGGGAGCTATTGTCAGTTGAGCAACTCTATAAAAAGGCAGAGATAAAACATTAGCAGATTTGCAAAATAAAGTTACTAAGAAATTTTAGCTTTTATTATGTATAAGATACAATGCAATTTTAAGAAATTCTGTTCTGTGTCTTAATTATTTATTTTATTTTTTTATTCAAAGAGAAGATTAAAAATAAAAAGGAAGTGCATAAAACATGGTTTCTACAGCACAATCTCATCTCTTTTTTAACAGCCTGCTGTGCTACACTGCAGTTCTTTGAGCCTGTTTTTTGTCATTTTTTTGTGCTCTGACTGTTTTCGGGTAAAATGAATGATGGCAATAAATAATTTGGGAGAAATTCTTGGCAACTCATAAAACAATATTTGTCCTATTATGTGAAACTGAAGGTCAAAGTTTGAAGTAAGATTTAGAAGGAGAGGTCAGCAATGACTTCCTACTTTCCTCCTTTAAAATCCCCAAAGCTGCTGAGTTTTCCAGCAATATGCCAATACAGCAGTAATAGTTAATAACTACTTCTCCAAATGAACTCTCCCTGTGAGAGTCCCCGGGCTTTAGCTAGTTTAACCTAATCTCATAACTGTCAGGTAAGTAAGTATTACTAACCCTCTTTAATATATAGCAAACTTAGTCTCTGAGAGACTACCAACACAGTTATGCAGGAAGTGTACAGCAGAAGAAGAAATAAAAGGCTTAATTTCTTTATTCTCATGAGCTTCAGTTACTATATGTTTCTTCTATCCAACACCAGCAATTAGTCATGTGCTAGCTTTCAAAGGCTGCAGTCATCCTTTGTTTCTCCACACATATGGCAGCTGCCCCTCTCTGAACTGAAGCTTTTGTGCTGTAATGACCACAGGTCTCTTGGTGAGATGGATGAATTCTGTGCTGTATCTGGTGCTATACTGGCTTCTATTATACACACATATACACAAAATTGTTTATGGGTAATTACTGAATGGCTTTCCACCACAGTTACTCATATTTGCATGTGTATGCGTGTATGTGTTTATTTGTATATGGGGGCAGGCAGGGCAGACACACCAGTTTGGGTTTAAACAGTTTGGACTAGAAGGTAACTGAGTCGCCTCTTCTCCCGCTTTTCTTTCTCCAGAGGGAAGAGAAACCATGCCACTGCCAACACTTAAACTAGCTTGATTAATGAGCTCTGTTTTGCCAGCCTTCCTGTAATCTCTTCTGAAGTCTTAGGTTTGGTTTAATGTAGTTTTGTCTGAGGTGAGAAGTTGGGCTGGTTTTAATTTTATCTGGATCATTAAACCAGAATCTAATTGGCACTCATAATTGAGGGGGAAGACTTCTTCCCCTTTGAACTGACTAAGATAGCAATGAACCTAAATTAACTAGATGCACAGAAAAGGAGCTGACAGCAGTGTATTCTGCTTTATTCAGATGTGCATGAGATTTGCGTTTGTAGATGTGATACAGCCAAATGCAGCATCCAGAATTCATTTTTTGTAGTGATTTGTTGATGAAATGCTTGTGATCAGTAAGTATAAGCAGATAAGGAGATCTGAATATTTCTGTGAAATTTGATGCCAGCTCTTTCTCTTTACTGAGGCATTGTTTTGACTTGAAAGTCCAGGATTTAAAATTTGAGATGCATACTTTCCTTCATGTTGAGTTGGGCTCCACTCTAATCCCTGTCTGTAGGTGGCACTAATCCTTCACTTTAACAGCAGCAGGGAATTTATGAATGCAGTGAATTGCAAAAAGAGACTTGATTTTTTTAAAAAACAAAAAGGATATGTCTGTGTTGTTGCGAATCTGGTAATTA
The DNA here is from genome assembly GCF_047495875.1 of Pithys albifrons albifrons. Classification (NCBI taxonomy): domain Eukaryota; kingdom Metazoa; phylum Chordata; class Aves; order Passeriformes; family Thamnophilidae; genus Pithys; species Pithys albifrons. The sequence goes on along the minus strand of NC_092462.1, from coordinate 44,449,757 downwards.
CATGAAGCATGTATGAGTCTACAGAGCTCACAACACTGTAAGAGTGAAGGAGGTGTGTTCCTGTCTTTAACCTATAGAGAGTATCATTATGTAATGTTATTCTGTATGTTTTGGCATGATTTCCTTTCAGTTTTCTTCTCTCAAGAGCATAGAACTTGATGCAAACAAGAAATCAAAAACCTGACCAGCACCTCATGCATGGTGATTTACCTTGGAATCAAAAACTGATTTTACTTTTTTTCTGGTTGAACAATTCCTGAAGTGATGTAGTTCTTTTAGGAATGGTGCAGGATTCCAGATAGCATAAAGCAAGCTGTTTGAATATCTGGTATAAACTTACTTTTGCATTCTAATATTTTTGGATTATTAAGACAAATCTTTGATTAGTAATAGCCATTCTAATCAAAACAGGTAGTGTCAGATTCAGAAAGTGATTTAGATACTGTACCACTGAAAATATTACAGCCTTGAGTTGGTCACCCTTACCTGCAATAAGATGATCTTGTCTGCGGACAATTAGTTGCCCAAGAGAAAAACCACATCTTCATACCATCCCACCGTAAGGCAGCAAAAATTAGTTTTCTCTGATTCCCTCTTACAGTAAGCCTGGAGGAATGTCCTAAACTAGTAGGCAAGGTATTCTGCAGCAAACAACCATTGTTTTCCAAGTTGTTCCAATTGTACAGATTAATATTTATTGAAGCAAGCATTTGAACTGAACTCTCCCACAGGCATATCCTAACCAATTCTGTAGGCCTCTGTGTTACTCTGTCACTTTTCCCTTCTCCCTCCAGTCTGTAAATATTTATTTATTTATAAGGTACTTCAGTCTACATGGAAGTATGCTGGATTAAAGTTCAACATGCAGAATTTGTTGAGGGAGCAATTCAAAACTACTTAATCACTGGGCTGTTGAATGTATTTGGAACTATCTAACTCATCCATGGCCTATCAAAAAGGATTACTTACAAGTTATCTGTGAGAGGGAAACTGATAAATAAGATGTAAAAAGGACCACCTAGCCTTAGTACAAAAAGGAGTTTTTTCCTCAAATACCTTGGCAATAATAGCTTTTAAGTCACAATACTAAATATTCTCAGTTTGAAAATCAGTCTTCTAGATTTTGCTTCTAGGAACTTTAGGACTTTCTATGTGCATTGCTTAAATCTAGAGATCTACTCTGAAGAGTTCCTGAAGAGTTTGGATGCCTCAGTTCTAGTTTGGGGTTCTTGCATGATGACATCTGTTGGTCTGGTATCACTTCCAAGCTATCTGTTTCCAGTCAGGACGTAAACATTGCCTTCAACATAGAGCAGCAGGGTTCAAGACAGTAAATCCAAAAGGTTGCCTCAAGCCTGACTGGTGTGCCTTAAGAGGAAGATTTCCCCCAGTTTAACTATAGTAAAATTTATTCCAGCATACACACATGTTTCCTTAAATGAGGATTTGGCACTGAGGAAGCTAACATTTGGGTTGAATACATTTTTTATAGTCTGTTTCTTATGCCAAGACTATTACCTTTCTTTTGGAGACGAAAGCAACAGCAAAGTGTAACAAAGTGGGAGGGGAAAACTTTCCCCAGTTTCTTGACCTGGAAACGTTTGGGGGAGTTTTTAATTCTCTGGGGTCTTTACGTTGCATTCAGACCAACTTTTCAGAGAAAAAAAAATGTTCTGCTCAGGTGAAAGTGAACTGGTAGGTGCTGTGCCCAGAAAAGTTGTCTTGGGAGCAGAGACAAAGGGTTCCAGCAAGTAATAGCTCTTTCACAAGCAGAAAGAGGGGAACCTGAAGCCCACAGGGCATTTTCACAGTTCTCCTTAGATGGTCTCTACAATTTAAATAGAGGAAATTGTTTTCCAATGCTGATCAGATATTTATTTCAATTCCTTCCCATACCTTTCCTCATTTTTTTTGCTTCAGCTATGCTATTCCTTTCCTTTTTTAAAGGTTCTTTCCCAACATTGACTTTTTGCATTAACTTGTTTAGTTTTTTGGCTGAATCTGCCAATGACACTTCATATCTTGTGCATAAGGTGCTCTTAAAGTATGGATGAAAGGATGATTGCTATGTAAGTTTCACTAGGGAAAAGGAACATGTAGATACAGTAAGATGGGTGCCAAGGTGCCAATATTGGTTAATATGATAATCTCATTTTCAGAGCTGCGTAGGTCCCACAGAAAAAAACAGAATTCAAAAGGATTGTTTGAAGGACAATAAAAAGTGTTTTATTGTATCTTTCTGACAGTTTTGTGAGTGGAAAAGGCAGTAAGGAATGTCTGAGACACCTCCAAGCAGGAAAGGGAACCTGGCAGAAAGGAGATGAGAACTGACAGCTTGCAAACACTTAAGAAATGTACCACTACACAATGTCTTAACAAATAAAAAATGGACTAATAATAACAACTTCTATTTACCACATATATAATTGCAGGGTAATGTGAATTTTAATAATGCTATGCCACATTGCTGAGATTTCCAGAGTTTGAATGAGGCCAGGAAGTAATTAGAACACATCTGTATTTTTCCTCAAGACAGTCATGAAGGCTTTTATTTGTTTAATTTTTATTTGCACAATTTGCATCAGAGCATGCCTTACCTTGTGACTGATAGGAGGGTAAAGAACTAGCCCATATCTAAGAATGGGGGGTCCAATCTCATGTTTTGGTATAAATACTTATGCAGTGAGAACATGGCAGGATTAATAAAGGGGGCTTTTAAAAAAATTCTAATGAAGGAATCTGACCTACTATCTTGGAACAGCAAGTGCAAGGTCTGACAGAAGAGAATGTATTCTATTTGCAAAAGCCAGATATGGAGAAGTTCAAAGTGCAGATCAAGAGCAATAAACTTTTAATCAGCCTAAGAATCCTCTCATTGCCCCAGTTCTCTGCCTCCAGAAGCTGATGATGGTACAGAAGTCATTCTCACACTCAGTACTGTGGTCATTTGCTGAGGGTACTCTGTAGACCTGCATGGTGTGTATCCAATATGAAAAACATTCTCAAAGATTTTTTTTTCCAAAAAGATTGCCTTTTACCAGTTGTTTATGGCTGTTTATTAACAGCCATATAATTTGCAACTAATTTATTTTTCCCTGCAGCTATGGCAGCAAAGTCCCTTCACAGCTGAGGAGTGAGCAGCTGAATTGTGCCTTATGTTTGCACATCAGGCAAAGTCATATGGAGAAAAACTGAAGCATATTTTTTTTTTATTCACAGTCAAGAATGACTGTGGAAGCACAGCTTTTCAGAGACAACAATTTTAGACACAAATATATAATGAATGAAGACTGCTTATCTACATAAAATGCATATTTGTATGGATAAACCCTGAATGCAAATAGCTTTGTCTTATTCTTGCCTTTTTTTTTATTCTGAACACATTATTTTATATCACTATTAGGCTTAGTAAGTGTTTGAAATATTAAATTTAAGTGAAATAATAAAAACCTGTCATTATTTTTCAAATTAGCATTAATTTCTTTTAGTGCAAAGGTTTCTGCAATTTGTTACTATCTAAACAAGCTAAAAGTCAAATTAAGTATTTGAAAGTTTCATTAATTTTAACAGATAGCTGTATGCATTATGTACTTTGTGAATCAGGTTCCTGAAAATATTGCTACAATGAACTGGCTTGCTAAACAAAGTATTAGTAAGTTTTATCTATAACCTGAACCTTCATTTTTAGTCTCACAGGAGCATGGCATCTACCTTCTCTTTAGCTAGTTAACTGCTGCTGATTTCACCATATTGTCTTAATTTTTAAATTTTTATTTCTGCTATCAGTGAATTAACGTATGTAATTTATTTGTCCGTGAGTTTCTCAGCCAGAGATGTTATCGAAAAGAGGTGATCTACTTTGTGGTGACATGATCTAAAATCTGGCAGTTGCCTTCAGTTGTTGCAGATCAAAGGAAGTTAATAGCGAACCATATGCATTTCTAAACCAATTCTGTTAAATGTAGCATAGAAAATCAGCTTATCAATAACTTGATAGTAAATGTCCAGTTAAGTTCAGTAGCATACCATATGTATGATGGTACACTGGCTAAGGGAAAGTGAAACACCAAACATGCAACTTGTTGAAACCTTGTTCCCCCAACTAAAAGTATTCTGTTAGCTGATGGAGAACAGTTAGAAAATGCAACAGAACTAGGTAGCACCCATCTGCTACTTTTTAGAGTAAACTGATTGAATAATTATCCCCAAGGACTTCTATGGTCTGGCACCTTCCTTGCTTCAAATTAGAGGATGAAAGGAAAGAAGAATCTGGTGAGGTGACACATGATTTCCCATTACAGGTGTACAGAAAATGAAGATTTTTACTTGTTTTTATCACTGTGAAGCACTGGATACAACTTTTCTGATGTGGGCAAATGAAATAAAGTTTTGTCTTCAGAACTGCTAAAGTTTGAAGACTTATCAATCAGATGGTAGTGGTGCCAACCATCAGGTCAGCTGCTATCAGAATCATAGATGGAAAAGTAGACATAGTCCTGGCAAATGTAAAACAGTAGTCCAAGTGTTCTATTTTATTTTCTTATTTTTAAGGTTGGTAGTGCTATTAATTGGAATTGTCTTTGAATGTTTTATCCCCAGAAAATGAAGTTCTATTCCTGACCACTTAAATAGGATTCAGAGACGAACAGAAGCAGAAGAAAAGCTCCAAAAGTTTTCCTGGATCTTAAGGAAGGTATGGATTATGCTTTGATTTATATTGAAGTTATTAATGGTCCAAAAATCAGGAGGTGTATAACATCAGGGAATTCTGTGACCAGAATGTGAACTAAAACCATGTGAAGAGCAGGTACCACATTATATAGAAGGAATGGTGATATGTGCATTAGGAACATTTGCATGCATATCTCTGTTTTCCCTGAAGGATTCCTCCCATCTAGAGGTTAGACTATGAAGAAACAATTAGAACTTTAGAAAACTTGTCTTAAAATTCCTGTAGTGCTAACCAAAGAAAAGAGATCTCATATCAGTAAGAGGAATTTCTGTAAGAGAATGATGTTCATCCTTATGCAAGAATCCAGTGCAAGATTTAAATAAGAATTAACTGATACTTGTTAGGCATTGATCAAATACATAAAACTCTGTTGAAGAAACTATGTTGAATGTAGCAAAGTATTATTTTGAAAAATAAATGAATTCTTGTATAATATGTTATAAACCTACTTTTAAAAACTGTTACTATCATTGGTTGCAAGTTTTTGGCTAGAAGGTGCTAGTTTATTCTGGAACAAAGTATTCAAAAAGTTCTGACTTCATAGTAAATGGCCAGGCTGTGTCACCTGAACACATATATGCAAATGTTCCTTCCTAATGTCTTTTTGTCTCCTCTGTAAACTCAAAAATGTATTATTTAGTGTAGGTATGGCTATATTGGCAAAGACTGATTTGAATGGATGAGTGGATTTTGGAATATATTTGTGATAATTTGGAGCCATATTATCTGCTTGAAAGTGTTGCTCCCTCCTCAGGCTCCATTGTGACATAAAACCGCATTATGGCTTTAGTACCTCCACTGGTGACCTCTTTGCTAATCAATGATCTTTGCAATTTGGCATTTTGTTTGTCAGTTGAAAGAGTGGTCTTGTTTTAGTGCAATAAAAAAAATGAATCATTAATTGTCATGAAAAAAATTTCATATGCCTGTATGAACAAATATATACTTGTCTGTTCAAACTATAAACCCATAAATAGCAGTCTCTTATTGCAAAAATAATCATGTATTTTTTATTTTAATATTTGTTAGCTACTTACATTTTGAACACCTATTTTTCAAAAACGTGGTTCCCAAGTTGTTTTTTTTTCTCTGATTATGCTGAATTTTAAAGCATAATTAGAAAAATTTCCTCAGAGAACAATGTAAATGTGTCATTAGCTGTTTTTTTCTAATAGTAGGCTCTCTCATCTGGAACATAAAACTTGAAATTCATTAATAGTTTTATATTTAATTGCATATTGTCTAGGCAGTTTTTGCCAGACTTTGTTTTACTATGTTTATTAGAACTGGTTGACTTATTCATCATTGTTAACAATTTTTACGGGCATTTTTCACTTACAAATAATTCCTGATTTAATCCTTGTTTCTATGTTTGAGTTAACAGGCTGGATCCAGTCTCAGAAAAGTGGAATATGATTGCTAGTTCTAACAGCACTTCTGTTTGATAGATTGGCTGAAGTAACCTAGTTCTCAGGCATGAATGACTTGACTCATTTTTGTGGCATTTAGGCACTGAAAAGTGATAAACATAAAACTTGCAAAACCAAATCCATACTCATTGTATTTTAGAAGCTTAAATCAGACATACAAAGTAGGAATCTCTTACTTTGGTAGCATCCCTCTGTAGATAGTGAAGAAATACATGTTCTGTGGGGAGTAAGTCAGATCACTCAAAAAATAATCTACTTGTACAGTGTAGCCTGTCTCTCTGTACTCACTATAACAGGAATACTGAGTGACTTCATTCCTTACTTGGACAGTTGTACATACCATAAAGTTATGAAGCTGAACCTGAATCTGAGTATAAAATACTGTAAGAGATCAGTGGGAAATTCTGAAGAATGTGTTTAAGTCTTGTCTTCTCCACTGCACAGTTTATAATTCACAGAAGTACCCATGCCCATTTCTGGCTCACAGCTGTAAAATTATCTTGGAGTAAGTTATCAGTCATCTCCTTCTCACAAAGTGCTATTGAACTTGGAAGATTGCCTTTTCTCAGGAAGATTACTGCTAAAGATCTTTTCTCAGGTGAAAGAAAGAGATTGTTCTTTGGGTGAGGAGATTTGAACCCATTTTTAATACCAAGATGGATGGTGTGGGCAGAAAGGACAGAAATTTGCCATACGCTCCCAAAGTGGATGCTTTGTTAATAAAGTAGTTGGACCCCAGTTCTTCAGCCCTGGGGAAAGTTCCTAGCTACCAGCTGATTGAAATGGCAACACCACATTTTCTTCTTACCCTTTCTGTTCTCATTTTGAAAGAGTTTTCCAAGTCTTCTGATTTGATAGGTATGGCTTCAGAAAATATGAAAAAAAGAATTCAACAGTTAATTAATTAGGTAAGGAAGAGCTTCATCTTCAAAATGAGACATTTAGGCAGTGAGGACATTCTGGCCTCCTGGAAATCCAGGTGTCTGTGAGGTCACAGATCAGGTAACTTATAATTTAGACAACTAAATAATGTTTAATCTCCATTATGTACTTAGATCGGAATGAACTATGATTTTAATTCCTTATCTATAAAACAAATTTTATCCCCTTCTCATATTTTATTTTTTATCTAGTAAATCAACTGGGGCACACTTTTCTAGTCTGTTTAAAAAATCATTACCGCTAATATATAAGTAGGAAAACTAGCTTAGTAGAACCCTGAGTCACATGATAGAGGTTCTTGTCTTTCATTCCATCATCATCATCATCATCATCATCATCATCATCATCATCATCATCATCATCATCATTATCATCAAGAATAATATTAATATTAATAATATTATTAATAATAATAATTATTTTCTCACTAGAGAGTGAGAAATAGTAAATAGATATTGGATTATCATGGAAGCATTTATATCACATGAAAACCTGGATTAAAAGCAATTTTTGTGAAAATTACCTCCTCTTCAAAAAAAAAAAAAAAAAGGTGAAAATTATTTTTGTGGGGTTTTGGTCCTTGAAAATCATCTATATGTTTTACTTGGTACATGTGCATGTCCCTACTTCCTGTGAGACATAAGGAACAAAATGTATCTGAAATCTAGGGATCCCTGAATTCCTTGTTGCCTGAGGCTCTGGTGTGCATAGGGCAGACTGCGTGGTTGGCCTCCCTTGTTCTCCTTCAGGTCCTGGTCCAGACAACTTCTTGTGAGCTTTGATGGCCCTTGGAGTCATATGTGACAGGCACAGGGACCTTGATTCTGTTTTTTCCAGATCCAGTTTTAACTTGGGATGAAACAGGTATCCCGGCTTGCCAGCTTCATTTACTTCCATGGCACTCTGAGTATTTGACACTTACAAATAATAAAATACTGATGAAAGAACCAAGAAAAGATACATAAAAACATGGAGGTTTAGGGAAGTATTCCTGACCACATTGCAGATTCAGTTGTTGGCTATATGTTTCTTATCAGTGCTTTGGGGTTCCTATCTCCCAGCATTTTATCCTTCTAAAAGAAACTGTCTATTGTAGAAAAAAAAAATTAGGATTCTTCTTTAGATGATGGAGAAAGTTAAGTGCCCTTAAGTGTATTCAATCTTATGCTGAATTAGGATTGCAAATCATGACACATCCTTTGCAGGTGACAGTTTCTTTCAGAGTACCAGGAGGGGATTTAGGTGACAAACTTAGTTGAGATCCATGCCTCTTATATGATGATGCATAGCTGAAAAAAAAAGGTGAACGTAAAATATTTGGTCAACTGTTCCACTATGAAATATACTATCTGTGTATATCTATGTATATACATACCTGCATACACACATGCACATAATTGTGTGGCATCTTTACCTTTCAGGAAAGTTATTAAAAATTGAAAGGTTCTGTCATTTACCTTTCAATTCAGCTTCTGTGTACAAAACTATTATCTCAGCGTTTGAGTGAGCCCTGCTTGTCAATAGTGTAGGTAATTAAAGCGTTCAGTGGTTAAATATTGCTACAAGTAGTTAAAAATAGTTATTTTTAAAGACAGATTGGGACACAAGCACAGATGAATAATAAATATGTGGTTACATGCATAGATTTCTTGCTGGAAAAATAGCTGCTGACAGCTCACTATTTTTCATCACTTTTTCATTAAAAAAGGCAATTGGTGAAAGTATGGTTGAGGGTGGGAAATATGAAGGAATGAAGCATTAATGGTAGTTTCCATTTTGAAATTCAGCAATGATCCTCATAGCAAGGGAAAATCAATGCAAACATCACACTTTCAGACCAAAACTAATCATGTATGTTGCATTCGTCAAGTGTGAAATCACAGAGCTGAAATATTTCAATGAGCTATTTTGGTCAAGCTAGTCTTTCTGAGATTGTTCACTTATACAAAATAATAAAACCATCTACCTTGAGACAGCAAATGACTTTGTTTACAACAATTCTTACCTTGCATCTCTACCTTCCTCACTTTTTAATTTTTAAATAATTTTATGATTAGTCTTGTTAGTGAATTATTGAAATTAATGGACACCTGCCTGCTGAGGGATTAGTCACAGCCACAGTCTGTAGCTAACATGCTCATTCAATGAAATAATCCACATCACAATATTAAAATATTTCTTTTTCTACATGTTTATATTATCAAATGTCAGCAGCCATCCTTGCTCTGGATGATTTTTAAGTTTTTAAGGGAAATTACTATCACACATTGCTGTATACTGTAGCATACACAGAAAAATGTCAATTTAATGACCAAAACATTCGTTTTAATGACCAAAACATTTGCATCTCATTTTCCTTGTCCTCTCTTCTGGTGAATTCCCAACTTGAAACACAAAGGTATAGAGGAACAGAGAGATATTTAAAAACTTATTTAAACAGTAACAGACTCTAAACATGGTTGAAGACCTTTAAAACTCTCTGCAATGTAATTTAAAAATAAATATTTGTATCTGTAGTGCCCCTGTCTTCCAATGTAATTTTGAAAACTATCCAAACCACCTCAAAATTTGGTGTACTACAGCAAGGTGGTTTCCAGGACAAGTCTTCAGATTAGAATGTAAAACATATAATAAACAATTTATGTGATTGCTGTGTGGAACACAACACATTTAATTGTCTTTGCTAAAGAAATAATAACGTGGCTGTTATTAGATCTAAGAGAACATCACAGGCTCCGGCTGGTTAATATGGCGCCTACTATTTTAGCAATTCTAACATATATAGGTATTTTTAATGACTTTTATTTATTGAGCATACCTTTATCTCAGAAATGCTAAGACTCAGCAACTATGCTTTAGAATGTTTGACACAACTTTGTATTATAGTATGGTTATTTGTTTTCAAAAGATGTATTCCTATCCCACTAATTTCTGTAATGGCTGAATGTAATGTTTAGTAACGAATGAATTAAGTCTTACTAAAATGTAATTTTGTCTACTACTGTTGACCTTGGAATATATTTGTAATTCTATAGCCATTGCTACATCTCAAGGCTTCAAATAAATTTCGTCTAAGGGATACTACCAAGTTCAAATGCAGATTTTCTGATTCAAAATGTAGAGCTCCATACTGTGATAATTTGAAAAGTTACACAAACTAGCTTTCAATATTGCTTGTCACATCCATAATTTTTTTTTTCCTGGAAATAAATTCCACTGCCATGTGGAGAATAAAAGTGGCAGCACTGGAAAAATGCAAATTCTCGAAATTTGCTTTCTGATATGGTGAACCATATTTAAAGAAATCGGAACATACACTTAACAAAACAAACAAAAAAAATTCACTTTGTATTCTAAATATTCACACCCCCCCTCAATTCACTTCTTAAAACATATGACTTTCAGTTAAAACAAAGCTCATGATGTTTGGAGAAGTATAATATTTTTATGTTGCTGATGTCAAGTTGTACTAGAGTGTATTCTCAAGACACAGGAACAAAGGAAACATGTGGATATGTATTGGGTCTTTCTGAGACAGAGTTAATATTTCTTGTAGCAGCCCTTACACTGTTATACTTTGCATTGGTAGCCAGAAAGGTGCTGATAACATCCAGGTGTTTTGGCTACTGCTGGGCAGGATCACACATCATCAGGGCTATTTCCCCAACATCCCCACCTCCATCAGTAGCCTGGGGGTGGGCAAGATCCTGGGAGGGGATTACAGCTAGGACAGCTGACCCAAACTGACCAAATGGATATTCTATACCATGCAGCATCTGCTCAGCAATAAAAACTCAGAGAAAGAAGGGTGAAGTGGGGGGATGGATTTTGTTTCTTATGACTTTTGCCTTCTGGAACAACTACTACCTGCACTGAAGTCCTGCTTCTGGGGAGCAGCTGGGTATTGCCTGCTGATGGGAAGTGGAGAATAAATCTTTAGTTTTATTTTGCTTTCAAGCATGACCTTCACCTTTGCTTTATTAAACTGCCTTTATCTTGACCCACAGTTTTTTCCAGCTTATTACTCTCCTCTTCCCAAGTTTCTTTTTTTTTCTCTTGATGGTAAATAATCCCATTCACTATTTTTTTCCATTTGACCAGAATCTGTGTAAAAGCACCAGAGCAGTTGGAGTTGTTTCAGCACAGTAAGTCGAAGAGGTAAGTTTATAGTTTCCATATTTAAAACCTCTCTATTCTAGATCTGTCTAGACTCTACATCTCTGTATGAGAAATTTAGAAGTAGCAGAGGAAAGCAGAAGTGTTGGTGGTCCTTTTCGTGCAATACTATTTCTCTTGCTCAAAACAATGGCTGGGAATTTGACCCTACTTGAGCAGGGGGCTTGTACAAAATGACCTTCAGAACTTTCCTCTAACCCCAACCATTCTTCAGTTCTGTGAATTGATTTTGCTGCATCTCAAAGGAGTGCTTTTTCTAAGACAGCTATTAGAAACAAGATGCTAACAGAGGTGCCAATGACCTCTACTCTTCAGGCATTCCCTGGCAGTCATTACAAAAGGGAATATTTCTGCTTTGTTTTGAAACCGTGAGAATATTCCCTTGCAATCATATCCTGCCTGCTGCCTATCTTCTCCCACAAATGGTAGGTTTTGTATACCAATTATTATACTCTTTCTATGCAAGGAGACAACTAAATTATATAATGAGGTTCAGTCAAAATCATGCTTTAGTTTTCTTATTAAAGGGCACTGTAAATTTTCTTAGGTTTAATCTCTCCTTTGCTATATAAAATGCCATACTTGTGTAAATGTTAAAATTTGTCTGTGTCAGATAATGTTAAAACCATCTTACTGGGTAAAATAACCCCAAACTTATTTATCTGAAATATCAGTCTATAGTACTAGTTTCACTATTTTTAAAACCATGTCCACATTAAGGGAAGACTGAAGGATTTGGTTTTAGCTCTAATGAAACTATGTAGTAAAAAATCCTGTTTTGGTTTAGTGGAAACCTAATTAATTTTGCTTAATCAAAATTCCTCAACTTATATTTTTCAGTCTACCTATTAATCAGAGAACAGGCTGCAGTTTGAATATGAACTGCAATGTGTTCAAGAGGCAGATTCATAATCATAGGACATACAAGCCCTTAGGGCAATGGAATAACCTGTCTCTATTCCTTATATACTCACCTGAAACTTACAATGTGGGTACCAGTTAATTGAAAGGACAGAAACCTGCTAGGAAAAGACCTACTTAATTGCAGTTACTATTCAATAGCTGTCGGTATAGCAATGGTTGCTGCATATAATTAATCTAGACTAGATTCAAAAGAAACCCTGAGAGGGCATCTTTTTCCTCTCTCCTCCAAGGTTATGTATTGGAGTAAGAATGTAAGTACTATAAGCATAAACTTACTGAGTCATCCACTTACAGTCACCAAGAGTTAAATGTCAGTGTTAAGAGAGAACTGAAAATTTTTCCTTATTAAATAAAAACAAGGAAAGAGAATTTTTGGAATGTTTAAATCTAGCAGTAACTCTGCATGTGACTGTTCACTGTAAGTGCAAATCTATGGAAACTGCTGCTCAAGCTGTGTTTTCAGCTGTAGAATGCTGAAATACTGACTTTATAACGTAGAAAATGGAGATGAACTTTTATTGGTGGATTCTGAGAGAATGACACTGTGTTTTTATACTGAAGAGTCAAAAAAGTGGCCTTAAAACTGGTCCAAATCAGATGAGAAAAAAACCCACCAAAATCTCAGTGTGCTAAAATAGTTTGATGTTTTCCACAACTGCAACTTATTGTTTTGTTTATACCTCTTTTTAAAGGATTTCAATCCAAACAAATGAAAAAAAAAGAGTGTCAGCATAGATCATAATTTATAATTTACAATGCTGCAGGGTTGGTCCTTGGATAGAAGATTTGTACAGTGCCTGCAATCTTTGTAAACAGTGGTGCTGGGTTATCGGATTGGACTTAGTCTGGCTGGAGTAGAGTTAAATATCTTCCTAGCAGCCAATTTGCTGCCATGTTTTGGATTTGTGGCTCTGGAAGCATTGAGAACAGCTACCAGTGAGAAGCGATTTGCACAATGTTAAGGCATTCTTTTTTTTTTTTTTGTCGTCTCTGCTCTGCCTAATTGAGTATCATGGGAATGGGCAAGAGATTGGGATGGGACAACTGACCTGACTTGGCCAAAGGGATAATCTGTACCTTGTAATGTCACTTTTGGCAACAAAAGCTGAGGTTTAGGAAGAAGGGTGGGGATTTGTTTTCTAAGATGTCTGTTTATATGGGCATTGATCCACCTCTGGGATGTGGTGAGTGATTTCCTGTGCATCATTTCATTTTTCTCCCTTTGGTTTTCTTCACTGATTAAACTGTCTTTGTTTTGATCCATGAATTTTCTTGCTTTTGTTCTCCCAGCCACCTGGATAGGGTGGGGGAAGGAGAGGACAGCCATGTGGGTGCTTGGCTGCTGGCTGGGATCACCCACCACATTGGTAAACTAATTTATAAGTTAATACTACATCATTTCTGCAGCCTATAGTTACTACAACTCAGCTTATATCCAAAATACATCAATACCCAGGGTATGAGAAATGATTGCCATTGACAATTTGTGTAGCAAGTAAGTACCTACCAAAATATCCCTCAAAACCAGCTGCATACACAAAACAGCTTAAGAAAGTAAATTAAAATAACAAAAAACCTAGAAAAGCCACATATCTCCACATGAAGCAACACACATTAAAGTAGTCATGTTATTTCTTCCATGAGACAGCACAACTCTAAGCCTTGCTAATGGAGTCAGTGGAGTGTCTTTTAGGAATTCTTGTGTTTGAGAATTTCTGGATTTTTTTTTCTAAAAATTTGATTCTTCTATGCTGCATTTGAGTGACATCAAATGTACAGTCATATTCATAAAAACTACAAGCCCCAGAAAGATAAAGGGTAAAATTGGGATTTTTATTATGACTACATTACTCTTCTAAGCACAAGGATACTTCAGCATGTTGTGACATGCACCCATATAAAATGATTCTGACGTTTCACCAGTATATTATCCTATTAAAGATACACATTGGCATTCTGTCAGTGTAACACATCCCTGAGGTCCTTCAGGAATTACTACTGAATTTCATTTTTCATTTAGCTGCTACATGCTGTACATTTATTAACAAAATAGGACTTTGGTAGATCTGCAGTGAACTGTGTTCCCCCTTCAGGCAAACAAGCCCCTCAAAGCTCAGGAGTTTTAGCTCACAACCTGTCTGCTTGTCTTGCAAGTTTGCTTCTTTCTGCAAATCTAAAAGCACTCAACAGGCTGACATGGAAGGGATTGCCTAGAGGAAATGTGAATATTTCAACAGTGAACCACTGGGAAGCTTCCACAGCTGAAAATAAAAGCATTGAAAAATCCTTTCAGATGCATCTTGTAAGGAAATCACTAATCGTGATATTTAAATTACTTTTAGAAGATGAAGTATAAATGCAGATGAGGTACAGATTACCCAGTGGCTGGGACAAAAACATTGTTAATGAGAACTGAGAGAAGTGCAGCATACTAAGGGCAGGAACTGAAAACACTGATCTAATTCTCCAGAGAGACTGAGTTGGAGGAAAAACTGCAATTAAGAAAAAAACATCCAAGCTGCCCTAGTCACCAAATTCTCAAGCAGGACTCCATAAAAACGCTTAGACAAACCAAGAATCTGTTTTTCATAGATGGTGGAAGAAAAGAGTAGAGATTTAGTTAGCACTAAGTGATTACAGTGTCCAAACAAGATGGGTTGGAAATTTCAATTTGAGAAATGTTTATTCTAGGAGTTGAGGGTTCTAATGCATAAATCATTTGGACATTAAAGTCATATTCTTAAGGAATATTAAATGAATGTTGTGTGGTCTAGTGTCCCAGTTTTGGCCAAGGACATGAGAGGCGGAGCCTGGAGCCATGCGGGTGTCTCTAGGTTGTTATTCTATACCACCCACATCATTGCTGGGGGGTAGAAGTAAGGGATTCTCACTTCTGGGAAGAAGGGGACATGGCTTTGGGTTGAGGTAAAGGGTGGTTTGAAGAGCACCCGCTGACATTTTGTCCTATTCCAGAGGATCAAGTGGCAGGGTAATGCTGATCCCATTGTCGGACATTATTTTTCATTGCTTGGAGCAAGGGGAAAGTGACTTTCTCATTTCTGAGGAGATAGGTGTCCATTTCCACTTGGGAAAAAGCATGGTAGAAGGAGGGGTGGGGTGGCATGGACTGTGGTTGTGTCAGGCTTGTTGACCATTTTGCATGTAATCACCCTCTTTTATGCACTGTTGTTGTTAGCATTGTTGATATGTCTGTTTGTTTTCTTATTTTATTGCTCTTTCCTGTAATTGTTATCTCAACACTTTTTGACTTATCTCTACTCTTAGTCTTTCACTTCGCTGGAGGGAGTGGGGCAAGGGGAGAAACTGGGTGGTACCCTCAGGATTCCCTATTTCTGACCTGAAGGGCTCGTAAGTACACTACAAAAGCAGCATTAGCTGATACTGGAGAACAGATAATATATATTAGTAGGTAGCAGTTTAAGAAAGATACGTATCATATTGCATCACACACTATTAGATCAGGAGGAGAAGATTTCACTACAAGTATCGAAAGAACAGCTAGGGAAGGAAGTGGCTAGAATCAGCAGCAGGGAAGACTGTGATTAGCTTGAAATACCCATAGGTATTCAGAACGAGATGAAGGTGATGGGGACAGGAGTGGGGAAAGTTAAATTATTACTTTATTCACAGAAATGCAGGTATGAAGATTTCTGATGAGACTGAAATGGTGATCTTGTCTCACTTTGCCCACTTAAAACTCAATCAGTAATAATTGTTCTTTAGCATACCTTTGTATAGTCCAATTTTAAAGAACCCTCCGATGAGGGTTCTTTAAAAATGAGTTCAAAATTAAATCATCCAATCACAGGTTCTTACAACTTAGACATGCACTTTTTTGATTTTTGCTCATCATGGTGGTTTTTTCTCGTGCCTCACCAAGTCTCACTCTTCAAGTGCCCCCCTGCAAGGCCTTGGCTGGGCCTCATCAAGCTGCAGATCGTTCAGATGCAGAAACAATTGAGAACTTCCTTTAATACCCTTCTGGCTTGCTTAGGAATGTAGAACAATAAATCTTTAACCTAAAAGCATTTTCAACTTTAAAAGAAAAGAAAGAGGAGATTCCAGAGCAATATTTTTAAATCCATCTCCAAAATTTCCTGCTGTACTTAAGGAGATCAAAAAGACTTGCTTAAAAGACTTCTTCGCAAATGCTAAGGAGAGCATGAAAGATAAGATTCCTGCTGGAACATACTGAGGGATAAGATTAAAAGAATTTTTATTGTTTTCTTCTTTGTTGTTGCTGTTGTTGTTAAATCTCATACTAGTCATGGAGAAAAACATGCACTTAAATCTCCACAGGTACATTAAAATTTAATGTTCACCATAGTGGCTTAAAAACCTGATATTACTGTATTCCCAGTTGATAGTAATAAAAAGATCAGAGATGCAGTTTTCCTGAAACTGCCAGATTTAGATCAAAGACACTCAAATCTGCATGTCTTATTGCCTTTTGGTGATTTTGATGTTAACATATTTTGCCAAACATTTCTTACAGAGAAAACAGAAGTATGGACAGTGCAGCTGGTTTTTCTTCCTCAAAATCTATGCTGTTCTGTTATCCATTCAGGAATATAGTAGAAGCCATATTACATAGATTTTGTGAGTAAATCAGACCAGTGACAAATCTCGGCAGGTATACCATGTTTTCTCACAAATCAGCAGCTTGGCAGAATCACTACATAAGCCAAACACCATTTGTTTATAAATTGGTGTAGTTTGTATCCTGCTGTGTAAGCAATATCCTTCCTTAAAGTTTTAATAACCTTCTTCATAAAAGCCATTGTCTTCAAAGTATTTGTTTCAACTAGACTGTAATTTTCAGAGAGGGGGTAACAAAACAGGTTTCCTGGTATTTTCTTACAAGAATTAGCTATAATGAAATTTTGGTGAATTACATGTTCAGCTACAACCAGCTGTCCAGGTCTCTCTTTCAAATTCCAGTCATCTCATTCCTCAGCCTCTTTTATATATGTAGAGGGACCTTGATAATTACTTCCAATGATTCCATTCAACATAAGAAGATCTACTTTGCAGCATTTGTTTCATGTTTGTTATGGGTTTAGCCAAGTAGGCCTAAAATTTAGGTTTTAAAGTTCAAACTAGGCCTGGAATTGTCAGCTGACTTGAGCTGGGCTGGGCTAGCTAACAGCTGACTTTTTCTAGCCAGTAGTGTTGTATTCCATACCATACTACATTATCTCAGAAAGGGTAAGAGCTGGTGTGTGGGAGGGGCTTAGTCAGTTCCACCACGGCCAAAGTACAAGCAAGACGTGCTAGAGTTGCTTTGCTGTGCTAGACCTTGATCCTGCTGCTGCCGCTACTTGCCTTTTGTCTGAGTTCAGGGAAGTAGAAATATTTTGTTGTTACTCTTTCTGTTTCTTGCTGGGTGTCTTTTGGGGTGCTTATAAAACTATAGTGGTAAAATCTGTTTTCACTGGGGAGTGGGGAAGTTATTTTTTGTTATTCCTAGCTTGTGTATGTTATATTGTAGTTTTACTTTTCTCTGTTCTGTATTAATACATATAGTTAGTTTCAGCATAAACCTAGTTTGGAGGTTTTTTTCTCTCTCCCTCTTTTTCCCTTGGCTGATTGGTTGGGGGGGGGGAACCCTTTCTCTCTGTCTTAGACAATTGGCATTTTGCCAGTTTAAACCAAGACAATGTTTGATCTGACAAATGCCATGCTTGACACACTTCCCTGTGCATCTTGCATTTCTGATTACATTTTCAATAGTCAAACTTGAAAAAGCTGTTACTTAAATACAGATTCAATCTCAGGATCTACTTAAATTAAGTGCATCATTATACTTCACATTTCAGTTGTTAAGCAGTTAAATCTGGGCAGTGCGGTTAAAAACTCACTTAAATGAGCGGTGCTTTTGGGTAGACTTTAACCTGTGACACTCAGTGATGTAGTATATCTTAGCTGAATGGACAATAATTTATTAATTGAGCAACTAGATAATATCAGTTTTGTGGAGGACCAGAAATAAGCATGATTTGTCTCAAACATTCTGATTGCTATGACAGGAAACTGGTTACTGGAAGAGAGGATCCCTTGGAAGTGGGGCAGTGCTGTTCTGCGCTAACGTCTTTTTATGCCTTGAGACTCATGCACAGTGTGCCTGTGTCAACTTCCCTACACCCTGCCAACTACTTCCTGGGGTACTGAAAAGGGATGGCTGCATATGTGCTAATGGAATGGCTTGAAAAATCTATTTTACATAAGAGACATGCACCAGGTAAATTGTAAAAGGCAGTGGATGAATCCCCTTTGCTATCTCACTCTTTTTCCTCACTTTGTCTTGCTGTCTTTGTTGACCCTGGATCCAGACCATCCTTGCAGCAGGACCAATAGAGGATCTAAGGTAGGTGATCTTTATGCTTTTCTTTCTCCCTTTCTGCCTTTATTTCTCGTCACTCTTGTTTTTTCCTGGTGGAATGCAGCTATCATATTGTATCCCGTACTTCATACTGAAGTTTGTTGAGCGAATTGGGAGCTTGAGAAAAGTGTTGTAAAAGTTAAGAGCTTGTTAGCCAACATTTTTGAGATTAAATGGTGGGCAAGTCACCAGAATTGAAGTGATTATACAGTAAGAGCTCTCTAAGACATGGGGACTGGTGTCTTTGTTCAGTCTGACAAGAATTTAGGATGAACATCATGCCCCCCTGCTGAGTCTGTCATGACAGGTTTGCCTTATGATACCACAGTTTTCTACTCAAAGATCAAATGCCACCTACTTTCTTAATGCTGCTTTGTTTTGCTGTGTCTTCTACATTATAAACTCAGTTTCTCCAGAAGTATTACAACATTTTGAAAATGTCTCTACAATAATCCTTAGACCTCAAGAAGTAACTGGAAAAATACATGGAGCAGAAGTATCAGGATATTCCAGAAACTGGTTATAGTGTAAATAGGGAAAGAATTCAAATCACTTCCTTGTATTCTGTCATGCTTGACTTGTGCTGTAACAAATGTTAACACCCCAGAGAAGGAGCAAGAACCACTGCTATAGAGTTTAATACTTAGAACTCTGACTTGAAGTGTCTAGAGGTATAAAGAATAGCAGAAAAAATGTTGAATACAAATACTTTATAGCATTGAAATATTTTCTAAAACTTTTGTGTCAGTCAAATGAATATGACATGGCTTTCTTTTATACATGGAAAATATGCAAGGCAATTGGCATCTTTTAGTACAACATCTTCCATCATAGAAGACTACAGGTCTGACAAAAAAAGGAAAATAGTGCGTTTTCTGCATTGGTGGTTCATCATATAATTTTAGGTCTGAAGCTAGAACAGAAACCCCCACATCCTTAACAGTTACTTTTTCACCCTTACCATCTAATTGAAACCTTCTGCATCTATATATAAATCAAAAAAGTATCCTTTCCACGAGGTCCTGAAGGCTTTCAAAACTAACTGGCCTTCTGTTGGGAAACATATAAAAATAAGAATGCCAAGTTTTTCCAGCAATTTTTTGGTAAACCTGTAAGTTGGCTTTGAGAGGTGCTGTAATCTCCTATTATGCATTACTCAAGAGATTTGGAAGTAGAAACTAGATGACTTAGAAAGGGATATTATTTGACTGAAGAAAATCATATGGGAGTATTACCAAAATAGAAATTCAATTATGCAAAGAAGGAGGTGCAATAAAAAATAGAAAGGAAGATAAAATGCAACTGAAATATCATATTCTATTTGAGAAAAATTGAACAAACCCTCAAATGGTTAAATCTTAATTTAAACCTCCTGGGACAATACCCAGATTTATTACTTCTTTCCAAGAATAATCTCTGGCTTTTCCAAAGTAAAAGTGATTCCAATAATTAGAAGCTAAAACAGCTATACTTACTCTAAATAATAGGAAATTGTAAATGTTACTGTTGGTAGCATAGATCTTTACAGTGGGTATGTTGCTATTCCTTCAATTGAAATTAAAGTGAGAATCATCACTTAAAAATCCAAAAATAAGTCTCCCTGGAAACTTGTTCCAAATTTGCTTACTCTTTCATATAGCATCAGGTAATACCAGAGTATTGCTTAAAGAACGGATTTTTGGAATTCTTGCCCTCACATATTTCTTTCTGTCTAAACACAAACTTCAGGTTATTTACCAAGTACAATGTTTTGATACTATTGAAGAGAGACTTAAAATCACTAGTGCTCAAGAAGGTGTAGTCTTCAAATAGTCTCAGTACTTCTGCAGTGAAAGCATACAAGATGGTATAGGTAACTCCTCTGCGTATCTGTCCCACTTTAGAGGCAGGGAGTCAGAAGATATGCCTTGTTTGTCTCCACTTTTAAGACTGAATTTATATTTTACAGATTTTATATTGTGCTCAACTCAGAACCAGTAGACATTCAGAGACATTCTTGCTTGATAATATTTATTTTGGCTAGGATGGACGCTCTAACTAACTGTAAAGAGCAAAGTACTGAATTTGGGAAATCCTCAGCTCTGCAGGTCCTGATGTTCATGGGGGACTTCAGAAAGCAACACAGTAGTACAGAAGCAATTTGGAAGATTTTTGCTGTGTGTTGTGAGTCCTAATGTAACTACTGTGTATGATGATTAGGAGTAGTGCTCTACTGAACTGATTTTTTACAAATAAGGAAGAAGCTTTGAGTGCTAGGAGATGTTCAAATTGTTCAACTCTTGAAGTACAAGACTGTTATAATCCTCCAAGCAGGAAGAAGAGCAGGCATAGGAAGCAACAACGGCAGAATGAGGCTGGCAAATTAATTAAAAATGGTGGAGAAAAAGACAAAATACTCAGCATCACCCTTTTGTAATCTTCATTAGATCTATGCCATCAAGGAATGATGAAGCATACAGTTAACCACAAATGCATGTTGTTGGGAATTTACAGGATGCATTCATGGCTGCTAATGGGGTTGAATGTTGTCACTGCAAAGCATTTGTGGAAGATTATGAAGGTTAAAGGAAAATTCCAGATAAGAGGAAGAGTGACTGGAAAATATCATTGCATAAAATGCGAAGAGAAAGTTTCAGGGAACTACAGAGAAGTTGACTAGGTAACTGGTTAATAACTGAGAATCTAATTTCTTTTAATGTTTTCTTGCTTTTTATCTAATGAGTGGAAGCAGAACAGAAATGACAGTTCTCATTTGTTGGATAATATAGGATATTTAGAAACAAAAATAATAGTGATGAAGCCAGACCAAAACATTGACTCTGCTAGTTGAAGACTTACTAGAACCAAAGTCTTCAACAACAAAAAAAGTTTCTAGGTGAATTGATCTAGAAATTATAAATATGTAAGATACATGAGTGGTTCTTTTCAAATCTATAAACATAGCATCTTTGTAGCTAATAAAATAACTTTTTATTTTCAGAGTTTACATGACAGAAACCCTCAGGAAGGGCTAAGCTGATCAGTAATTGATCAGATACCAAACCAGACTATAATGTAGAATACATCCGCCATTTGCATTTTTCCCTGAGGAAGAAAAATAACTTGTCAGTACATCACATCATACTGACACATTGGTTTTCCACTTGATTGGTCTTATATTCAATGTATAGCCTGTGACAATATATTTATACAGGTGCATCAATTGAACCATTTCATAGTTAAAGATTTAAAAGGCAATAGCTGCTCTCATAAGTTATGCAGTACTTAAATGCAATCTTTTGTAGTGTGATCATTTTCAGTACTATAACAGTTTTAAGGAAAGTGACTAAATATGTGGAGGTCTCCAACCTAACCCATTCTACAATTCTATGACATGGAAGAGGGCAGAAGAGTGAAAGATCACTGCTCACCAAATATGAACCTACTTTAGTCCTGTAGTGGCAATAATGTCATGTTCTTCCCACTCTGGTCTGCTGGTAGGACTGCTCAGAGCAGAGCAATGGAGAAGTAATAAATTTTTTTTCTATCTGTCTCTTTGGGCATTCTCAAATTCAAACTGATTGTAGTTGATACTCTTTTTTTTAAAAGGTCACAGTATTAAGACATGACAGAGGTGGACAATAATTCATGCTGGAAAGAAACTAAGGAGGTTTTTAGTACAACCTCTCATTTAGGCAGGGTCAGGTGCAGTATCAGGCAGCATTTCCAGGACCATATCCACTTGGGTAATAAAAAACCATTCAAGGATGGGGACTGCACAATCTCCCTGAGCAAATTATTCCACTGTACTTGTGCTGGAGAAAAGGTTTTCTCTATGTCCAGTCTGATCTTTTTCTACCTTATGACTGTGGTTTTGTCTTTTGTCAAAAAGGGATGCAATACTCTAGATGTCACCTAGTGAGTGCAAAGCAGAGGGTGACTAACCCTTCCCTTGACTGCTCCATTTCTTGTACTTGGCTAAGTCAATGGTCCTTCTGATCATCTTTCTATTTTAAATTATATCCTTGGTATCCTAGCCCTTTCAAGACCTGGTAAAGTAAGCTTAGGTATGTGCTAAGGAGAACTTAAATCACAATAGTTCTAGGACTATGCTGATCTGATGTGGAGAAATTAAGACTTTGATTGATCAAAACCCTTTAGCACTTGGTTTACTTTTTTCCTTTACTGAATAATTTTTGAGATTCTTGGTATTTTGGAGATGACTCTTACATTATGCTGCTAAATGGACTTTCAGCACAGAAAGAAGCACATAGTTCAGGTTCTCTGGAGGATGAAGTGGACACATTAGTCACATGACCCTTTGCTCTATTTTATTTGAACAGGGATCTCCTTGTGATAAGTATGATTGTCACTTACAGGTGACCTATTTATTCCAGCTGATGCCTGCATACTGATTTTGCAACTAAACCAGAATTTAGGATAATGGGGTGCCATTACACCTAGTGATTACAATTTTAAATAAAATTGCTACTAATTGATGTTTTGGGTGTTTAAGTGTTTATGCAGTAAGATAGAGAATATCAGAGCATCCTTTGAATGTTCTTGTGATTCCAAAGTGCTGAAGTAGTTTCATGATTACAACCACTATTTAATGATACACAGCAGTGCGGTACATTAAGGAGACTTTATTGACTTCAATTATAGATAAACTAATCAGTAGATAATGACAGAAGGGAAAGTGAATGTAGTCAAACACTAAACTTGAAACGTATACTGCAAATCAGTAATGTTTCAAATTAAACATTTTCAGACTAAACGTTCAATGATTAATAAAAAGTACACAATTTAAAATTAATTCACTCCCTGAAAAATGTACAAAATATTTTAATAGCACTAAATTATTATGTCCTTTTCAGTTTCTGATTGATAACTCTACTGTTTGCATACAAGGATCTTTATAGTGTGTGCAAATTGTAATTCAAGTTCAGTAAATATTATACAATTCAAGTACATAGCAACTCTGCCCTCCTCCTCCAGAATTTGTGAGGCAAAATAGGAAATATCATTATCATTTGCCTTTGTTGCACCGAAATAATACACAATGATACAGTATTGTTTCTAAACAATGAATAGCTAAGTCTTTATCAACACATGAATGTTAGGTCTGAAACACCTCAGGAGTCTAAAATTTTTAATATTTTTTTTTCTTTCTTGCTGCACTTTAAGATTTTCTTTTCACTTCAGTGTAGTTATGAATGTTTATATAGCATGCATGTAACTTCTTTCAAGTCTGGAGCTTAGAGGCATCAGAAAAAGCATCCCAACTATGTTGTGCTGCTTAGGTATATCCAAAAATATCCAGGGCATAGTGCCTTGCCTCTCTTATGCTGGCAGACATTTTGGCTGGTTTTTAGCAGCTGCAGAGTCTTAATCTTGTGATTTTCTTTCTGCTGTTCCTCTGTAAGATCTTCAGAGCCTGCCTCCCTTAAGTGAGTTCAAGTCACTTATGAAATTGCAATTTTCTTTCTTCATGTTATCTACCATTAGGGTAAAATAGTGACCCAGAAGACATTACCATATGTTTCTAGTGCCTTAAATCATATGGGAATTACACAGTTCTTAAATGTGAGCCTGTCCTTCAGAACTGCTAATCTCAGTCAATCAGTCAATCTCTCTGTCTCAGATTAAAGAATTCTAAATTTCCTCCATTTCATTTGGACTTATTATTAGTTTCCTACATTACTCTTTCTGTGATCTTTGGCCACATTTTCAAGTGTATCTCAACATCTCTGAAAGTTGGAAAGCTGGGCTGAAAACTGACTTTTAAATAATCCTTTAACTGTACCATTCTGGGTGTCTCCATAATGGGTGTATTGCAGATGTGTATTGTGATGAACTCATCATAAAACTACAAAGACAGTGACACTTGAACTTGCAACTTCCATTTGTAAGAATGATAAGTCTAAACATGTTTTTAGTTGTTTTGTTTTGTTTGGTTTACATAAAAAAGGGAGAGGTCAGGTAAAATTATACAGGGAAATACTACATAATTGTGCCTGATAAAACCTGGTTTTAAAGCAAGACTTGACAAATGCAGTGAAAACAAAAACACAAGGCTGAGGAATATTGGCATTCAGGCTGCTCCCTTCCTTTTTTTTTCTTTTAGTCTCTTTCCCTCTCCCTTTTATTTTTACCAAGTCCCCATCTTTCAAAATAATAGAGGATGCAGCAGATATTTACAAGAGTTGTGTTCTTCAATCTACTTAAATAATTTAATGACAGCAGGAACTCATAGTGGACAAGGTGGCAGTTTCTTATAGAATATTCTCTGATAGTCTAGTATAGTGTAGGAAAATGCTGAAATGGATTCCAAGGAAGCCAGCGCTGGACAGGCACTTCGAACAACTCAGAGACTTGCAGCTGAAGTTTTAAAGTGCAGTTTTACTCGTAATAGGTTTTTTGTAGCAATTCCCTGCCTAGTTCTGTTACCCCGTCTGTGCTGATGACCACCACACCCTGTCCATTGTATCCCTCGAGCTTTGTTCTCTTGATGAGTCAGCCACTAAGCTAGATTGCCTGTCCTGGGCCAGGCAGGCTCGCCACCAGTCAAGGGCCCCGGTGATCAGAGCGCCCCCGGGCCCTCCTCGCCTCTCTGCCCGGTTATTCCAAGGTTGGAAACCACGTGTGAGTTTCCTATGCCTCACGACTGGGGAGAGTAGCAGGGCCAGGACTCCAGCCAGCCCTGCCCCTGTCCTTAATTCATTGGTTAGGGGACCTTTGACCCTGCCCCTTCCTCAGTTTTCACCCAATCCAGCCCAGATCTGGGGTCTACCCCCTGAGATCTTATAATACCCTAAAAACTCTCTCACTCCACTGCTTCCTTGTTTGAACTTTCCTGGACTCCGTTGTCTCTGTCTCCCATCGCTGAATCCCTTCGGACAAAGGGGAGAGCAGAGATCTCTCTCCCTTCCCTTCAACACTGCATAGTATAGTTACAGAGAATTGTGTTGATTCTTGTGGAACTTCAAGAGAAGATTTCTTTTAAAGGAAAAAATTAACCATCTGTGCCTTAGTGCACTCCCCACTTATAAAACACAGAAGCTTATTTTGTTGGATGTTCAAAAATCTGCTGTATTTTATACAATTCATTTCTCAGTGTGTTCCTCTCAGTACATTTGGAAAAATGTAACTTTTAAAGCAATATAATTTTTTATGGCATTTGATTAATTTCTGATTAAAAGACATGAGAATCAAATGCTGATATTTCTTACTTCTTACTGTAATAAAAAAAATCCTACTCATTAAGAGGATCCTTGAGCAAAAAAACCCTAACATCACAAAACAGCACAAAGGTTTGAATCCTAGAATGAAGTGGGCTTTCAACTTTGCTGTTGGAGTCTAATTTCATTGGGCCAACACAGTTGCAGTTTTTCCACAAGAGATTTGCATTCACAGAGTCTTGTGCTATAGTTTATGCAGTCTGTGCCATGTGCTGCTAGTGCTTCAAAGGTTTCTTACATTCTGCTTCTGCTTGCAAAGCACAACACTGAGGAACTCAAATGCTAAGGTATTTAATGTAGCTGCCATTGTCACCCACTTGTATTTCCCTTGATAGTCCTGTGACAGTACATACCGCATTAAAACACAGTTCCTTTCCTTTTTTATGCCTGAGTAGATGCACTGACTCATTCACTGAATAATATTATCAGATCACATTCTCACAATTGTCAATGCCTGACTGTGCAGTTTCTGTCCGGTGTAGAAAAACATCTTTGTGAAAGCCCTGGTATTCCATAGTAGAAAAGCAGGCAATAAAAAGCAC
This sequence comes from Pithys albifrons albifrons, assembly GCF_047495875.1. NCBI lineage: Eukaryota > Metazoa > Chordata > Aves > Passeriformes > Thamnophilidae > Pithys > Pithys albifrons. The sequence continues at coordinate 44,423,388 of NC_092462.1, read as the reverse complement.
CAAATTCATGTTCTACCTTTGACAGGGCAATTGGAATAAGAAGACACTGATCTCTAAAATTTGAGCCATATATACAATCTCACAGGGAAACATTTTGCTGCTGCAGAATGTGTTTAATTTCAAGATGCATTTCCACATCACCAGAAAGTTGTGACTTGTTTTGGCAAACTAAGCCAGTCCACAATTATACATGCCAGGTGGAAGAAGATAAAATAATTCCTTTACCAGTATTGAAAGGACACAAGTATAAAGAGAACAAAAGACTATGTAGAATTGGATTCCCTGTTGGTGGAAATAAAATTACTTCACAAATTTGGATGAGGTCTGTCTGATTACTTCAGCAATGGAACATGCTCTTGAATGGAGATTGTTGTTTAATTTCCTGGCATCTTGTGGAATAATTGCCTAGGGAATCTCAAAGTGTCTCTATCTAAAACATGGAAATTAGTTAAAAGGAGGGAGTTTACATGTTCTGTGTTATCTCCATTTCAATATAGATCTTGTCACCATGGTATAGCTTCTGAGTCTTTGTCCAGCTCTACTGGACACTGTACTTTATTACACATGTTATTTGCTTGTGAGCCTTGAAAATTATGGATTTTTGCCAGTAGGATTCCCTTCTACTACAAAGTACATATAAAAAGAGAAGCATTAGATCACTTAGCATTTTTAATCTGTCTTTCTGTTTTTCTGAAATATTGACAAGTAGTTTTCTTCTCATTTTACTCTCTTCAGACAAAGTTTTAGATTATTTCAACAATGGGAAATTTGAGCAGAACAGTAAGAGAAACACTTCCAGTTTTCCAGAAGTTTTCAACATTTTCTGTAGCAAAAGTTACCTGCCTTGTGCCTAAACCAGCCATGTACAGAAAATGGTGCCCCTGCTCCCATGCTGTTCCTATCACCTCCTCATTACAATCCCTTTGGTAGCTTTTATGTCATTGCACACAGTCACTGTTGCAGGATCTTTGTGCCTCTCAGGCACAAAGATTTTACTCAGTATTTGCTTCTTAGTCTTTAATCCCAGGTTAATAGCAAGCTATAATCAATTGCTCATTGATCAGTCTCGACAAGTATTCAGCTACCTAGAAAAGTGAAGCTGGTAGAGAGAGTCTTTTATTATTGTAGGTAAGCTTTGGGTAGGTTATAGGTTTAACTTGTTGCCTTTATACATGTTTCTAGTTAATCATTAAAATTTCTATATTAATACTTTTCCCTGAATGGTATGTTGTATTTTTCTTCTAGAGATGTGGATGGACACAACCCAATGAACCTGCATATCTGAGTATTTTAAATACCATGATCAGCTGTGCCAAACTTTGAACTCGCATGTGAAATTATGCTTCTACTGACACTGTCTTTGCTTCATATTCCTTTTGAAATAAAATTCTGGTTGTTTGTCCTTTCTTCTTCAACCCTTGCTATTATTTTGTTCACAGTTCTACTTGTGCTGAATAAGCTTTTGTAAGACAGTGTTGGTTCCCCTTTGAAGATGGGCATTTGAACATTCTGTGGGTAACAAGTCATGAGAAGGAGTTGAAAAGCCCCAGAGACCTGTGAGAGCAGTCGCTGTCACCCAAATGACATAGGACGGTCTGCTCTCCCTCATGCTTGTCAGCACAGCTCAGTGACTGTGAACAAAATTATCAGGTGTACTCTACCATGACTTTTGGAGTACTTCCGGCCATTTGTTTGCACTGAATGAATAGCTTGGCTCAGAGTTACAGGGGTTTGTTGTTTGTATCCAGATGGAAGAATGACTACAATGTACTCTGATTTTGGCTATACTCTTCTTTTGCACAGCACTCTGATGCACTTCTGGAACGAGAGAATAACCACTGTGTTTGCACTGATCATTCCTTAGAGTTTAATATGTTTGTGTGTTTTCAAAACAATCAGCATCATGTGGTAATAAAATTAAAGTACTCTTAATGCTCTTCATATCTTTATGTTGTGAAACAAGAAAATACCTAGAAACTTGCTCTGGGACATCTTGCTTACTTGTCTCTGAGTTTATACACATTGCTGCTTATCAGCATATTTTGCTTTCATTCCATTTGGAATCTTACTTCACATGGCAGTGCTTCCTGTGCTAAGATCTTGTTAAGAGAACTTTTTGTAAGTCTGTTTAATATCTTGACATAGTTTGGCTACTGTTTGCCCTCAATTACTTTTTTGCTTTTAACATCAAAAAGAAGTTCTTTGCCATGATTATTTGGGTTTGAAATTTTACTTTCTCAGTTTTAAGATTTTATTTTTCTCCTGATGTTTGCCTATTTTAACTCACAGCTCTGGCTGTGTTTTTAAATAAGGATACAGAGAAAACCAGACTATTTAAGATTGTAGTGTAGCAACGCCAAGTTGTTGCTTCCCTTTCCTCTTCTTCCTATCTGAAGTCTCCAGCTGTCTATTACTCTTAAAATATATTGGCAGGAGCTTATTAATTTTGCTAATTAGTGTCCTTAAATTCAAATACTATGACTAGCACTCATGATTTGCAGAAAACTTCTGTGTCCTTTCCTGTTCTATTTGTAGTACCCACTTTTTAACCTGTTAACAATTCTTTTTACACCTTTGTTAACGTATTATTTTTCCTGTGATCTCTGTTTTTGACAACCTTCCTATAATATTGCTATCAACAGCAACACTTCCCTATCTTCTTTGTTTCGTTGTTTTTTTTCCTCTTCCTAAACCTCTGGCCTTTTCTATTCCGTTCAAAAATCTAATTTCTAAATTATTGATGATTTTAATATTAGCATAGTAGCTACCTATATCTGGCAGGAAAGCACTCTCAGAGCACCTTCACAGAACCTTCTGGTTTATGGAGGATGGTTTTAAACACCAAACAGCAAAAGCAACGGTACAGTCAGGTCTTAGAGATATGAAATAACTTTACTGGTTGTGGTCTGAACAAACTGAATTAATCTCAGCACAGAACAATATCTCATAGCTGAACTACATCACTGGTCTCTAGTAAGCCTGACCAAGGATTAGTGAAACTAAACCTTACTTCAAGCTTCTTATCTATGTTCCTTTAAAGACAGTGCTACAACTGTCTACCATGTCTTCCTTTTAATCTTATCAGTGAGCAGTGTAAGCTAGTTTCAGTAACCTTAAACGACCCATTTTGCTGTCTCCAGTTATGCACTGGTGGTCATATGTGCAGTGATTCTTTTCCTGCCTTTAGTTTCTGGTTTCTGGTACTTCCAACATAACAAGGTGATGTTTAGCACAAGCTTTGACTCTTGTGTGTTCTCCTGGCTTGTCTCATGCAGTAGTAGAACAGTAGTTTCACCCATCCATAGAGAACTATTATTTCAATACCCATAGTGTCTGGAAAAATACAAATAATATGTGTCTTACATGACAATGTTGAGTGCCAGTCTACATGTTAGTAACTGAAATCAAGACAGTGTCGTCATCATCATCAGAAAAAGTAATGAGGTGTGTTGCTCTGTGTGATTTCTGTCTTGATGTTACTTCCATCACATGTTGTCTAGTTATGAACATTTATAATACACATCAGTACATGGGAAAAGAATCAAAAATAGAGAAAAAGATTAAAAATGTTTCTTTCAAAGGCAGGAAACAATTTAATAAAACTGTTACTTAAAGTCATTAGACCTAAGAAAATAGTTGCTTGAGAGAGCTCAGTAAAATCATTAGCAAATTTACTCTTAAAATTTTGAAGACCGTATTTCATTACTGCAGCTTTCAACTTTTGTTGTTTGTAGAGTAGAGTATGGAATATATCTCTACAACTATTGTTTGTAGAGATATGTATTCTGTACAAGTCAATATTTGATCTCAACCAGCAGTGAAGACATAGAAAAATAATTCTCATCACAATGACATAAAAATTATTCTGCATAATGCTGTATTTATTATCTTCATAATTACTTCAACATATTAAAATGGCCTGATGCTTTTCAGAGAGTAAAATCCAAGACAGGCATCTGATCTCTGAAAGACAGAGAAAAATATTGCTATAGTTACATATAGTGTCTGAAGTAGAGGTTTTCAGGCCTGCTTCACTGATTGGATTTTGGGGGAAGTAGGGCATTGTAGGGAGAGAATAGAAATTTTTCAGTAAATATATGCATTCTGGAGGTCTTCAGTAATGTTTACACTTTCATAGTTTGCAGCCTCTACTTGAGCCCATGAGGTAGCAGGGTTGTCCTCTGCCATATAGAGATACATTTATTTATTTTATGCTGCTTATGGGATTCACTACTGTAAGCAGGAAAAAAAATGTTGATTCTTATCCCCCATGCAATAATTTTAACCTGATTATATATACAAAGTTGGAATCAGCCTTTTTGTCTCTTCATCTGAATAAAAAATGAAAGATTCTACTGGAGACATTTAGTACTAATGGTATATTGTGTGGCTATATAGACTTACTAAGGATATATTTATTTGCTATTAATTAATATATCTTTTCTCAACGAATTTCTTTGGCTACTTAAACCAGAATATATCTACTCAGTGTTCGTTGAGTTAAAAAGTCACAACAAGCCATAAAATCCAGGGGAACATGAATTTGCTTTATTTCATTTACTTAACTGAGATAATCATAAATCTATATTTAGAATTGGAATTGTAAGGAAGAAGATAAGGCTATTATAAAAACAAAAAGCTAGCAATTTTAGAATGACAGAAGCCTTGGCTAAAATCCTAAAAACATCCTATGTCTTTTATTTAACAGGGAAAGTTTGAAGTATTATTTCAAAGGCTGTTTATGCAATATATATATCACTGATAAAGTAAATAATCAGTGAATCTTTCCACCTAGACAGTTAATTAAGGAAATAAAAGGAGACAAACTGTTTTTCTTTTTTTTTCTTTAATCCTCACGGGTTTGTTAGGATTGATATTATAAGATCCTGAATAAAACTAAAGCTGTAGCAGTGGGATCTGATGATCTGGTTTTCATTCTTTAGGAGGATTTCCTTAACTTCAGTTATAAAACAAATTTAGATATTGTATCTGCTCTGCTGGAATCTAAACCTTCCAACTCAAAAAATGCTGTGAACATTAATGGAGACCAGCAGATACAGAGCAATGATGTACCCTGATTGCAATCATAATCATGCATTAGAAATTGAAGTACTACAGAATATAAAAGTTTGTATTCAATAGCAAACCAAATGAGAGGAAGGTTATGATGACTGTAATGATTAGCTTGACCTTTTTCCTGACTCTTACATTATAAATCACTTTATTATACCAGCCAGATATATTTTCAAATATGTACCTCATATTTTACTAAATTTAGAATAGTAAGGACACCTGCTTTGCTTTTAGTTTTCTTGGTTTATGTGTTTGAAATCATTCAACTTCTGGATAAAAATCAAGTGAAAGATAATTCTGAGATTACTTGTGAAAAGAAAGGATAAAATCTTCTGAGTAATTCTGATATTTATTTTTATAAAGCATTAAAATAGTTCCTTGAAATTTCCAGACTGAAAAGTGTTATTGACTTAAAAAGGGAGACAGAGTTAGCAAGAGCTCCTGAAAATCACGTTTGTTCAGAAATCTAAATGTAGATTACTTTATTAATGTGATGATGATGATGTTAGGCTTCATGGACGAAGCCTAGAGAAGGGCTCTACCCATGTGGGTGTGTCCTTTGAGCCTGTGCAGTGGATTTTTTAGGTGAGGCACAGCATGTGCAGAACTGGCCCCACCCTTTAACTCCTCAGGTTCATCTGCCACAGCTGAGCGAGCTTGGAGAGTGACAGTGAAGTCCTCAGGACTAGAACCTACAGTCGCTAATATTCCCAGGAGGTCTCCCATCCAAGTACTAACTGGGGCTAGCCCTTCTTAGCTTCCAAGATCTGACAGGATTGGGAGTCAGGGTGGCATTTAACTACCTTTTATTCCTGCTACAGAAAGATGGAAGCTGATGGTACTAAACCTATGTAAACTCTTCTGCAAAAAAAAAATAAAAAAGTCTGCCAACTGAGAGAAAGGAAAATGGCTACAAAAGGGGAAACCACTGCTGTCTCATCATGCAGGAGAGTTTACATAAGTTTAGTACCATTAGCTTCCATCTTTCTGCAGCAGGAATGACAAAGCTCTTGTAGCAGTGACAGTGTGACAGCTCTTGTGGTAGTGCAGTAATGACAATGGCTCTTGTAGCAGCAAATGATAGAGCACTGCCTCTGCAGATAATTTAGCATATGCTGACAGGGCACTGCCTCTGTGACCAGTTTAGGGCATGCGTTAAGACAGCTCTCGATCATTTTGTTCAAGTTAATGTGCCAGTTGAACTACAATAGCTAAGAAGCAGGCAGAAAATTATTTCATATTTCATAAAATTACAATGTCATATCACCCGAAACTGGGTTAATAAGTTCCTAAATTGCAATAGCATAATTAGTTTGGACTTAGCAAGGATACACTTTCAGTAAGAGAATTTGCACTCTATGTCTCATGAGTATATTTAGTCACGGTGGCAGTACTCAATTGTTATGGGTTTAACTAGGCCTAAATTTAGGCTTTAGTTTTCAAAATGGACCTCAGATTATCAGCTGGTTTGAGCTGGGTTAGGCCAGCTGGGTTAGGCCAGCTGACAACTGACTTCTACTGGCCAGTGGTATTCCATACCATACCATATTCTGACACATAAATACAGTAGAGTAGGAGGAGTGCTCTCAGTTCCCATCACGGTCGAGGTAGAGACAGGACACGCTACTGCCGCTATGTCGCATTTAGTTTTAGTTCGGGGAAGTAAACATTTTATTGTTATTGCTCTCTTTTCCTTGCTGGGGGTCTTTTGGGGTGCTTTGTGGAGCTGGAGTGATGGGATCTGGTTTTGGTGGGAGGTAGAAGATTGTTATATCTAACTTGAATAGGTGTGTGTTATATTATAATCTATTTTTAATTTTCCCTTTTTTGTGTAAATATATAACTAGTTATGTTCAAGTTTAAGTGTCCAGTTTTTTTTTATTCCCTTTTCTCAGTGGGGTGGGGAGGGAGCTTTGTCCTTTGATTTATACTTGGCATTTTGCCAAAGTATTCAAACCAAAACATCAGGCAATCCACTAACTTCAAAAGATAGGGTGTATGATATACACATATTTGATCAAAATCAACTCTATCTGCCCCACATACAGCTCTGCTTCTATTCTCCATTTTTCCTTTAGTCCTGTCTATATGGAAAAAAATATAAATTACTTTTCTTTTTTTTTTTTATGATGGAATTATAGGATGTTTTCACCTCTGATATCACTTCTGAAGATTAACAGAGCCTAAGGGACCAGTTGACCAGAGAGCAGGATTGTGTCTGCAAGTAGCTTTAATATTTGACAGCATCCATTTATGCTGCAAATTTCAGGTGAGTATATGGTTTTATAATGTCAGTGTTATGTATAGTTCTTTTAGTACTACTCTGAAAATTGGGTGGTGAGTACACATGCACAACTGTTGAACTCCTGTATTTGGCTGTCTCCACTGTGAAGTGATTACACTGACACAAAAGTTCACTATAAATTCTTTCAGTCTCTCTTGCATCAGTGTTCAAATACTAAAACTTTGCTGCTATATTAAATTAATTACTGCACAGTGTTTGTCATGAGGTCTCATTTTCATACTGTATAATTATACAGATATGAAATATAAATAGCAACTATTCAAAACAGCTCAAAATAGCCTATAGAGTTAATTTCTCCCTTGTAGTAGAAATATGAAGTAGTAAATATGTATATTTTAAGTCTATTTTTATGATCTTGTAGTTATATTTGCATTTTGCTTAAATGTGCTTGTAACGGCTTCTGCTGTGAGAGACGTGTCAATGCGATGAGGATATTACATAGCTTAAAACAGGTTATCTAATAATTCAAATATTAAGCACAAATTATATAATAAATGAGTTTTGATTAGTTGACTTGTAAGACAATTCAGCTGGAGCCAGAATTCAATTTCTTACCAGCAAAATGTAACATATGTTAAATGAAAAAGCACAGTTCTGTAGATGTGACAGCTTAGCACTGACCTGTGGCATACTAAATACAGAAGAGTTACTCTATAACTCCTCTCCAAAAAAAGCCCCCAACAACTGACATTAACTTAGGGACTACATATTTGTTGTAATATACAGCTGAAACCCTTTGCAGTATGAAAATGTGAGTTAAAACTACAGAAGAATTTTAAAAAATGGCTAAAAAAATAAATTCATAGCAATTGAACAAGTTAAATTTTTATTGAAATTAGCTTTATAATGTGGGTAGAATATTCAATTAGAAAAAATATTTGTTTTTTTACTTCTAAGTGAAATGAATAACATCAGAATCTGAAGTGAAAGGGTGCATAAATCAGATAGCAAATTTCTTAATCTATCATGTCCTCTAAGGGATAGCCTTGGGTTTCTCCTGGAGTCACAAAGGTTAGGCAAAGTGAAGAGTTCAGTTATCTTTGAAGCCCACCAGTGAGGAGACTGAGTGTGCACAAGGAGTAGGGAGGGGACACAGCTGGGACAGCTGACCTGCTCTAACGAAAGGGAAATTCCATAACATAGGGCATCATGCTCAGCAGTAAAATCTGGGGAAGAAGAAAAAATGAGGGGGTATTTGGAGTGATGGTGCTAAACCTTCTTTGGTCTTCCTAAGTCACTATGTGTGGTGGAGCCCTGCTCCCCTGGAGATGGCTGAAGACCTGCCTTCCATGGGAAATGGTGAATGAATTCCTCTTTCTTTCCTTGTGTGTGCAGCTTTTGCTTTACCAATTAAATTGTCTTTATATCAAGCTACAAGTTCTGTCACTTTTACTCGTCTGGTTCTCTCCCCACATCCCACCAGGGGTGGGGAGAGAGCAAGGAGATATAGAGTTGCCAGCTAGGGTTAAACTATGACAACCCCCCTGGGGTCACAGATTTGTTTTGGGTTTTTTTTAAATCTGTCCTTGTTATGTCTATCTTTTTCATGCTACTTCAGAAACTTCTGGGGTATTTTGTAAGACAGGAAACACTGTTTATTCTAGCTCCAGGGAAAACAATTTTAGTATCAACTACTTCTTTTAAATAGAAGTTAAGTCAATTAATAAATACATTTTCACAGAATCACAGTTAACTACAGAGTCACAGAACATACTGAGTTGGAAGGGACCCACAAGCATCATCAAGTCAAACTCCTGGCTCTGCATAGGACCATTCTCAAATCACACCATGTGCCTGAGAATATTGTCCAAATGCTTCTTGAACTCTGTCAGGCTTGGTGATGTGACCACTTCCCTGAGGAGCCTGTTCCAGTGCCACCCTCTGGGTGAAGAACCTTTTTCTAATATCCAACCTAAACCTCCCATGACACAACTTCCCTCAAGACCTGTCACTGGTCACCACAGAGAAGAGATCAGTGCCTGCTCCTCCACTTCCTTTGTTGCGGTCTACTCTCAGTCACCTCTTCTCCAGGCTGAACAGAACAAGTGATCTCAGCTGCTCCTAATAGGGCTTCCCCTCAAGGCGCTTCACCATCCTTGTTGTCCTCTGTTGGATGCCCTTTAATCATTTAATATCATTTGTACATTGCAGTCGGCAAAACTGCACAGAATATTCAAGGTGAGGCTGCCCCAGTGCAGAGCAGAGTGGGAAAAGCCCCTTCTTCTACCCACTGATGATGCTTTCCCTGATGCCCCCCAGGACACAGTTGGCCCTCCTGGCTGCCAGGACACTGCTGACTCTTTTCCAACTTGCCACAGACCAAGACCCCCAGGTCCCTTTCTGTGGCACTGCTTTCCAACATCTCATTCCCTTAGTCCATATGAACATCCAGAATTTCCCCATCCCAGGCACAGAATCCAGCACTTCCCCTTGTTGAATTTCACATGGTTGGTGATTGTCCAGTCCTCCAATTTGCTAAGGCCCCTCTACAGGGCCTTCCTCTGTGTCATCTGCAGACTTGCTTAGTACCCCTACCAGGCCTGCGTCAAAATCACTTATGAAGATGTTCAAGAGCTCAGAGCCTGAGATGGAGCTCTGCAGAACCCCACTAGTAACCCCACTAGTCACCAGTCTGATGTCACCCCGTTCACTATCACCCTCTGTGCTTGACCCATGAACCAATTGCTCACCCACCTCATGATGTGTTTATCCAGCTGTGCTGTACATTTTGTCCAGAAGGATCTTGTGAGAGACAGTATCAAACACTTTACTGATATCCAAAAAGATTACATCCACTGGCCTTCCTTGATCAGCCAGGTGGGTTACCTTGTCATGACAGGAAATCAGATATGAATAAGCAGGACTTTCCTCTCATGAAGCTGTGCTGACTGTTACTAATGACTGTGTTGTCTTTCAGGTGTTTTTCTGGAAGCAGATGACGAGAGCTCTATTTTTGCCATGGTGATCTCTTTTTTCATTGCTAAAAATATACACACAGAAAAAAAATCTCATATTTTGCATATACACAAAAGCATAAGATGACAAAACAAGAGAGAAAAAAATATAAATTTAAATAGTTATGCATAAAGCCATAAATATGTTTGCATTTGATATTTAAACACAATTTGCCCAAAGTAGATATATATGTACTATGTTTCATAAGATTTAAATGACAGGATTTCTGTATCATAAGAAAATAAATATGATAATTATGATTGATGATACAAAGCTAGAAAAGTTGACTGATCCCTCTGAGTACTATGTAGGCAATCAGAAGGATCCAAACAGGGTGAAGGGGTGGGTAGTGAGGAACCTTATACAATTCAACAAAGGCAAGTGCAGGGTCCTACACCTGCAGTAGAATAACCCCATGCACCAGCATAGGCTAGGAACCAACCTGCTGGAAAGCAACTCTGCAGAGAAGGACCTGGGGGTCCTGGTGAACAACAAGCTGTCCATGAACCAGCAGTGTGATCTTGTGCCCAAGAAGGCCAGGGGTATCCTGGTGTGCATTAGGAAAAGCTTTGCCAGCAGGTCAAAGGAGGTGATCCTGCTGCTCTACTCAACCTTAGTGAGGCCACATCTGGAGTGCTGTCTCTATTTCTGGGCTCCTCTGGACAAAAGAGACATGGAGCTCCTGAAACAAGTACAGAGGAGAGCTACAAAGATGAATGTGAGACTGAGCACCATACTGAGGAGAAAAAGTTAAGGGAACTAGACCTGCCTGTTTGTTCCTCAGAAGACATAACTGAGAGGGGATCTTATCAATGTCTCTAAGCATCTGAAGGGGGATGTCAAAATAACGGAGCCAGGATGTTCTTGGTGGTACCAAGAAATAGGACAAGAGCCAATGGGCAAGAACTAATGCCTGGGAAGTTTCACCTGAATATGAGGAAGAACTTCACTGTGAGTAACTGAGCACTGGCGCAGGTTGCCCAGAGATGTTCTGGAGTCTCCTCCTCTGAAGGTATTCTAAAGCTGTCTGGACAAAATCCAAGTAACATGGTCTAGGGGACCCTGCTTGAGGTAGGTGGGACCAGATGTCCTTTTGCAATCCCTTTCGACTTCACCCATTCTGTGGTTCTGTGATAATTTCGCTAAACATGGTTTTGTCTATCATAAGAAATCTTGGCTGGAGCAGGTGTAAGGAATTCCTCTAACACTTCTAAAAATAACTGTAAATTTCCATAGCTACAAAATATTTCCTGCAAGAATATTAGGTAGTGTAAATCAGCATGAGTTCCATGACAGCATTGGAACTAGGCAGAGTTAGACAAGCTGAGTATCTTTTCCCAGATATTCAAATTACAAAATAAGTTGGTACTACTCAATTGTGATACATATTTCACTCTGCAAATGCAGAGACTACCATGCACAGATGTTTATGAACTATATTTTTCAGTAGTTGCCTTTGTCAGGTATTTCATCAAAAACTTCAAAACAATTTCTCATCCTTTTTCAGCACAGCCTGCTAAACATACATTTGAGTAAGTGATTGAAACTTTAATTTGGTACAAACCCCTTGCTTGATATTCCCAAAAGAAAAATGAGTTTCTATTTCTTTTGGTGAGCTACTGAAGTTTTGAAAATTATTAAATATTGAAGTTCTGGTATGCATGCATACAGAACTGTGGACTGTTAATTAAAAAAAAATTAAACAATGTTATATAAATAATTTTATTCTTACAGAGTGTATTAACACAATTCACAACCTTCAAACATATTGATAATAAATTGGTCAGCATTTCAAAGCCTACCAGTGATTTTGAGAATGCTATCCTGTACCTTCCAAAGAAACTTGATATTTAATTCTCACTCCATTAAAATAAATTATGCTACTTTATTAGTTAAACCTTGACCTGGGTTTTACTTTTACACTTTACATGACATTTAACATTTTTCTGAAAGTGAAGCAAAAATAATTGTTCAAAGTTTGGACTGTATAAGCATACTGTGTGTACACTGGAACATAATAAAAATAATAGAAGCTTGCAATTGCGAGAAAGTTATCAAGCACATAGTCCGTTTGAACTGCATTCTGAGCCATTCTTATGTAAATGCTACTTACAGAATTGCCATCAGAAGGGATGTGAAATTTATTTTGATTTTTCAGAAACTGCATTTTTAAACAAGCTTGTATGATTATGTGTGTATTCTCACAGCTTCATCTTTTTATATTCATTAATAACTTGGAAAGATAGTTATAATTTAAATAAAAATAGAAAACAACTTCAATTTTGTCTTTAATTATTTCTTATTTTTGTATTTCATGGAACGTTCCTTATTGTCATTTAAAACTACTTAAAAATCAGAAGATGAATCAAATGAAAACAGTAGAGGGTTTTTTACAATATGGAGATCAGACCACATTTGAACTCAACCAGGCCTGCTCCAGAATGAGGGCTGCCACAGGGTGCAACAGTGTCCTGTGCTGTGTGACCTGAATTGCTGTTCTGAATCACATAGTGCTGGTTCCAGAAACAACTGGCCCAGCGATGCCTGTCTTTGCAGGCTGCATGACCCTGCATGCTTTGCTAAAAGACTGAAGCAGAATGCCTTGCTGGGGCATCTGTACTTATCCTAGTACACATGTTGCTTTCCTCAAAAACTGGCCTGGCTAGCAACTTGTGGCACAACTTTATGTTCTTTCAACACACAGTCTGAGGGCACAGTATAGAAAATATATCTAGTTCTTCAATTCAATTGTTTCTTAGGAAAACCTTTAATTGAAATATTTATAGATTGCATAATTGAATCACAGTTGACTTACTTGTCTATCATTTCCTATACTGGGCTCTTTTCCAACCCTGCCCACTCAAGACAAATTAAGACAAAATAATAGATTTTGAGTTTTTATTAATTTTAAATCCTATTCACTTAGATTTATTCTCTTAGATCTTGTACTGGTGTTGATATTGAAATACCTAACCAAAATAATTTCTAATTTGAAAATATTAATGAAAGAATGTCTTTGACCTCCTAGGAAAAGGTTGCAACCCAAATATAGAACTGAGACCCTAAAATTGTAAAGTGTATGTACTAATCTGTAAGACTGGTATATGTACATTTGGTATAAACATTTTCCCTCTCTCTTAATATAAATATATTTACTTAAATTAATTCTATAAAGTTTTGTTTCTGAGTTTGATTCTGGAAAGAATTCATAAGGACAGACATTTTATGGTCTTTTGGGCATACATTCATATGGAGATAGATAAAAAATGTTATCTAGTTATCATTTTGTCTTTAATTATAAATTCTAATGTGTAATGTCAATTTCCTTGCATATTCTTTATTAAAAAGAAGATAAATATAGATTTCCTAAGACAATTTTTGTCCTTATTTTATACAGATATTGAAAAGAGTGAACATTTTATACCTACAGACTTTTTTAGCATTTCAATTAGACAGAATTGTTCCTATAATAAGCCTTATCTTCTCTTTTTTACAGTTAAAACATTAGCAAAATTATCTGCTTGTCTTTGACCCTCACATAGAGTAGATCTATACATTCAATGCCTGTCCTTTACCCTTTTCTGCCCTACTTTTTACCATCCTCACAAGATACAGTCAAGCTAAGCACTCAAGTGCATTTGAATGGTGAAAATGAAAGTACTGTAAAGATGACTTTGCATAAAGTTAGGATCATGAACATATGTGTGCATAGTCAGGACTGGATCTTCCTAATCTTTGCAACATGCTCTTATAATCTTACAGGCTCAGTGCTGTCTGATAAAATAATAACATAAAAAACAATGGGCTTCATGAGAGAGTTTTATTAAGAGGAGGAAGAGACACACCAATGTTTAAAGACAGTCTTAAATAGACTCAAATATTGAGAGTACTTAACATACTGAGTATAAGCAGTATAAATATTATTCTTTGGATAATACTTTGCAGATCACCAGCCCTACCTTATCAGTATTGTACACTTCAGAAGTTTCATTTATTTCAGTCATAAACAGAAGTTGTAGCTTATAGCATAAAGAAATAAACAGGGACTTTAGTTAGAATAGTTGGTTTTACAGGCTGCTGTAGGAGCTCCTCTTGGAGCTGTTATAGGTAAGGATATGTCAGCCTTCTATTTCTAACGGTTTATAACCACAGTGTAAAAATGGGCTTTAGACTGAAAAGATACCTTGTCAGATAAACTCTCAGCTCAGAACCAAATTGTTTTAAAAGAACACATTTCCATAGCTGTATTATCTCTTCTGTATTAAAATTGAATGGTTTAGTTCAGCTGTGGGAATGAGCTCTACATGTGACATCTTGTTAACAGCTCTGAGCTGCTAGATAGGTCCATGTCCTCAACATATCAGTGGGAATATATTGTAGTGAAAGATGGTGGAATTTTTTCCAGTTTCCTAAGGAGCACAACAAATACACATAAATTTCTTTCCTGCTCCTGAACTCATAGAGGCTGAAAAGCCCTCAGTTTAGCCCAAAAGACACAATACAGCATCAAAATATCCATGGTAGAAACTCAGACAGCTGAGCCGGATCTTTTTCATGACACAAATTACTGCCTCAGCTGATGCATTTTGTGCCAAACCTAAGCTGCTTCTAAATTTAAGTTGTTGTTGTTGGTTTGGGTTTGGGTTTTTTGTTTGATTGTTTTTGGTTTGGCTGGTTGGTTGGTTTTGGTTTGTTTTGGGAGGTGGGGATGGTGGTTTGTTTGTTTTGTTTAGGTTTTTTTTTTGTTTTTTTTTGGTTTTTTTTTGTTTTTAAATTGCACCATTCTGGCTTTAGCCATCCCTAGCTAGGTGCAAAATATATACCACTCAGTTAAATCCATGGCCACATTCTACACAGATTTTTCTCTAAAGCAAGAGCTACTTTTTCCACTGTATTTTCTCCTCATGAAAGCATGCCAGGTAGAGATCCAGTAGTCTGCAAGTAAACACATAAGTCTACCTCAGTAAGGTTGACTTTTCAATAGCTTCTGAGTATTTCCAATATCTTATTGAGAATGTGGTGATTCCTTGCTGTCAAAGAACAGAAGTTAAGTAGCTAACATATTAATTAATAATCTGCTATTTGTGAATATCTCCACATATGCTTGTGCCTAAGAGAGAGAAAATAGACCAAAGTCACTGTACAGGCATGTATTTTTGTATCAGCATTATGGAAATCATGCTGTCATTAGCACTGTTGTAATCTTCAAAATGGAAGAATAACCAAATATGTCAAGGTGAAATAACTGTAAAATAAATTTCATGGTGGAAAGGAAAGCTATTATGTTCTATCTTACAAATATCATGTGTTTATAATATTTTCTAGATTTATAAAGTAATGGACTGATGACACCATCATGTTGAACTGGAAAAACTAAGTATGATACTGCAGAGGTGGATGGTTTCTTTTCAGTTCTTTTAGGCAAATGGAAGCAATAAAGGATTTTGGAATTTCTGGACACATTTACATCTTCCATATATCTGCCTGATAGGTTCATTTTTAAAGGATATTACATAATTTGCCCATCTGAGCATTAACAGAATTAGCTTTACATTGTATCCAAAGCTGCGGGAGAGTAAATCATTAGGAAATACCTGATAATCCTGGCATAAGGATACATGTCTAATAGTTTATCATATTGTTTATTCAATAGTACATATAAAGTCATTCTGACAGTGGCCTCTAAAGCATTACTGTAAAAAATCTTATATTCCCTGCTAATAGTGTAACTCTTTTCGTGCAAGTGGTTGGTTGTTATTCTCCATATGACCCTAAAGAGCCCAGTACATAATCTTGTACTGCACGTCATTGTCCTCTCTCTGTGATGTTGAAAATGAGGCTCAAACATGGTGGATTTCAATGGTCATTACATAAATGGTTTCTAGAAGTACAGAGGAGAATACAGCATTGTGGTACATTGCTCAAAAGCAAGGATAAAACATTTTTTATATAAAAACAATACATATATATTCCTGTGTGAGGTTTTTCTGTGCTAACCCAGGAAATCATACATTGGACTCTAATAGAAATCATTTTTGGTAATTTTCCCTGTATTGTAGGTGTGCACACATTGCAGGTATGTAAGGCTGGTTTTGATCAAGGCATATTGCATTGTCTGAGGCAGAAGCTATTGCAAATAGTTCACAGTAAAGGGTGATAATGAAAGTTGCCATGCAAGAGTTGTGCTGTCCTGTGATGATCATATCCTTTTTTGACAATGCCATAATGCTTTCAATCCTTTCAAACAGGGAATCATAACTATGTAACCTTCCCCACCAACTTTTAACCAAGGCAGACTTAACAGCCCTGTAGATGCAGCAGAATGTTTTTTTGCTTTACACTGCTGTTTCTGAGTGCTGAAAAGGTCCTGGTATATACATGTCAAACTGGCTGTGGAGTGTTGTGTTTTATACTTTTCCATTATGTTGTTGCTTTTCTGGCTTGAAAACTCACAAAGAACTCAATCAGTGTTCACTGTCTGACTTTTGATGTGTGACACTCTCAAAGACTTTCTACAAATAACTCCTAAAAGTAATGAAGCACATGCTAGAATGAGTAATAGGTTCTGAAATGCTCTCAAGATCTTGCAAGAGTCCAGCAACCAATAAAATTCAATATTTTCAATCATCAGAGAGTTAGTATAAAATGTTAATAGTATAATATAGCTGTGTCATATAATGCATACATTACAGAATGACTCTATATTGATATTAATGTTGAGCAGATTAACTTCTTGTGAAAGCATACAGATACTAGCAAACTGAAATATCACTAAATATTTCTACTTAATGAAGAAACATAATTCCTATAAAAATCTATTTAGTTTCTTTTGTAAGTACTAACTTCTGAGTTTATATTTCTTAAAAGATTATATGATATAGTAAAAATGCAGAAAGAATGTAGTAAAAAAGTGTGTGAAATAGCAGCTAACAGCTTCTGTGATAAATTCGCTGGGTTTTCTCAGCATAGAACAGTGAAGATATGAGGCTATGCAAAATGCATACACTCAAAGTACAAAAGTTAATAATGCCCTTCCTTATAATTAACCATAACCTCCTTTTAAAAATTGGTGATATTATAGAAGGATCTGTCATAATATAGATGTGATTTTGTAAGTAATTCGAACTTCTGAAAAGGAAGTGAACTGGATGTCTTTGTAGGTTTCTGGATGGTACTGTAGTACCTATGTACTGCCTGGGCTCTATAAATAGTACAACATGTTTCTTTCTTTGAAGCTATGAGTACGGGGTGAAATGATGTTCACTTTATCATTTTTTGAAATCTTCATTCTCACAATCAAGAACCTCTCATGTCCTTTGAAAGTTGAGTTCTGTATTGTAAGGATAGTTTAACTCACACATGCAAGTCAAATAGCCTGTGATGGTGACTTTTAATACAACATTAATGAAGGTCCACGTGGCTGTCAGAGTACAGGTGTCTAGTGTAACCTAATTGTCCAAACTCCATAGCTGAAGAGCATCAAAAGAGACAGACTTTATCTTTGTTAGAAATCCAATTGTAGGTGTTCACCGAAGTAGTGTATATGCAGGTTAGGCTAGCGGACACCTGATTTTATATTTCTGAAACACTGAAAATTATAATTTGGCTAAGGTCTAGACTTAACCTGTGTTTTGCTAATTATCTTTCCTGCAAGGAAGCAGAATTATTCCTGCATTTAAGGGGATTTTACAATTCTGTCTTCTTTGGAAAGTAGTCATAAAGAGCTTCATGATTTTCATGTGAAAGAGGGGATTTCCTTTAACTCTTTGTTGACTGGTCTCATCAATGTCGCAGGAAAGCCAAGACCCTTGTGCCCAGCCAATCTGTTGACATCCTGTTATGGGGACTCCACTGAACAATCTGGTGTACTAGAGGGCAGTCATCCAAAGGAGGGGAGGAGGGTCTGAGCTCACTCGGTCTGTTCAACCTGGAGAAGAGGAGACTGAGGGGAGACCTCATTACAGTTGCAACTCCCTCGTGAGAGGAAGAGAAGGGGCAGATACTGATCTGTTCTCTGTGGTGACCAGTGACAGGTCTTGAGGGAAGTTGTGTCATGGGAGGTTTAGGTTTGATGTTAGAAAAAGGTTCTTCACCCACAGGGTGGTGGAGCACTGGAACAGGGTCCCCAGGGAAGTGATCACAGCACTCAAACCTGATGGAGTTTAAGAAGTGTTTGGACAATGTTCTCAGGCACATTGTGTGACTCCTGGGAATGGTCCTGTGCAGGGCCAGGAGTTTGACTTGATGATGCTTGTGGGTCCCTTCCAACTGTGAGCATATTCCATGATTCTGTGAACTCACTTGTTCAGGGACTTGCTACAATAGCACATTGCAATTTATTTACAAATTAAAAAGAGGTAACCCCTCCCAAATCTCTCCACTTTTGTTGAGTATATTACCTGCTGCTATTGACTTCTATTGCCCTTGAAGGACTCATACTAAACAGTTTACAGAATGACATACAAACACACTGATAATAGAAAATTGTGACAGTTTTTGCCGTTGATACTGACTGCAAAACCAAATTTGAAGCAATATGCAGACAAGTTCTAATCACCAATGAAAGCTAGTGTGAGACAGTCAGTGCACATAGAGTAAGGTCCTTATCCAACAGGCTTCCCTATATGGGAGAAGAGAGGTTCAGCCTGTTGATGATCCCAGAAGTTACAATGGAGTCTTCCTTAATTCTCCCCATTCTTGACTTACTTTTATATATCTTTAGATTTAGGTGGAACTTGGGTTTCTCTAGTTGTTACTGATTGGTGTAAAATTCTCTTGCTTTGCTCTTGAATATATAGTCAAGGAAATATAAAGACCATGCTCTGTGAGAGGTGCTCCTACCTTGAAGACAAGTAAGGCACTAATTTGGGATGTAGGTCTGAGTTAGTATTGCAATTAGATTATAACAAACCAAGTTCATCTGAGAAAAGTGATTTTACCACAGTTGCTGGTTCAGCAGCAAGACATCTTCCCCTTGGCTGACAGATCCTATGTGGTGTATCAGCTACATTGTACCACCAGCTTTCCATTCTTGCAAGGTTGACAACGGAGCCTGGCCATGATGTTTCCGCTCTGCTCCACCCTCCATTTCATCACTCAGCATGTAGCTTAGGTTTGCAGGCTGTGTTCTCCAGGAAATCGTAATTGCATAGTTTTTGTGGATGTCAGCCACACTCCATCCAGGAAGTAGCAACTGTATTTCACCTTATAATTTCTGTCCTGTTATGACTTCTGTTGCAATGTGAATATCTCTTACCTTTTTTTCCCGATTTCACACCCAGCCATCTTCCCATGATATAGAAGAGGGGCTTCTTCAAGCATGGCTCATAGGTCAGACTGAGGTACTATGTCTCCTACAATGTTATTGCACATGTGTTTGGTGCCACATGACTAACCTCAACCAGGCTCAGTCATATACTGAGGAGAATTCCATCTGGCTGAGTTGTTGAAGGGCAAGATGGTATTTTGTAGCTGTATATACAGAAGTATAAAAATCCCCCTTCATCTGTATTTGTAGTGTCAACCTGGAAGGGTATATCAGAGGTCTAAGGATATTTCATATGCAGGATCCTCTTGCAATTTGGAAGATAAATAAGGAATAGAGAAGCAGCACAAAAGTTAAAAATATATTAAGAATATGTGAAAAGAAATGGAGAAGTAGCAGCTCAGCAGTTGAACTCTACCCTTATGGCCTTTGCAAAAGTTGTAAGATTTCCTCGAACAGAGTGGTCCCAGATAGGCACTGATATCTTCCAGATTGAGTACCAGAATTCCATCTGTTACACAAAATAAAGAATAAAATATGTCCAATTCATCATGTGAAGTAAGAAATTGGAATGACTTGAACTATTTAGTCATATCAAGTCTCATAACTCTGAAATTTTTTTGCATACCCTGCATTTGCTTCAAATAGAGAGAGACTCTAAATGAAAAGACTGCTTAAGATGGACCAAATTCAACCGTCAAAGGCTATATCATAATCCTGCATTGTCCTTTCATTCCCTAGTATATCCTTATTCATTTTAATGTAAAGGTTGTGGCAGTATATGTATTCTCTGTGCAGAGAGATTAAATCTACTAACTCTACTGCATCTTTATAGTGTCAATATAATCCCCAGGAACAAGTTTAAAAATCAAGATATTATGACTACTTTAATATACTTTGCCTTTAACAATAAGAAAACTCGTGCTTGTACCTGGTACTGTTTCTTTTTCTGAATCTTTATCTCATTTGGCATTCCACATTTTACAGAATCTCTAATGATGTGTCATCAGTGAGATGGACCAGTTAAACGGAACTCCTAATGGTATTTTCTGACTTAT
The DNA here is from genome assembly GCF_047495875.1 of Pithys albifrons albifrons. Lineage (NCBI taxonomy): Eukaryota > Metazoa > Chordata > Aves > Passeriformes > Thamnophilidae > Pithys > Pithys albifrons. Next base: position 44,402,732 of record NC_092462.1, on the reverse strand, counting down.
CTGTCTTTAAAAAGCCTTGTCTTGTCAAACAGAGACTTCATAAGTACATAGTTAAATTGGACCACAAATTTTATTTTCATATTCCACAAGTTTATATTAAAAACTCTGAAACACCTGCAGCAGATGTAGTGAAACAGCTAATGATATTGCAGCTCATATAAATATAAATTTACATGTTTCTGCTGAATTCCATTTGACAAATATTTTGCACAAAAGCAAGTTTAACAGGAAACCTTTGAAATTTCTGAGTTCATTGAAAATGGAATGTCACTTCAAATTAACATAAAGCAGATAGATCACAGCAGGCCACCAGGCTGTTTAGTCCAATACATTGTCAACAACAATGGTAAATACTGAAAGTGAATCTTTACTGAAAGTGAGTAAAGAGAATCAGAGGAGTGATTTGAGGTACTGAGGAGTCAAAAGTCAAAATGCTCTTCCTGATCATGTTTCAGAAGCTCACCAAGGCAGAGGCAGTGTCTTTGCATTTAGTACTACTTCACAGGCTACTTAATGAAAGGAAAATCTGACATTTAGTATCTACAGATGTGTTGCAATGAGGAATTCCAGAGTTTCAGTACATGACATATAAAAATGCCACCTATTTTTGGTTTCTTGAGGCTGTTGATTGCTAATTTTACTGTAAGAGACAGTGAACAAACCTATTCATTATACCAATAATAGTCACATCCCTCCCCTTGGGTGTCTTCAGTACTGAAAAGTCCTACATTTCAGTTGCTCTTTGCATGGAGTTGTTTCTCTACTTTGAATCAGCCATGCTTTTCTTCAATTTTTATTCCTATTTTCTTGAACAGCCCAAGATGTGAATGCACAATGGCAGACTGCAGTTTATTTTCTATCCCTTTCCTAATAATACCTGGCATCCTATTTCAGTTATCAGCTGCTTCTGAGCAGTTGCCTAATGTTTTTACAGAATGCCCTATTATAACCCAGATTTTTAATTTCCCAGCAGGTCTTATACCACAATACTGTATATTTAAAGCTGGGATTGTTGAACCTATGTGCATTGCTTTTTGTTTATCTATGTTGTGTTCTGTCTGACATTTTGTTATACAGTCAGTCAGTGTTGTAAGGACTTTCTGCAGTAATCCACAACTGTCTTTATGTTTCATTTGTCAGTTTAGCATGCTTGGGAAAAGCAATGGCTTTCATCATTTTTACTTTTGGGGGGAAAGGCAGGGAGGATCTTATGGATAGGATGTTCAACACCATAGGCCTTTCATAATGCTTTTTGCGTAATGAAAGTAAAAAATGCTATACATAATTTACATGGTTAGTAACTTATGAGTCTCATTGCCTTAAATGAAGTTGGCCAATACAGAACACAGGTATTCCCTTTTAACGGAAATACTACAGACTGTTCTGCTTAGATGGTACCTGTGATTTCAGAAGGAGGTGGAGGAGGGGTTGGGGAGCAGATGGAGAGACATAGATTGGACAGATAGACCACTCAGTGGATAAAAAAAATCGCTGGATGGTTGCACTCAGATCGCTGTGGTCAACAGCTGGAGTCCACGTGGAGACCAGTGATGAGTGGTGTTCCTAAAGGTCGGTATTGGTACTCACACTGTTTACTATTTTTGTCAGTGACATGGACAGTGGGATTGAGTGGACCCTCAGCAGATTGGCCAGTATCAGAAGTGGTGAGTTTCTCCCTCTACTCTCCTACCTGGACTACTGTGTCCATGTCTGGGGCCCCCAACACAAGAAAGACATTGACCTGTTGAATGGAGTCCAGAAGAGGGCAACTAAGTTTATCAGAGGACTGGAATGCGTCTCCTGTGAGTAAAGGACGTTATAGTTGGGACAGTTCAGCCTGGAGAAGAGGAGGCTTCGGGGACACCTTATAGCAAGATTCAATGCCTAAAGGGAGCTTACTGGAAGCTGCAGAAAGGATGGGAGGAGGACTTTCAACAAGGTCAGTTAGTGATAGGACAAGGGGAAATGGCCTTAAGCTGAGAGAAGGTAGGTTTATATAAGATATTATGAAAAAACTCTTTACTATGAGGGTAGTGAGATGCTGGAACAGGTTGCCCACAGAGGTTGTGGACTCCCCAACCTTGGAGGTGTTCAAGACCAGGCTGAATGTTGCTTTGAGCAACCTGATCTAGTGGAAAGTGTCCTTGCCCATGGCAGGACAGTTAGAGCTATGTGATCTTTAAGTTCCCTTCCAACCCAAGCCATTTTATGATTCTATGAATTCAACACTAAAAAGAATAAGGTAAAAGAATTTAAATATTGAATATTGTGTTTAAAAGTTGCAAAACACATTAAAAGTTCTTCTGAAGGAACTGTGAGTCAAATCTAGAATGCAAAAGCTTTCATTTTCTCTCCCACATTATAAAAAAACACAAGCAAAGGCAAATTTGCAATCTTGTCTCAAAAGGCTGGCAGTTCAGAGAGTTGCTACAGAAATCTCTGTAATGCTTTGGCTTCCTTTAAAATTGTACGTTTCTTGATGAATAAAACCTGAAAGCTGTAGATATGGTTTCAGTAATGCACAGTATGTTCCTCACTCACTTTAGGAAAAACAAAAGTTCAACATTATGAACAGACAAGATTTTATCTAAGGTCTATATGAAACACTTAGAGATAAACAATTAGCATGGCATATTTTTGTTTTCTCAAAGGAATAATCTTCTGCTGAGATATTGGATTTATTATCTTCATTGGACTTCTGTTCAGTTTAACACTCCTGACAAAGCATGCATTTATGTGATGTATGTATCTGCTCAGCAGCTAAATGTATTTCCTATAATCCAAGAATAGCCAATAGAAATCATCCTGGCTGCACTATTAAGAGTAAATAAAGATCCATTCTTTAAAAAGTCTTTAGTTTGAGTGTATAATAGCATATATATAATCTAGGAAAAAAGTATACAAACACTCCCCTGAGTGTTTAAGACAGGTGAAAAACATGGTTGTATTGTTTCTCTAATCAACTCACAGGCAGCCTGTAATGACTGCATGGGATCTAGCAAAACAAAACAAATCAAGGCAAAAAATCAAACCCCAAAAAGCAAATCCCAAATGATCAAACACAATATTTTGCCTGAATAAAACACATTTTCTTGTCAAAAATGCCTTTGCCACACTTCGCTAGTTTAATCTTTTACTAGGCTATACAAACATAGGAAATTATCCTCTTCAGAGGAAATCTTTTTAGATGAAATAATTTCCTCTCTTTGGAGGAAATCTTTTTAGAGGAATCTTTAAGATGAAATCTTTTAAATTTGAGGCCAAGCACTTATTTTTAGAGAGTGAATATTTTGTTTGTGTGTAGTGATAGTAGTGATCCAGTAGTGATACCACTAAAACAATTCAGAATTAAAGAGAGTTTCAAGATCTGATTCCCTTCTATGCAAATTGATGGGAATTGTGCAGATGGCTTCTGAAATCTAGTTTCAAATAAGATAACTGCCTCACATAAACAATAATTTATAACTAATGGCTTGAACAGTACTAAAAACACCTGGGGATACTCAACTATTCATCTTTTAAAAGAAAATGCATTTCATTTATATCTTGGGTTTCTTCCACAGAATGTTTCTTCAGGATTTTCCCATATGCAAGCTCTATTCAGGAGTTTTATTTCTAGTGTAAGTGAATCTGAAAATCATAACCAATACTTTTATTGAGTGACAACAACATTTTAATATTAAATCAAGGCAGTCTTGGATTTTGGCTTTTTAAACACGGGATTGCATGCTAGAAATAATGTTTCTAACTGGCATTAAAATTTGATCAGTATATATGAGCACACCTTTAAGATAAAGGATTGTTCTGCAACACATTTTGCCTTTTTCTGTAAATCAAATTACATAGGGACAACTTTGATTTGATATGTAACCATTTAACAAGGGCTTTAATATATATTTTAAAAAGCTGAAAAAGTGTTATTTTTACCTTGCTAATGGTAATTTCCCCACTGATTTAATACTCCTAAACAGTGAATTTAGACTAGGTTTTAATGAATAAGATATATCCTCTTATGAAAAGTTTCTTTTACTTTTGATTCAACCTTACTATGCTTTTCCCCCATTTTTCCCAGTTCCTCTGTGAGATTCTTAGAAGAAAATAATTTTCATATCCATCTTAAAAATGTCTGGTAACAAAGTCCAATTGAAAACCTCATTAATTTAAGGCACAATTTGAATCTTCCACTAGTAGAATTGAAAGGTCCATTCCTGCTTTTAAAAGTAACATTTAAAGTTTTGTGTTATCAAGAGGATACTTTTTCCTTAGAGGATGGGGAATGGCTGTGATGCTGCAGATTCTCCTCTTTATTTCACACATAGGCAAACTGCACACAGGAAAGTAATTGCTTTCTGGATGATGGTCACACCTTGAGTAGGAGTAAGAAGAAACTCTGTTTCCCTGAGTTTGGGTTGTAGTTTGTTTCAGCTCTAGTTTACATACCCTAATTTAGAGCTATATCATATCTCAATAAAGATTTTCTATTAATAGTTCCATTATTTTCTCTGTGACAGAATTTAACAACATCTTCATTTAAATGCTAATTTTTTTCCAGTTAACTGCAGAAATAAAATGCTTGAAGACAAATTTAACATTTCAAGCCCTGCTATGCAAAATAATAGCAAAATTCATGTGCATCATCCAAATCAGTCACTAACTTTCCAAGACAGCACCAGGGGAAACATATTAAAAGTGAAGAGAAGGTGAGAAGCACCACTGCTGGCTTATTGCAGAAACATCCCTTGTGACTTACTGCAGATAGCTTAAACTGGTCTTTGTTTATTTTTTATTGGTTTGGGGGGTTTTGTTTGTGTTTTTTTTTGTTGTTGTTGTTGTTGTCCTTTTTTTTTTCTTTTAACTGTAGTGGATTAAGTAACAGAGTATAAACACACCAGTCTGATATCTTCGTAACAGACCTCTGCTTTGTTTTCTCAATTTCAGATGCAAATAGTTTTAATCTTTTATTATCTCACATTTATTCACACAGTGTAAGTTAATGGAGCATGTTACTTCTCTTCTTTGTCTGTGGTTATATTTACATGAGATTTAGAAAGAGATGCTTATTCAACAGTGTCATCAAAACAGCTGCTTTCTCTGGTTAGGCACGTCTCCCAGTTGTAATGAAACAGTGAAATAATGTGTTCACTCTACACAATATTCACAGGAAAACTAAATAAACTTTCTGGCTAAGACCTCCTCACCGGCATGCACTTCAGATTTGAGTAAACTAGATGCTCTAAGAACACAAAAAAATTGAAAGACGAAAATAGAAACAACAGCTACAGTGTTAATTACAGAAATGAATTTCATCTGTAATTCACGTAAATTCCCACTCTTTTCCCAGATTATAAAGAAGTGGAGTAATAAAAAGTCCTAATTGGTGTTGATTTTATGATTTGTTGATTGTCAGTGTTGATTTGATGGTTTCCTGATTGTCACTGAACAGATATTAAGCAGAACCTGTGTTCATCTCCCAGCTCTTCCACTGCCACACTAGCTAATGAGTAGCATGTCTAGACTTCTATTGAATTATTATTTTATTCTCCATGTCTATGTGCACTTCAGTTGTTAGGTAGGCAGAATAGCTATTGCCTTTTTTTCAGGTGCACTTTCACCTACAAACCGGGTTTGATGTAGTCCTGTCATATCTGGGGCAAGTTAAGATCATTGTCTTTTCTGTGGATTTTATGCTTTGAGCCCATTTTTTTTTTAAGAAAGGAATTTATGGGGACAGAAGAAACAATGGAGAGTATTAGTGAATTGGAAACTAATTTTTTCTTGAACTTATACAAAGAGCACATACTATGAAATCGTATATTAAAAGAGATATACTATAATTAAATCCACATCTATAAGAAACCCATCAACAATATTATAGGATTAATATTTTTCACAGATAATATCACAGACATTTTGTGCCATCCATGTAGTTCATTACTCTACCAGGGCCTTAATCTTTCATTATTCATAGTTAAAACTAAATTAAGATTTGTTCTCCATTCGCTGTAGTTTTGTCCAAGGTGGCACCTGTGGAGATTACTCTATATTAGACAGTACTGATAGCATAATAAATTTGAATGAGATTTTTGAAAATATCTAATTCACAGTTTGTCAAATTTTATATGCTCTTATAAAAGAAACCACTCTCTGAAAAACGTGTCTGATCACTATGGCCTTGCTAAAGTAAAACCAGTGAAGTCTGTGAAGTTGTAGTCAATTTTTTTTTCCTTTACATTACCATGTATATTAGTACTTGAACAGGCTATCTTATTACAAAGTACAGGAAGGTTCTGTCCAACAAAAAAAGGGATCTGGAACTGCCAAAATGTATGTGTCAATGCTTTTCAAAGGCTTATCTCTCTTTCTCTTATTATTAGTCAGTCTTTGAGGAAAGATCTTTGAGCCGCTTAAAGTGAGGTACTGGTGATACAGGTTCTTTTCACTTACTTTAACTCCTATAAATGTAAAAAAATTGAAATGAAATGAAATGTAATTGAATTAAATAGGAGAGAGAGAAATTTCATCTGCTGAAAGGATGGAGGCATGTTGAAATCCAAGAAATAAAATTAAAAAGAGAAACTACCAAAAGCAACTTAGGGAATTTTAAACCAATCACTATAGCCATTTAATTCTCATAACAGAATATTACTTCTCCCATTTTAACATGAAGTAGCCTTTTCTAACCCAAACACAGGCAATGTGAAATCAGCACAACAGTAAATGTAACTTTCGTTCAGCAAACTCTCAGAGTATTTTGAGATGCAATCAGGATAGCTTGATCATGTACCCTACTGGGAACACTGTTCACACTATACCTACTTTCTGTAACTCCATGCAGTCTGGGAAGTGCATTCAGTTGTTTTGGTTAATTAGAGAATGGTCCCTTGATGGAGAATGAAGATGAATCTAATACCTGATATGCGAAGCTTTGGAAGTATGTAAGTGGTTGCTATTTTTGACATGTATCAACAACAAAAAAATACACTTACATTTCTATAAATATGTAATTGCTACATTGTGCTGATCAGCTCTTGCTTTTAAGCAGCTGAATTCTGATTTACATGCTATGCCTGCAGTAGTCATACAGACAGATTACATCTAGTAAAAGGCATAGATCACTATTTTAAAAATGTCATTGTTCCTCAGTGTAGGACAAAAGGTACATGCCATTTTGTAATTTATCACTCTCAATTTTTTCTAGGGAAATATCCTTGAAATGTATGTCTAGGGGTTAGGATCAGTCTTCTTTTCAAAATTCATGTTCCCTAACAAAGATAAGTATTTGACTGAGTTTAAAACTCAAATAAAAATTTAATTAGAATGCAAACATCCTAGTCTGAAACACTGTAGACTAGTTTTTAACCATTGTATTAGAAAAGAAAAAGATATGTGTTTTTTTCCCCATTGTCTCAAAATCTAGGGAAGGGAAACAGAAAAGCCATCCAAACTTATTCACAATGAGAAACAGATGTGTCATGTAGTGTTACTGTATTATTCATGGGATTTTGGTATCTGTATTATTTCAGATACACATTTCCCAGGTATACTCAGCGCACAGAAAGCTTGGGAGTTCTACAAGTGTTGTAGTAAACCTCTGATTCCTTTCCATGGGAATGTCCTGGCTAGGAATGCAAGCTTGTAGTGTAGAAAGGAGACAGAAACAGCTCTCTAGGCAGCTTTTGAGCTTCAGTGGGAGAAAAAGGGAAGTACTTCCATTGAAGAGGGCTGAGAAATAACTGCATAGTGACATTCTGATATTACATTATGTTTGTCTTATGATACATCTTCAGTTCCTGCTTGGCACTTCTGCCTGAATATTGTGAAAAAATTGCCTGACAGCACCACAGTGCAGAGTCAGGGCATCAATTGCAATTATGTTGTTGCTATTCAGCTCCATTAGATAAAGTATTTTTCATGCCCCTCTTATAGGAGGTCACTGACCTACAACGTCCATGTTCCAGCAGAAGTTATTGTGGGGGTAGATGGAAAATCAAGAGTCAGAATTGTAAGCAGTAAGTCATCTCCAAGGAAATTTACCAGGGAAATTTAGGACAACATGGTTTGAATCCATGCATCAGCTGAAGGCCTTCAAATGCAATTGACCATTTAGTAAAGAACAATTCTCTTGCATAGCAGAATAGTTTCATATGTACCCAAGTCAATACAAATCTGATGATGGAAAAACTGCAGCTATGAGTTCTGAATTACCAACAATGGATATGTGGTGATACTGAGTACTGGTAGATGCTTTATGTATATCAACATAATTAACTGGCAGCTAATTTAAAGGTATACTTTTTTTTTTGCATAATGAACAGCAGTCTCTAATTCTAAATTTCCATGTAAGTAAAAAATAAGTTGGAAGAATAATTAATCAAATACTGCTGCAATATTAAATAGCTAATTTACCAAGAAAATTGTTTTTGAACTCTGGTGTGAAGCCACCTCTGGCTATTTTAGATTATACTGTATAAATGATGTATGGAAGTGTATTTTGACTGCCAGAATACTTTAATGTAGACCACAACCCTACAAATCCATATCTGCTGCTGCTAGTACAACCCCAGAAATGTTGACACATTTCTTTCTAGAATACTTATTCTCTTCCATGTAAAAATAAATTTTACCAATACAAAAATAGAAGATACTGCTTGTAAAATTTTTTGGTGTTACATGTCACATTTTTGTTTCATTTAACTGGAGTGCCATTTAAAAACAAGAACTGCTAACTAAGAAGCTGGCCAAAGAAATGGAAAAAGTATAATAATCAGTTTAAATATCAAGGTTCAAATGTAGACTTTGAAACTCCCAGTAAAAATGGGATGGAAATTTAATGCTTGGCTCCAACTAAGGAATATTTTAAAAACCTCTTTATAGAAAATGTTTATTGCAATTCTTGAATAATATGTAGTATCTCTGAACAGTGAGGAAACAATAATCAGTGAAATACCTGTGGTATTCTGCACTGGCATTTATAATTACTGTTACATGCAATTTATTACCAGTGTGTATAGACATAGCTGTAAAACAAAATGACATAATTAGATAGCACATGATAGAACTCTTTAAGCCAGCATAGAAATCTTTTGTTGTCATACTTAGAGACTTGCTCAGGTAAGACTTTTTTAATCATGTATAGTATTTGAGGGCGAATCTTCATCAATTAGGAAGTCTAAATGACCTCCTTGTATTGGAGGTAGAAGTGAGGCCAAGACAATTGCTCTCGCAGTACTGCTGTAGGTATTTCCAGAGCTCCTACAGTTCAGGGGTGCTAAATGCAATAGTCAGATTTCAACAACTCTTCTCCATGGTTTAATGGTCTTATACTTAAGTAAGCCATAGAGTTTAATGGTCGTATTTGTGTTTAAGGCAAGAAACATGCTTATATACTTTTCTGGACCCAGAACATTAATACCATCATTGAAATATCTGAACTGCGTAAGTGAGGCACTAAATAGAAGAATGTTTTGTCGAGGAAGGTTGCTATTTGTATTACCATTCTACTGATGCAAGGATGAGTGAGGAGGAGACTGAAGATACTTTCGCAAAGAGGCCTTGCTCCATAAGTAGTTCCAAATGAATCATAGGGGATCATGCTCTAGCTCATTATGATTACACAAAGTATCACAGTTTGCTTGAAACAGCTTTCAGAAAAATCACACAGGAAGTTTGTGTGAGATCTTAAAGCCTCATTATCTGACTCTTAGCCAATGCTTTAAATACAAGACCATCTGAACTGCCTTATTTTCCAGTCTCCTTTTCTAGAAGGTCACTGTTTTTTTACTTCTCTCATGGGGTGTGAGTTTCAGTAATTACATCAAGAAGCTGTAAGGACATATTCAAAAAAAGATGAATAAGTTTCAGCATAATAAAGGCTCTGCCTTTTAAGATTGAAAGTTTCTTAGCCTATTCACAAACGTCTGAACTATTGCCTTACTTTTTATTCATAAAGTATGATTTTTTAAGCTGGTAGTCATAAAATGGACAGGTGAAGTCAGATATCACAGCACACTGCATAGATTTTGAAGAGTCAAATTCAAACAGCACAGTTTAAATGTCTGAGATTATTAGTGTCATCATGAAATGTGTCATGATTATTAGTGCTGTCTTGTCTATTTTTCATAAAAAAATAGTTTCATTAGGCTCTAATACCTTCTTTGGTGGGGCATTGACAGAGCAATTAAGAGCCCTTTATTTATAGTTGTAGCCCAGCATTTAATATCTGAAAATTCTTGCTTTTATTGTAAGCAGAAATGTACAAGAGAATGGTTTGTGATTTCATGAACACTCCTAATGCCAGGATTACTGGGTCATTGGAGCATCTGAATTGCAACAGGTTACTTCATCCACAGTGAATTTTCTGGCTAGAAGGGAAGCAGTTGGCTCCTCATCTGTACAGTTACTGAGTACAGCCAGTTGCAACCACCACCCATCCCGATGACATATTGGAGCTTGAGAACTTGATTAAATCTACTTACCGGTGAATCCATAAGAACTGAACTGAAAACTTTTTTTCATTGGGTTCTATAGTTATCAGGATAATTGGAACTAAGCAAGGACCTAGTTATGCTACTGACTCAGCTGCTCCAATATTCAAAACTTTACACACTTTCACTGGAAAGGGGTCTTAAAATTTACTTAGCATAGATGAAGATATCAGTTCCATATGAAAAGTGCAAAGGTCTGCTTGTGCTTTGTTGTTTCCAGATTATCTGTCACTGTGGTAATGGGGGCAGTTCAGTACAGCTCTAGCTTTGAATGGAAAGTGGTGTAATGGAGTAGCACACTGCCAGCTGCCAGCTCATGCTTTCCCTCCTTTTTCTTCTATAATGACACTTGGCTGAGTTAAGCTGAAATGGCTATAATGAGCATGACCCACATTGCTTCCTCCAGCAATGAGGAACTCACCATGCCAACGGGAGCTCTCCTCACTGTGTATGTCTTCAAATTTGGACAGATCTGCGTTTGATAGTACATCAACTGCAAAATGAGCCGAGTATATCTGAGACCCAATTTCTGTGTGAGAGTATCTAGACTTTAGTTACACTTTATTTTATGAATAATATTACAAATATTCCTCAAAGCTATATGCCAAAAGAAATCAAATACTAAACAGAGGAGCAAAAACTGACCTGCCTTATTTTAGGGTTCTGAAATACTTTGTTCAGATAAAACATGTGCTTATGTGCCTCTTTGTTCTATCATTATGCTTAATTTTTTTTTCTGAAAATTGTCTATCAAGAGAAAAAATTCTAAACTTGATACCACACTAAGAATGTTCTCACTTGTGCTAAATGTACTATACTACCAAAGCCAGTCATAAGTAGACATTATTTCTAGTGGAAAAGGTAGTCTATATCTGCAGCAAAACAATATTATTTTTTATCTGGTCACAATGACACATCTGTTGTATGTCTTGATTGTAAGAGGAGAAGTATTGTTTTTTATTGAATTTCCAAGTTTGCTATTTTATCTCATTTCTCTTCTGCATTGTTCATGTTTATTCCCCTTTTTTTGAGGAAAATGTCTTTTTTTTATTTAATCAGGAGGTTATTATCTTTCAACTGGCAGAAACAAATATTAGTATATGCCATAAAATGATAATGTAGTATCATCTGAGAAGACAGAAGCATGTTTATTTCTTCTCCTAGCCAGAGAGTAAAAGGGACTACTGTTATCTTGTTTATAAGAAAAAAGATTTTCTTTAACAAAGAAAGTTTTGTGTGGTTTCTCAAGAGACCTTAGATTTTTCCAAACATAAGTAATACCATGCTATAATCTTAAACATGCCAAATTGCAGTTGCAATATCATAATTATCAGCTAGTCAGGCACATGATGTCAACTCCTGTCTGTAGAACTGATGTCCTTAAGCCTTCAAAATAAAGACTATTCCATGTTAGTAGGACTTTTTCTTTGTTTAAATGTTTCAGGGTCATAGACAAAAATGTTCACTATGGGCTTTATTAAGGAAGTTGGAAAATTAGGAATTGCTGTATTTTCTTGATTTTCCCCTTCTCTAGAAATCTTCCTGATGCCTAATTTTTGACTTTGTTCCATTTAACAGCATATCAGTAAGTAATTTTACTTTTTTCAGATTCCTCACATAAGCATAGAAACAATTAAGGTTTGTGACGAAATCAGTTAGCTATGGACTTTGGGCCAGATACTAAGTGAATTTTGTAGAAAAGAAAATCTGAGAAGCTGAAAAGTGTGTTCCGTTGCACTCAGGGACATACCATAGTAAGTGCTTTTATCAGGTAAGCATTCTCTGGCTGCACATCAAGAATATATGTGCAGCCTATAAATTATCAGTTCTGTGTTTTGTTTAAGCCAGGTAGTCATGTGTTGAACCATAGTATAAAAAATCTGGTTGCAGATTGTTTTGTTTTTAATCTCAGATTATTTGCTAATTTTACAGACTAAATTCAAGTATACAGCCATATATAAGATAGCTAAGTTGTATATATAACCACAGTATTTGTAAGGTCCTGTGAGGACCTAAATTCTTTTAGAAATCCAAACTATTGATTGAAATCATCATAGTTTCTTTTTTATTTTCACCACCCTGTATTTATGCATGGAATACAAGCAAATGAGAATAAAGAGCAAAGAGTGGGAGTAACCACATAGTCCCATATTTCCTCTTCAGTCAAGGCCACACATATTTTTTCATTTCTGCTCTCTAGAACAAGATCCAATTCACTAGTATGGGCAACCTATTCTCAATTCCAGATGTGAAAACAGGGAAAGGAAATGAAGGAATAAAACAGTGAATAATGAAGGATAGTACTTAGCTACCAGTAAACGTTATTTCCACGTGTTACTCTTGTCAGCAAGGGTGTATGTGAGTGTATTAAGGATATATATTGGGAAAAAACTCCAGGTGTTCCGCAGTTTTGAAATACATCCATTTCTGCTTCAAAAAGGTTTGTCTACTGTCTAATAAAAATGAGGTATTAAGAAATAATTTGTGTCCCTTGCTACAACATTCAGTGTGATCATTGATTTCCTCATGATTAACCACAAGTAACTGTGTAACTGTTGTACTTTAAAAATTAATTCAGCACTTTACCTTTCTTAAGTAATGCGTGGCAAAGGCTCTTAGAGTTCAAGCATGGAATAATGGTGTCATTTTAACCATATCCTTTATTTTCCTTTGTTGGGGGATTTTCTAAAGCAGATTAAAATCTACTTGTCAATCTTTTAAACACTGTTAAATGTTGTTCCAGAGGAAATGTAATTTCAATTATTCTGAAGCTGATGTTCTTTTAAAGTCTGAAACACTCCTTTCCATAACAAGGCAGAGAAAAATTCACATAAAAGGTAAGCAACAAACTTCCAGGGAATGCAGTAAACTGTTGCTTATTCATACACAGAACCTCATGACTGGAGGAAGTCAGCCTGCTATGGAGTCTGCTGTGAGAGCTGTTATATGTGTATGAACATCAGGCTGCTTAAGGCATTGCTTTTGGCTACCTCCTGGGTTTCAGACTCATGAGAATGGTGCAAGGCATGTAGTGTCTGGCTAAGCCAGGTCCTAAGCGGCTGGACCAGAAAACGATAAAATTATGGCAGAAAGGCTTAAGATAGATAAAAGTAAGAGATGGAACAATAATCTCATGTGCCACATGTTTTTTGGACTACACACGAAGCCAGGGGGGAAGGAATGTTTCTTTCTGTCTCCTGCTCAGCCCACAATTTGATTCCTGATCAGAAGTTAAAATGACTGAGGATCTTAAGAAATTGTAGTACACATGATTTGTAACAATCCCGATGTGACTGCAAGGCTGATTGGTAACAGCTATTTGCAGGTGATATCTCTTTTTTTTTTATTTATTATGCATTAAATTCATGCCAACTTGTAAGTAATAGCAGCCATTTCAGTCAGAAATTACATTGGTAAAATTATCATCATCAAAATAAAATAAGTTTTAACTTATTTTCATGCCTGTCGGTCATTTTAGCAGAAGCTTAAAAAACTTCCCTGTCACTTTTAAAGTAAAGAAGGCATTTTCAACTGTGATCCTATGGAACTTGCATGCAGTAAATAAACTCAGCCTTATTTATTTATCTTATACTGAGCAACAGCTCAGACTATAAAGAAATTGTTTAGCACGCTAAGTCACATACAACCTAGTGAGGGATATGAGAGAAAAGTAAGGGGTACATAAGAAATATTCAGTGATTTCTCTTTTAAAAAAGTGAAAACTCATCAAAACAGCTGGAATACGACAGTGACATTATACACCTGTTTAGACCTGAGCATGAAGAAATGGAGATCTGTTTTAAATTATGAATGAACTAAATTAATAAGCAGGATGAAAATCAATTTCAGTTCCCAGGAAAGAAGTATTTTACACTTACATAGAGAATTGTTCTCTCTAGCCTACTAAATGATGCAGAGGTTTATGGAAAAGTCCATAAGACAGGATACAAAATAATGATTGGAGATTTGGGAATCAATTTTCTAGTAATATTTTTCTTTCCTTTTCTGTCCTTATTAAATTAACATGGACAGTGTTTTTTTATTATTTCCAAGTGGTTGCCATGAACATAATTAAGACTTATCCTGAGGCATTTAAAGCTCTGAGTTTCTTTAGAAATTAACAACTCCAAGAATCAGAACTTTTTGTTTGAAGGCTATAGACTTTCTTTTGCAAGAACTAGCATTTGATTCTAATTGCACCTGATGTGTCAAGCATGACTTTGCTGTTTGTCTATATCTGATATAACTACCAATAATGACCTTTCACTTCATCATACAATGTAAAACTTAAAACTAAATCTGATGTGTTTCCTTAAATTGGCACTGGCACTTTCTGTACTCCAGGAAATTATACTTGTGAGTAAATTAGATTACTGTTTTAAGTAATTCCCATTTCTAAGTATAGGATGGCATTGGTTAAAAGAAGCACTGTAAATCTTATTTCCAATTAGCTTAAGCCCTATAAACATTCACTGAAACCTGACTAAATCTGCTTAAATTCAGAGACTGCCCACGATTTGCCAGCTGGTAGTTCCTGTCTAGAGATTTAGCAACAGATATCTGTGGGATGGGAAAAAGCTGATTAGAGATGAGTAATGAGGAGAGACCAAATCCCCATTAGCCAGGTCAAAAAGCAGAATTTAGCAAATGACCCATGAGATACTTATTAGTGCCCAGTTAGGCAAAGAGCAGTAGGCAGAAGACCTTGCTTCTTATGAAGAAGAGTGCAGAACAGCGGATGTATACCCTGCTTGCTTTGAGCTTCCTGTGGATTCAGCGACATTTTACAGGAGAAGAAACCCCTTTATATTTCACAAAACTGATAAATAATTATTTTGTTCATGTGGTTAATATCAAAGAATAACAGTCTGGATTTTTATAAAATGAATGTTGTTCATGAGTCTCACAAACAGTAAAAAAAAAATAAAGTTATCCCCTGGAAATTGGAAGGAAAGTCTAAGTAACAATCACACTAGAACAAAAAATATAAAAAAGGTGAATAATTATTTCCTCCCATATTCATCTTGCTGTCTGTGAAAAAAATCACTGAGGCATGTGCCAACCTCTCTTTCTTTTTTTTTCTGAAAATAAATTAAAAATGTATTGAAGTCAATATGAATCCACTAGCTATGATGAGCCTTATAAAATAACTATTTTGCTTTTACTATAGAAAATTCCTCTACCCATTTTCTCAGGCAGAACAACTTTCTCTGATGACAAAAAACATCAACTGTCCTTTTTGACATGTGCTACATTAGGAAGCTGAGTAATAAGATTGGGATTCAAACTTATGTCATTCAAATCAATGTGTCTTGCTAAGTATTTAGATCTCTCTTCTGAGAATATTTTTTTTAAATATCAGTGCCACATTTGTTTTGCTATTTAAAAAATCTATGGATATATTACATATTACTGTGCATCCTCAAAGCAAAATTAATTTTAAGTGGAGTAAAAAATCCATATTTTTTTCTTGTTCTGAGGATTACATTCTTAAAGAGGTTCACTATTATAATGTAGTGGATTTCATACTCCTAAGATAAATAACAAAATGAAATATCATCTCCTTTTCTGATTATTCTGTCTAGCCATATTTTGTAGGGTGGGCAGTTGGGAATTATGAGATTAGAGTTCCATGGAAGTGTTCCGCTGACATCATAAGCCACACAAGTGAAGCTCAAGTGGTTTATGTTGTCATTAGGATCCCAAGATAGGACTGTAAAATTGCATAATTCATGGTGTGCCTGTTTGCTTCATATAATAATACACAGTCTGGGTTCCTGTTTTAGTTCTTTCTTATTCCCATTGAAGCCGTCCTTCTTTTTCCCCAAACAGCTTCCTAACAGCACAACTGAAACAGCAGTTTGTTATAAATTATAAGGTATTTTTTAATTGAAAGAAAAGAATGAACATTTCTTGAGAGGGGGATATAACAGTGAATGTGTCAGTAAAAATAATAAAAAGAGATCTGAAGAGTAACTAGTTTCAGATATTTCAATTTTTTGAAAAAGGCAAGAAATTTTCTGATTAAAAAAACAATGGATCTGGAAAGAAACCATCCAAATTTGGAGTTTGTCAAACCAATTTTTTATAAGATTTGAAATATTTTAAATAGTGAGGCATACTTTTATGACCATGTAAACTGGCATTGGAAAGAACCATTCTTCCAACATGTCCTCCAATGTACTTAACACAAATTTTTCTATTGTAGAAGCTTTAGTAAGGAGTTAAGGCTGAGTGAAAATGCTTGCATGAGAACAAAAGTATGACATTTTTCTTTTTTCCTCTCCATGGCAATAGCCACAATTTTGTGTCATTAGGTAGCACAACAGTTTCACTATTCTAAGTATTGGATATATGGCCCTTACGCATTTTTGAACAAGAAAAGGAAAGGAAAGTGTCTGAAAATATTAAGCAATCAAGAGAAACTGTTATGTTCTCCTGCAGACGTTAAAATAGCCTACTTAAATAGCTTAAGAATATCCAATGATAATTTAATTACTGTGTGTGGACTCCTTACAATACTCTTAAAAAATTGAATCAACATGTGCTGCGAATCTGCTATGATCTCACTGTGACAAAAAATATTTCTCAATAAAAAACAGAGTAGCTCCCAGCCATCATAGAGACTGCTTTAGTAGACCAAACTATGTTTAGAAGGTAACAGTGGATTTTATACTTTCAAACATGTTGATCACAATAAGAAATGTTTAGAAATCTTTCTTTTATCCTTTAAAGCAAAGACGTCAGCAAACAGCTAACAGAATAATGTATAATTCTGAAAAAATACTCTTTTTGGTTTAAATGCTTTTATTTTGAAACAGAACTTTGGCTGATACTGAAGATTCTTCTCTAGGTAAAGTGCAGTGAAATTCATAGCTCTCACTCTCAGAAATGATATGACACAAGGAAAAGATCAGCAAAGAAAAAATGGCACCAGAGGATTTTTCTTAAGGGAACATGTAAAATAGATATGTTTTCTGCTGATACAATTGCATGTCTGATAACAGTAAGCAGATTAAGTATATACAGAAGATTTTTTATGCCTGCTTCCTTTGAGTGAAGGGTATTATGTTTCTAAATCAAAGTCTAAAAGCTGGCAAAGGGAGCACGCTGCATAATCCTATTGAAAGGTTTATAAGTTTAAATGGTATTTTAAAGTAACTGTAACTTGACCATTCCTTTAGTTCGGCTCCAGGAGCAGACACATGAGGACATGCTTCCCAATAACAAATCAGCCAGAACTCCTAAAACCCAGAGTTTTTTCAAAATTTTTACCTTTATTTTTCTAGGAAACATTCTCATCTGTAAATTCAATTTCTAGCTAGAATAAAATTTTGATCTTGAATGTATAGAATTAAGGTAAAATAAATGAAATGGTTTTGTTTTTTGTGGGTTTTTTTGTTTGTTTGTTTGGGATTTTTTGCAGATTGAAGAATGCACATAACTTTTTATCTGGAAACACTGTAGACAAAAAGAGTAGACACAGTTTTAGGTGTTGTGTATATTAAGTCAAAGTCCTCATGGACTTTGAGGAGAGAGAAAATATTACACTTAGAAATATTTCTTGGATTTTTTGTTCAATTTGGAATTTTTTATGTGTGTGTTTAATTGTTTTTTTGGTTCCTTTGGGGGCTTTTGTTTGTTTCTTTTTCTCCTAAAATTGCAAAGACCTGTTCAGATTGGAGCACTGGAAAAATGACCTACACTAGATTTCTCACATGACCCTAACTAAAGCCACCAGTGTCTGGCTGTAATATGCATTCTCTAGTCCCAAAATAGGAAAAAAGTATTTTTGATTTTTAAATAGTGTTACTGGACCAAATATGAGCTTAAGAAATTCCTTATTTTTTATTCTTAATTTCTTGCTCATTTTGTGGGAAACTGTTTGGTAGTAATGAACAAGTCTTGGGTTCCTGCTGGGTAGTGGAGTGAACCATAAACAGAAAGAACAGAAGTAGAGAGGGGAGAGGCAAAGAGCCGTAATTTTTGAGGAGGAGACTAAAATGCAGAGTTCCTAGAAATCTGAGACATGGGAGGATGGTGCCTCAAAAGAAGGATCTGATTGTCCAAACTAAGACTGGTGACACATTCTGGTGAGAAACTAGTTCTAACTAGGAAAATATCTGGAACTAGAAATAAATGCAGTTGCAACCTAGAAGCAGCTGGGAGCTGGGCAACAAATGGGAGTAGAAGAGATTCAGACAGGGAAATGCAAGTCTTTCTGTCCAAAATATATCCAAGCTTTTACCAAGTGACAGAAACAGAAAAACTGAGGGCTAAAATTAAAATATATAATGATGAAGGCCAAACCTAAGAAAACTGATGGTACTTCAATGGAGAAAGGTTGGACTGAACAGAACACAAACAGAAAGATTTAGGCTCAGTAGAGCACATTCCTTTTCAAAAACTAAAATGGAATCCAGTCTCATAATTCAGTCTGTCAAATCTAGTGGCAAGTGTCTCAGGACCACAAACACATATGTGTTTTGGTTAGCCTCTTGAAACTAAAAAGCCTGGAGTCAGATGTGTCCTACATGCATTTAAACACAAGATAAGCAATGTTAAATGTTTGTACATGATCAAGGATATAGTCAGTAATTTAACTGTGGGATAAGAAAATATTTGGACAGAAAAATTCAGGCTCATTTATTTCAAAGTTAGCTCTGAGTTTTGTAATGGTATTTTCCCAGCAGCTGTTTACAAAAGCTTCCAAAAATATTTTTATCTAAGAAAGTTCTGATTATTAGAAATAGATGAATACTGTACTCAGTGTGGGGCAGCAATAAATCACCAGGGACCAAAAAAAGGTTGAAAAGTGAAAAGGTGGAAGGACTGTTTTCATTCATGTTGATCCTGGACATCTCTGGTATTTATGCAGTTATAACATAAGCAGGCAGGCTTTTTCCTGTACAAATTGTCCTAAATTTTGCATGCAAGTTCTAAAACTCTCTGCTCAGCTTTTCCTTTCAAGTCTAATTCACAGAACTTTCATGTATAAATTTACAGCACAAACTGCAAATCATTTTGGACTGTGTGTCTGGGGTGGATTGTTATCTCATTCTAAATAGACTGGAATGTAAAGTTGCATCCTACATCAATGTGTACAAGATAAATAAACTGGTGTTTTTTCTCAATGTGTCACTCAGTAAGTATGAAATGGAATTTTTTATGAGATTAAATTGAAGATGCAAACCAATTTTTAGCAAGTGCTTACAACTCATACTACTGTGATGGGTGACAATGATTTCTGTAGTTCTGACAATCTCAAAAGGTATCTGTAGGATGAATGCTAACCAAGTTTAAATATTGATTTAACATGTGTAATGACAACCAAAAAAAGAAGAAAGTAGCAGCTCTATTAAATCAGATGGTAAAAATCACTTGTACCTCACTCCCTTATCTAAGGAGGGCTAAGTTTCACTGAAATAACATACAAATCCTGTAACTTAATTATAACTGCCAATTCTTAGGCTTTGTAAGCAGTTAAAAGCTTCCATAGAAATGTTATGAAAGAAAAAGACCAATATTCAATGGCTGAGGCAATAAGCAGAGAAGATGGCTGTATCCA
Organism: Pithys albifrons albifrons; assembly: GCF_047495875.1. Lineage (NCBI taxonomy): Eukaryota > Metazoa > Chordata > Aves > Passeriformes > Thamnophilidae > Pithys > Pithys albifrons. The sequence continues at coordinate 44,382,680 of NC_092462.1, read as the reverse complement.
TAGCAACATTGTCACCAGGCAAACACTTAACGGAGCTGAGTCCTGAAGTACATCTTCAGACAATCTGACACTTGGGCTTAAACCTGCTGGAGTGAATTTCCACTCCATTACACTTAAGTACATTTCTCTTTGATTCAGTGGTGTCACCTATCTCTGTGGTAGTGGAGTTTGGATAAGGGTATGAGAAACCAAGCTTACAAGTTTACAGCAAGTGCTGCACAAGCACATCCTGTAAAGTCAAGGATGCATGCACAGCTTATGATGGTACACGTACACAGTTTAGATGTAATTCCAAGGTGAAACCTTGCAGCAGTTCTGACTTGTGCCATGCTAAATCAGTTTGAACTTTTTAACACCTACAGTTATTCCACAGTGACTGGGTTCAATTTTACAACAAATGAAAATAAAAAGAGGGAATCCTCCCCTCTGCACACACAGCCATTAAAGGGTACAGTGAAAGCATTTGTATGAAAACAAAAGAAAATAAAACCAGTATTTCTTCTGAGATAGCATGCTTCTGAACACATAGATTTCTATGCAGCTTTATTGGAGACCAGATGTGTCTTGGAAAACAAATATGGTAGGAAATAAGGATAACCAGGTAGCTTTAAAAATATCCAAAAAGTAGAGTAAAAACAAATTGTCATTATGCTGTAAAAGAGAAAATCAAACTTAAAACCTACTATTAATAAATATTTTCTGCCTCAAGCTGTTTATACTTCTTTTCTCCAAACACAAAGCTGGTGTTTAGATTTGAGTTTCAGAAAGATAACTTGAGGAAAGTAAGACAAGTGGTATAACAAAATGAAAGAAATAACTATACAATGATATAATTCTTTGTATGTTTTTATATTATGACTATTTGTGCACTATTCTAACAAAACCTTTTGGTGCTTTCATTTTTCTCCTGTTTACCTTTATTTTTTCTCCAGCCCATATTTGTATGTGCTTGCTGGCTTTTAGAGTTTACATGTCCTTAGATATTAATTCCTCCCCAGAGTTGACATGCATAGAATGGGGGGACTGAAGACCAGTAGAGTGCATCAGCTTCCAAGTGAACTTAGATACCTTAATTCTTTAGGTGATTCTAATCATTGTGAAGGTGAGAACAAACCAATAGTCCATGAGTGTTGCCATTTTGTTTACCTAGAGTCTGTTATATATCTGCTTCCATCACTTAGCAAAATATTTGCATGATAGTTTAGATAACATTTTAAAACATTGGTAAGGGTATCAGTCATTATTTTTTGTCAGTGTAAACCAGTCATAAAATATAGCTGTAAGTGAGGACCAAAGCAGATGTTCTGGCTACTATCTATCGGAGAGGAACAAAGAAATTCACTGGGATGGAGTATGATCTTTAAATTATCCATTCTGTGAATTTCTGGATGGGAACAAGATTAATGATCAAATATTACATAAATAAAGTCTTTGAGAATTTGACTGTGTGGTCCCTGATGGAACAGTTTACAAGAAAAGTTAGCTATTTTCATGTATTAATACCTTAATCTCATTGTTTCCCTGTGGCACACAAAAGTGTCAAACTTTCACTATGGCAAGCTTTAGATTAGCTAAAAGTGAAATAGATCTGCAGGCACCAGTGCTTGAAAGTTCTGTCCCTACTCAATCTAATTTTGTTTAGCAGTCTCTTGCCCAGATTAATTCCTCATCATGCACAACATTTATATTGCTAAGCCTGCAGAGACCCATGCCTTGTGAAATGACATTTACAACTTCTTGAATTTAACAGATTTATATATATATAGCTCATGTTTACTTAGGGATAGAATTAGAAAACTTCTGAAATTTCAAATTTAATACTTGGGAAAACTTCAAAATGCAGAAAAATCTTAAAAATGTTTAAAAACATAAAAGATGTTTAAAAAGTCACAAACCTTTTGCTTTAATGACAAACAAGAGTTTCAGTGTCTTGGAATTTAGCCTTTGATTATGTCCATATAAATTATGTTCCTATGTCAAGAAGCATCCAACCCATACATTCCAGTGTTACAAGAAAATTTGTTTTGATTTGGGAACATTTATAACACTTAGTTTGAGCTCATGTACACACCCTGGTATTTTACCAACCTTTGTATTGGCAGTAAAGAGTGGAGTGGAATTTTTCATTTTGGCTCCAATGTTTGGAAAGGCAGAAAGTGCTCATAATTCCAGATGAAGTAAAAGGAACATGAAGATCTTTAACACTGTAGAAATCACACAGAAGAGCACTTATAATAGCTGATGGCTGTTAGGATGGAAAGGGACAGCACTGTTGTTCTGACCTTCCAACAACATGTAGGTTTAGAGCCAGAGATGAGCATGAAATATGCTTTCCCTGTTCTGTATCACTGATATGTCAAAATACTTCCCTCTTTCACAAGGCTAAATGTTAAAAGTGTGTAAAAAGGTAATATAAAATTTTAAAGGACAGGAACAAGCAGATCTGGTTCAAGACTACTTGTACATTCAGAGGAGGTGTGTGAATCAGCGTTCTGCTGCCTGTCCCTGCACAGATTATGACAGAAAAAAAGAAAATCAAACTTAAACCCAAAACCCAAGCACCCAAGCCATGATAGGAAAAGAAAAAAAAAGCTCAGGCTGTTGGAGATTGCAAGCTGAGAATTGGATCTTTTGGAAAAGGTCATGAAACTGTCCTTGTCTTTACACTGAAAAAAGAAAATAAAGCTGAAAATTTGTCCTTTTAAATTAAATTAGACATTTATTAGCTGTAGGAAGCATTTGCACTTTTTCAGGTGACATTTTGGTTTCTTTAAAGCATCTCATGTTCCAAAGACAAAACCCCCAGCTTCAATTACATTTACGACGTCAGCTCTTTCTATTTGTCACTAGTGTGCTCATATTTTTTGGCTTTATTCTTTATAATAATGACTATTAATAATTGCACCAGAGTAACCTAAATACGTACTAAATACGAATGGCTACCTACAGAATCAGCAAGGATATTGTCTAGGATCATTGAGTTAAAGATAAAAGGCACATATAGTCCAGGAGACAAAGAGTAATAATGAGTACAAACTGCAATCCCTAGTATGCCTAAGGTATTTATCTTTGCTGACAACATTTAGAGTACATTGCTCTAAGAAGGTGTTCAGACAGTGAAACCACACATCTCAGTAATGTCATCTTTCTCAAAAATAGCATCAGAACTGTCAGGTCATTTTGGATTTCTGTTGGCTTTAATAAATC